>NC_140933.1:16625597-17252097 GCF_014529385.1 Adiantum capillus-veneris
TCCTTGAATCGGAAATCTGTTTTTGATAGTGATTTTCTTGAGAGCTCCGTAATCAATGCACATTCTCCAAGATCCGTTTTTCTTTAATACCAACAACACCGGAGAGCAGTAGCGTGAAGTACTCGGCTGGATAAGACCCTTTTCAAGGTCTTTTACTTGGTTCATGATTCTTCATTATAGGCTCGGCTAACACGGTAAGGTGGCTAGTTCGGTGGTGTGCTTCTAAGAATCAAATCAATAGAGTGATCCTCGGGACGAGAAGGGGATAACTTGCCTGGCAGGCCTTCAGAGAAACAATCAACATGTGTGTGGAGAAAATCTTAACGTTCTTTGTCAAGTTTAGACATGTTCATTTTGTGTTCATCATTCAACTCTTTCAAATAGATCGAGAAAACAAAAAGACTGGATTTCATTAATTTGAAAATGGCCGAAGCCGATACAATAGGGACGGACTCGCCCTTCAGTTTTACATCAAAGTACAATTTTTTTGCCCTTTTCTTTTGTCAAGGTTGCTTCCTAAGCTCAATAGTCAACCACGACGTTGTTCTTATGGTACCAAGGGCTCCTAGGAGGATGTCACATCCTTCCAAACGCATGATGTAAAAATCCTCGTGCCCTAACTACCCCTGACAATGCAAACAAAGTTTGCAATGACAGGCATAATGGCTATATCCCACGCGGGCACCGCTAGAACTACTTCTGCTGGTGGTCCCATCCTCTTAGGTGTAATCTCAAGCCGCGCCGCCAATGCAAGTGAAATGAAGTTGTCCTTGGCTCCTCCATCGAAAAATATAAGGGCTTCTTGATCCTTCACTTTGCCCTAAGCTCGGCAAAAATCTGTACTTTCATCTATCTAGCTTGGGTCAGTACCCATGCAATCTGGTACCAGTCCTGCTTTCATCTTGCCTTTTGTGCCACGTTCCTCGGCTACTGTAGAACTCTCTAGCATGTCTTCAGTCTGTCCATGCTGTGTCTTTTTGGGGCACTTTGCAGAGATGTGCCCTTGTTCCCAACAACCAAAACTCTTCCCCTCTTTGAAATAGTTAGCCCTTTCTCGAAGAGTCGGTCAGGGTCATGTATCCTTCTTTTCTTGGGAACTCTTTTTCTTTCTACTTTCATCGTTGGAGGCATGTCTAGTCCTCTGAGTCAAGATCTCATCAGTAAGGTAAGTCAAATTCCCCGAATGTATCAAGAAACCCCGTTTCGCATGACCCATTAATTCTTGGATAGAATTCGACTTTTGTTCGGAGCATTAATCTCGGATCTTTGTATGGAGTCCGCAGCAAAACTGCTCAATCTGTTCCTTAAATGTGAACTTCTTAAATGAAGAGGTTGGTAGAAAAGAGTCCCAAAACCTCTTGCAATAAGCGTCCAAAGAATCTCCCTTGGTCATCCGAAGATAGTTCCAAGAGGTTCTTACATCTCGTTCGTACTCCCAGGTCAGCCAAGAAGAAATAAAGAGCCGTTTGAATTTCAACCACTTGACTCAAGCTTCTTTTCTCAGAAGAAGAGTGGACCACCATGTTTGAGCATTTCCTTTTAGAAAAGATACAACCCTCTTGATCTACCCTTAGAGCATCTCGGAATCCAAAAAAGGATTCAAATTTTATCGATTGTCCACCTTCTTTGAACTCCTTAGTCTTCTTGCTCTTGTCTTCGAGGAAGTCGTATTGGTTGGCTCTAAAGAAGTGCTTCTTCTTCGCATATAACATGTGGTCATCGGAGTCCGAACTGTCAGAGGATGACTCCTCCGTAGAGCTATCAGAAAATGGTCGAAATCTGAGTTTCTTTGCCTTTTTCTTGTTCTTTCCGAAGCTTTTCTTTTTGCTTCGCTTTTTGCCCTTTCTGCCCTCCTCACTCGAGTCGGAAGAGCTAGAAGGACTGTCAAAAGAAGAAAACGAAGAAGAACTCGGTAGTCCTTCAAAACACACACGTTTTTTCTGCATTCTTGCAGATGCAAAAGAAGATTAACGGCCCAAGTAACCAAGGTAGTCAGTCCCCTTCTTGCGCTTCCCAATTTTTCAATTGATTCTTCGTGTCCAAAACCTGACTGATCTGGGTCTGAACCACCTCTTGATGTTCTTGTTCTGTAAACATCCTCGAAGAAGGAAATTTCTTGATTGGTGGTTCAATGGCTTTCTGCCACTGAGTGGGCACTTCAACGATGGATTGCTGAGACAGAAATTTTGCAACTAAGGATCTTTAGCAAATTGAAGCATCTGCTTTGTGCACTTGTCAACATGTTGTCGACGTTGCATCTCTTGGAGTTCATATTGTGTAGGCCAAGGTGGCCCGTACTCATCTTCTATTAATTCATTTAAATCTGTTGCGTTGTCTCCTCCCACCTCAGCAGTTGCAGAAGAAGTTGGATTATTCTTTTCAAAATCCATAAGTGTCGTGAGAAAGAGATCGGATTTCCCGATAGAAGAGAAATCGGCCGTGCTCTGATACCACTGTAACAAACTTGGACACCCCAAGTCAAGATTCTACCACGACACAACAGAGATTCACTTCAAAAATACTTCACAGATCAAATGGGAGTCCATACGGCACGGCGTAGTTCCGGGCCAAGAGGTACTTGCCCCAAAGACTGGCGCCCCTTTCGGTATTTCTTTTATATTAATCTTTGAGCAAAGTACAACCGACCCGCGGGTGCTCGCTCTCAGACTCTGCGTCCAAACGCTCTGCAAAGTGAGCCCCCCTTGGGTCCTTATTGTGAATTACACCACCGTTGCTTCGCCATTTTGTACGGCTAGTGATTGTCTCGGGTTGGCCACCCATCGCACATCATGTAGATTGCATGGGTGGACACTTTTAGGCTTTAGCACATGTCCGGCCGGTCATTTTCTAAGCCTATCTGGGTGCGCACATTTTTAGCCATGTTTGAGCTTTTATGTCTTTTTGCACCAGTTACACATTTTTGCCCTATCTCAACCTAAGATTTTATAAATAGAATGGTTAGGGTCTTGTAGTCATTCAAATTGTGTATTGAGAGCATCATTTGCAGAGCACTTGTGTTTTCTCTCTCTCTTTCTCTCTCTCTCCCTCCAACGTTTTCGGCACGCGTGGCTCACACTTTTTCCGTTGCTCACTCTCACACTTAAAAACATTACAAGGGTTGCTAAAAGTAGAGCCCCAAAAGCATTAAAATCAAAAGCAAACTGTCCCCAAAAACAACTGGTCTAAAATTTGGCGACAAAAAGCAGTCAGCGTAATCTACGAAAATCCGTACGCTCTACCACGTCAGCAAGTCAACGTAAATCATGGAAAGCTGTACGTTCTGCCACGTCAACAGGCCAGTGTAAATTACGGGATTCCATACAGCTGCCACGTCAGCCAGTCATTGTACATTGCGGGAATCCGTACTGACAACCACGTCATCACGTCCGTGTTGTGTATGTGTCCGAGCACTGCCACATCATCAGGTTGTGACACCTGTTGAGCGCCCGACGGTTTGTGCAAGTGAAAGAGCACGCGAGAAAGTGCGGTGTGTGTGCAGAGAGGGGTGGCGAAAGCCAACAGGAGAGGAAGCGCTAGCAGAACGATGGGGGAGAGAGAGAGAGAGAGAGAGAGAGAGAGAGAGAGAGAGAGAGCTCACGTTTTTGGGGAAAACTCGATAAGTGGTTTTCCCACTTTTATTATAAGTGACCTTTAAAAAATGTGTCCAGGTTTAGGGTGAACCTGGACAAAGTATAAAAATGTACAAAAAAGGGGTTATTTAGGCCTTTAACCCAACAACCTCCCACTTAAAGGCATAAATGACGCCTTTAAGTTAACCAACTCCCACGAGCTGTATGCAATGCTCATGTTGAACCTTAGCAAGACTCTTGGTGAGAACATCTACAGGGTTATCCTGTGTTGGAATCTTAGTCAAGGTGACTAGACCATCCTCCAATACCTGTCGTATGAAGTGGTATCGCACATCAATGTGCTTTGTCCGTGCATGAAACATAGCATTCTTGGCCAAATAGACAGCACTTTGGCTATCACATCCCAAGACAGGAGTACTAGCAGGCATACCAAGCTCTTTGACAAGTCTGCCCAGCCATATGGCCTCTTTAGAAGCCTCAGTGGCTGAAATATATTCAGCCTCAGTAGTACTCAATGCCACAATTTTCTGCAGTCGTGAACACCAAGAGACGACACCACCAGCAATAGCAAACACATAGCCACTAGTGGACTTCCTGGTATCCAAGTCACCTGCCATATCTGCATCACAATAGCCCTGCAACTTCATGTCACTTTTGCCATAACATATACACCTAGCTTGTGTACCTGACAAGTATCTCAGAATGCATTTCACAGCTTCCTAATGTGCTTTGCCGGGATTGGACATGTATCTACTAACAACTCCCACCGCATGGGCAATGTCAGGACGAGTGGCAACCATAGCATACATAAGAGAACCACAAGCTGATGCATAAGGAATTCCCTTCATAGCATTCACTGCCACGTCATCCTTTGGGCAATCAGCTTTGTTAAGTTTTGTGTGTCGAGGTAAAGGTACTCCAAGTGACTTAGCTTCAGCCATGTTAAACCTGTCAAGTACTTTAGCAATGTACTTTTCTTGAGATAAGAAGAGCAATTTCAGCTTTCTATCTCTCTTGATTCTCATGCCCAAGATGTGTTGAGCATCACCTAAATCCTTCATTGCAAAAGCTGAATTCAGCTGACGTTTAAGAGCATCAATGGTAGACTTATGCTTCCCAGCAATCAACATATCATCTACATATAGCACACGGATTATAGGACTTCCATCATTATCCTTCTTTGTATACAAACAATGGTCTGAATGGCTGCGTTTAAAGCCTTGAGACAACATAAAAGTATCAAACTTTTTGTACCACTGAAGTGATGACTGCCTCAAACCATACAAGTTCCTTTCTATCAGGAACTACAAAACTTTCATTGCAAAAGCTGAATTCAGTTGACGTTTAAGAGCATCAATGGTAGACTTATGCTTCCCAGCAATCAACATATCATCTACATATAGCACACGGATTATAGGACTTCCATCATTATCCTTCTTTGTATACAAACAATGGTCTGAATGGCTGCGTTTAAAGCCTTGAGACAACATAAAAGTATCAAACTTTTTGTACCACTGAAGTGATGACTGCCTCAAACCATACAGTGCCCTTCTTAGTTTGCATACAAGTTCCTTTCTATCAGGAACTACAAAACCCTCAGGTTGCTTCATGTAGATATCTTCATCAATGACACCATGAAGAAAAGCTGTTTTTACATCCATTTGATTCAATTCTAAGTCAAGCACTGCAACGAGAGCAAAAAGGACACGCAATGTCGTAAGCTTTACAACAGGAGAAAAGATCTCTTGAAAGTCAATCCCCTCTTTCTGTGCATACCATTTGGCAACTAACCTTGCTTTATACTTGGGCTTTCCATCAACACATTTGACCTTGTAAACCCATTTGTTAGGAAGAGCCTTTCTTCCTTTAGGCAATGGCACAAGATCCCAAGTATTGTTTGCATGCAAAGATTTGATTTCCTCTTGCATCGCAAGCTCCCACTTACTGCTTAACTCACATGATTTTGCCTCTTTATATGTAAGAGGCTCTCCCTCATCTGTCAACATAACATGATGCAAAGAGGGGTCAAAGCGCTGTATCAACCTTCTGACACGAGTAGACCTGCGTACCCAATGATCTACATTCTCAGGCACAGGTTCTACATCAGGAGGCAATTCATTTTCAGCATGCTCATGCTGCTGAAAATCATTTTCAGCATGCTCATGACAGGTGGCTGTCCATCCTCATTTGGAGCATCTAAATCATGTCCTACCTCTTCTGGCTCAAGGTTAACTAGCTGATTATCAATTTCAGCTTGCGGTAATGCATCTGAGGCTCTTTTTCAACATCAATAGGTGGCAAGAGAGACTGAAATTTGACCGATTTCTTGTCAATTTCAGAAGATGTAGCATTTTTTAGCAATTTAGCCTCTTTGAACACTACATCTCGGCTACGTACTACCCTCTTAAACTGAGGCAACCATATCCTGTAGCCCATTTCACCCTCTTCCCCATAACCTAGGAAGAGTCCTTGGATGGACTTGGCATCTAGCTTTGTCCTCAAGTCATTACGAACATGGACAAAAGCCTCGCAGCCAAACACTCTCAAATGATCATAAGAGGCAGGTTTGCCAGACCAAACCTCCTCTGGAATGTCATTTTTCAGCGTACTGTTAGGAGAGCGATTGCATACATGAACTGCAGTTTTCAAAGCCTCTCCCCAAAACCCATGAGGGAGATTAGCCGTGGACAACATGCAACGCACTCTCTCACATAAAGTACGGTTATACCTCTCAGCCACACCATTAGAAGATGGATTATAAGGGGCTGTCAACTCCCTTTTAATCCCATATTCTTCCCAATAACGCTGAAATTCAGCAAACGTGTACTCCCTCCCATTGTCAGATCTTAGACATTTAAGCTTACTACCCTTTTGCGTGGTCACAAAAGCATGAAACCTCTTAAGTGCATTAAATGTCACTCTTATTCTTTAACAAATATGCCCAACCTTTCCTAGTGCAATCATCAATGAATGTAACAAAGTATGATGCACCACCAAAAGACTTAACAGGCATTGAACATACATCGGAGTGAATTAAATCAAGAGCATTAGCTTTGCGCGAGACACCAGAATAATAAGAAGACTTCTTTTGTTTACCATACAAACAGTCATTACAAAAATCTAACTTGGTGCCCTTTACATCAACCCTCTTCAAAGAGGAGAGCACATCAAGTCCCTTCTGGCTCATATGGCCAAGTCTTTTGTGCCACAACTCCAAATGAGAAGCAACTTCGGCCAGTGCAAGAAACTTGCCAGGCAAAGCTTTGCCATGTTAATAGTACAATGTACCACTCTTGCATCCCTTGACAATGAGCATTGATCCCTTAAGCAACTTCCATGAACCCCCAGCAAAAATGGTTGTATAACCCTGTGCATCCATCTGGCCAACAGACAATAGACTCTTCTTGATGCCCGGTACATACCTTACATCTTTACGCTTAAACTCTTGGCCATTGTTTAATGCCAAGCGCACAGTGCCCATTCCTTCAATGTCACAAGCATGGTTATCCCCAAGGTAAACCTTGCCATACTTGCCTGCATGATAAGAAGCAAAACACTCCACAGATGGAGTCACATGAAATGAGGCACCCGAGAGTCTACTATCCAAGACTGTGTAAGGCCATCATTTGAACTTAGCAATGCATCAATGACATCTCTACGTGAGATAAGCATGTCTTCTGCATTTGCTACAACAATCTGAGGGGCATGAAGCTACAACCAAGATCTCCTCACTGTCGGATAACTCTGTGATAACCACACTAGAGGATACATTGACAATCTCCGAATCCTTGGAGAAGGTACCTGCTCATTTTTCCCCTTTCTTATCCTCTGTCTTCTTCTTCTTCTCCTGTGATTCCTTCTTTCTTTCCTGCTCTTTCTTGAAATACCTGCAATCTGGCTTCTTATGGCCTTTTCTGCCACGCTGGTAACAAGTCACATCCTTATCCCTAGACTTGCTTTTGCTCCTGTTTTAAGTCTTGGTACCTGTATTTTGCTTCTGACTTCTGCCTCTCGCATTGTAAGCAGAACTACCACCTTCCCCACCACTGGACTTGCGTCTAATTTCCTCATTTAAGATGGAGCCTCGCACTCCATCATATGTGAGGTTGGGGCTATTATTCAAAAAAACCACAAGCGTTTCCCAAGAGTCTGGTAAAGTCATCAACAAAAATATGGCTTTCAACTTGTCATCAAAAGGTTGAAGCCCAGTATCCTGTAGCTGACTCATAACACTGGTGAAAGCACTTAAGTGCTCAGAAGCCGACTTGGCTTCGTCAAGCATCATGTTCACCAGTTTGCGCATCAAATGCACCTGATTCACAGGGGTGGCATTCTCATAAGTGGCCTTCAACTTATGCCAAATTGCATGTGCACTTTCCAAGCCCTTTATGTCCACCGGAATGTCATCGGTCACAGCCATTTTGATGTAGGCCTTTGCCCTCTTGTTGAGCTTGGCCCAATCCTCATCCGGCATATCCTCAGGCTTTACAGCCAAAAGGGCATCCTCACAATCCTTGAGGAACAAAATCCCCTGCATCCTGTCTTGCCATAGGTTGAAACCTATACCGTCAAATCGCTTGATTTCCATCAAGCTCTTGGCATCAGACGACGAGGAAGTAGAGGCCATTTGCACGGATAAAAATGTAGCAGAAAGTGTCTACACAAAATCTGAAAATTTCCAGTGATCACAATGTGCAGCACGTTGCATACAATGTGCCGAAAATTTCAGCAATTAACAAGTATCCCCAATGCGTACTTGCATAAACCCACAAAAGGCGTACATAAACCTCAATTTGTGTACATAAAAACAATCCAATTCTGAATTTTCTGCAAATTTACTGTTTTGGCGCATCAATTTGCATCAAATGGACCTGTTTTGAGTGGGAAAAGCAAGGGGCATTCACGGGAATCGATTTAGAACACCTGCGTTTTGCTGTTTTGACCTGTAACTTTCTGGTTTTTACCTGTTTTGACCTAATTTCAGCCTGTTTTAGGCTGTTTTGGAAACCCTATTCACCCTAGGTGACACCGGAAACAAGGGGCTTTGCGATGAAAGCGGAAATTTGACACGAGAGAAGCCTTTCGCCTGCTGTCCAGCCACCTGCGCAAAGCTTCTGAAACCCTAATCTGGCTTTGATACCAGTTGTTGAGCGCGCGGCGGTGTGTGCAAGTGAAAGAGCACGCGAGGAAGTGCAGTGTGTGTGCAGAGAGGGGTGGCGAAAGCCAACAGGAGAGGAAGCGCTAGCAGAACGATGAGGGAGAGAGAGAGAGAGCTCACGTTTTTGGGGAAAACTCAATAAGTGAGTTTTGGGTTTTCCCACTTTTATTATAAGTGACCTTTAAAAAATGTGTCCCGGTTCAATATGAACTTGGACAAAGTATAAAAATGTACAAAAAAGGGGTTATTTAGGCCTTTAACCCAACAACACCTACCTTCCCTTGGGCACCTATTTATGGGGCCAGGGGGGTACCCACTTCCATATACTGATTGTATTGAGGTCTTCTGTTCTGATAGTCATGGGGGGCTGATCGCCCCCTCTTCACCAGATCTTGCCTTTGTGGTCTACTGTCTCTCTCTCTCCTCTCTCACGCTTCCGCAAACGCACTCTCACATGGTATCATTAGCTTCAAGATCTGCCGTGTTCCAAGGTGCATCCCTGCATCAAGTACCCCTCCCAAGGTTAGATCTGCAAGCGTTTCTGCAATTGGAGCCAAATCTGCTAGCGTTTTGCAAAAAGCCGGCAAGCGGCGAAATTTGGAGTTTTTCATCGCGGAGGGCCCCCCTCCCTTCAACTGCGTTTTTGCATATCAGGCCAGCGTTTTTGCTTTTGGCAGCAAGCGCCCCACTTTTTGGGCTTTTTTGTCGCGGAAAACCACCCAACCCATCAGCATTTTTGGGTGCAACAGCGTTTTTTTGCAGCAGAGGGGGCAGCACTCATCTTTGCCCACCTGGATCTTGCCTACGACACACGGCCTTGCATCCAGTGCATTGCCGGTCAAATTCCTCTGCAGATCTACAGATTTCAGCCATACACCTGCTGTTTTTTCTCTGTTTTCAGCCCACCAAGGGTTGTGACTTTGATTCCCCACCCTCCCTACACCCTCTGCACCGCTCCGGATCCTGCGGGAGCTGAGCACGCTGAAAATAGCTGGACAGCAGCGTTTTCATCACCTCACAGTTGCGTTTTCTCTGTTTTCAGCCCACGAGGGGTTGTGACTTTGATTCCCCACCCTCTGCACCGCTCCGGACCTTGCGGGAGCGTACAAGCACGCTGAAAATCGCTGGACAGCAGCGTTTTCATCACCTTGCAGTTGCGTTTTTTTAGTGAACAGCAGCCACATGGCTTATGTTTTTTTACAAAGGATGAAGTTACCTCCTGCTAGGACACTATCCGGGGGTGGTCCATGCGGTCTCTCAGTGACTGCTACAATACACGGTATCTTCAACATCGGCTTGATCATATACGGACGTACGATCCTTGGGAGATCCATTCATTCCAACCATCATTTGGCGGTTGCGCACTCTACAGGGGTGGCGACTTTTAGTTTGCTATGGACACACCTATGCACTCATCAGAGGAGTTCACATGAGATATGGCCATGCTCATGCAATATGGGATTCCGACATTACCAGAGAAGACACCACCATCTTGGGTGGACAGACACTTACCACTTGACCTCGACACGTCAGATCACTTGCTTATATAGGAGCATCTACATGGACTTAGGGAAAGGATCTTAGATCTCTTCTTGGATAAGTTCATTACTTGGATCTACAGACTGGATAAGGACTTCAATTCTTTAAACTCTCTTTGAGAGTTTACCCGCAAGATGCGGGACATGAGGCATCATTACGCGACTACATCCGAAGTCACCCGGAGCTTGGCTTGGATGGTAGTGCATCTGCTCTTCTACACTCTTGATCATTTGGATTGCTACCTTCAGAGTTTCTTACACTCACCCTCGGTAACCTTACCGCAGAATTATCCCTCAACCTAGCAGTAGGCCACTCCCAGCTCATTCACATTGTGAGCCACACCGAGATGCGGTTTGGTGGTGGTGTTGGCGCAGATTCTGTTTTGGTTGACACTGGAGGATTGGAGGCAGGAGAGACATGCAAGACGGCGCAGACAAATTGGTTTGGCTGTTCCTTTGCTCAGAGGATCTTCAAAGCGCAGACTGCTCCGTTTGGCTTCCCCACTCATACAGGATGATTATGGTGCAGACATCTTGGTCTGACCACACCTCTTCTCAGAGGCCCTTCACTGCGAGACTGTTGAGTCTAGCTTTCCCCTCATCTTGGATTACTCTACCTACTGACAAGATACCATCCAATGGTGGTCTGTCACTCTTCAAAAACACGATTAGGAATCGACACGCCCAAGTGGACTTGGGTTACGTGCGACCGCAACAAGCAAAAGAAATTATTGTGGTTCTTTCCTCGAGTGATACAGAACACTGCCAAAGCTCTGGTACCAATGTAAGGTGCAACGGAAGTGAATGTTGAACTTTGCTCAAGATGAGTGCTCCGAACTGTGCTCAAGGGTTCCTTTTACTTACGGAAGGAGGAGCCTTCCGTTCCTTTTAGTGAGAGAGTGCAATGATCACAAACAAAGTGAATGACACTGTGAATGAAGGTGTTGAGACTGAGAGAGAGAGAGAGAGAGAGAGAGAGAGAGAGAGAGAGAGAAGAATACGACACCAGACTGTTCTCAAACCCTCCTCCAAGGGTCCCGCCTCTCTATGGCGAGAGAGATCTATGCTATTGATTGCACAAATCTGGTACAATGGTCTAGATGCAATGGACTTGCCGACAACAATGATGACGACGATGAGGACGGGCTGAAATCTAAAAATCTGCTAACTGCTGAATTCTGACACTGTGTCGGCGAGGACGGGGATGGGGACGACGCGGCGACGATGCACTGAAAACGCAGATGCTGAAATCTACAGGCAGCAGCCTGAATCTGAAAACACTGGCTGATCTGACGGTGCGGCGAGGATCTATTGCGGGTAGGTGAGATCTGCGAGGCTAGGGGTTGATTCTGCGGTGTCTAAGTGCTGAAAACTGAAAACGCTGATGCTAGGGGTTGATCTGACCCCGGAAATCTGCAAAACGCTAGGTCAAGTGCTGCAACTGAAAACGCTAGTGGATGTGTGGCCAAAACGCCAAAACTGATCTACTATCTGCTGAAAACATTAGAAACGCTCGGCTGATCTGCAACCAAAACGCTTCTGCTTCTTGTTGGCTGGAAAATGCTAGTCCTCCTGCTGGTCTTGTTGAGAAGGTGCACTGCAAGTTGCTGGAACTTCTGCTGCCTCTTCTGCCAGAAAGTGCTAGATCTAGGTTTTATTTATACCAACTTAGCAAATTTGCCCTACCCAGTTTCCTAACAAAGTCACTTATTAAATAATAAGTGAAAAATGGATAAATAAGGAAAATAGTTTCTGTGCACTGTCAAATGCTCCTAATGGGTACTAACTGTCATGTTGATGATCATGTTGTGCGCAACCAGAGGATATACAGTTACTCTAAGTGCCTGGACATGCACGGCCTGCGCACAGGCTCACAAGGTGCCAAAACACTTCCAAAGCTGACCTGAACCCTGGACCTGAAGTAGCTTGTCCACATGCACATAGGGTTAGATGTGCACGTGACACATACCTTGTGGGAGGGCCTACTGGTATACTTATAATGCAAGAGCATAGATGATTTGCATCATCTATGTGAGAGCCGCATTCGGCGTTGTGGATACACTTTGCGAGATAGATATAAGACATTTTGGTCCACTGCTTTTGGACTTGGAGGCATTCAAGGAGGTGTATGTAAGACTATTGCGGACTCTTGGTAGCAAGCCATTGTGGACAGAGGGGTCATTGTGTCAGGTAGGGCCCAATGGATTACAATGCACTGGATTGTAGGTTTTTTAGACCTATATGCACCCAATCATGCATATGCTCGGGTAGAGTTTTGGTCCGATTTGGTTGATGCATTGCCACAGGTAGAGCAGTGGTGCATTGGGGGTGACTTCAATATGCTTGAGAACCCCTTGGATTGGGTAGGGTGTTAGGTGCAACGGAATAAATGTTTGCGCTTGGCTCAAGATGAGTGCTCCGAACTGTGCTCAAGGTTCCTTTTGGTCTAATGGAAGGGAGAGCCTTCCGCCTTTTATGAGAGAGTGCAATGATCACGAACAAAGTGAGTGGACACTGTGCGCGCAAGTGTATGAGACTGAGAGATAGAGAGAGAAGAGAGATAAAAACCCTCCTCCGAAGGCCCCACTCTCGTCGGCGAGAGTGGTCTACTTATGATTGCACAAACTGGTACAAACTGAATGCATGTGACTGATGCAAGTCTAACATAGTTACCAGGAACGGGAAAACGGAACGAGAACGCGGAACAAAATGCCATTCCCTGTTACGGGTACTCACGTTTGAAACACGGAACGGGGATTCAGAACGGGAACTTGGATTGGGAACGGGGAACGGAGACCTGAAAACGGCCATTCCCTGTTACTATGAAGTCTAAGCTATGTCGGCGATGACGATAGGGATGACGACACCAACCTAAGGGCTGAAATCTGCAATCTTTTATCTGTTGTCCAAAAATGCTATGGGCTGAAATCTACTACAATGCAAAAACGCTGATTTTGGGGCTGTTTTCTGATGATCTTTGTCGCTGAAAATCTGCAGGTCTTAGGCTGAAACCTGAGGTGTCTTGGGGTTGAATCTGATACTCTTTAGGGGCTGAATCTGCAGGTTCCTTATGGCTGAAAAACGCTGCATGGCTGAGGGTTCATCTGCTGAAAACGCTAGGTCAGGGATCTCCAAAAACGCTAGGTATGCTGGGATCAAAACGCTGGGAATGGGGCTGTGGATGGCGATGGCAAGGCTGAAAACGCTGATGTGTTGCAGCTTTGCCGGCAGTGGCTACCTGTTGCAAAAACGCAAGGGCTGGGACTTGCTTGGCGATGATGCTTTGTTGAGAAAACGCTAGGGGATGCTGATGAAGAAAACGCAAGGGCTGGGACTTGCTTGGCGATGATGCTTTGTTGAGAAAACGCTAGGGGATGCTGATGAAGAAAACGCTAATGCTGAGTCTTGCTTGGAGGGGAAAACCGCCAAGGTCTTGTTGGAGAAGTTGCCTGCTGAGCTTGGCTCCTGTTGCCTCTTCTGCTATTTAGTGCTAGTCTAGGTTTGCTTATATACAAACTTACTCAATTTGCCCTACCTACTTTCCAACAAAAGTCACTTAAAAATAATAAGTGAAAAATGTCAAAAATAGGTAAAATAGGCTAAATGCACTGGAAAATCCCCCTAAAGGATTCTGATGGATTCTGATGGGAATGCTTATTATCATGCTGTGTGCAACCAGAGGATATGCATCTACACTAAGTGACTGGGCATGCATGGTCTACGAATAGACTCACAAAAGTGTCAGATCACTTCTAAATCTAGACTAACCAGACTGATTGAATCCTTGTCGTGATGTAGCTTGTCCACGAACACATAGGGTTGAATGTGTCACGTGACATAGGGACAGCCATATTGCAGTGCATGGAGCCAAGTTGGTTGTTTGGGAGAGGCTATATATGACTTTGAGGTCACAGATGTACGGCACCATGGGGGCTTTACCCAAGCTCAGGAAAGCCTATCTTTCCCTAAATCTGACAGGCCAATAGGAGGGGTGAACCACTCACGGACTAACCGTTTTTTTGCTAGTGACAGCATATGTGGTGTGGGATGTCACAAGGCGGACACCACATGCCAATATAAAAGAGCAGAGTGAACAAACTTTTAGCACTTAAATAGCAACTGAACTGAAATAGAGAGAGACGACACGCGACACGGAGTGGTGTAATTCCACCCCAGAGAGTATTGGCCCCAAACCTTGGCGCCCCTTTCGGTATTTCTTTATGTTGCATCAACACAGTACAAGCCGGTACTCGAGACTCTGCACCTTCGTACTGAAGCATGCCAGAGAATGAGCCCTAACCTCATATTTAAAGGCCCTTGGCCTAAAAAGCAGTTTACAATAAAAAGCCTTCAAACTTAAAAGCTTCTGGTCCAAAAGCAAAGCCAAAAAGCTGCCAACGTAAATCACGGAAATCCGTACAGCCTGCCACGTTATCAGCCAACGCAAAATACGAAAATCCGTACAGCCTGCCACGTCATCACGCCAGCGCAATTTTTGGAAATCTGCCACGCTGTCCTTAGGGTTAGGGTTTCCAAAATTAGGGTTGCAGGTTTTAGGGTTAGGGTTTTCAGAATTAGGGTTTGCAGGTTTTAGGGTTAGGGTTTTCAGAATTAGGGTTTCAGCAGTTAGGGTTTCTGGTAGAAATTGGGGTTTTCATTCTTTAGGCTTTGACACGTCAGCAGTTTGTTACATCTCCCCTTCTTGAAAGAGAGTAATCGTCCTCGATTACAGCATATCTGCAAAACAACTCAAGTTAGCTCAAAAATTTTCAAGAGTCATTCCGAGGGACAATCAGTTTGCTCTTTTTATTAAGGAGTCAGCTTCTCCTTTCTACTCTTTTGATCAAGGAGTTTTCGGTGGAGTTAGCTTCTCCTTTCGTCCAGATCGGAACTCTTGATATTCCGGCGTAGAATTAGCCATCACACCCAGATCGTACTGATCTTCCACGGGTGTCTTGATGCACTAAAATTACATACCCAGACAATCTTATCCAATTAGGAATATTCAGTGGTTGGCACATCACAATGCAACACAAATGCTCACATATGCATGTTACAAGACATAGAAACATAAAGCCGCCGATGAACACTCCCCCCGCAAATAACCATCCAGGTCCGGGCCATGAGCTGTTTAACGACTCCCTCATCACTCCTCCCGCATAACCTAACAAGGTCCGGGCCATGAGACATAGAGGCCTTTTACAACCAAACGCCCCCCAGACCGCAGCCTGCGTCGTTTGGAGGTGCTGAGAGTAACCACTGCTCAGACTTCTTAATACTCCCCCAGTAAATAACCATGCAGGTCCAGGCCATGAGTAAAAACAACAATTTTCAATCATTAATACTTCCCCCGCAAATAACCACAAGGGTCCGGGCCATGAGTATGAACAAGCATTCTCAAACATCTGTTCTCACTACTCCACCCGGGAGTAAAATCACCAATCATTGAAACCAGTATTAAACCAGAGTAAAACAATTCAAATCCGCACCAAGACAGATTCAAAATAAATACCATCCATTTCAAACAAATTTCAAACAAAGCTTCAAACACTACTTTCTCAAACAAAGTTCAAAAGTATCTAACTATAGAACAACTAGAGAGTTCATTCAAGGTTTTGTTCGAACAACCGAACTTTGAGGACGATTGGCTTGCCCTTCCGCATAACAGTGATGGTTTGGTTCCGGACTTGGAGAGTCGCATCATTCTTGTCATGCCAAGGCATGCCTAATAGAACGTCACAATTGCCCAACTTCATGATGTGGAAATCAGCTTTTCCATGATAATCTTGAATAGTCACTGGAAGAGCACCAATGAGCGGTACTACTTTCTGAGTTTGCCCTATGGCTAGCTCAGCTTCAATTTCTCGACCCTGTGCATCATAATCAAAGTCCATCTGCTTCAAGAATTGTGGATGGATAAAGTTCTTTGTAGCTCCTGGGTCAAAGAAAATTAGGGCTTTCAAACCGTTGACTTTGCCATATGCTCGACACAATTCATTTGTACTTTCAAGGCGTATGCCATAGATGTCAGGTACTAATCCAATGGCCGGTTTAGCTCGTTTGGCTGGAGATGGTCCTGAGTTTCTGTCGACCGTCGACGCGGGAGTCAGCTCCGCAGGTCTGTCAGTGCGTTGGGAACAACCAAAATAGTTATGTCCTATTTGAAAACATCCAAAACATCTGCCTTCTTGTAGTAAGGTGTCTCGTTGTTGAGGTGTCAAACGAGGCCTTTGTGATTGACTTTCACGAGACTCTCGAGAATTTGTTCGTTGTTGCCGATAGTTGTGGTTAGTGGCCGGAGATTCTTCTGTGGTAAACTCTAGCTTTCCCTTCATCAGTTTATAGCCGACCGCGGCATGGTCCATAAGTTCTTGCATGGTAGAGACTTGCTTGGATAGACAATATTCTTGCAATGGTGATGGTAGTCCAATGGTGTATCGCTCGTATTGGGCCTCCAAGGGAACAAATCTAAAGAAGGACACCGGGAGGTACACGTCGAGAAACCTTTGGTTATATTCGTCCATGGTTTCAATGGCAAGCATTTTCAAGTTGCCCCATTCTGCCAAAATCCGCACTTCAAACATAGAAGTCATGTAACTACGTGCAAAAACTGTCTTGAAAGCTTGCCAGGTCCTTGGAGCATGCGGTTGTGTCGCGATTGAACTCCACCATTGCATAGCATTATCTTTAAGAAATCCCGCTGCTCGAGAAATCTTGGATTCTTCTGTATAGTTCCCTAAAGCATAGATGTTGTCGAATTGCTGTAGGAACTGCAATGCTTTCTTGCGATCTTTCACCCCGGAAAAAGTGAAAAATTTGACTGTCGTGCCACCATCTTTGAAATCTTTGGGTTGGTTTGGCGCATATCTCGGGTATGGATAATAAGGGTATCCATATGGGCTCCAACCATTGTACCCTGGTGGCGGTGGCGGTGGTGGTGGAGGTGGGGGCAATGGCGGTGGCAAAGGCGGTTGCACTGGATCAGGGTCAAATGGTTGCACCATATTCTTGAAGACTCCCTCGATTGGAACCGATGGCTGAGAAGGTTGCCGGTTGGAAGCTCTCGTACTTTCTGGTGCCGGAGGAGGAGGTACCACCTGGGGCATCAGAGGGGGTAACATGTAGTTTAAAAATTGTTGAAAACTTTGCAGCATCGGAAGATTCTACTGAGGATGCCGCGAAAGAATGTCCTGGAGTTCGTTGAGCAAGAACTACAAATATTCTATTGAATCCATGAATTCCAAGTATTGGGTTCTTAATTGGCTTATGCCCTGTAAGACACTGCGGTGAACACGGGAGCGCGCCCGATGCGCGATGAAGTAAGGGTGGGAGTGGCTAGTGAGTCCGGGTTGGAGGGCGAAGATACCTCAAATGTCTGCTCTTTGGTAGGACCGGTATGCTTTCAGAAAAGCACACGCCTGATGCTCTGATACCACTGTCACAAGGCGGACACCACGTGCCAATATAAAAGAGCAGACTGAACAAACTTTTAGCACTTAAATAGCAACTAAACTGAAATAGAGAGAGACGACACGTGACACGGAGTGGCGTAATTCCACCCCAGAGAGTATTGGCCCCAAACCTTTGCGTCCCTTTCGGTATTTCTTTATATTGCATCAACACAGTACAAGCCGGTACTCGAGACTCTGCACCTTCGTACTGAAGCATGCCAGAGAATGAGCCCTAACCTCATATTTGAAGGCCCTTGGCCTAAAAAGCAGTTTACAGTAAAAAGCCTTCAAACTTAAAAGCTTCTGGTCCAAAAGCAAAGCCAAAAAGCTGCCAGCGTAAATCACAGAAATCCGTACAACCTGCCACATTATCAGCCAACGCAAAATACGGAAATCCGTACAGCCTGCCACGTCATCACGCCAGCGCAATTTTCGAAAATCTGCCACGCTGTCCTTAGGATTAGGGTTTCCAGAATTAGGGTTTGCAGTTTTTAGGGTTAGGGTTTTCAGAATTAGGGTTTGCAGGTTTTAGGGTTAGGGTTTTCAGAATTAGGGTTTCAGCAGTTAGGGTTTCTGGCAGAAATTGGGGTTTCCATTCTTTAGGGTTTGACACGTCAACAGTTTGTTACATGGGAGGTTCAATGGGTATCCTTGCAGAGACCACATTCTCTGATCATGCACCAGTGAACTTGGCACTGATGGCAGACCGAGGAGCACTAGCTCCATGCTCAAGATCCCAGAGAGAGTGCTTTTGGATAGAAAGTTGAGAGCACAGATTGAGTTGATTTGGTCACGGAGCATGGAGGTCTTGGGTGACCCTGCGCAGCTGAAAGCCACAGGCATTAGAGAGCTCAGCCTATTTCTCCATCAAGAGGCAACAGCTCGACTTTATGCAGACGAGGGATAGCATCTCTATAGAGGATGTAGGAGAGATACCCTGATAGCCCTTGGATGGAAGGACAAATGCAACAAGCCAGACAGGAGCCGATAGCCATCAAAGAGCGATGACATGAGATTGCATTTCATCGTCACGCCTCTTACTAGTCCCAAGTAGGGGACAGAGTGACTGGAGAGTGGGGCCTTCGGAGGAGGGTTTTACATCCCTGGTGTAGTATTCTCTTCTCTCTCTATCTCTCAGTCTCATGCACCTCCATTCACAATGTCCATTCACTTTGTTTGTGTCAATTGCACTCTCTCACTAAAGGAACGGAAGGCTCTCCCTTCCGTAAGTAAAAGGAACCCTTGAGCACAGTTCGGAGCACTTATCTTGAGCAAAGCTCAAACATTCATTCCGTTGCACCTAACATTGGTATCAGAGCTTTGACAGTGTTTTGTATCACTCAAGGAAAGAACCACTAGAATCACAAGAAAAAAAACTTTGCTTGTTGCGGTCGCAGGAACCCAAGTTCGCTAGGGCGTGTCGATTCCTAATCGTGTTTTTGAAGAGTGACAGGAATCCCAAGAAAGAAGGGCTTGTCTAGCCTCCCCTTGTGCCTCTTTTCACTCATTGAGAGCGGACCGTGCACTTAGCGGCCGGCCACTCGACGTGAGGTGGGAAAAAGCAACCTTGGTGTGAGCGCAAGGCCGCCAAGGGGTGCACCCGCGGAAAAGAGCAGAACTCGGGTGAAGAGAAAATCCTTCTCAAACACAGATTGCAAGCGAAAGAAGAACCTTAAGAACCTCAAGACCTCCAAACACTCAAGAACCCAAGAACCCAAGACCCGCAAGAACCCAAGTTCCTCATGAACTTACGAACCAAAGATCATAGTGCATGGTCATCACCCGAAGCGGAATGGACACTTCGCATACAGGTGATGAGCATGAGAGAAGCGAAGAAGAATTTTCCCCACCAGGAGTTTTTTCCGACCCTCCCCCTTCCCCATCTACGCCAAGAATTGCACTAACTCCTATGGAGGCTTTCGACAAGATGGTGATCGACATGAAGTTAGACCGCAAAGCACAAAAAGCAGAAAGAGAAGCATACAAAAAGGCCTACGAAGAAGAAACGGCAGCCATAGAGCGTCAGTACGACTTGGAAGAAAAAGAAAGTCAAGCCAAATTGGATCGCGAGAACAAAGAAAGAGAAGCACAATTTGATCGCGAGAACAACGAAAGACAAGCTGAATATGACCGCGAGAACAAAGCAAGACAAGAGAAGAGCGACCAACACATGAAAGAGTTCTTACAACTCTTTTCTCAAGTGCAAGTGCACTTTGCACAAAATCAGGAACAAGAGACTCTCTCAGTCTCTACTTCTCCCAAGCATGACACACAGAATTTGCATGATGATGATTTGACTGACAATGATTTGCATGATGATTTGAATGATAATGATGAGCATGATGATTTGAATGCCAATGATTTGGTTGACAATGACAAGCATGATGATCAAGATGTGATTTCTCACAAGCATGATGTTTTGCATGAAGATGATGTGATTGTTCACAAGGATGATGTGTTAGTTGACACTTTCTCTAGTGAAGCTAACCTCATTTCAGATTCGATCACTCACGAAGAACCGATCTTGGCTCTCGAGTCGAGGTCCACAGAACCCCCACAGGAAGATTCGACCCCTCAGGAAAAACCGATCTTGGCTCTCGAGCTTAGGTCCAAAGAACCTTCACAGAAAGTACTATGTGTTCGCATGATTAGTCACCACGCATTGTACGAGTGTTTCATTCGTGATCGTTTCCTGTATTTTAGTCAACGTCTTTATGTGATCCCTTTTCCTAGGCATGACATATTGTACGTTGAGCACGTTTCACTCATGAATGAGTACGAATGTATGCGAATTGTTCATGAAAAGCTGAAAAGTATGCATTCAAGAAAGACACATTCCATGTCTCTTCCTTGGCACGACACAGTTATACAAAGAGCACATGAAAGTATGAGCACCAAGCATGGGCATTTCCGTTGTGATTTGCCACAGTTGATTGATTTAGATCAGAAGAAAAAGATTCGATCTCATTGTTTGCATGTATGTGGTGAACGGTTTGGCACTCCGTCTCTTTGTTCATCTACATTGCATGCACAGTCTTTAGAGAAGACGAGCTTTTCCAGTCACTTTACATGGGTACCGAACCGTATGGCATCGAGGGAGATCGCCAATAGCATCCGGAATCATAGAAAGGACTCTTCGCGGGCCCACTCTGATGTGTGGGTCGTGCGATACTTGAACTTCATAAAGGTCTGCAATGCCTTCTTCTTGGGCCGCGCCGAAAGCGACACAAAGTCATCTGTGGCTCCTTCAATGCTTCAACTTCGTCTATAGTTATGCATCTACCTTCTTCAAGAATCTCAGAGGATGAAAATTCCTGAAACCACTTCCAACACAAAAACATGAATATACCATTCCATGTAAAGTGACTGGAAAAATTCGCTTGCAATCTGTGCTAGAGAAGGATCTTCTCTTCACCCGAGCTCTTCTCTTTCCGGCGGACGCACCCCTTGGCGGCCTTGCGCTCACACCAATGTTGCCTTTTTCCACCTCACGTCGATTGGCCGGCCGCTAAGTGCACGGTCCGCTCTCAATGAGTGAAAAGAGAAACAATTGGAGGTTGGACAAGCCCTTCTTTCTTGGGATTCCTGTCACTCTTCAAAACACGATTAGGAATCGACATGCCTAAGAATCTTGGGTTACATGTGACCGCAACAAGCAAAAAAAAATCTTGTGGTTCTTTCCTTGAGTGATACAGAACATTGCCAAAGCTCTGATACCAATGTAAGGGTACCTCACTTTGAAAAGAAGGGGATGTCACGTGACACATCCAACCCTATGTGTCCTTGTACAAGCTACAGCATGACCAGGGTTCAGTTCAATCAAGTCAATCTAGAATAGGAAGTGATCTGGCACTATTGTGAGTCTGTTCGCAGACTGTGCATATCCAGACACTTAGATTAGATGCATATCCTCTAGTTGCACAGGTCATGGAAGCAATCGGGGGGTGAGAATGGGGCCACAGCATGATCATCAGATTTCCATCAGAACCCATCAGGAGCATTTTTACAGTGCATAGATCTATTTTCCCTATTTTTGACATTTTTCACTTATTATTTTTAAGTGACTTTTGTTGGAAACTAGGTAGGGCAATTTTGCTAAGCAAGTATATCAAGAAACCTAGCACTAGCACTTTTTGGCAGAAGAGGCAGCACGAGCACTTACTCAAGAGACAATTTCTCAGCAAGACCAACCTCCGCAACAAACCTAGCATTTTCAGCTCATCTAAGAAGCTAGCGTTTTTGCAAGACAGACCAACCAGTGTTTTTGCATTGCAACAGCCTGGCGATAGCACGACCATAGATCAGCCCTAGCGTTAGCAGATTTCCACAGTAGAACAAGAATCAACCCTAGTGTTTTTGCATCAGCCTGGCACCTCAGCGTTTTTGCGGATCTTCGCGACAAAACCAAGTTGACCTGCATTTTCAGTTTTCAGTAGTGCAGCATCGCAGTAGAATCCCCAAACCTCGCAGATCTCACCTTCCCGCAGCACATCCTCGCCGCACGGTGAGATACATCAGGGTTTACAGTTCCAGCCCGGAAAACACAGATTTTGGCAACTACGTTTTCAGCGTGTTGTCGCAGCATCGTCGCCATCGACATCGTTATCGACATAGAGTCAGAATTCAGCAGATAAAGATTTGCAGATTTCAGCCCTTTGCATTTTCAGATTCCAACCCATCTCGTCGTCCTCCTCATCATCGTTGACATCGTCGACATCGTCGGCCTCATCGTCGTTGACATCGTCGGCAAGTCCAAAGCATTCATTGTAGAGATTGTGCAATCAATAGTAGACCGCTCTCGCCATAGAGAGTGGGGCCTTCGGAGGAGGGTTTGACAACATTCTGGTGTCGTATTCTTCTCTCTCTATCTCTCGGTCTTAGCACCTTCATTCACAATGTTCACCACTTTGTTTGTGTACATTGCACTCTCTCACTAAAGGAACGGAAGGCTCTCCCTTCCGTAAGTAGAAGGAAACAGTTCGGAGCACACACCTTGACCAAAGTTCAACATTCACTTCCGCTGCACCTTACAAACTGGGCATCTACTGCACAAAAACAAAACCACTTCTGTGTGGCTGCCAACTCGACGTCAAGAGCACAAAAAACCGTCCAGATACATATCATATAGCGAGAGTACCGTAAAGGGGAACACCAACTACCTGTATCACCGAAGGTGCCTCAACATTCGAGCACACCCCATCTCAAAAAAACCTCACGCTATCAACCCTCCAAAGGAAAATGCAGACACAAATGGACTAGCCACAGTCTCAGAAAGGGCTCTTCCGGTCCGAGTCTCACAAAGGACTGGGAAAAACTAACAAAATAGCCAAAAATGGCTCCACACATAGTACAGTGGGTAGTGTCCGCAACTCAACGTACATGAGTAAATGTAAGGTGCAGCGGAATGAATGTTTAACTTTGCTCAACATGAGTGCTCCGGACTGTGCTCAAGGTTCCTTTTACTTATGGAAGGGAGAGCCTTCCGTTCTTAATGAGAGAGTGCAATGGACACAAACAAAGTGAATGGACACAGTGAATGGAAGTGCATGAGACTGAGAGATAGAGAAGAGAATAAGACACCAAAGACGTAAAACCCTCCTCCGAAGGCCCCACTCTCTATGGCGAGAGCGGTCTACTTATGATTGCATAAATCTCTACAATGCTTGGACTTGCCGACGATGTCGACGAGGATGAGGACGACGACGAGACGGTCTAAAATCTGAAAACGCTAAGGCCTAAAATCTACAAATCTTGTATCTGCTGAATTCTGACTCTATGTCAATGACGATGTCGATGGCAACGAGGCGACGACGACGCGCTGAAAACGCAGATGTTTAAATCTGCGTTTTCCGGGCTGAAACTGTAAACCTTGCGGAATCTGACCGTGCGGCGAGGTCTGCTGCGGGAAGGTGAGATCTGCGAGGTTCGGGACTTGATTTGCGGTGTCTAAGGGCTGAAAACTGAAAACGCTGAGGTTTCTTGATGTTCCGTCGCGGTGAATCTGCAAAACGCTGAGGCTGATCTACAAATCAAAAACGTTACGGCTGAAAATGGCTCTGCTGTCGCCGGATGGCCTACGACTGCAAAACGCTAGGTCTCTTGTTGATTCTTCTGTCGCCAGGGATCTATAAAAGCAAAAACGCTGCCTGATCTGGTCCAAAAACGCTAGGTGGTTGCTGTGGAGTAAAAACGCTAGGGGCTTGGGGTGCTACTGAGAAGTTGCCTGTTGAGCTCCTGCTCCTGCTGCCTCTTTTGCCAACTAGTGCTAGTCTAGGTTTGCTTATATACAAACTTACTCAATTTTCCCTACCTACTTTTTAACAAAAGTCACTTAAAAATAATAAGTGAAAAATGTCAAAAATAGGAAAAATAGGCTAAATGCACTGGAAAATGCTACTGATGGGATCTGACTAGAACCTGATGGTCATGCTGTGTGCAACCAGAGGATATGCATCTACACTAAGTGTCTGGGCATACACGGTCTGCGAACAGACTCACAAAAGTGTCAGATCCCTTCTAAATCTAGACTGACTGGACCAACTGAACCCTTGTCGTGCTGTAGCTTGTCCACAGACACATAGGGTTGGATGTGTCACGTGACATCCCCTCCTTTTCAAAGTGAGGTACTGGTACCGAACTGTATGGCGTCGACGGAGATCGCCAATAGCATCTAGAATCCTGGAAGGGACTCTTCGCCGGCCCACTCTGATGTGTGGATCGTGCGGTACTTGAACTTTAAAGGTCTGCAATGCTTGTTTCTTTGGGCCGCGCTGAAAGCGACACAAAGTCTTCTGAGTCTCCTTCCTTGCTTCAACTTCATCTAGAGTCATGCTTCTTTCTTCTTCAAGAATCTCCGTGGCTGAAAATTCCTGAAACCACTTCCAACACAAAAACATGAACATACCCATTCCATGTAAAGTTACTGGAAAAGCTCGTCTTCTCTAAAGACTGTGCATGCAATGTAGATGAACAAAGAGACGGAGTGCCAAACCATTCACCACACACACGCAAATAATGAGATCGAATCTTTCTCTTCTGATATAAAGCAATCAACTATGGCAATTCACAACGGAAAAGCCCATGCTTGGTGTTCATACTTTCATATGCTCTTTCTACAACTGTGTCGTGCCAAGGAAGAGACATGGACTGTGAGTTCCTTGAATGCATACTTTTCAGCTTTTCATAAACAATCCACATACATTCGTGCTCATTCATGAGTGAAACGCGCTCAACGTACAATATGTCATGCCTAGGAAAAGGGACCACATAAAGACGTTGACTAAAATACAGGAAACGATCACGAATGAAACACTCGTACAATGTGTGGTGACTAATCATGCGAACACATAGTACTTTCTGTGAAGGTTCTTTGGACCTAAGCTCGAGAGCCAAGATCGGTTTTTCCTGAGGGGTCGAATCTTCCTGTGGGGGTTCTGTGGACCTCGACTCGAGAGCCAAGATCGGTTCTTCGTGAGTGATCGAATCTGAAATGAGGTTAGCTTCACTAGAGAAAGTGTCAACTAACACATCATCCTTGTGAAAAATCACAACATCTTCATGCAAAACATCATGCTTGTGAGAAATCACATCTTGATCATGCAAGTCGTCATGCTTGTCATTGTCATCCAAATCATCATGCAAATCATTGTCATTCAAATCATCATGCTCATCGTTATCATTCAATTCATCATGCTTCGTATAATCATGCAAATCCTGTGTGTCATGCTTGGGAGAAGAAGGGAGTGAGAGAGGCTCCTTTTCCTGATTCTATGCAAAGTACGCCTGCACTTGAGAAAAAAGTCGCCACAACTCTTTCATGTGTTGGTCGCCCTTCTCTTGTCTTGCTTTGTTCTCGTGATCATATTCTGCTTGTCTTTTGTTATTCTCGCGATCAAATTTTGCTTGTCTTTCTTTGGCTTCCAAGCGTGCTTGCTCGCTCTCACGCGCTATGGCTGCCATTCTTTCTTGGTATTTGCGCTCTATGGTTGCTACTCTTTCTTCGCTTTCTAACTTCCTGTCCATCATCCTCTTGTCAAAAGCCTCCATAGGAGTTAGTGCAATCCTTGGCGTAGATGGAGAAGCGGGAGGGTCGGAAAAATCTCCTGGTGGAGAAAATTCTTCTTCGCCTCTCTCATGCTCATCACCCTCCAAGAGAAGTATCCATTCCGCTTCGAGTGATGACCATCCACTGAAGTTGTGGATTCTTGTGGGTTCTTGTGGTCTTGGTTCTTAAGTTCACGAGGAATTTGGGTTCTTGCGGGTCTTGGTTCTTGGGGTTCTTGAGTTCTTGAGGTTCTTGCAGGTCTTGAGGTTCTTGCAGGTTCTTCTTTCGCTTGCAATCTGTGTTAGAGAAGGATCTTCTCTTCACCCGAGCTCTTCTCTTTTCTGCGGGCGCACCCCTTGGCAGCCTTGCACTCACACCAAGGTTGCTTTTTCCCACCTCACGTCGATTGGCCGGCTGCTAAGTGCACGGTCCACTCTTAATGAGTGAAAAGAGGCACAAGGGGAGGCTAGACAAGCCCTTCTTTTCTCGAATTCTTGTCACTCTTCAAAAACACGATTAGGAATCGACACGCCCAAGTGAACTTAGATTCGTGCGACCTCAACAAGCAAAACAAAATTCTGTGGTTCTTTCCTTGAGTGATACAGAACACTGCAAAGCTCTGATACCAATGTTAGGTGCAGCGGAATAAATGTTGAACTTTGCTCGATGAGTGCTCCAAACTGTGCTCAAGGTTCCTTTTACTTATGGAAGGGAGAGCCTTCCGTTCTTAATGAGAGAGTGCAATGGACACAAACAAAGTGAATGGACACAGTGAATGGAGGTGCATGAGACTGAGAGATAGAGAAGAGAATACGACACTAGAGACGTAAAACCCTCCTCCAAAGGCCCCACTCTCTATGGCAAAAGCGGTCTACTTATGATTGCATAAATCTCTACAATGCTTGGACTTGCCGACGATGTCGACGACGATGAGGACGACGACGAGACGGGCTGAAATCTGAAAACGCTAAGGGCTGAAATCTGCAAATCTTGTATTTGCTGAATTCTAACTCTATGTCGATTACGATGTCGATGGCAACGATGCGACGACGATGCGCTGAAAACGCAGATGCTGAAATCTGCGTTTTCCGGGCTGAAACTGTAAACCTTGCAGAATCTGACCGTGCAACGAGGATTTGCTGCGGGAAGGTGAGATCTACGAGGTTCGGGACTTGATCTGCGGTGTCTAAAGGCTGAAAACTGAAAACGCTGAGGTTTCTTGATGTTCCCTCGCGGTGAATCTGCTAAACGCTCGGGCTGATCTGCAAATCAAAAACACTATGGCTGAGAATGGCTCTGCTGTCACCGGATGGCCTACAACTGCAAAACGCTAGGTCTCTTGTTGATTCTTCTGTCGCCAGGGATCTGTAATAGCCAAACGGCTAGCTGATCTAGTCCAAAAAGGCTAGGTGGTGGTTGTGGAGCAAAAACGCTAGGGGCTTGGGGTTCTGCTAAGAAGTTGTCTCTTGAGCGAGTGCTCCTGCTGCCTCTTCTGCCAATTAGTGCTAGCCTAGGTTTGCTTATATACAAACTTACTCAATTTGCCCTACCTACTCTCCAACAAAAGTCACTTAAAAATAATAAGTGAAAAATGTCAAAAATAGTGAAAATAGGCTAAATGCACTAGAAAATGCTACTGATGGGATCTGACTGGA
Source organism: Adiantum capillus-veneris (assembly GCF_014529385.1). Classification (NCBI taxonomy): domain Eukaryota; kingdom Viridiplantae; phylum Streptophyta; class Polypodiopsida; order Polypodiales; family Pteridaceae; genus Adiantum; species Adiantum capillus-veneris. The sequence goes on from NC_140933.1 coordinate 16,653,034, forward strand.
ATCTGATGGTCATGATGTGTGCAACCAGAGGATATGCATCTACACTCAGTGTCTGGGCACGCACGGTCTACGAACAGACTCACAAAAGTGCCAGATCACTTCTAAATCTAGACTAATTGGACTGACTGAACCCTTGTCGTGTTGTAGCTTGTCCACGGACACATAGGGTTGGATGTGTCACGTGACAGTAAACTGCACTCAAACAGGCGCTAAGAACTGCTGCATGTAGTAAGAGTAATCCTTGCGGGGATATCTGCTCTCAAAAGAGCTCAATTGTTAGGTGCAGCGGAATGAATGTTGTATTTTCTCAAGATTAGTGATCTTTATTGCTCAAGGTTCCTTTTAGTTCTTAGGGAAAGAGAGAGCTTTCCGTCTTAGGAAGAGTGCTGTGATCACGAACAAAGTGAGTGGATTGTGCGTGCAAGTGAATGAGACTGAGAGAAGGAGAGAGAAGAGATACGACACCCGAGAGGTTGCAAAACCCTCCTCCGAAGGCCCCACTCTCGTCGGCGAGAGTGGTCTATTCTTTGATTGCACAAAGGTGTACAATGCGTATGCAATGGACTATGCAACTTGGTCTATGCCGATGACGACGACGACAACGACGACGATGACTGAAATCTAAGATCTTCTAATCGCTGAATTTCGGGACTGTTTCGTTGGCTGAAAATGACTGTTTTGGCTGCGTTTTCTTGGCTGAAAAATGGGGTTTCTTAGGGCTGAAAATTGATGGTCTTTACGGACTGAATCTGCTACACTTTAGGTGAATAATGCCCGTCTTAATTTGCTGCTGAAATCCAAAAACGCCAGGGGCTGAAATTGGTCCTTCTGTCGCCGGGGTTCTGCAAATGCAAAAACGCTAGGCTGATCTGCTATGTCGTGATGACGCCGGGGCTGATCTGCTGTGCACAAATCGCCAAGGCTGATCTGATGCAAAAACGCTAGGTCTTCTGTGGAGAAAACGCCAGAGTAGTCGCGGGGGTTGGTCTTGCTGAGAAGTTGCATGTTGAGCAAGGTGCTCCTGCTGCCTCTTCTGCCATTTAGTGCTAACTTGGGTTTGCTTATATAGAAACTTAGCAAAATTGCCCCACCTACTTTTGTTGGAAAGTCACTTAAAAATAATGAGTGAAAATACCAATAAATAGGAAAATAGGCTAAATGCACAAGAAAATTCCCCTAACTGATGCTAATGGATTCTGATGGGAATTCCGATGATCATGCTCTGTGCAACTGGAGGATATGCATCTAAGCTAAGTGACTGGGCATGCACGGTCTACGAATAGACTCACAAAAGTGCCAGATCACTGCTAATCTAACTTGATCGGACGGACTCAACCCTGCTGTGGTGTAGCTTGTCCACGGACACATAGGGTTGGGATGTGTCACGTGACATCCCCTCCTTTTCAAAGTGAGGTACTGGTACCGAACTGTATGGCGTCGAGGGAGATCGCCAACAGCATCCGGAATCCTGGAAGGGACTCTTCGCCGGCCCACTCTGATGTGTGGGTCGTGCGGTACTTGAACTTCATAAAGGTCTGCAACGCTTGCTTCTTTGGGCCACGCCAAAGCGACACAAAGTCTTCTGAATCTCCTTTCTTGCTTCAACTTCGTTTAGAGTCCCGCTTCTTTCGTCTTCAAGAATCTCCATGGCTGAAAATTCCTGAAACAATCTCCAACACAAAACCATGAACATACCCATTCCATGTATAGTGAAGGAAAAAAATATTGTCTTCTCTAAAGACTGTGTATGCAATGTAGATAAACATAGAGACGGAGTGACAAACCGTTCATCAAACACATGCAAACAATGAGATCGAATCTTTTCTATTCGATCGAAATCAATCAACTGTGGCAAAGCATAATGGAAATGCCCATGCTTGGTGCTCATACAATCATGTGCTCTTTCGGAAACTGTGTCATGCCAAGGAAGAGACTTCCTGACATACAAACTTTTCAACTTTTCATGAACAATCCGCATACATTCGTGCTCATCCATGAGAGAAACGTGCTCAACATACAGTATGTCATGCCTAGGAAAAGGGATCACATAACGATGCTGACTAAAATACAGGAAACCTTCACGAATGAAACATTCGAACAATGCGTGCGTATCAATCATGCGAACACATAATACTTCCTGTGATGGTTCTTTGGACCAAGGCTCGAGAGCCAAGATCGCTTCTTCTTGAATGATCAAATCGTCTTGTGGGGTATCTGTGGACCTTGACTCGAAAGCCAAGATCAAGTCTTAGTGATTCATCGAATCTATTAGCTTCGCTAGGAAAAGCATCAACTAACACATCATCCTTGTGAACAATCACATCTTCTTCATGCAACTCATCATGCTTGTGAGAAATCACATCTTGATCATGCAAATCATCATGCTCATCATTGGCATCCAAATCATCATGCTTAGCAATATCATTCAAATCATCATGCTTATCTTTGTCATCCAAATCATCATGCTTGTCATTCAAATCATCATCATGCTTCACACAATCATGCAAATCCTGTGTATCATGCTTTGGAGAAGAAGAGACTGAGACAGTCTCCTTTCCCCAAATCTCTTGCATCTGTGCCTGAACTTGAGAATAGAGTCGCCAGAACTCTTTGTTTTGTCGGTCGCTCTGTTCTTGTATTGCTTTTCTTTCTGCTTTGTCTTCTGCGTGTCTACGATCCATTTCTGCTTTTCTTTCTGCGTGTCTACATTCCATTTCTGCTTTTCTTTCTTTGCATTCACGATCAAATTCTGTCATTCTTTCTGCATTTCTTGCTTCGCGTTCTAACTTCCTTTCCAGAAACAACTGCTTCAACTCCTCCATAGGAGTTGGTGCAATCTTTGTCGTACATGGGGAAGGGTCGGAAAAACCTCCTGGTGGGGAAAATTCTTCTTCGCCTCTCTCATACTCATCACCTCCAAGCGAAGTATCCATTCCACTTCGAGTGATGACCATTCTGAAGTCGTGGGTTCTTGTGGGTTCTTGTGGTCTGGGTTCTTAAGTTCTCAAGGAACTTGGGTTCTTGGGGGGTCTTGGGTTCTTAAGTTCACGAGGAACTTGGGTTCTTGAGGGTCTTGAGGTTCTTGAGGTCCTTGATTCGTGAGAATCTAGGGGTCTTGAGGTTCTTGAGGTTCGTGAGTCTTGAGGGTCTTGGGTTCTTGAGGTTTTCTTTCGCTTGCAAATCGCGTTGGAGAAGGATCTTCTCTTCACCCGAGTTCTACTCCTTTCTGCGGGCGCACCCCTTGGCGGCCTTGCGCTCACACCAAGGTTGCTTTTTCCCACCTCACGTCGATTGGCCGGCCGCTAAGTGCACGGTCCGCTCTCAATGAGTGAAAAGAGACACAAGGGGAGGCTGGACAAGCCCTTCTTTCTTGGGATTCCTGTCACTCTTCAACAAAACACGATTAGGAATCGCCACACCCAAGTAAACTTGGGTTCGTGCAATCGTAACAAGCAAAAAAATTCTTGTGGTTATTGTGGTTCTTTCCTTGAGTAATGCAAAACACTTCCAAAGCTCTGATACCAATGTTAGGTGCAGCGGAATGAATGTTGTATTTTCTCAAGATTAGTGATCTTTATTGCTCAAGGTTCCTTTTAGTTCTTAGGGAAAGAGAGAGCTTTCCGTCTTAGGAAGAGTGCTGTGATCACGAACAAAGTGAGTGGATTGTGAGTGCAAGTGAATGAGACTGAGAGAAGGAGAGAGAAGAGATACAACACCCGAGAGGTTGCAAAACCCTCCTCCGAAGGCCCCACTCTCGTCGGCGAGAGTGGTCTATTCTTTGATTGCACAAAGGTGTACAATGCGTATGCAATGGACTATGCAACTTGGTCTATGCCGATGACGACGACGACAACGACGACGATGACTGAAATCTAAGATCTTCTAATCGCTGAATTTCGGGACTGTTTCGGTGGCTGAAAATGACTGTTTTGGCTGCGTTTTCTTGGCTGAAAAATGGGGTTTCTTAGGGCTGAAAACTGATGGTCTTTACGGACTGAATCTGCTACACTTTAGGTGAATAATGCCCGTCTTAATTTGCTGCTGAAATCCAAAAACGCCAGGGGCTGAAATTGGTCCTTCTGTCGCCGGGGTTCTGCAAATGCAAAAACGCTAGGCTGATCTGCTATGTCGTGATGACGCCGGGGCTGATCTGCTGTGCACAAATCGCCAAGGCTGATCTGATGCAAAAACGCTAGGTCTTCTGTGGAGAAAACGCCAGAGTAGTCGCGGGGGTTGGTCTTGCTGAGAAGTTGCATGTTGAGGAGCACCGAGGAAGGTGCTCCTGCTGCCTCTTCTGCCATTTAGTGCTAACTTGGGTTTGCTTATATAGAAACTTAGCAAAATTGCCCTACCTACTTTTGTTGGAAAGTCACTTAAAAATAATGAGTGAAAATACCAATAAATAGGAAAATAGGCTAAATGCACAGGAAAATTCCCCTAACTGATGCTAATGGATTCTGATGGGAATTCCGATGATCATGCTCTGTGCAACTGGAGGATATGCATCTAAGCTAAGTGACTGGGCATGCACGGTCTACGAATAGACTCACAAAAGTGCCAGATCACTGCTAATCTAACTTGATCGGACGGACTCAACCCTGCTGTGGTGTAGCTTGTCCACGGACACATAGGGTTGGGATGTGTCACGTGACATCAGTAGCACTAGGTGTGCTCACAACAAAATGCATATGTCAACAAATCTGTCCGCAGAGAACCTGTTGTCGAAATGACTGCCAAATTGCCTATGAAAGCATTGTGTCTGGTAATCTAGAGAATCACGTTGAAAAACCCCGTGTAACCGGTAACCTGCATGTCAATGTCGCTATGTGCCGATTTCTGCCGCCGAGTAGAAATACTCTAGTAGAATAGCCGCCAAAGGTGTCGTAGCCGAAAACCGTGCCGTACAGCGCGATCGGTGCGCTCGATGCCGATGTCAGGTGTCACTCCTCTATGGTAGAGACACCTCACCCGTACATATAGCAAGTACAGCTGTCGATCGCGGAAAAATGTCGTCCACGTGAAACCGGTGTCGGGTCGGATATCGAGAAATCGGTCGCACTGTGTAAGGATGTCGAGCCGGTGCGCTAGAAATGGTGTCGAAAATTGATGTGTCGATGCGGAGCAGTAAATCGTTGATGTCAGGGAGCCGGAGCTCTCTCTCTCTCTCTCTCTCTCTCTCTCTCTCTCTCTCTCTCTCTCTCTCTGAGAGTAATGACGATATCGATGTCAATGTCGCCTTCCACCGCCAGACGAAAGTGGCTAGCCGAGTAGATGCAAACACCTAAACTTAAAGCCGTTCTCGAGCCGTAGAGACCGAGTCGGATCGGTGTCGAAACTGATGTCGGGTCGCCGAAATCCGAAGTCGAGAAGAAACCGAAGAAATGGGCCAATGCCAGGTAATGCTCGGACTTACTCGCTGTAACCGGCCTGTTAACTTCAAAAAGGGCGGTAGACTTTACTTCAAACCTTGATTTAGCTTTCACCAATTATTAGTCGTCTATTCTATCTGTGCTATAATGACACAAGAGAGGGGAATGGGATACAGATGCTAGAATGCATCTGTATGCGAGTCAGACGCCAGATTGGCCCCTAAATAGGCGCCCCTTTTGGTATTTCTTTATTCTTTAAAAGAGGGAATAAAAGCTGTGGTTCCCTACAAGCTGCCCCGCACAATCTGCGTTTGAATTTCTTCTGTTCTGGCCCAATTTCGGCAACATAACTGTACTAGGACCCTTCACAATCAGTATCCCCACGCATTAGATGACTTTCCCGACGCATACGGACACTTTGCAAAACCTGGCGAGAATCTGCAGCACGCTGAATTCTCTGTTTTCTGCCCTGAAAATGCGCCAGATCACCTGTACAGCGGTCCCCTTGCGTCCCCGAACCTCCTGGGGGTATTAGGGTCCGTTTAGGGCCAAAACCCTAAACCTGCAAAAATACACAGCAGGCTGTAATTCACTGTTTCGGGCTCCGTTTCGCGTGCCGGTCGCATCCGTAGCAAGTCCTCGAGCTCCCGCACCTGTAGGGCTAGTTGCCCTTTGAATCGGACGAGATTTCGCACGTGAAACCTCTCCGAATCACCTGTATCTGCGGGGGATTAGCCGCTAGCTAATCCAATACCTGTGCAAGAGGCTCTTGCCTCGGCAATGGCGCATGAACCCACACAACTGTACATTGGTCAATCTGATGAGCCCACTAGAGGGGCATAACCATAAAGAATAGGGGAGAGAGAGAGCAGTGAGAGGTGTGCAGGTCATGACATCCTGCACCTCACTGTACATAGAGGGTAAGCCAGCACTCCATTGAAGCTCTCCCACCTGTGAGAGCACTAAAAAACGAGCTCACACCTGAAAATCACGTTTTTGCCTTCTCTTTAAGTAGTAAACTTGCCTCAGAGTGCCAAGTGTCACTCATTTGTGCATTTTCCCGTTTTAGACCCTCGGGTCTAAAAAAATCTCACCTGCAGCCTCTGTTGACTTGGCCACAGAGTTACAAAATGATCCCCATGTCAAACTGCACGTAATGAGGCGAAGACATTTTGCCGTCCAAAAATAGCACTCCCTAAAATTTAGGAGTTTCTGCCATTACATTCTTCTAGGTCATCTGACCCTCTTTGTACATTGCAGCCACACCCAGAACTGAAATGTAGCCTATGTAGCAAAGGATTCCGCTTTGTCTGGCCAATGACCCCACTTTGGCTAACCATAGTCCTTGTCCAACCGTAGTGCTCTTTAGCCCTCAGGCCTGGACTCTCTCTGAACAGTTCCACACTGGCTATGCAATGCAGGGCAGTTAGATTTCCAGAGGGGTGTTTACAAAAGGTAAAACAAACGAAATTCCCCAAAGAAAGAGAAAATAAACAAAAATGGAATTGCCACTGGCTGGTGACATAACCCCCTCTTGAAATCTCAAACGTCCTCGTTTGCACCTATGTCGTACATGCTTACAGTCAACACTCGGGTGTATTCAACACCTGTCGACACATGCGCGACACATACATGCTCATTGTCAACCCTGGTGTATTCAACACCTCATCGACACATGTATTGCCTGCGTGTGAATCCTGTCTCAATGACATAGTGGAAGCATCACACTCTGCCATTGCTTTGAGTCCATAACTTTCCAATGACAAAATGGAAGTGTCACATTTTGTCACTGTCTTTTAGTACACGTTGGATCCAGTAACCTTTCGAGCATACCCAAACCCAAACCGACAGTTTAAGAATGCAGTTACACATGTACTCTTCAATAGAAATAATTGTTATACCCTTGACAAACTGACAAGAAATACTCACTTCTATAGCACTAAACAAACTTTTGGACATTCCATAAGAGCAATTGCCAAACTGACAATCTGTACAGCTCTAACATTCATGTAACATACACTTCATTTGAGCTCATTATAAGTAACATGTACATCATTTCTTTCAGAAGCCATTGTCACACTGACAATCCATGTAGCTCTGAATCTCAAGGGGTCAAGGTAGGTTGCAAACCAAGTTTTAAGTTCCCATACTTTTAGTGACTCTGCAAGTTCACTTTTTTCCATCCACTTGACATCCAGAGGTGAATAACTTTTGAACTTTACCAAAGAGCACCTTGCAACCTTGCCTTTTCTTTTCTTTCTTTATGTGCCAAAATCTGTTCCGGGACCAAGATCTCGTCAAGTTCCTCGACTTCCGGCTGATCTTCAGCTGGCATATCTTCTGGCACATCACCCACATAGGGTCTAAGAAGACTCACGTGAAACGCATTGTGAATCTTCCAATTCTCAAGCAATTTTAGCCTTTATGCAATATCACTGATTTGCATACTGAGCATCGAAAACAATCTTTCTCTGCTCTTCATCTTGATCTTTGGAGATTAACCTGTGATGTACCCTTATGCTGTCACTTTTATTGGGCTGAGAATTCTCTTTTTGACCCAATTTTGCCAGCATAACTGTAGTAGAAACCTTCACAACCAAAAATCCACATATCCAAGTGATTATCCACGCATAATAGAGCACTTTTGCAAACCTGTCCTGGAAATTCAGCACGCTGAATTCTCTGTTTTTAGCTCTAAAATGCTCCAGATCACTTGTATTACTGTCCTCTAGCTTCCCCGAAGCTCTTGGGACAAAAAAGCATCAAATAGGGTCAAAACCCTAAATCTGCAGAAAAATACAGCAAGCTGTATTTTCTTCTTTCGGGCTCTGTTTTGCGTGTCAATCGCACCAATTCGTAGCCTTTGATCTTCTGCATCAGTAGGACTACTTGCGCTTTGATTTACACGAGATTTCTCGCAAGAAATCTTGTTAAATCATCCTGTACCTATTTTGAATTAGCCTTTAGCTAATTCGGTACTTGTATGAAATCATTCCAAGTGGAAGGAGTCTGTCCTTGTAACAACAGTGTATTCCACCACTGACTTGCATTTTTTTCCAGAAAAGTGGCAGCTTTCCTGACTTTAAATGCTCCTTCCAACAAATGCTTTGTCAAACTGTTCGAGGAAAGAGAAAACCTTTGTCCTCTCATCAAAGCCATTGAATGTGTCAATGGACTCACTGATCATCTTCTTTGTATGGCTTTAGCTTATCCATAGACTCCAAATTGTCAAAAGAGACAGTTTGCATAATGGGTACACCTGTGGGAGCCATCTGTACTCCCTGGCCAGTAACATGTTGATGTCCAGGTGTCATATTCACTGATGGGATTGAAAAACCAGCCATACCCAAGTTGCCTTGTGACACCCCAAACTGACCTTGTGTGCCCTGAAATCTTGGGTGCAAACCAATATTTGCATACATGGGATTGGACACCATGCCTTGCATACCCCTAAACACTGTTCCTGGCATGCCAAAACTGCCTTGAACTTGATGTGCTATTGATGAAGATTGTATGAACTCCATAAATCTTGGATTCTCCATCAATTGCTTGAACATGGTCACAGCAGTAACAACCTGCAAAGCTTTCTCTGCTTGGCCTGAACTCTTGCCAATTTCATGTGCAGTTGGAATAGGCTGTCTATCCTCTGAAGAGGAACCCTCTTCCTTGTTGCCATCCATCCTGTATCCAAAGAAAGACTCGTAGCCTTTCTCACCTGTATCCAAAGAAAGACTCTCGTAGCCTTTCTCACCGGTAAATCCAAAGAAAGACTCGTAGCCTTTCTCACCTGTATCCAAAGAGAGACTCTCGTAGCCTTTCTCACCTGTAAATCCACTCGATCTACATTCAAACTCTCTGTGTTTTCAAGGTCATCCCAAACTCTCTCTGTGTCTTTAACCCAAACTGACCAAAGCTCACTTTTTGAGGAAAAAGTGATTTAATCCTGTCGATGGAACCATGTAACCGGCCTGTTAACTTCAAAAAGGGCAGTAGACTTTACTTCAAACCTTGATTTAGCTTTCACCCATTATTAGTCGTCTATTCTATCTGTGCTATAATGACACAAGAGAGGGGAATGGGATACAGATGCTAGAATGCATCTGTATGCCAGTCAGACACCAGATTGGCCCCTAAATAGGCGCCCCTTTCGGTATTTCTTTATTCTTTAAAAGAGGGAATAAAAGCTGTGGTTCCCTACAAGCTGCCCCGCACAATCTGGGCTGAATTTCTTCTGTTCTGGCCCGATTTCGGCAACATAACTGTACTAGGACCCTTCACAGTCAGTATCCCCACGCATTAGATGACTTTCCCGACGCATACGGACACTTTGCAAAACCTGGCGAGAATCTGCAGCACGCTGAATTCTCTGTTTTCTGCCCTGAAAATGCGCCAGATCACCTGTACAGCGGTCCCCTTGCGTCCCCGAACCTCCTGGGGGTATTAGGGTCCGTTTAGGGCCAAAACCCTAAACCTGCAAAAATACACAGCAGGCTGTAATTCACTGTTTCGGGCTCCGTTTCGCGTGCCGGTCGCATCCGTAGCAAGTCCTCGAGCTCCCGCACCTGTAGGGCTAGTTGCCCTTTGAATCGGACGAGATTTCGCACGTGAAATGTCACGAGGACGTGGAAGTTATTAACCATGTCACAGAGATGTGGCAACTGCTAACCTTGGTTGTTGGTTTCTTTCCAATGGGGTTTATTTTATTTATTTTGAGACCCTCTTTTTGAAGTAGCAAACGGTCGGACATTGTATGGCCAATGTGAACGGTAGATTCACCCGCAGACGGGAAGTGGTCGGCACTGGAATTCGTATGGTAAGAGGATGTCTAGGCTCAGAGCAAGATCATATAGGTCCCCCCGTCGCACTTAGCAAGTTGGTGGATACTAGGAAGTGAACTCAATTAAGGCGTAAAGTCAAGGTGGGACTACCAACAAAAAGTATCCGACAGTTGGGCCACATTGCATTTTTGGATGCGGTCCCAATGAGGATAGATGGTCAGAAGACCAGTGGGAGCCCAACGGAAGCATCTCCTAAAATTTAGGGAACTGCTATTTTGGGCCACGAAATGTGTTTGCGTCATTACCTTCGGTATGACTAGGGGAACACTTTACAACTCTGCCGCGAAGTCAACTGACGCACCAGTTGAGATATTTTTAGCAGGGAAAGCCCAAACTCGGAAACTGGGCGACGTGTCAGCTTGTGAGCGATTCTGCCACTCTGGGAGGCAAAAACGAGCTGCATATCAACAAAGGGGGCGCCATTTTCAGCCACAGGCGGATTGCAACAGGTACAGAAGCTATGGAATGCTTACCTTGCCCTCTATGTACAGTATGGTGACGGGAGTGATGCCCCGCACGCTACATACTGCTCTTTTTCTCCCCTACGTGCAGTTATGTGATGCCCCACAAGAGGGCTACTCATTTGACTGATGTACAGTTGTGTGGGTTCATGCTTTTGTGCTGAGGCAAGAGCCTCCTTGAGCAGGAACAGGGGTAGCTAACTGCTGCTCCAAAGCAGGCACTGCTGAGGGTCATAACCTCACCGTACAGGTGCAAAATCAGCGCTGTGTATGCGCTGTAATTTGACTGTTTTTCAGCCATACGGACGCCAGGATCATTGGGAATCGTGCCCCACTGGCAAAGGACAGTTAGGGGACTGTTTGGGGCTGAAAACAGGGCAAAAACCAGTAAATACAGCGTGCTGAATTTACTGTTTTTGGACAGGAATCAGAGGGTATACGACAGTGCAAGCGAGTTCCAGCAGGGGAATTGGTTTCGCGCAAGTTTTGGGGCTGTTATGCTGCCGAAATTTGGCCAAATCAAATGGTATCTAGGTGGATACACGTGAAGGATTCCCAGGACCTTACCTTGTAATTTACCCTCCTAAAGAATAAAGAAATACCGAAAGGGGCGCCAATTTTGGGGCCTACAGGTTGTCGGCGCCTGCTCGGAGCATTCTAGCTTCCGAGCCGTGTGTGTGATGAAGTGTTAATTCTCGTTACAGGTCTCCTTTGCAAAGTGCTCTGTGTGTGTGTTTAAGTAAAGATTTTCGGGTGAAAGCCAACGCCTACCGCCCTACGGGCCGGTTACATGAAACCTCTCCGAATCACCTGTATCTGCGGGGGATTAGCCGCTAGCTAATCCAATACCTGTGCAAGAGGCTCTTGCCTCGGCAATGGCGCATGAACCCACACAACTGTACATTGGTCAATTTGATGAGCCCACTAGAGGGGCATAACCATAAAGAATAGGGGAGAGAGAGAGCAGTGAGAGGTGTGCAGGTCATGACATCCTGCACCTCACTGTACATAGAGGGTAAGCCAACACTCCATTGAAGCTCTCCCACCTGTGAGAGCACTCAAAAACGAGCTCACACCTGAAAATCACGTTTTTGCCTTCTCTGTAAGTAGTAAACTTGCCTCAGAGTGCCAAGTGTCACTCAATTGTGCATTTTCCTGCTTTAGACCCTCGGGTCTAAAAAAATCTCACCTGCAGCCTCTGTTGACTTGGCCACAGAGTAACAAAATGATCCCCATGTCAAACTGCACGTAATGACGCGAAGACATTTTGCCGTCCAAAATTAGCAGTCCCGAAAATTTAGGAGTTTCTGCCATTACATTCTTCTAGGTCATCTGACCCTCTTTGTACACTGCAGCCACACCCAGAACTGAAATGTAGCCTATGTAGCAAAGGATTCCGCTTTGGCTGGCCAATGACCCCACTTTAGCTAACCATAGTCCTTGTCCAACCTTAGTGCTCTTTAGCCCTCAGGCCTGGACTCTCTCTGAACAGTTCCACACTGGCTATGCAATGCAGGGCAGTTAGATTTCCAGAGGGGTGTTTACAAAAGGTAAAACAAACGAAATTCCCCAAAGAAAGAGAAAATAAACAAAAATGGAATTGCCACTGGCTGGTGACACTCGCCCATGCGTGCGTGCGCGCGCTGAGTGCACGCTCTCTCTCTCTTTCGGGTTTTCCTTGTTAATTCTATGTTTGTCTAATTAAGGCTTTGCTTGCTTGTTACCGATTCACTGCAAATCTGACTTCATCTTGCAATTCCCCTAGCTCGTTAACTGCCAGAATTGCCTGCTCAATGTCGAAGCTTCAAAGTTGCAACTCTACACACAGGTTCTCGGCTCAGAGTGTGTGTATGAACGAAGCCTTGCACACACTCAAAGTGTGTAAAGTCAAAATTGTTAAAAGAATTCTTTACTACTTTGTCCAAATCAGCTGCATAGCCGAGTGTCGGCGTTGACTATGTGTGTGGGAGGCACAGGATGAGGAGTGTGTGTGTGGTCTGCTCTGGCTCGCGATCACTCCCAAGTTCTTCAAGCTCGTGCAGTGATGCCTTCAATTGGTTCAATTATTTACACACTGCCCGAAGGCTCCTCGCTACCTTGCTTTTTGCTCAATTCCCCTTGATCTCCTGTCAGCCGTGTCCAGTCCTTGACCTGCTCGTTAGACAGCATGTGTGTGTGTTACCGCACAAGCTCGCAGTGCTACCTGCTCTCGGCACCAACCCGCCCTGAGTAGCTGCTGTGACCAGCCCGAAGATACTGTGCCGGCCTAGATTCTATGTTGAATTGGACTATGAGCAACAGCGCCTGCAAGCTCGATCTCCTCTCTAGATTTCCCCGATCTGCAATCTCCACCGCTTCCGTTCCCACCTGAGCTCTGATACCAATTGTAATGCTGGTGCTGAGTGTGCAAGAGAGGGAAGGAGTGTGCAAGAGATGGAAGGAGAAGGGGGAAGAAGATGATGCACAGCACTCTGGGTTAGTGGAGAGGAAAGTGAGATAGTGGGTCAACTCTCTCACTTTCTCTCCCTCTAATGATTAAAGAGAAAAAAGGTAAGTAAGGGTGGTTTCCCACGGCCACCTGGCCTACACCCATAGTTACACGGAACGGGGGGGACGGGCCCTAGGGCCGGGGGACGGCCGTAAACGGGCCGGGAACGGCTGGGAACGCCGAGGGACGGACGAAAAACGGGCCGGACGGGCGGGTCGCAAGGGGGACGGTCGGGGCCGGACGGACCGGACGGGGACGGCAGGGGTCGGACCGGAACATATTCAAAAAAATGGCCGTTTTTTACCATTTGCAACGGCTCTGTGCAACCCCAACTGCCATATTTTTTAAGCCTTGGCCCTTGGGAGGCTATAAAAGGCTCCCTTGGGCCTCTTAATACTCATAGTCTCAATGCTCAATGCTCATTCCATTTCCCTCAAGCTCAAGGCTCAAGCTCATTCCATTTCCCTCAAGCTCAAGGCTCAAGTTTGAACTTTGAAGCTCTCCTCTCCCTCTTCTACCCACTTTGAAGCTCTCCTTTACTCTCTCTCCACACAAGCTCTCATCTAACCCTTCTAACTTCTAAGCTCTACTCTCTCGAGTCTCTCCACCATCATGTCATCTCAAGCCAACTCCACTTCTCAAGCCGCTTCTTCTTGAAGGAGGCCCGCCGTGCAAACGTGGTCGTGGTGGGATGAAGTCGACTTTAGCTCGCGTGGCAAAGGTGGCGGTGCAAGACCATGGACGTGCAAGCTATGTCCATACAAGAGATCGGGTGGTTCAAACAAAGTGCGAGCCCATCTTCTTCATGAACCCGGTCACGAGGTGAAGTTTTGCCCTCATGTAGCTCCCGAGAAGAGGTTGGATCTTCTTGAGAAGCTCACGGTGTGTGAGGTTGCGGAAGCGGCCAAGAAGGGCCGTTTTGTTGCCGTTGATCCCTCCGCCACGGCGACACCGCGAGAGCAAAGGGAAGCCAACCTTGACGACATCTCTCGAACCTTCAAGAGCCATGGATCTACACCGTCCTCTTCCCTTCCGCATCGCCAAACCACTCTCAACGAAAATTGGAATCCTAAATTGAAGGAAGAGGTGCATAGGTCGGTTGCCCGATTCTTCTTCCACGACCACATTGCCTTCCATGCTTCGCGGTGAGTTTCCCTTGGCATATGCACATTGCAATCTTCCATTTTGTATTCATAATGGGTTATAATTTTTCGACTCTCCATACTAACGCAACATGCTCTATTTTGTGAGGATAGGTCTCCATACTTTCGAACCATGGTTACGAAAATAGGGGAATATGGCTCCTCTTATGTGCCACCTTCATCGGAGAGGCTTCGCACCACCCTCCTTGACAAAGAGAAGCTTGTCGTGGAGCAAGCGGCCCAAGCAACAAAGGATTTGTGGGAGACCAATGGCGTCTCTCTTCTTGTAGATGGATGGAGCGACACCCGCAAGCGGTCCATCCACGGGGTGGTGGCCTACTCTCGGGGGGAGATATACTTTGTGGAGTCACATGATGCATCCGATAGAATGTCCTTTGTATGGTTGCAGATGGAGAGGCGTCAAATAGGGCAGCCGAAGCTATCATTGAGGGCATGTATCCCAGCATCCATGTCACATTTTGCATGGCGCATTGCCTCAATAACCTCCTCAAGGACATAGGGAACTTGTCATGGATTTCACCCACCATTGGTGACGCCTCTCGAATTGTCTCCTTTGTGCTCAACCATCAAAAAGTGCGCCATGAATGCTCAAAGAGGAGCCACTTGTCTTTGCTCAAATATTCAGAGACAAGATTTGCATTCAATTGGCTTATGCTAGGCCGCTTGTCTACATGTGGCGGAGCCTTAAGGGGCCTCTTTCTCAGTGATGAGTTCCAGGCCATTACGGAGTCTATATCAGCAGTAGGATTGAAATGCCGAGAATGGGCCGACGACGCCGCTTGGTGGGAGGAGGTGAAGACTCTTGACGCCATGGTCAAGCCTATTCTACACCTACTTCAAGTGGTGGATGGCTTGCAGCCAAGCATTGGCAAAGTCTACGAAGCCATGGATCGGATGATAGAGGCACTTGAGAAGCTTGTGCCTGACCCTGTTCAGTATGCGGAGATTCATGGCTTGTGTGAGTCGAGGTGGAATGGATACTACTCTCCACTTCATGCGGCAGCTTATGTGCTTGACCCTGAGTTTCAAGGAAGGCGTCAAGAGACCGACAAGGAGGTGAGCAAAGGATGGCGGCTTGCATTGGAGCGCCTTGAGCCTAGCAGTGACATTAGGCGCAAGATTAGAGACGAGCTACTCAACTACAGGCAAAAGAAGGGCTCCTATGGATGTGTAGATGCACAGCTTGATCGCAACAAGATTGGCTCGGTTTTGTGGTGGGAGGACTATGGAGGAGATGGCCCACATTTGCAACGCTTGGCTGTTCGTGTCCTTAGCCAAGCATGTACCACTAGTTGCTTGGAGCAACTATGGAGTGTGTACAGCCACATTGCCTCTAAGAAGAGGAATCGCCTTGGGGTTCAGAGGGCCAATGATTTGGTGTTTGTGAGCGCTAACTTGCGCATGCTTGCCAAGAGCGTCACACACAAGGCAGATCCTTTCACTGAGTGGGAGATGGCACAAGAGAATCCATCTATGGCCGATACTCTTTCGGAGGAGCTAGAGGAGGATTTCGAGCCTCAATGCAAGCCTCCCGAGCCGGAGCCCTCATACGTCGCTGACGACCTCGACTACGACGACGATGTGGAGATTCAGCAAGCGAGCACTTCTTGAGTTTGATGATCATTGATCACTCGACTCTCGAGTCTAAACTCATGAGTCTACGACTCCACCTACTACATAGCCCTTTGTACTTTTTGTTATCCTTGAGGCCTCACACTTGTCCTAAGTCCTTTAGGCTTTTTGACTCTTGAGCCCTTGTGGCATGCACTTCTCATTTTGTATCCATCGATCATCGATGTTTTATTAGCACATTTCAGCCTATATGACTCGTGTTCTTTGGTATATTTAGTGTAAATTTATGGTCAAAGTGATGCTCTATGTGTGTGGCATGTGTGTAGGTCAAAAAATGCCAAAAAAAACTCTCTTTTTTTTTTGCCGTTCCGAACCCCGTCCCCGTTTCCTGACTTTTGCCGTCCCGACCCCGTTCCCAACCTCGAACCGCCGTCCCATGTAACTATGCCTACACGCCAACAAGAGGCTGTTCCTCGTTCCCAATATAGCTTCCCGTTCCAAACCCTCGTTTCGTGTTTCAGACATGAGTGTGCGAAACAGGAATGGCATTTCCTACCGGTTGCCATTCCCCGTTCCAATTTCCCGTTCCGGGTAAATATGTACGCCATGCCCATCCTAGGATGCATCAATTGAGGAGCCTGATGGGACAATCGTCACTAAACCTGAGGGCATGCGTTGAATGGCTTCATACTTCTACAGAGAGCTTCTCTCAGCAGATCCTCAGATAGAGTATAGAGAGGTCTGTACAGAGAGGATCTGGGCTCATACGCTTTGCTTGGTCACTAAGGAGATGCAACAAAGTTTATGTTGGGGTATAGGCGCCTGTGCCTTGCCCGACAGCCCAAAGTCTGGGCGCCCACTGACTTGTATACCTTATACATAGCATAAGTGTATAGGGGGCTGCTCACTCTTTGAGTCTCCCCACCCATATCTGTGTCGTGTGTCTCCTTCTCTCTCTCTCACTCTCCGTCTGTGGTGCTCTCCGATCCCCTTCAATTGGTATCAGAGCGACAGGTGTGAGAGCGTAGATGGACAGCTTCGCGATGAACTCGTCGGCTATGGCGGAGAGGTCACAGATCCGAGCAAAGAAATAGAGGAGGCTTTTGGACAGCCATACAGAGGCTTGCAGGAGAGCTCTCAGGAGCTTCCTAGTACTCACAGATCAGTCCACAGTTCCTCTACAGATCAGCCCATTGTATACAACATTTTCTCTCTTCTCGGCAAGCTTTGCAACGGCCACATCGGCGGCAGATTGGAGCTTGGAGCTTCCATAGACATGGAAGCATTGTGAGATTGATACATTCAGCTCACGCATCGAGGTGAAAAGTGAGTTTGAGCCTTTCTATAGGCTCAAAGAAGCACAGAAGAAAGTCATTCAGTTTTTGGCAGTTTGACAGCAATCTACTGTTTTGCTCATAACTTGAGCTACAAAGCTCCGATTCCAAAACTTTTTGGTTCAAAACGGAGCTGGCTTCAAGCTCTACGACTTTGTAGAAGGAATTGTTTTCTGATTCGGAGTGCAGGTGGGTCTAAAATTAAAAACACAAAGACTGTTTTTCAACACAGTTTTGGGCTTTGTTGTTTTCTTTGCTGCAGACAGCTTACCCATGCACACTGCAGGTAGCAGGCACATGTCAGGTGTTACAAGATCGGGTTTGACTCCCAGGTACAGGTTGAGTCTAGTACTCCCACAGGTGTTGCCAGTTGCAGTTGAGTGGTTCTTCTGCAGTGTTGTGGCTTGCATACATGGTCTTTGAGCGGGTAATGCTCTATGTATGCTTATGTGGTGAGTAGTAGATCTTGTGAGCAAGTGCAAAGGTTGGTTGTGGATGATATGTATGGTCATCTGTGGTACTCTTTGTGAGCATTTGTTGGACACAGGTTTGCAAAGCTTATGCATATATATTGAGTGTAGTTTGATGCGCATTGATTGCTCATTGTATTGAGCTTGCAGGACAATGATTATTTTGTGTTGATAGCCATTGTGCGTTGAAACTCTGGCGAAATTTTCCCGAGAGTTTTATGCGCATCATTTATGCGATCTAGGTAGAGATTGCGGGTTGCACTCAGCATTTGCGTGCGGTGTTCTCTGCACGTGGGAGATTTGTACGTGTGTATGCATCGATACCGCACAGTGTGGGCTTGGTGATTAGCTCACGGTTTGACAGACGTACAGTTATCTTGGCACACTCACACGAGTGAATATTGTGATGTATGCTTGTGTGTCTACGAGCTAGGTAGCCGGATTCGAGTCATATTGACTTGTGATTTTGTGCAAGGTTTTGCACGGTTATTGGTGCAATTTTGCATCAGGTTTTGAGCTATATTTGCAGACTTTTGTTGATGCCATTCGAGCCAGTTTAGGGCTGATTTGGTTAACATTTGCTACTCATTGTTGGTTGCTCTTTTGCGAGCATTATGGCTGATTTTTCATTTGACTTCCAGCGTTGTGGTCTGACACAATTTGATGGTGCAGATTTTGTTGCTTGGAAGAAGCATATGCTTGTTGCATTGGCGGATTTGGGGCAAGATAAACCCTTGCGTGGTTTATCGGCGAAGCCCAAGTCTATGCGTGATGATGATTGGCAGGATCTTGATGAGTTAGCCATGTCTACGATTCGTTTGCATCTGGTTGAGTCTATTTACTGGCAAGTCTCGAGGGAGACTACAACTCATGCTATGTACGCGACATCCATGTCTACAGGGGAGTCTAGTCCCACTTCTATGTCCATGGGAGAGATTGGTCCCACACGCAAGTCTCGACGGCATAGAGACTTGACATGTTGGCATTGTGGACATAGAGGGCACATTAGGCGTCGATGTTTCAGGCGTTTGAGACAACGGAGGCGACAGATGCGTGATGCCTATTTGGGCATGACAGATGCTAGTGAGATCAGTACGGTGGTTACTGAGTATGCTTGTGACAGCGATGTCACATTTACATCTAGCTTGTCTTCAGACGATCTTATGTCTACGGATTGCATATCGGATTGCACATTCTCTTCACATTGGTTACTAGATTCAGATGCTACTTTCCATGTCACGTCGCATCGTGAGTGGTTTAGCACGTTTTCTAGTGGGAGACTTGATTGTGTGCACATGGCTGATGGTGTTGTGTATGACATTGAGGGTGCAGGAGACGTATGTTTGTCCTTGCCCAGTGGTATGAGATTTACCCTGCGTCATGTGCGTTATGTGTCAGATCTGAGACGGGATTTGATCTCAGTCAGACAGACGGGATAGTGGATGTTGGGTATCGCTGCTTGAGCGATCTTTTGCGTTGCATTTGGGTTCGCTAGTGATTACAAGAGGTGCTAGAGTTGGCACATGGTACCCATTGCACGTAGTACTGGTGCGAGATGGTCGAGTCTCAATCTTGTTACAGCCATGCAGAGAGCGAGAGACCCAGACAGTCTCTTTTGCTCATGGGTTGCAGGGTACTTTGCATGGAGTGCAGAGTAGTGAGCTCGTTGTGCATACAGTTGGGGCACGACTTGAGCAGTCACACAGAGAGGTGACAGAGTCAGACATGCATGCTTTGCTAGTGACTGAGCAAAGCAGAGAGTCAGTTGTGCGAGATACTTCTATGCAGGATAGACAGGTAGAGCGGTCTTGCTCTAGTGAGTCACGACAGGAGGACGTTGTGCAAGAGTCTATGCATAAGGAGTTAGAGCATGAGAGCTCTAGTGAGTCACAGCAGATTGAGTGGTCATGTTTGCAGTGGATGATTGCAGAGGAGGCTGAGATGTCAGCGATTATGCAATCATTCCTTTCTATGCTCGATAGTGAGCATGGGGATATAGTTGTGCAGAATATGTCTTCCAGCAAACACCTAGAGCAGTTGGTTTGCTCTGAGGTTGCACGACAGGTTGATGCATCTTTTGCGGACAGTCAAGAGATTCATGTGGCTGACACGCCTTGTCAGTCAGAGATGCCTATTGCTAGGGATATATATGTTGATGCATGCTCCGTAGAGCTAGCAGGGCCCGCTAGCATTGCATCGGCATTCGGTGGTCTCATGTATGAGATGTTGATCTTGAGACCGGATATCGCAGCTGCAGTGGGAGCATTTGCAGTTGGGGTTGTCAGTCATTTGTTGACTGATGATGGCATAGTGCACGAGGGAGATATGCAGGTATTGCGTACATACTTGCAGTACGTGTGCGGTACGTCTGGTGGTGTATGGACTTACACGGGAGCAGGATAGCCGGATGCACACAATCACAGCCAGCCAGTGGGCATCAGTTGAGAGCGATTTTCTCTCGCCTTTTGTAGTCTTTAGACTAGGTTCCCTTGCTTAAAGGCACAGTCGCCTTGAAGTGGGAGGTTGTTGGGGTATAGGCGCCTGTGCCTTGCCCGGCCGCCCAGAGTCTGGGCGCCCACTGACTTGTATACCTTATACATAGCATAAGTGTATAGGGGGCTGCTCACTCTTTGAGTCTCCCCACCCATATCTGTGTGTCGTGTGTCTCCTTCTCTCTCTCACTCTCCGTCTGTGGTGCTCTCCGATCCCCTTCAGTTTACATATGCCTTTCTCAGTGGAGGAGTTGCGAGATGCATTATGTGCTTTACCTCGCGGCAACTACCTTGGTGGTGAGGACGGTTCGACACCCGCCTTCCAGTGTAACAGGAAACGTGGGGAACACAGCCCAAACCAGTGTGACATAAAAACATGTTTCATGAAGATGAAACCCCGAAACGTATGAAACGTTTTGCTGAAACGCATGAAACGGACATGCATTTTTTATGAAACGTTTAAAATTGGGGCTTTTTTTCCATTTTTTTGAGGTCTAGCTCCAGTTAACAGATGATTGTGGTCCCTAAAACTTATGGTTTGTGAATTAAGTTTGAACTTTGTCCAATAGAAGTACTTTGCTAAATGAATCAATGATGGATCAGTTATGATTCATGAAACTAGTGGCTGTGTTTTAACTTTCATCAATACTGAACATCTCTTTGATCGTGCTCGCTTGAAGTCGCTTCTAAGCAGTGAGCACGTCTCTCTCTCTCTCTCTCTCTCTCTCTCTCTCTCTCTCTCTCTCTCTCTCTCTCTCTCTCTCTCTCTCTCTCTCTCTTGTGGGACATTAAAGTCTAGAGTCATGTGTGCTACATTGTATACATATTTATCATATTTTATTAATATATAATTTAATGTCGTTTATGAAACCTGTTTCATGTTTTTGACGCTATGAAACGAAACGTTTCAAAACCTCGAAACCCCGAAACAATCGAAACCACGAAACGTTTCATGTCACACTGGCCCAAACGTTCCGAAACGGCGTTCGGCATGAGTCTCGTTCCCGAAACGGAGATGGGAACGGAATGCCGTTCCAGAACGGGGTGTAACCGGAACGATGTTCCGGAATGGGGGGAACGAGGCGGAACGGCGAAACGCGGGGTAATATGGACAAAAGTAGGCATTTGGGGGCAGATTTGGGGCTGTTTGGGGATTATATTTGGTGCACTTTGAGGGCAGGTTAGGGGGCAGATTTGGGGTTGTTTAGGAGTTTATTTGGGACTAAGCTGAATGGAGGTAATTCAAGCCTTACTTTAGTGGACCGTTCCGGCCCCGTTCCCGTTCCGCCCCCCCCTCCTCCTCCCCGTTCCCGTCCCGTTCCGGACCCTCCCGTTTCCATTCCGGGTAACTATGCCGCCTTCTTTCTAGAGTATCGGGATGCTATGGGGGATGGATTATGCATGGCTTTTTAATACATCATGGGCACAGGAGACATGCCTGACAGGTTGACAGAGGGATTGATCTATCTTATCCCCAAGGAGGGGGGGCCTTCTAGATGACATTAGGCAATGGAGGCCCATTACGATTCTCAACTCAGCCTACAAAAATATGGCTCTGAGTTTGAGAATCCAGCCCCTATCGGACACTTTGATACATGAGACACCGACAGGCTTTGTCAAGGAGCGTAGTATCCTTGACAATATCTTCACATTCTGGGAGGTGATTGCGCCCAACTACGGGGAGAGGACCTGGTAGTAGTACTCGATTTTGAGAATGCATATGATCACGTGGATTGGAACTTACTCGAGGGCACTATGCTCAAGATGGGCTTTGCAATTGATTGGATTAGAGGTGCCTTTGCTCTCTACACTCATGCCCAAAGTCACATTTTATTGGATGGGGACAGAGGGCCACGATTCATGCTATCACGATTAGTGAGACAAGGTTGTCCACTTGCCCCCTCTCTCTTTTTATTCTATGCTGAGGCGATTAGCAGCCAGAAAGAAAGAGGCATGCCAAGCTCCAGTGTAGCAATTTCCTCCATATCGAGAGGAGGCAATCGAATACGCTTCGGCTGGATGACTCTGACTGGAACAATGATCTGCGGTGGTGGTTCTTTGGATTGCTCCTTGAAAGTCCACCCTTGTGGCGGCAACTCTTCTAATCCACTTTGAAAACTCTCTGTGCATATAAGAAGCTTTTACTAGTTAAGAACTATTTAAGGCCTAGGTAGGGTAAATCCTCTGTCAGTTTATAAAATAAATCAACAAATTGACTTATAGCCGAAGACTTCGGCTGTAAAATTTTGGATAAGTCTCGGCACATCTGCCCACCCGGGAATCCGATTGACGCAATGAATGGCTCATTGGATTCCTCTAACCTAAAACTACATGCACGTCATGCCAAATGTAACATCATCTGTCAAAACGCTTGCACAATCCGTTTATGCAAGAGGGTTTCAAAACTGGAAAACCTAATGTAATGGACTTGTCCGGACATGCAAGTCCTCCTGCAAACATGCTCACAAAATTGCCGTACTAATCTTCCTAGGATTCTAGACCCTGCTATCTAGGGATAGGTGGAAAATTGGCTCTAGAAGTCGATGAAGCATGTACACGTAGCACAGAGAGCCATGTGCACGTGACAAGACCGCAACTCGCGATTACCAGCTATATTCAACCAACTTAGTGCTCAACTCCTTGGCACAAGTATGGCTTTCTATAGAAACTCTATTTTACCACAAGTAATATTCGCATAGCCAAAGTACATGAAAACACGTCACGGGATCAATTTCCCAAGGAAAAAACTCAAGCTTCCTCTTACAAGTTGAGGATTGGAACGTGGCAATGTGGATCTGTACAGCCTGCCCAATGACTTCCACTTGCCAGCTGTTACGGTCAAGAGGCTGAGAAAGAAGAACACTAAATATGCCGTCTATTATAAAATGAAAACTTTGTGTTCTCCTTTGCAAGGCCACACAAACTAGGCCGAGTTGATTTGCACTTACAAAGGTGAATGAGTGCTAAAACTGCCTCCCGTGATGGTAACAAAGATTCTATGCAACATGCAGTCAAAAGTACGCTGAAAAGCACTGCTGAATGGTTTTATATGTGCGCCAAAAAGAATTTTCTAAAAAACAAAGACCTGAGATTGCCTCTGAAATAGATATTATATTGTGCATTCCAACATATAAAATCAGATAATACTTAACCACCATGCAGCAAGAGAATCGTGAAATTGCAACAGCAGATGCGTTAAAATAACAGATGCCATTAAAAAACTATTATGCAATAACCTTGTAGGTACTGAGTACCTGGTGAACCATCTTGAAGACTCTTAGATGATTTACTTATTGTCTCAATAGCATGTGTAGGTCTGTTGGCTTCATCGTCCACAAGTCTTGTGGAAGATATTTTGGGGGGTGACACTGCAGTCTCTGCTGAATTCTCCCTTAGGTCCATTGCAGTGTAGCTATGCCTGGCTACAGGTTCCAAAGTATGAACTGGGGGATTGTTAGCTTGTGAAAACTGATCCATATTGCAAATGGCATAAGGACTATCATGATCTCTTGAAGCACAGGCGCTATCATAAAGACCAGTTGAATCAATACTTGTCTCGGCAGTTGCACTGTTTCTTGGACTGATTGCACCAGTTTGCCTACTTTCATCCTTCGAGATTGTGTCTTGTTGTCTATTAGAACCCCCACACCCAACTACTTCACTTGGAGCTCGATGAGGAGCTTGATGATGAGTTTTTCCACATCCGCCGTTACTGGAAGTAGAACTGGCTGCATGTAAATCGAGTTGAGTGACATCAGGACTTGATTTAGACCCATTGCATAACCCCACTGCTTGAGTAGGCTCCATTGTTTGTGGAAAATACATGTTGGAGGTAGTATCAGGTGTTTGACCATCATAACTATTAGTAGTGAACTCCTCGGACGTACTACCGCAGGCATCATCAACACACACTTGATTTCTACAGAGACTTGACGGCTCTAATCTTGGAGTGTCATTACTGTCTTTGAGCTCTTCCGTAGCCTTGGAAGCATCAAGACAATCCTGTTTAATTGAAGAGCCCAAGATGCACTCATCTGTATGACCTCCTTCTGCAGAAGAACTTGGTAATGCAGCTGGAAGAGTCTCTTCAATTGCACTGGACGAGGCCTGATCAATGTGTGCATGAGCAGGCGAAGATGGTCCTGAAAAAGGTGAAGATGAGGATGAAGATGAGTGTGACGATGATGGAGCCGAAAGCTCTTTCTGCGACGAACGAGACGATGCAAATGACTGTGGATGGGAGGGAGATGACGACGATGAAGATGACGACGAATGTGAAGATGGTGGAGATGACGACGAGGACGAGCTTCCAGGGTGTGCGTCTCCTTCATGGTCTGCTTGATTTTCCATTTTCTGTCTGGAGGCACAAAGGGCGTATCATGCCCAGCAGAACACTAAGTTTGCTTGAAAATTACGGATCACAACCTGAAACAGAGAAGGTAATCTCTCAGCAGGAAGCAAGAAGCACCACTGAAATTGAAAGAGGAGAGAATAACAAGACATTGAGTCAATCAACACAAGCAGATTGACAGAAATTCGGAGCTACCCATTTGACTTACAATAGACAACAGGTGAGGATTAGCTCGCCCCTCGAAGTTCATTGTTGGGTGATCTCTCTCCTCTCTCTCTCTCAGGAAGGAAGGAAGGAGCTTATCGTGGCAGCTTACAAAAGTGCCTGGACTCGAAGACAACTCCAGCGACCAATATTAACTTTCCGTGCCTGGATTCGAAATCACGACCTGTGACCACTTTCTTGCATGTTGGAAAAAACATTTTGAGTTGGCTCGAAGCCTCTGGAAGCGCCATCTCCGACAGTCCGACTCCCGTCGTGTTCGACATGAATTCCATTTCGTTCAGTCACTTTTTTATCCCTTTTTCTTTCTACCATAAAAGTAGAGAGATTGTATTGGAAAGCAAAAATATACGCATTTGCAAGATAAGGGAATCTAACATGGATGCAAAAAGCTAGCCCCCGAGTTGTGTTCCCGAGGTTTTTGCCCCTCTAGATGCAAATCAGGGGGCAAGAATCTCAAGAGCGTGGTTGGGCCATCGCTGCTACGGGAGCTCTCAAAGAGATGCTTTTGTTGCCGAAAGATTGAAAGAGTACTCTTGATCATATCAATGTTCAATTATTTTGAGTGTAATAGTGCAGATATCACTTTGCATTATAATTCTTATTGCTTCGATTATGTTTTGCGTGCAATAGGAATGTGTGAGATGGTGGTATGGGTTCATGAACAAACACACAAAAAATATTGTGTATATCAGTGAGTTACACACCAACAATGTGCGCATCAATGGTGGAAGTGGAGCTGAATTGGTTATGTGACAGCTAAATTGCATGACATGTGAGATAATTGTATTTATTCTCGTTAACTTTGTGACACCTACTTGGCTCTTTGTCCTTCTCTCCAAATCTTTCTCTTTGCTTTGGCTTTGAGGGCTTCAATGATGAGAATTTTGTCAACTTGAAGTTTTTAATCAAAGGATCTATTGAATGTGATGGCTTTTCAATTGACAAAATAACCATGTTAAGTTTCCAACTATTTTATCATTGTTTTTCAAGCCATAAATAAAGCTACGTATTGAACATGGGCACCCAACGGTTATTTTAGTGTCCTCTAAAGGAAGCTTAAAAATAACCATAACCTCCAAATGCTCATGTTGTGTTGCCTTATCTTTCGCCTATGTCAACTATACCTTTCTTTCCTTCTCTCTACCCTTTAATAAGTAGGTATACTTGTGAGCGTCATGAATCCCCTCATTCTTCTTAAAATGATTTGAGAAAGAAACATACACGAGTGTTTGTTTGATCGCTTATAGCTGTAGATGTTGTTGATCCATGTGCATCATGTTGTGTAATTTGCTAAGGAATTGTTCACCATTCATGCTTTGGGACAACATGCATCACATCTATAGTCTCTCTTTATTTTTCAGTCAATGTTTTGCATTGCATTGCCACAGTCAACAAACAAGCGTATGTTGATTGTCTTCATCTCCATGCACGTGTGGAGTCTCTCTTTATGCTTGTGAAAATGTGTTGGCATTGTATTGATCGAGTCAACAAACAACCACATATTGGTTGTCTTTATCCCCATGAGCTTTTTGGTGTTGCATCTCCCTAGCAATGGACAATGTGGTCTTTCAACTTTTTTTTTTCTTTTCTTTCATTAATAAACCTATGTTTTATACTTGGCAATATTATTCCATCCTCATCACAAACGTTACCTTCTCTATTGCATGGAATTGCTCTTTCTTTCCTTATGTACAAATTTCCACTTGTTTAGCTTCATTAGTTGTCAATGGATATATTGTTCACTACTTGTTGCATAAAAGAAATATTGATTTTATTTATATAAAAAAATTATAGTGAAACAATTCTTCTCCTTTCTTTTTGGCCTCTAAAGGCCTTAGTAGCCCAAGGGTGAAGTCATTCAATTTTCATTGTGAGACAAGTGTCCCTAAGGGACCCTAAAAAATCTTTGTAAATAGAAAGAAGACATAGCCTTTTAAATGCTATTCTCTACAATCTGTTTTTCTTTATCTTTTGGGATGCTTAAAATAAGCTTTATGGAACAAAGAATTAAACATTAATTCACACGAGTTTGATCCCATGATGTGAGGTATTGATAAAGGGTCTTTTTATTTAAAGACTTTAAAAAAATTCATGTCATTAAATTAGTATTTTTTTTATGTTTATTAAATCTATATTACATTAATAAGAAAGCATTAATATGTTTTTTGTTTAAATTTTTAATTGTTTCCATGATATATAAATTTCTCACAAAATGTGAGAATTATCATTTTTTTAAAATCTTATTATATCCTATGCTTATTAGACTTACATTTTGCTATGAAACAATCGGCTTTTCTTTTGTTTAAATTTGGCAATGGGTTCCTTTATTTATTTTACATCCTTTTCGTTTTATTTTGTTTTAGGCTGGTTACAGACTAGGGGTAGCACCCGCTACTATTAGACTCATAGCCAATAATTGTTAGGTTTAATGGCCATGTGGCCGACCGCCCATCACTAACTGCCGCTAACCTTAAGTGTACAGCTATACACTTGTGTGAGCCACTAACACTAAGTACAATGTGTATTGTGCCTTATTGCATAAGATAAGAGAAGAAAGAAAGGGGGCATACAGTACGTTGGCTCTCCCCCTTCAACCTGTGTGTGGCTATGGTGGTGTGTGTGTGAGTGTGTGCGTGCGTATTCTTCTTCCGTTGTGCTCCCAGCTCCTCCCCATCATCTGGTATCAAAGCGGTTTCATTCCCGAAATCGTTTCCGCGCGCGCGCACTTTCAAGAGTGCAAACAGGATTCCGATTTTGCCATTGGCAAGTTCAGCTTCCCGAGAGCGTTTTCAGCAGGTGTCCTGCGGTTTTACCCCCCTTTTGGAGCCATTCAAGCCATCAAAAACCCCATTCAAGCTACGGTTCAGGAGCTGAAATTTTCAGCCGTCTTGTGGTAATTTGTGTTGCAGTGCTTCCATAGCCAATTACAGGTACCTTTGTTGCAGTCTCTTCCATCTACGAGAGCCCACGGCTCATTCGAGAGTGTGTAGTCTCTTTCGGAGTGGCCTCATACACACACATAGAATGGGAGCTTAACAGCATTGTCTTCTTCGACTACAGGTACAGGTACAAGTACAGGTACACACTACAGGTTTCAGTGCTTGCGATATTATGGTTCCAGTGGGAGCAGTTGTTTATGCGTACATGCATATGTTGACACTTTTGACAGTGTTTGAGCCCTTTTGAGAGCAAATTGACTCCCAACAGGGATGTTTAGTTGTAGGCACATGCTTTTGACGCTTGTTTGAGCGTCTTGACAGACTTGTACGTCTTTGTGGATAATGCCATTGGACGCTTTTGTGGAGCCATCTTTTGGCTAGTACGGCAGTCCCGGCCATTTCTGAGACTTGGTCCGGAAGATAGCCATTTCTGAGACTTGGCTATACGTTTTTTGTTGCATAACCTACGTTGTTGAGGGTCGATAGCGTGAGGTTTTCATTGAGCTGGGGTATTCTCAAATGTGGAGATACCTTCGGTGATACAGGTAGTTGGAGCATCCCTTACGAGGCCTCGCCATAAGACATGTATAGAGTGGTATAGGTGCTTTTGACGCCGAGTTGGCGGTCTATGGTCAGTTTGAATGTTCATGCGCCTCAGTTGGTCTCTATACAATGTGCTTTTGAGAGGCATTGCTCTCTTTTATGCTTTGTGAGTGACATACTTGGTCATTTTGTCTTGTATTTTGGTTGACATAGTCCCAAATACAAAGGAGACTCTGCCGAAATTTTCCTGGAATCTTTTGGTAGTTTTGTCACCATGTCTACTAGCAAAGACCGTGACATTTATGACATAAAGAAGTTTGATGGCACTAATTTTCAGCTTTGGAAGAATCAGATGCAAGATGTGCTTGTCCAAAAGAAACAGAAATTGCCTTTTATTTATGCGACACGGACTGAAGAGATGAATTTGACTCAGTTTCAGTGGGAGAAGCTTGATGAGCTATGCAGATCTACTATTAGATTGCACCTTGCTGAGTCAGTGTACTTTTTAGTGCTAGAATGTGAATCTGCCTATGCTTTATGGCAAAAGTTATGCAACACTTATGAGAAGGATACGGCAAGTAATAAGGTTTTCATGATGCGAAAACTATTTAACCTTCGCATGAAGGAGTCAGCCAGTGTTGCTAGTCATATTAATGACTTTGATTCTCTATTTGCCCAGATTTGTGCACAACAAATCAATATTGATGACGAGATGAAAGCAATCTTCTTACTTTGTTTGTTGCCACCCTCATGGGATCTCATTTGCACAGCTGTCAGTAACTCTGCTCCTAATGGTACGCTAGTGTACATTGATGTCACTAGTTCTCTTTTGTCAGAAGAAATGCTCCGCAAGGCTATGGATAGCTCGCATCATGGCGTAGCTCATTATGTGCAAAAGGATGGAAAACAGCGTAAAGGTCGTTCTTGGAATCGTGAATCCAAGAAAGAGGGCAATAGAGATGCTTCAAAGGGTAGATCAAAGTCTCATGGTCTCGTCGCAATGTTCAATGCCATTATTGTGATAAATTTGGTCACATAGAGAAGGATTGTTATGCTTGGAAGCATGACAAAGGTAAAGGCAAAGGCAAAGACAATGATGATAAAAAGGAAAAACCAAAGAGGTCGGTTAAGATTGAAGAACTGAACATAGTGCAAGATGATTGTGATGCACAAGACATCAATATGTTAACTGAAAATAATGATGTATTTTATGATGCACAAGAAACTCTATCTTTGCAGAGTTCTATGCCAGCAGAGCTACTTGTTAGTAGTGAAGTGTCCCATACATGGATTCTTGATTCGGGCGCTTCGTTGCATGTCACACCTCATAGGCATTGGTTTACTACATATGAGGAAACCATTGGCACTGTTACGCTAGGTGACAGTGATGAAGGAAATTTGGAATGGCGGCCTCTACACCAAAACAAACTCCATTGCGCCACAAGGGAAATGAGATGAGGGCACCACCTAGTCTTGGAAGCGTGGACTAGGACCGCTACACAAAGAGAGAGAGAGAGAGAGAGAGAGAGAGAGAGAGAGAGAGAGAGAGAGATCACTATGAATGAAGCATTAACCTTAGTGTGTGTACAAGGAATGGATAACTTCAAACACTCCCAACACAAATAGCATGTAGATTACTAAACAACCACTCAAGGATTAGCCAAAATCACATCAAGCACTCTCACACACACATAAAAGATTTCTCTTAATTAACATAAGTAAGAGGAGGGGAGGTTACTAGCATGAAACAATTTGCACTCTAGAATGTGCAAGAATAGAGTGAATGAATGAGCTTTATGGGCTCATGGTGAGTGATACAAAGACTCAATGGGGCTGAGGGAGGCTTGAAATTACAAAGGGGAAGGCCTCTTTATATAGGAAAGAGAGTGATTAGGAGTGAGGTTAAGATCCAAGTGTAATTTGTACAAATGAAGCTTGATTAGGGACATTCAACCAATGAAGAAGCTCCTTCCAAGTGATTTGTTGACCAATTTGCAACTAATTGGCTCCATCATCACTTGTGTTGTCTTCACTCCTTCCTCCATAGCTTGAGTCCAAGAGCTTCCTTATTTTAAAATGTAAAGAATCTAAATAAAATCAATACATATCTAGTAATAATAGAAAGGGGTTGAATGAGAACTTATGAATTACAACAAGATTAAGCATGACTTGAGAGGTGATTAGAAGAGGAATTTGTGATGGTTTTTTGAGCTTGAGAGAGAGGAGGAAGGAGGGGAGGGTGAGAAGACTAATGGCTGATTTTTAGAGAAGGTCTCAATGTGGAAAAGGAAGGGTGTGTGTGTAAAGGTAGAGGGGGTGGTCTCCACCACAGTTGAAAAAACTGGCGTCCGCCATTTTGGCCATATCTCCTAAACCGTAGATGCAAAAATTATAAAAAAAATATGGTCCAAATCTCCAGCTCATCAGCTACAACTTTGATGAAGACAACTTTTCTTGGATCAGAGTGGAAGTATTTTTTAAAAATCCAGCAAAATCATGTGTCTGGTTCCTTCCTTTACCAAGTCTTCCACTTGGGTCCAATCTGTTTGAATCATCATATGGCTCCAAAGCCATGATGATATGAGCCACTCATGACCCTTGAATCATGGGTGCATGGCTCCACAACCACATCATATCTTTTCTTTTCACATTTACATATTTTCCCTTCCCTTTACCACTAGGTTCTCCCTCTACCTTTCACCTCCGGTGAACTAGTCAAGAAAAAATTCCCATCAAATCATTTTTTTAATTTTTCCAAGAGGTTGTTCTCACTCTTTCTTTTATTGTAAACCTCTAGAAGCAAGGAAAACCAACAAAATATAGTAAACAAAAATTTGTGATAGGCTCGGATCAACAGCTACTCTTGTGACATTCTGGGCATAGGTGATATTGCTATGGTTATGGCAAATGGGGTGAGGTTTACCATACATAATGTGCGTCATGTTCTAAATTTGACACGAAATTTGATTTCGGTTGGACGTCTTGATGACTTGGGTTACAAAGTCACTTTTCATCAGCAGTCTTGGCGTATTGCAAAAGGTCATCTTATTTTAGCCCATGGTTCTAAAGTTGGTACACTTTATCCTCTTTATGTATCTGACAAGAACAATGTTCTTTCTGTAACCGAGCTGCCAACTGTTGCTTTGTGGCATAGCCGGTTAGGTCATATGTCAAAGAAGGGAATGGAAACTCTTTCTCGTTTGGGCTACTTATCGTCTTTATCATTTTCTGATTTTCTCTTTTGTAAACACTGTCAATATGGTAAGCAAACACGAGCACGTCGTACACAATCTTTTGACAAAGAAAGAAAGCCCTTAGAGCTTGTGCATAGTGATTTATGTGGGCCTATGCCTTCTAAATCCCATGGTGGTGCGTCTTGTTATGTTACATTCATTGACGATGCAACACGACATGTTTGGGTTTATGCCATGAAGTCTAAAAATGAGACTTTTTCTTGTTTCAAAAAGTTCTTATCTAGTGTGGAAACTCAGTTTGAACATAAGTTGAAAGCTTTACGCTCAGACAATGGTGGAGAATATGTCTCCAAAGAGTTTGCAGACTTCTGTTCAAGTAGGGGAATTAAGCGCGAGTTTACAGCTCCTTATACCCCTGCACAAAATGGTGTTGCCGAATGAATGAATAGGACCATCCAAGAGAGGATTATGTCTATGCTATCATAGGCTAATTTACCGCAAGCGTTTTGGGCTGAAGCATTATACACTGCTGTGTATTTGATCAATAGATCACCACATGCTTCATTACAGTTTCGTGTACCTTTGGAGTTATGGTCAGGACATAAGTTGTCTTATGAAAAACTCTGTACATTTGGCTGCGAAGCTTATGCACATGTACCCAAGGAGTTGCGTGCTAAGCTTGACCCTAAGTCCATGAAATGCATCTTTATTGGCTATGGTGTAGATGGTCAATTTGGCTATCGTTTATGGGATCCGAAAAGTCGATCAGTAATCCGTAGCAGTGATGTTGTCTTCAATGAGACCAAGATGCATAGGCAGCCAACGAAAGAGGTTGAATTCCAAAAAGTGACGTTTTCCAATGTATCACCTTCTGTACAGATAGCTCCAGAGCCAATTACTACATAGGCTAGTACAAGCTCTGATCAGTCGAGGAGATCTCAAGGAGTCTCACATCCGCCAGAACGGTTTGTTCCAGGCGTGGACTTTGTGTTGCTGACAGATAGTGGTGAGCCTTCTTGTTACAAAGAGGCTATGCTAGCCAATGATAAGGTTCAATGGGAACATGCTATGAAGAGGGAGCTATCCAGTACTGCAAAGAACAAAACATGGGAACTTGTTTCATTGCCAAAAGGTAGGAAAGCTTTGCCTTGTAAATGGGTTTACAAGAAGAAGATTGCATCCAATGTTGAGAATTACAAAGCTCGTTTAGTGGCCAAAGGTTTCAAGCAAGAATATGGTGTAGATTTCCAGGAAATCTTTTCTCCAGTGGTCAAGATGACGACACTAAGAATGTTGCTTGCTTTGGTTACCACTGAAGATATGGAGCTTGATCGGTTTGTGCTCAAGGCCAAGGAACATTTGGTCTATAAGCTTCTGAAAAGTCTCTATGGCTTGAAGCAATCGTCCAGACAATGGTATCAAAAGTTTGATGCATTTATGTGTTCCCTATGCTATAAGCGCAATAATGAGGATCCATGTCTTTACATGAAAAGACAACCAAATGGACAGCTTATTATGCTTATCCTTTATGTAGATGACATGCTTATTGCTGGTCATTCTAAGAAGGACATTGCTGACTTGAAAACCAAGCTGAAAAGTCAATTCGACATGAAAGATTTGGGTGAAGCCAATCACATTTTGGGTATGCGCATTACTCGTGATCGTAAGAAGAGGTTGTTGTACCTTTCTCAAAAAGAGTATGTGCACAAGGTTCTTGATCGTTTCAACATGCAGAAGGGGAAGGCCTTGAGTACTCCATTGCCTGCATATTTGAAACTTAGCAAGAAAGATTGTCCCAAATCTGCTGAGGAAAAAGCTGCGATGGCTAAAATTCCTTATGCTTCAGCTTGTGGTAGTCTCATGTATGCCATGGTGGCTACAAGACCTGACATTGCACATGCAGTGGGAGTTGTCAGCAGATTTATGTCTAACCCTGGTAAAAAGCATTGGGATGTTGTCAAGTTGATTCTCAGATATATTGAGTGGCACTGCAGATAGACAGTTATGCTATGGTTGTGGAGAGTCATCCATTCAGGGATTTGTAGACAGTGACTATGCAGGCTATGCTAACAGTCGTAAATCAACAATAGGTTGGATTTACACATTTGCTGGTTCTGCTATTTCTTGGAGATCTATTCTTCAAGATTGTACATCCATTTCTACCACAGAGGCAGAGTATGTTGCATTGAGTGAAGCATGCAAAGAAGCTATTTGGCTTGCTCGTCTAGTGAAAGATCTTGGATTGGAGCAGTGTACACCAATTCTTCATTGTGACAGTCAAAGTGCTATTTCCTTGGCTAACAATCCAGTGTTTCATTCCAGAACGAAACACATTGATGTGCACTATCACTTCAGTCGTGAATGCCTGGCAAACAAGAGCCTTGATTTAGTGAAGATTCCTACGTCAGAGAACACAACGGATGCACTCACTAAGAGTCTCTCCAGCCATCAGTTTCAACACTGTCGTAAGTTGATGGGCATTGGGTGAAGAGTGGTGCTCTTCCATTTTTATAGTCTCCCACATTGGCCATCAAGTGGGAGAATGTTAGGTTTAATGGCCATGTGGCCGACCGCCCATCACTAACTGCCGCTAACCCTAAGTGTACATCTATACACTTGTGTGAGCCACTAACACTAAGTACAATGTGTATTGTGCCTTAGTGCATAAGATAAGAGAAGAAAGAAAGGGGGCATACAGTATGTTGGCTCTCCCCCTTCAACCTGTGTGTGGCTATGGTGGTGTGTGTGTGAGTGTGTGCGTGCGTATTCTTCTTCCGTTGTGCTCCCAGCTCCTCCCCATCAGTAACTCCTTTGCACGTGGATTTGGGCGTTGCTGCTTGTTACACACCACTGTTGCGGAGACGATGCCATATCCTAGCTGTATGTCAGTAACGTCCAAATCTGCTAAGAATTTGGACGACACCCAAGAGCTTCCCAAATATGGTGGGTAGGTTTTCCACCAATCAGAGCACGTGCTTTCGACATGCTCCATACGCCCATCATTGTGGCTAAATCAGTGTCCACAACGCCCACATCGACGCTATGTGTTGGGCAAGCTGGGTTTTTTTTAATATGGCAATGTGTAAACTCCCTTAGAATGCTAGTGTGAGCCTTTCTACTTGTTTAAGTGGGCCCTTTGTAACATATAAACCATTTGTGATTATGTGTGTATAATGGATAATAAAAAAATGTATTAAAATATAAAAAAATGACGTGATTGTAAGCACTCATTCATACCCGCTTGTTAAGTATGGACCCTGATTTACCCCTTATAGTTTTTCGTATTAATAACGCACATTTTTAAGGCTCGCCGGAACATTCCTTTTCGCTGGAATATTATGGCCGAACGGCGATCGGAAAGTGGTTGGAAAATGACCGATCGTTTGGTCGGGTGGCCGATGGTTGGTAGTCAATGGCAGTCAATGGGAGGTGGCCGATTTCAAAGGTGGACTTGTCTTCTCAAGGGCGGCCACACATGGGTGGATTGGAGAGTCCAATTTGAACTTGTCTACACAAGGGCGGCTACACATGGCTACCTCTCATGAGAGAGGGCAGCCCTTTTGGACTATAAAAGGAGGCCATTTTTACACACATTTTGTAGTGTGAAGTTGATGCAACAAGGTGGGTGTGAGGTGGTGAGAGTGAAGCAAGGTGGGAGCTCTATTAAGGGTTTCATCCCTTTGTAACCTACTTCTTGTTTGAAGTAGTAAAGCCATTGAGTGGCTGCTTTTTCGTGGATGTAGCCCACATTGGGTGAACCACGTATGTCGTGTGTGCTCTCTCTCTTTCTCTACTCTATAATCTCTCGTGTATAAAAATTTGTCTCTCTTTATTAAGTAAGCTACTCAAATATCTATTTAGCTACGTCCTATTTCCTAACACCGCTCCCCATAACTTTTATCCCCCCTGATGATGGGTCTTATCTTTAGTAGGCCTTTGTGAGTCTTCACCTTGCTCTTTATGGCACCCTTAAAAGTATCCCATTTCCACTTGTTTAGCTTCATTAATTGTTATTGTATAAAATGTTTACCCATTAATCTTTGTTATTACAATTAAACAATCCTTCACCTTTCTTTTTGGCCTACTTAAAAAAGCCTTAGAGAACAAGGGATTAAGGAGTGCATTCATAGGAGTTTAATCGTACGATGTGAAGTATTGACTCAATGAAAATCTTTTCAATATTTTAATATATGAAAGAGTTCTTTCATTTAAGGATCTCACGACGGTCCATTTCATTAAATTGTTTCATTATTTCCTATACTTATTAGACTTACCTTTTCTTATGAAAGCATTAAAATATTCTTTTGTTTTAATTTGTCAATGGGTCCTTTTAATTTTATTGTTTTTACTTTACTTCCTTTTCATTTTGTTTGTTTTAAATACCAATGTGCGCCTTTCAGCATGTTGTTTAAATCGGGCCCTTTCTTCTCTCATTGATCTTTGGCAATTGACTCCACAATAATGTCAATTTAAAGGAGCCCTAATACTATTGAGGACACCCAAATTGAAGAGCTTCTCACTCTAAACTATCCTTCACAGTTTGAATGATTGAGCCCTAATACTATTGAGGACACCCGAATTGAAGAGCTCCTCACTCTGAGCTATCCTTCACAATTTGAACGATATAGAGAACATATGGAAGCTCAAATAAACAAATTTTACGGTGCACTTTCATGTTTTGCTTGAAACATATATGATTCAATGTAGGAAAATGGCACCCCAAAAAGGAATTTGTGTCTAGTTGTATCCCAAATTCTTTCTGATCAGTTTTTTGCGTGTAATCCCAACTATTTACAAACCCAACCATCGCTATCTTCTTTTTGTCTTTCTAAAAGAGGGCTTAGAGTTGAGCTGGGTTAGGCATACTTTCGATGTTTTCAATGATGATTGAGACTTACATTAAATGTTGTTTCAATTTTAAAATAGTAAATGGATCTTTTTATTTCACTTTCATTTCATATCTTGACATGTCTTGACTTTTCTTGCATTCTATTGTTTTAGAATGTTAAAGTGAAACTTCACTTGCATAATTCTAGTAAATCCTATGGATACACACACACACACACACACACACACACACACACACACACACACACACACATATTAATGAGTTTTTTTTATTTCACATTTCATTTCACAGCCTCACATGGCTTGACTTTTCTTACATTCTATAACTTAATTCTAGTAAATATTCAGGAAAGTCTCTTTTATTAAGCGGCTGTCGACTGAGTTTCCTTTCCACAAAGAAGCAAACAAAAAATACTAGCATAAATTTAAAATTTGCAAGATTTTTGAACTATTTTCTCACATATTTCACCAGTTTTTCTTCCCTTTACCATGGTCTGCAACCAACTAGTCTCCATTTTCAATCGGCTCAAGGCTACGGCTCAAGGCTAAGCTGAGGTAATCCTTTCTTGAACACTGAATCTACTTAAACTAAACCTAATGATTTTCTCAGGTTCTAATTATTTTAGAAAGCCATCGTGATTCTTTCACTTGTTTGAGAACCTTTGGGCTTAAGTTTGCCCGTGATATGCGGCCTTTCCTTGTAACCTTCACATCTTGGGGCTACTAATTATAATATCACTCACAAACAAGTGAAAACTACTTGGTGCTTTGTGTGTGTGTGTACCTGTTGCCCAACATCTTGATTGAGATATGGAAGGATAAACCGACAACCACAAAGTTAAGGAATATTTTTTTGCACATGTAAGATCGAAGTTCCAATGTCTTCCTTCACCAAACTAGTTTTATTGTGGTGGCCATTGCACCAAGGAAGGATCCAATCGCTCTCCAAGAGGCAAGGATCATAGTCCACGATGCTCATAAGAGCTCATTGTGGAGAATGTGAAACTCTAGTAACACTTGAGTAAACTTAAGGATATGAAGGCAAAAGAGAGCCAAGATCTACTTGCAAAACAACACACGAAGTCGAAGTCTCCCTCACTAAAATTGTCAAGACGACCCATAAGGAATCCCATGAGGCAACACTTAAGAAAATTGATAACAATATACAATTGGACTTCAAAGAATACCGTCTACAAGAATGTATTGGTCTCAAGGTCAGGATTGGAGGTCTTCACTCACCATGGTGCACCAAGGAGGACACCATTGAAGAAGGAATCACCAAGCTCAATGACATTCATCAACGAGTTCACACCAAGCCCTGCATTGTCTCTTGGATCAATGGTGTGTAGGCATGTGCCACCCAGGCAATGCATCCTCACTTTCAAGGACAAGGAGGAGTAACTAAGGTTGCTATGCCAATCCTACCGCCTCAAGGGGAAACAACTTTTGATCGTCGATGAATTGACCATGAATCAACTCAAGAATAAAGCAAATGAGCTCAAGTAAATGCATAGTTTTTTTTTTTTTAATTCTTGTTCTTTTCCTTTAACCCCCTGATTGTAAGACCGCGGGGGCCTGGACCATGCAACTCTCCACCCAACCGTGCCATATATAGACTCCTAGCCCCTAAATATAGCGCCCCTTGACCGCATGTCTGTCTTGGCCCTTGGCCCTGCCCTTGGCTTGACATTACTTCCCCCTTGGAGAAGCGTTTTCGTCCTCGAAAACACAAGTGGTAGTATCTTCGTCATAACACTGATGTTTTCCTTATTGGCATCCTCTACACGGGCCAATTGTCCATATGACCGATACCTGGTGCAGCGAGGAGGTTCAATGAAACCAAGAGCAACATCTTGATTTTCAACATTGTTGTCCTTTTGCAACCACCCGTATCTAAATGGTAACTCATGATAACTCATGTGAGTATCTTGAAAAGTTCATAGCTACTGAAAGATAGAATAGGGAGTGTCCTCATGTCAGACTTCTGAACATTTTGGAACACACAGAACCACATGTTCACCCCTAACAAAGGTTACATGACAACATACTCTGTCAGCACACCTACTAAGTCCTTGACTTATGAAACTATCGGTATCCAACCCCACCACAACAGGTGTTCAAAGTTGAAAACCTAACCTAAGCAAATTCTAGAATAAGGAGAGAATCACCTATTCAGAATGCATTGTGCTAACGTATGCTCTTAGCAGATCCTTTAGCATGGTTTACTAACGCATGCGCTTAGCATATCCTTTAGTACTAAATAGAATACTTGTCAACTGCCTATCCAACGTGGGATGAATAACAGCAGTAAGAGTGAGTTACTTTCCCCAACCACTTACAGACAGTCTTCCACGACTGACGACAAACTATGACTCAATCATTGAGTATCCAGCCATATACTCGATATGGAATGGAGACAACCAACTAGGTTGAAGGTAGATTGGAGGTTCCAACAACCAATCACTAATATCCATACTCAGCCATCACCTTGTATGGCAAGGTGTAAACTCATACGAAATCTGCAAGAGAGATTGCACTAGCAATGCAAAAGGGTGCAGAAAGAATAAAGTCCATGGATTTGCATGCCGCTCCAAATAAATTTGTGTTAAACACTAGGGCCCATAACACCTAGTGTGCATGCATTTAACACAAACATATCCAAGCCGTAATTCCATGACGAGACTTTCCACGATACTTACGTGAAAATCTTGCAACAAAGTTGGACCATCATAGAATGTGACAACCTGGTCACACCTAGGAACCAACCATGAGACCTTCTCATGAACGTAGCATACTTTGCAGCAAAAGTTGGACCATAATAGAATGTGACAACCCGGTCACACCTAGGAACCAACCGTGAGACATTCTCATGAACGTAGCATACTTTGCTATATGTAGAAACGACCCTCGGTGGTTTCACATCACTTGTAATCACAACAAGTCTGTACTTAGTACCCGACAATTTTTGGCCACTGAAATTGTTCCTGATACTGTGTTCGTCAATTGGTCTAATGAACGGATGCGACCAGCACCTAGGGACTTTGTCGCGACACATCATTTCGAATTGGGCGCCAGTGTTAGTCCTAGAGACTCATATTCTCCACATGTGGAATATGTCTCAAGTAAGGATGCCAGGAAAGTGACATCCATCAACTACGAGCTGTACTTGTGTGTGGAGGTAACTAAGAACACTCTGCGACGCGAGTGAGAGGGACCCTCATTATCATGCTCCACACTGGCTAAACCAAACTCCTTGAGTTCCTAGACCATGTTGTATCCCATGTGACAACATGTGCCAAATCGAGCCCTACAAGTAGGTTCGTAACAACATAAGGCAAAAAGGTAGATTGGACACTTGGCCCAAAATACTTTGTGCCGACATGCCCTTGGCATGGTTCTGTAACATTCAAGCGTACTTATACGTCCTAAAAAAAAAACAAGCAAAGTATACAAAAAATGGAATAACACCAAATTAATAGATGCGTACCTAGAGGTTTGAACGGAATGTTCACTTACTAGTATTCAAACGGAGAGGAGCACATCTCCTACTTGAAAAACAAACAACATTGCACTGGGAACCGTGAGTGTTGCCTTCGCTATCCAACCCCTTTGGTTAAAATCTACGTAGTCAAACCCCTTGGTAAGACCCTTTGTAGAAACTGCTCAACTAGCAGGTAACGGCAACCAACATAGGTAACCGTGTACATAATAATTGGAATCAACTTGAAAAGTTGAGTTTGTCCGCTACCGCGTGGTAGATTGCGGAATTCTTTCCTTGAAAGTCTAACTGAGAGAGATCAAACAGTGGGAATCCTCAATGCAGAGCAACTGTGATCCTCAATGCAGATCATCTATGATCCTCAATGCCTATGGGGTGATGTAGCAGTCACCCATCGGGTCGTACCCCAAAATAGTATGTCCATAGACACTCCGTAGGGCTATAGAGAGAGTAGGAAATCCACACAAGTGAACTGCCTAGCTCATGTGGACAACCATGCTGTCACCACTAATTCCTACATCTATACTTCCTTATAGAGATCAACTGCTGTGAGTTGAAGATTATCAAAAACTCAACTTGAGTGTCGCACTGAAAACATGTAGTGCAAAAATGACACCCTAAACATCCGTAATGACAAGACTCTTGCTTGTGCATTAACGTCGATGTATACTTCCCTGGGTAGATCTGTTCAATCTTGAAAACAATCACCCCAAAGAATGCCAATAGTTGGGTCTTACCCTTGGCCTGGTAATGGCTCTTAGCCGGTATGGCTCATAGCCCTTATGCAAATTAGTGTTCAATGGACAAACCGATGAAGACTAATTTGAGTAGCATTTTAGCCACGTGCTAGCTGAGAGTTAGAGCACCTTGGCTGAGGCTGACTCACGAGCAAAACACGTATCAAAAGCTTCTTAGAAGATTTTTCATTTTTCCCTTAAAGAGAAGGAGAGAGAAGAAGAAGAACATGCTGGGCTGAGGAATTTTTCTTAAATTTCTAGAGTGTGTGCCCAATCTGTGTGCTTTTACACATCTTATGCTTGACTTGTAGCTTATCCTATAAGCATTCCACAGTTTTCAGGTGTGACTCTCTCAATGAGAGAGGTAACAGAAAAACACAACCACATTTTGACCTACCTGCCTTGCAGGGTCGTGATTGTATGAAAATGACTTAGCATTGGCACTTTGCTTGTGAAATAAGTTCTAGTTTTAGGTTCCTTTTAGTGTTGTTGGGTGTTGATAGCAACCAACCATCATGTTCAACAACCATCACTTAGTTTTTCCTTGACAGAGTTGCGAGTGTGACAGCGGAAGCGTAATCCCGGAAGTGGTGGACTCCATGCCACCTGCTTAGCATGCCTTGCATGAAAAAGCGTAAGCCCTTGGCTACTAGGACATTCTCAAGCGTGAGAACCCAAACCAGAAGTGCCTTGCACATAATAAACTGGTAGGGATTCTGTGAGGTGACATTCCCTATTTGGTCAGTTCCCCAAACTTGGGTGCCAATGCCCTTGATTCCAAATCCATGGGCAGTATCTCGGCACAAGGGAGAAGCCTTGCTTCGTATAAAATTGTCAAAGCACTGGTCGTTGTTGCTGCAACCAGTTCTCATGAAATTTGGAAGGAAAAACTCTTTCCAAAACGGCTCATAGCCATATGTGCACAGACGCCCTCGTATAGCGTATACACCTGTCTGGTACATAATGAAATAACCTGCAGTAGGAAATAACCTGCAAACACATTGCCTATTCCTTCCCAATTGTGTATGCTCATAGCATATGCCAACCGTGGGAATCTTCAATGGCAGATGCCCAAATTGAAGCCGTGCTTCACATAATTACTTTTGTTCGCATAGCCAACAGATGCTTCTGCTAGGTGTTAGTGCCATTACCCGTGACAAGGTACATGATGTGTGAGATGATGCATAGGTATAAACTCCATGCTCCACCATTTAGGATTGTCTCCATCGACTGACGTGCGGAAGTAATTTGCCAACGAGCCATGCCCTAGCAAATTTGGAACCGCAAACTCAAAGATGGAGAAAGAAAGACTCATGTCAATCGTGTGAGAACTGCAATGCTCAGAAACCATGCCGAGAACCGGAATTGGCTGGCGCCAATAACAACCTTGCTGTAAAAACCTTCAATCCATGCTTGGAAAACCAATACACCCCTTGGGCAGCAATCACGGCACAAATTGACATTCACAAACCCAACAAAGTGCAGATGATTACATAACCAAATCAAAAAATTACTGCATACCATGCGACTTGCCTATCTGTCGATGACACATGAGTATGCATGCCAAGCATGTCGAATCACGTAGTGAACTGTGCTCAACAATCAAACGTCACCTTGGAGGCTAAGCGAGCCTTGCTTGAACATAACAATGTACAACTTATGCACCATCTGTTATGGATACCGCCTCCCAAAACTGTGCAATCACGTAGAACCTGCATGACAAGAGCGGAAGAGCATGCTTCGAGGGCCTTCCCGAAGTGCTTCCTTGAATTGACAAGCCGTGCATAAGGCCGTATGGCTGATATTTTCAAGCTTCATGCGACCTTGACTGTCTTCACCCTTCCCGAAGTGCTTCCTTGAATTGACAAGCCGTGCATAAGGCCGTATGGTTGGTGTTTTCAAGCTTCATGCGACCTTGACTGTCTTCACCCCTCTTCCTTGAACTTGAATGGTTGCTCGTAACAATGATTGGCAACCCTCAAGCATTAGACATACAATACCCGAAAGCTGCAAGACTGCAGAAACGTGTACTGCACTCGATGTGTAGGTCAAAATTGTCCTTGCTTTGTCGTACCGGACGAATAGGGTTGGAGGGGGTTCATCGTAGGCACCTCCCCTTAACTGGAAGGGCCCTAATCCCGTTGGGCGGAGGACATGAGGACTCCCTCTACAAAAACTCCCTCTGTAGTGATGGCGGAACTTGCGCCCTGCAAGAAGTGCTCATCATATGAGTTATGGGCCAAATCACAGTGCGCTACAGGGTCGAAAAGTGCTCCTCTCCCTGCTGTGAGCCCAAAGACACCGAGGATACTCAATTCGGCTCAGGTCCAGTCCTGGATCTCCTTGTGCGCAGGCAGCCGCTTCCACGGCCCTGCATGTCGAGCTGTCCAAGGGGCGTTGCCCGCCTTGTGGGATCCATAACCGGAGCTTTCCGAAGGGCTTTGCATGCAAAACTGAAGCATCATGCAAAGCTTCCACGAGCAGCATGCAGCCCCTTCGACCTGCAGCCCCTCCATCTCCCATGCTATGCTAATTCCATGGCAAAAGAAAGACGAGAATTGATTCGCCTACGCTTCTCCATGCTTCGAGAAAGATCGAGAGCGCGAGAGAGAGAGAGAGAGAGAGAGAGAGAGAGAGAGAGAGAGAGAGAGAGAGAGAGAGAGAGAGAGAGAGAGAGAGAGAGAGAGAGAGAGAGAGAGAGAGAGAGAGAGAGAGAGAGAGAGAGAGAGAGAGAGAGAGAGAGATAGTTCTATTATCGTCCTGGGAGGTCAAATATGACCTATGGGACCAAATGAACATGTCACGTGGTGTGAGTGGAGTTCATAAGTGACTCTCGATGCTCAAAAATGGCTGAAATGAGCGTCGCAATAGAGAGTCCACATCGTGGTTGGGAGAGGAAGGTATGTAGGGAGAGCTCATGGCTGAATATATGGGGAAAAGAGGACCTAATGTGGTCAAAAGCTGAGCACTCAAGTAGTGTGTGGTACTCACTCTCTCGCACTTGACGAGGGCATAAGGTGCAAAGTCGATGACACTCCTCGCCAGTGCCCCAACGTCCTGTCTCACAGCGTAGAGAATGGGAGCTAAGACGAATGGAGGCAATGGTGCGGATCGCACTCAACGGGATGGGCTCAAGGATGTAGGAATGGGTTCGGTTACCTCGTTCCGAGAAGAAGAGAGATTTGTAGTTTGGGGCAACGTGTGTGGTGTAATGGCTGAAGCGAGAACCTCCAGATTTCTCCCAAGCCATGATACATTGGCGTTGTAAGAAGGCCTCATTAACTTGGGAGTCGATCGACGCATCCTTGACCAAGTGACATGCATCCCATCTTCCAAACCATTTCTTGATATCAAGCATCCACCCCGAACTTAGTATTTTGCTCTTGCATGTCTTTTGAACCTTTTGACTTGCTTCATATGCGATTCTAGGAAGTCGATGCAAAGGGCTACGTTGTGTCTTACGCATGTACTCCACAACCCTTTCCATGCCCAAGACCTCAATGGGAAGCGATCCGGACTCAAGAAGTAAGAGCATGTAAGGTGTTTGTGTCTTGACTTGGAGAAAGTTGGTGAGAAAACGCTTTTGGACATTCTCAAACTCTTTCCAAGTAGACTTCCCGATGCTTCCACCCCACACCTCCACTCCATAAAGAAGCACCGGTGTCACCAATGTGTCAAAGAGGTACTTTTTGAGAGCCCAACACTTGATCTCTCCTGCATTGCACATGTTCTCAAATGCATAGTAAGCCCTCTTTCCGGCTTCCAAGCGACGCATTGCACAATCCTTCCATTTATGATTGGATGGAACCTCAAGGCCAAGGTACTTGAAGTGATCTACCACTTCAAGTTTCTCATTGTTGTATACAATGCATGGATTTTCGTCATTGAGGGTCTTTACAAGCATAACCTTGGTTTTGGATCCATTCACGATCAGCCCGCTATGTAGGCAAAAGCGTTCCAAGACACTCATAAGCTTTTGTGCATCTTCTAAGGTATGTGCCAAGAGCACTACATCATCGGCATAAAGCAAAAGCATGATCACCGCATTTCCAATCTTAACCTCT
Organism: Adiantum capillus-veneris; assembly: GCF_014529385.1. NCBI lineage: Eukaryota > Viridiplantae > Streptophyta > Polypodiopsida > Polypodiales > Pteridaceae > Adiantum > Adiantum capillus-veneris. The sequence goes on from NC_140933.1 coordinate 16,697,621, forward strand.
TCTATGCCTTCTTGCTGCATAAAATCAAGAACCATGTATTCCAATTCATCAATGAGTAGCCCAAAGAGGGTTGGGGAAAGTGGGCATCCTTGTTTGACACCAATAGTGCTTGCAAAAAATTCTGAAATTCCATCTCCCATACGTAATCGACATATCACTTTTTGGTAGATGCGAAAGACTGCATGCATAAATTCTCTCGGCACTTGAAGGCTTTGCATACGTCTCCAAAGATTTCCTCGCGGTACCATGTCAAAAGCTTTCTTGAAATCCACAAAGCAACAATACAACTTTTTTCCTTTCAATCGAGACGCTTCCATAAGAACTCGAAGAGTGACAAGGTGATCAATAGTGCTATGATGCTTTCGAAAACCTGCTTGGCCAAGCGCACGTTTGCCATTCTTTTCAGCCCATTCACTTATCTTCATCTCCATGATACATCCAAATAACTTTGCCATCAAAGAACCAACCATTATAGTGCGATAGTTGTTCACATTGTTTACATCTCCTCCTTTGTGCAAAGGTTTGATCCAATTTGCACTCCAATCATGAGGCATGCCATACTGAAGTGCAAGGTTAAACATATCGCATATCCAATATCGTGTTTTCTTGCTTGTCCATTTAATCATTTCAGCCTTGACACCTTGAAGGTCACCTGCCTTGCGAGTAGCAAGTTTCTCAAGCGCGCGGCATACATCTTCAATGGTAAAGAAGGGAGACATAAATGGAAGGGAGCCTCCATCTTATCAACATTGGGTTGCTCATAGAGGTTCTTACAATGCATATACATATCCTCAAGAGTCAAGTCACCAAAGCTCTCAACGCGCTTGCCTTTTAGATTTTGCCAAAACTTGCCACATGCATGTGCTTTCTCTTGTGCTAAAAGAAGTTGTTTTTCGACTTCCCACCTTCTCCTCTTCTTTTGAACAAGTGCTTTGTATGTGTGTGAACATTCCAAGTAAACTTCCTTGTCTTTGATTGCATCCAATCTTAGCAAGTGTTTTCGGGCTTGACTACATTCCATGTCAAACCATTTCTTCTTGGTGCTACCCTTCTTAGACCTTTTGCAAGACATGTGTTTCGCCGAAAAGCATTCCTTCGCACAAGAGAAAATTACTTCTTTGAAAACTTTCCACTTGCATTCTAATGTTGGGCTCCCTTGATGCTCTATCATGCTTAACATTTGGTCCACCATATCAGCATATATAAGTGCTCGTTTGAAGTCTAGACGTAGGTACAAATGATTCACATCATGATTGGAGGCTACATGCTCGGGCCGTTTACCACACTTGAGGTCAATACATAACATCCTATGATCCGATTCCGGATTCCATTCACCAAGTGTAAAGCTTTGTATGCATTCTAGAGTGGCTTCTGAGAACAACATATAGTCAATCACGCTAGCACCATTGTGCTTTCTACATGTAAAGTCATTGGTGCCTTGCCATAGAGATACACCATTTGCAATGAGCATTCCGGTACTATTGCACATATGTAGAAGTGACTTTCCATAGTGATCCACTTCTTTTGCATCATTAGAACTTCGATTATACATGTATGAGTCATCCACTCTTCTTGATACATGCGGCATGTCAACTTGTTGTGTGTCGTGTTGTAACATATTTGTGCGAGCATTCATGTCTCCAAAAACAATGACTTCACCTTGATTCTTGTAATAAGCAATGTCTTCCTCTAGTTCAACAAAGGGCTGATCTCTATCCATATTCAAGCGAGCATAAAAGTTGGAGTCATAGTGAGGAATGTAGCAGCCGGCCACAAACATGACTTGACCATTTGGTGGGCTGATTTTCAGCCATAAGTAGCGTTTATACTTATCTTCTTTGACAATGGAAACATCTTTCAAACCCTTTTTGGTCATACATGCTATGCCTCCTTGGCCTCTTCGTTGCTTTGCATTTTTGGCCCACATCAAAGAATGTACATCGTATTTGTCAAATCCAAGAATTCGTTGCGCATCATGCTCCCATGTTTCGACAAGAAGTATCACATCGGAGTCATTGGTAAGCTCATCAATGCCAATTCCCGCATTCCATGGATACCCGTTACAATTCCAAAAGCTTATTCGCAAGCGTGAGTTGGTCTCATAGATCATGTGTCCCTATTTGTTGGGTGGACTTGCATCCTCCTCAAGTGCCTTTTCTTCTTGAGATGATACCTTAACCTTCTTGCTTCTTTCCTCGTATGCTTTGCGACGTACATTTTGTTGCATAAGAGTGCGATCCTCATATACATTACAACCCGTTCCTTTGAGGTAGATCCAACCATTGTCAAGGATGATCTTTCTCTTTACCTCATCAGCCATGGTACATACAATAGGTCTTTCTCCCGAGCGAGGGACTCCTTGTTTTCCAACTCGATGTGCACCATAAGCCATGATTCCTGACATGCCAAAGTGTGTAGCAAAAAACTCTTCAATAGCAACCGCAAGAGATTGGGGTGTTTCCATGCTTTCCTCCTTGATTCCACGAATGACGATGTTCTTTGAGCGTTTTTGTCGTTCTTGCAATTCTTGAGTGTCCACATTCTCTACATTCTTTGCTTGGACAACGGCTTGCGTGATAGGAGATGTAGAAACCACATTATCCTTACATATATCAGCCCATGATTTGGATGCATTTCTCATCTCACATACATCATGTCGTATTGTATCTATCGTTTCCTCTTTCAATACATGATCACTCTCAACTTTGCTCAAGCGCTCTTTCACTACATTCATGTCCACAAGAGAGCGTTTACATTCTTGAACTTCATTCTCAAGATGCATCAAGCGCGTTGTTTGCATTTCAAGAACCTTCTTGAGGTGCTCATTCTCCACAACGAGAACTCTTAAAGTACCATTTTCCATTGCAAGTGCGCGCAACTCTTCACCTTGCTTGTTGACGGTTTCTTGTAACGAGATCAAGTAAGCCATGATCATTGCTTCCGTTGTTGTAGACGATGTGGTTGGATTAGCATCCAAATTCCTTGGAGATTTTGCATCATTCTCCATGGCGAGTGTGGCTTTTCCACCCTTGCGAGTTTTGTCTGACATTGCCTTCAAGTCGGCAACAAAAACGCAAAGTTTTGACAGTTTTTTCAGTTCTGAGATGCTGTTACAGCAAAGCCTTCCATTACACAGAAAAATTCTGTCTTTACATCAATGCGTAGAGGGCTTCGTGCTCTTCGATTGAGGCTATAGATCACCTAAATCGGAGTTCGGATGAGCAAGTTATGGTCAAAAGAGTGAACTGCTGTCTACTAGGTCAAAAAACGGCTGTGTGTGTGTGTGTGTGTGAGAGAGAGAGAGAGAGAGAGAGAGAGAGAGAAGGCCCTGCCTCTTCCCCTCCTCCATGGCTGCTCCCTCCCTTGAGCTCTGATACCAATGTAAGACCGCGGGGGACTGGACCATGCAACTCTCCACCCAACCGTGCCATATATAGACTCCTAGCCCCTAAATATAGCGCCCCTTGACCGCATGTCCGTCCTGGCCCTTGGCACTGCCCTTGGCTTGACACTGATGGAATCTCTGTCCTTAACAATTATGTATCTAGCACCCTCACTTCAAAGAAACGAATGTAATGTTTTATTTTGGTCCCATCGATCATATCTGACCACTGTGGAACATGATTCGATATCTCTCTCTCCCTCTTCGTCTCTCTCTCTCTCTCTCTCTCTCTCTCTCTCTAAAGATGGAAACTATGAATATGAGGCACAAGGTCAGGAACCCTACAACTCCACCTAGCCACCTCCTTGGGTCCCCTTGCTGATTCCACTAAGTCGTGCCCAGACCCTTGGCCTCACATTACTCCCCCCTTGGAGAATCATTTTCATCCTCAAAAAGAAAAGTGGGAGATTTCTTCTTAAGAACACTAATGTTTTCCCAAGTGGCACTTTCTTCAGGTCCATCTTTCCACTTAACCAATGCTTGACATACATTATGACGAGTACATAAATCACGACTGTCAAAAATGCCCTTAGGTTGATGCGGCTAGGTGGGAAGCTCAATGAAATGAGCCAAGGCCTATTGATAAGCTACATTATCATCCTGATACAAGCATTTACATAAACAACTTACATGAAAAATCGGATGAATACGAGAGTACGCAAGTAAAGAAAATTTGTAGGCCATGTCTCCAACTCGCTTGATTATTTTGAATGGGCCACAATATCTAGGAGACAACTTATTTTTAGGGCCAATTTTCAAACTTTCTAAATGTTCAGAAACATGTAAGAAATCTTCCATGAAAGTGACTTGCCATCGTTTCTCATCAGCATACATCTTGTATCTAATATGTGCTTGCTAAAAATTTTGACAAGCAAATCTTCAGCATATCCATGTGATCTTAGTAAAGCCCTTAACTTGATAAATTTTCTTCATACCAACCCCTTCATAGCTGGTGACCTTGTTTGTTGAAACCTTCACATAAGCATGAAGTAACTAAACCGAGTAGTGGTGTTGAGAGAGGCCTGAGCTCATGAGAGCTTGTATCGTATGACTTTCTCATCATTCCTGCCCTTTCCCCTCAATATTTCAAGGCCCTTTACTCCCCATCTCTACTGAAAGCTCCCACCCTTCCCGCTTTGGGGGAAAGATGAGATGTCTCTTCAAGAGGCTCTCCTAAATGAACTACAAGCATGCCCATAAGCAACAGTCGTCAAGATTTAATGGCGACCTCGGCTCAAATTAGCAGAAGACCTCATAGCGCTCATCAAATAGCAAATCTATAGGAGAAACATATTTCTCTGCCATCTTCTTCCTCTTCCCCAAATACTACAAGGGAAAACAAGCAATCATGGGAGTAGTCCCTTCATTGTTAACCTTTTCTAGCAACAAGTACAACATTAGCACCCCACCATGTTCTCTTCTTATATGGGACCTCCAAGGCCTATGTTTTAGATTGATGCTATCAAATGTAACAGGTGAGATTCTAGAATCCTTTATTCAGGCTCTCGATCTTTGCTGAACAACGTAACATTCATCCTTTTGGATCTTGGTCAATAAATGAAGGCAATGCACTAAAGGCTACTAGGAACAGTCTTCAAATTGGCCTAGAAGTTGTAGTCCCTAGGATGGTGGTTGTCCAATCCCCCTTTAACTCTGACGATACTCCTCCCTTAGATAATCAAAATTACCAAATGTATGCGGACCATCAACAAGAGGGGTCTAACTCAGAAGTAGCTTTTGAATGAGAGAACCAGAGTTTGTCATAATTAACAGAAAAGACCTTGATGTCTGGTCTGCTCAATTAAGCGACATGATAGTTATTGACTTGTGCCATGGTCCTAGACCCTCTCTAGATACCCTGACATTGGATTGCCCATAATTGGGAAAATAGAAATTTGTTTCTTGTTCATATAAAATACCTACCTAATAATTTCTTGTTCATATAAAATACCTACCTAATAATTTCTACCTTTAAATCTTCTTTCAAGATGCTAATAGTGCTTTGTAGATTATCATTAAGGGTCAGTGGGTGGATGATTAAAAGTAACCCCATTTCTTTGTTCAAATGGCATAAAGGTTTCAACCCTAGAGGTAATAAGCCTACTAAAGTACTTGTCTGGGTAGATTTCATTAACCTCCCAGTATAATTCTACCCCTAGTTTAAGCCGGTTGGGAGCATGGTTGGAAAAGTTTATGTGTCAAAAATCCTGAGGAGGCATTAACCCCAAATGGGATCCTTAGTTGTTGATAGAAGTAGACATAAGTAAACTTATCAAACTGACAGTCCCTATTAGAGATGGGGATGGTACCCTTCTCCATGAACAAAAGATTTTATACAGGAACCTCCCTCACTCCTATTTTCATTGCTTCCAGCAAGGACATCTTATCAAATACTACCTTGTGCTGAAACTAAGCAAGGATGATGATTCTAATCTTGAAAGCAAATAGGTTTCCCAAATGCAAGGCAACCAATACAGCAAGAAATTTGTCCCTAAACAAAAAAAAGTAGGGTGTTGCTAGCTCTAACTACTTTGATGTTCTTCTTGAATAAGTATTTGATCCCTTCAACCTGGATCTCCCTAGCACTAGCCATCCTAATGGCTCTCAAGAACACCCTACCATAAGTCTAATCAAGATCAAAATCTAGAAGAAAACTCTAAAGAGCAGTCTCCACTAGCACAACATATGGACCCACTTGATAGCCCCAATGAAACAAACTAGAGGAGTATCAGATTCTGAAAGTGAAGGGGAGGTGATCATGAGCACCCACTAGTCATAGAATTCAAGTCAACCAAAAGAAAAATTGAGGAGCAATAGTTTGAGAAGGAACTTTATGAACAGGACAAGCTAACCAAAGGACACTTGGCTTCTTCCCTAAACCCTCAGTGGGCATTCCCATGACACAGGCTGAAGAAGAAACTTTACCAAACCAACTTGTTTCTAAAGCTAAACAAAAAGTGGAGTCCATTGATCCTAATAGAGCTTCTGTCTCTATGACTAAGCCCACTAAAAATAATAAGAAATGACTTGTCCTCACTTGAATGGTTTTCCCTTAAATTGTAAAGACTTCACTAACCCCTCTAGGGCATTGGCAATAAAGAAGTGGATGCAAGATTTTTCTTTTCACCCTTACACCAGTTTCTATAGGAACTAAAGGCTTATGGCAAGGATTTGGACATTAATCTATGTAGGCTCAATTCTTGATATATTTGGCACTCAACTACTCATATTCATGGAAGGGGAGGCACTACTATCGGAATAAATGAAAAATGGAGTATCCTGATCAAAGAGGTATGGTACTCTCAAAAAGGTTATTGGGTTGCAGTAGCTCTTTTAGATGTGGTCAACTACACTTTGGTAAGTGTCTATGCTCCAAATGCAATTACAGAAAAAACAGCCTGTTGAAAAGAGATGGATGAGCTTTCAAAAAATGTTGTGCTTGTTGGAGACTTCAATACGATTGAAAGTTTTTCAGATGGGCCGTTGGCTAAAATTCAGATGGTGAATGTCGCAAAAAAGGTACAATGGAATGAAATGTTGGATTCTCTTAACTTGTGTGATGTCTCTAGAGACTCTGGATTTACTTGGAGCAATAAGCAGAGCGAAGAGTGCTATAGATTTGCTATACTTGATAGGATATACATGGAAGCTAATGTGATGAACATACACTGGCACATTGATTGCAATATTGATTCCTCCCTTCTACTTTGTGACCATAAACCTTTAATGTTAAAGATTTTGAGGTCTAAGCACAACTTCAAAGCTAGTTCGCCTCATCTCGATAAATCCCTTTTTCGTCTTAAATTTATTAGAAGTAAAGTTCAAAACATCCTCAGAGATTCTTTTCATACCTATAACTCCTCCTCTAAGGCCCAGAAAGATGTTGTCAAGAAGATCAGGAAAACTTTGACTGACTACAAGAGATTAGCTAGGGAAATCATGGCAAAAAGAAAAGTGATGATAAATAGGGAGATTTTATCTCTAGAATCTATCTTTCACACCGACCCTCCCCTTCTAGGCTATAGAACTCATAGAAAATAGGAGGCAGGAAGAGCTTCTTGATGCCAATAGTACCCTTGCTTACACCTTAGAATTTTGGGCTGGGAAAATAGAAAGACCCACAAAAGAAATGTTTGACTTGCTCATGAAAAGAAATCCAAGGATTTCATTCCTTCGCTCAAGGACAAGCATGCTTTGCTGGCCAATACTCACAAGGAAAACTTGACCATAGTTTATGAGTTCTATACTAATACTTTCTCTGGTTCCCCCAAGAAAGGTAGAGGAATCCAATAAGCAAGACCTAAATAACTAAGATCAAAAGGAAGATGATGGCCTGAGCATTTCCCACTTCCTTGATCAACCCTTCTCTAAGAAAAAGATCAAAGAAACCATTAGTAACCTCAAGGTGGCAAGTCCCTTGGAATTGATGGTATTCCTAAAAATGAGTTCTACATGGAATATATAAATTTTATTTGTCCCTATCTGCTTTAGGTGTGGCAAGAAGCTACTAAACAAGGATCTCTTCTTGCTAGTATCAACACTGGAGTTATAAAACTCATCCTCAAGAGTGGGAACAAAGAGAATCTTAGTAATTAGAGACCCATTATGGCATCCCTAGCCTTGGGAGTGTAGACTAGTTGATCATGAGTGCATATGAAGCTCCTTTTTTTTCCTCTAGATATGTGGATACAAATGTCCCTTAGGATTCAGAAATTTATTTAGCCGCTTGTGTATAAGGGCCACATGCAGGTTACAACTTGTGCATAGCGATGCTTGTGGGCCTATGCAAACTCCATCCTTGGGTAATTATTTGTACTTCGTGATTTTCGTTGATGATTTCTCCATGCATGCATGGGTGTGTCCGCTTAAAGTTAAGTCCAAAGTGCTCATGTGTTTCAAGAAAGTTTTGGTTATGGATGAAAATGTCTCTAAATGTACTATGGACAACCTTCATTTAAATCGGGGGGGGGGGGGGGGGGGGGGGGGGGGGGAGTATATGTCTCATGCATTTAATGCATTTTTGGCTAGTCATGGGATAAAAAATCAATGTACAATGCCCATATACACCTCAACGAAATGGTGTTGCTGAAAGAAAAAATAGGTCGCTTACAGAGATGGAATGATGTATGGTCAAGAGTCAAGATTTTCCACATTTGTTTTGGCTTAAGGTTATCATTGTACTACTTTTGTACTTAATAGGTCCAACCAAATAATTGCACTCTATGACTCCTTATGAAGCATGGCACACTAAGAAGCCATCTATTGATCACATGCACATTTTTGGTTGTTTGGCTTATACTTTGGTGCCACAAAAAACTTTACTAAAGTTGGATGATAAGGTTGTCAAATGCATTTTTGCTGGTTAGAGTCTTGAAAGCAAAGGTTATATGTTATACCATCCGCAAGCAAAAAAGTATCTTGAAAGCAAAGGTTATATGTTATACCATCCGCAAGCAAAAAGTATCTTGATTTCATAAATTGTTGTGTTCGTGAAAGATTTTGTTCAGCCTTTGTTAGCATGTACCAAATATAGTAACGTAAGCTCACATGATATTTATGACACTTTGTTGCCTCGTTTAATGGTGTTAACTTGAATGCAAATTCCAATGAGGCAAACATACATCCTATGGAGTTTTCAAAAATGTTAGCGATCACCCTATTATTGATGCAGACATACATGATGTACTTGATGTGGAAAGGGCTTAGAATGAAGAGTCCAGCGGTATGCCGAAAATGATGGATGCATACTTTGTGTGATAGTTAATCACATGCACCTATGTCTATTTGTATTCATTCAAGCTCTCACCATGCATCACATGCGTCATATTGTAGTGGTTGTTTCTACTTTATGTGATAAATAGGAACCTCTTTCTTTTGATGAAGAACATAAATCCAAAAATTGGATGGCTGCAATGCAATCAGAATATGATTGTCTTATAGAAAAGGAAACATGGACTTTATGTAATTTTCCTCGTTGGCAAAAAGGCCATTGGTACAAAGTGGGTTTACAAGTTTAAATGTAAGCTGGATGGTGAGATTGATCGTTTCAAGGATAGATGTGTTGCCAAAGGTTATGCACAATAGAAAGGCATTAACTACTACGAAGAGACTTTTGCTCCCACTTGTCGTATGACCAATGTTCATTTTGTATGCACTTTGGCAGCTTACTTTGGATGGAATGTACATCAATCAGATATTGTTACTACTTTCTTGAATAGTGATATATTTGAGGAAGTATATGTAATGCAGCCTAGCAGTTTTGTCAAGAAAGGACAAGAAAAGAAAGTGTGCAAATGTAAAAAGCTTAATATGGGTTAAAGCTATCTCGTCGTGCTTTGTGAGAGAAATTTGACACTCATTTGGTTAAACAAGTCTCTTGTAATAGTCTGACTAAAAGCACTTTGTATCAAACATGAGGAGATGTATATTTCATTGTCATTTTGTATGTGGAGGATTTACTAGTCCAAATGAGATACACATTGCTGAATTCAAGGCTAGATTGAATGCTACTTTCAAGATGAAAGTTTTGGGGCTTTTGCATCATTACTTGGGCATACAGTTTAGGCAATGTGATGGAGGTATTGCTTTGTGTCAAGCAAGATACATAGAGACATTGATATGTGAGTTCGGACACGAGCACTGCAAACATATTGCTACTCCAATGGAATTTGGTTTGAAATTGAGCCTTCATGATGTTGAAGATCTTGTAGATGTGTTTTACGCTATGGATTTTATATATTCCTATCAATCTAGGAATAATTGTTCTACTAGCACACTAAGCAAAGCTTATTCATCTTCTCCAAGTTGTGTGAGCATCCATGCAACCCTAATTCAAATAGGATTGAACCACCCCCACCATTGCCTTTTGAGCAATTGTTGCTAGAAAGATTCCACCTAGCTTTTCCTTTCCTTTGGTGTCTTCTTTTATAGTCATTGGTAGAGACACTTCCTATTGAGAAGAAGACATTGGTGAGAGTGGTGTGGATATATTGTCAACTTCCTCCACCATGATCAATAGAGTAGTCATTAGTATCATTATTATGGTAATTTTCTCTTTGTCAATCTAGAGAAACTTTTCCTAGTAATTTTGGCCCCTTTGTCTTTTGTGGTGGCAATTTCTCGTTTCTCATGTTGAGTTTGTTCTACAATTTCTTCTCTAGACAATATTGATGTCTCCTCTTGTTGTTTCCTTTCTTGCTCTTTGTGTTGCTTCCACATCTTCTCAACTTCCAACACTTTGAAACTTGCTAAATTTTCTAGAGTTCTTCATGTCGGGCATCTTCTTAGGCTAGATTGGTGCTTTCTTCCATTGTTTGCTTTAGGGTTACCTCCCCTTATGATTTCATTGTTGCTTCTTCTTCTGGTTGGATTCTTTCATAGAGTTTCTAATCGTTTTGTCCTCCTATTGGTTGTTGACCGTTTTCTACGAATCTTCAACTTTTCTCTTAATACCCTCCCCTAGTGTCTATTCCTTCTTCTTGGTCAAACCCCTGCTTCTTAACCCTTAGAGGCACGTGGTGTTACCTAGTATGCAGTGCGGAGTCTGAGTGTGCAGTGTTTGCAAGTGCCGTATTGCATAAGCGACAAATATAAATGGGTAGAGTAGTGTGGATAGAGATGCTATATAAAGGGATGCACATACAATGTGTTGTATCTGAGTTTGAGATCACTGATAAATATAGATCTGTAGTTGTGCCTCTATCTTCTTATTCTTCTATCTTGATGCTCTTTCTGAGTTTGATGTATGAAATCATGTATCTTTGAAGAGGGTGATCAATCACATATTGCACTATTCTAAATGCAACTTTTGTGACCACAATGTGGACATGATAGTGATGCATGCACACACATTGACAAGGCCTAGTGGAGGGACTTATAGGTGTGCTTTCAACTCATTGTGCATACAAACGTGCAAATTTTGATGAGTGATTGTCCCTTGATAGCATCTTTTCTCTCCCGAAGGCCATCAAATTCTCCACAAACGGAGGTTCAAAGTTAGTGGCATAGTAGGTCATGCTTGCCATTGAGGTGTGCGGAGCACTTGCACCTAAGGATTCCCCAGTTCTGTTGCCTATTAGGTGGTTGGTCAAATTCTATTTCTGACTCCTCTTCCCCTTCCACCTCCACCACTCCCACTTGAAGAAATTTCTAGAGGTATGGCTCCACCAACATTGTGGCATGCACGATTCAATGAGAAGTCAATGAGGATCCAAATGTGCCTGTGTGTCAGTTTGACAAAACATTGAAGTAAATCAACCTAAAGTAGTGGACATAGTTCTAAACTCATTTGGAAGAAGACATTTTTTGATACCACGTTGGATGAAAAAGCTTTGAAGTGACTAGTAGAGGATACATCGAATGCTTTTCACGATTATGATGCAATGAAACTAGCCTTTCTGAATTGTTTCATGTGGTGAACACAATTCCTCAAGTCGTCGAGAAATTGAGGAGGCTTCTGTACAATGGAAGAATATACTACCCATTTCCAAGAACTATTGTAGAGATTGGTGGAGGTAGCAACACATCTTGCTCTCCCCATTGTTAATGAACTTTATGTTAAAGAATTGAACTAGTCGTTAGAAAAGTGTTGGCAACCATTGATAAGATTGAAACTCAAATGGATGTTGTGATCAAAGATGCCATTAGGGCTGGAAAGGCTTTGGATGCTAATGGGGATTCCGTTTCTAGGGATGATCAAAATTTGAGAACAAGAAAATCAAAGAAGATGAAGCAAACTAGTAGTAGTATGAGCAGTTCAGGTACTGACAATTCATGAGAGGAGTCCAATAAGCATAAAGATAAACCAATAAGTTTTGGAGTGGTGCATAAATCTCATAAATATTCTAAGAAAGGGAAGAAAAGCATGATAGACAAGGGGGATATAGCCAAAACCATTCTAAAAGAATTATGGTGTACAAAGTGTCAAAATCTGGGTCATTAACTTGTCGGATGTGTCTTAAATCAGAAGTGATGCCATCTATACGAGATGGACATACATAACACATGTGGTGAATGGTTTTGCAATGGGAGTACTTAAAGAGCACAAAGTCCTAATAAAAAAAAACTAGGGGGACCAAGTCATTGAAGAATATGACTTAAACAACTGATAATGCAAATATTATCAAGTCGGACAAGGTCATGGATGAGGTGCCAGAGGACAATGTGGTGCCTGAGTCAAATATTGCCTTTTTTGTACCGAGGAAGGTCATTGGATTTTTGAGTGTGAAGAAGCCAAAGAGTAGGATTAAAAACATGCAAAAACTAAAGTGGGTAAACAACCAAATGTATCGATGGTGAAATCGGTTGAGCATCGTGGAATGGTGCAAGCTAATACTGATTTGTAATTGGTTACTCGCTACTCCTTATTGTTCTATATGATCAAAAGAATAGTTAAGGTTAGTACGATCAGTGTGATGGGTGTCCAACCAATTGGCATGAATCCTAACAATCTCCCACTTGAAGGTCAATGTGGCCCAAGTGACCTATGTATGTACAACTTGTACAACTATGAGGAATCCTAGTGGCTTCACCCTACACCCATCATCTCCATGCAATGTGCAAACTACTCGGAGGGTAGGCCCTTCGTGAGAGCATCTGCAGGGTTGTCATCCATATGAACCTTGACTAGCTCCATGCACTTGCTAGCCACTAAGTCCCGTATCACATGATAATGGACTTCTATGTGCTGACTTTGAAGTAAAACATGGGGTTCTTTGCTAATGCAATCACACTTTGAATATCACAATGCAACACTAGAGTGTGAGTGTTGCCTAGATCTCCCATGAGGCAAGCTAACCATAAAACCTCCTTGCTAGCATTAGAAAATTCCTGGTGGAAGATGACGTACAATCTTGGAGGCATGATCCCCATGACACGGATGCTCCAACAAATAAGAAAACATAACCAGATGTGGATCTATCCACACAACTTGCATAATCCACATCCGTGTAGGCGACAATGGATGTATCATTATTCCCAAAGCGTAAGCACTTGTCTCCCATATCTTTCAAATATATCAAAATGTGCTTCACTGTTTTCTATATCATAAAGTTTGTGCCATCAAACCTCTTAATATAATACTCTTCTTTCTCAAAAGCTCTAGCCATGACTGACAAGAGCAAATGAAAGAGAGTGAGACTAAGAATTTATGGAAAAATTTCTACGAAAATTTTGGCAAAGTCTCCTTTGCACAGAGATCAAAATCTCAACAAGAAAATTAGAAAAATCAATGTAATGTCGATCCAGAAGAGTGCTATAGATAAACTAAAGGACTTGAGGGAAAAATCTGGTAGAGTGTCCTCTATACAGAGATAAAAAACTCAAGCCAAATCAAGACAAAATCAACACATAAGTATCGACAGTGTTGACATGGCATAAACTGGCATGTACTGCTCAAAGAAATTGTCAGCTTGATGTTAAAGCACCCATACACGTCTATACATATCCTATGGTGAGGCCACAAATGGGGATCTCCAACAACCTAATCCACCTCACACTTGGTAAGCCGGTCCCCACTGCTCGGCTTAAAAAAATGTCACGCAACAGCCCTTACAAAAGGTTATGTAGACACAACTAGCCACAGTCTTACAAAGGGATCTTTGAACTGAGTCTCAAAAATGGTCAAGACTGCCAAAACAAGCCAAAATCCGCTCCACAACAACGTACAATGGCAATATCCATAGCACAACATACATCCAAAATGTAGAACAATCACTACAAAATCGCAGGACATGCGCTCAAACTAGCAGCAATGAGTATGCGAGCCAAAGCACGCAATCAGCTCCTCGCGGGGAGTAAAACGCTCTCAATAGAGCACAAGCACTCTCAGTGCTAGTCACGCATAAACTATATGCATCCAAAACTCCCACTTGAACTGTAATGGCTGTCATTGCCAAAATAAAATATTTGTGAAAACCTATAAAAGAAGCTCCACCTATAGGGCCAATGCTGATAACTTTTCCTCCATCGGAAATGAGTATCCGTCGTTCAAATCTACCCTCTTCTTCTTTACCCAAATCTTAAAAAAAACCTCAAATCTTAGGCTCAGCACAAGCTAAAAGTGCATCTTCAGCTCAAAATTAATGTACTCAACTTTAAGCACCTATCATGCTTGCAAAAGTGCATCAAACTTACACACTGTGCGAAAATAGAAAATTTTTTTTATAGCCAGTCTGAGAAAAATATTAGCAAAAATGGTGAGGAATTTGCAAAACATTTCTCTTATATACTTGTATACCATGTCAAAACCTAGGGGCTTAACGGGCATAATTTTCAAATCTGCAATCTATAAGGAGAAAACAAATTTGAAAACAATGCTATTATGTACATAGCTTTTAGGGTGGCACCTTCACCTACAAACAATCTTCCGCACTCTCTTATCAACTTCCATAAGAGCATACATCACTCTTAGCTGAGCTCACAAGTTCCCATTGCGTTCTCACATAGTTTTCAAGTTTTCTTGATCTCTCACCACCATTGATAGTAGCGAGCAAGCTATTGCCACAAAGCTCTCAATGCTGTCATGCTCTTGACGGTGATCACCAAGTCGTAGCTTTGATACCTCTTGAAGAGTGAACAAATGCAGTGCATGCACACACACACACACACACACACACACACACACACACACACACACACACACACACACACACACACACACACACACACACACACACACACACACACACACACACACACACACACTAGTATAGCCAGGAAAGGTACTATTTCTCATGAACACATAACTTACACACACACATTTACACGGGCCTTAATTTAATCTTGTAGTATCTAAACCGAGCTTCTTCTTCTCTCAATAAAAATTTGCTGCATTCCCTCAGCAAACATAAATCATTCGAGGTGTATGAAGACCTTGGACAATGTCTTGTCCCCACATGGGTATGTGCATGTACGTACACTTACTCTGATATTAATATTGAGGTCCTACCTAAAACGATGTAAGCAGTGCTTAGCAGCTTTCCTTCCCTCAATTCCTCTCTAAGTCCACTTGGTGCATGCACCAAATCTTCCCTCTCCCCATATCACCCAAGTGGTCTGCCAAAACTGGGTATTTTTTAAATACCTTCTAGTTGAGTAGCTTTGTCACCTAAAACTACCTACCATGATTAATGCTTTATTCATGCTACGTAATCCAATCCTATTTTCTTATTAGCTTGCATGCCAATCCTACCCGCTTTGTACTCACTGTTAGCTTGGATAGCGGACGAACAGGCATGCGCTAACACACACACACACACACACTCTCGCCCTTGCGCAGGTATGAAAGTCAGAAAACATATCTTGATCGTGAGTTGGCTTCGTGCAACATATCTGGTAAAGTAGTGATTTCTAGCTTTGTTATTGATACCGATATATAATTAAAGCAAACTCATGATGATATGTATGGCATATTGGTACTGATGAAATGTTTGCAAGGGATTCTTGTGAATTGGGATGATTGGGGTTTGAAATATTGAGACTCACTAAACAACTTGAAAAAACATATCGACTGGTTACACTTACTATGCATAATTGTTAACTTTAGAAATTTGAATTGAGCAGTAGCTTGATGGTTTTTGATGTGAAAAATAACACATTGACAACTTTTACTTTTGAATAATTTATCTTTGTATTGGTTGCTAGAAGCCTTAAACCTCATGTGAGGGTCTCATCAGAGATGGCATCAAATGGATATTTGAGAAATTGTCCATTTTACAAAGGAAATGATGCCCAAATTTTTACTTTTTCTTGTCATAAAATCTAATCTCTCCTAGGCTGTTAGTCTCTTTGTAATTTTGGACATCGATAACAAGGGGAAGGGGTCATTGACACATGTTTTCCCAAGTAATTCTAGTACTGACGTGCTTGTGTTCTTGGATGGTGGCAGGTAAGAGGCTCCTTCCTTGGGATTACGAAGGAACTGCAGTAATAGTTAGAAATCTTCCTGTGTTGGTTTTGGTACTTGTAAACACTTGTAAACAATGTATATATAGTACTTGTAAACACTCCTTTGATAAGTATACATATGCGTAAGGTGTACAATTGTTATCAATACATCGAGTCTAAATGTTGTCAAGTGTACAATCTTGTCTCTGTCACTTTTATTTACTACAAAGATGTATTTTTATGTATTTATGTAACCCTTGTCTATTCTCTAGTCCCAATGTATGGTTCAATAGTTTGTTAAATCAAACTATTGTTAGGTAATCAATCATAAACACACACACTCTTGTTTCTAGCTAGCCTTTGGTCGGGCTAGCACCATAAAATGGGCCTAGAACAATCATTCATCTTTCAACTTGACCTACCCAATCCAAGAGGATGGTTTGGGGCCAATGGCTCCTCATCCGATCAAGCACATAGTAGCTTATAATAATATATTCTAGATAAAAAACTCATTGTCTGATTAAATTAGATAGAGAAATGGGCAAGATGAATTCTCTTACGTGTATCCATATTATTGGCACTGATATTTGCTCTAAATATGGTAATAGTGACGATATATAGTTTGCATATTATAATATATTGTTATATATGTTACCATGATCTGATCCTCTTTTTTGTAGATATGTCTATAAGCCCTATGAGCACCACTTTTACCGAAAGGTACCCTTTGAGAACATATTTGAGAATTTCTTTTGAGCACAAGATAATAAATTTTTGTGAATGATCTAAACTTTCATTGAATCTACTTGGTTGAGGTAGGGTTCCACATGGTGGGCCCTACCTCCCACCATGTGGAACCTCTCCTAAGGTTGGGGGATGGCCACACACACACACACACACGCACACGCACACACTCTAGTATAGCTAGGGAAGGTACTATTTCTCATGAACACATAACTTACACACACACATTTACACGGGCCTTAATTTAATCTTGTAGTATCTAAACCGAGCTTCTTCTTCTCTCAATAAAAAGTTGCTGCATTCCCTCAGCAAACATAAATCATTCGAGGTGTATGAAGACCTTGGACAATGTCTTGTCCCCACATGGGTATGTGCACGTACATACACTTACTCTGATATTAATATTGAGGTCTTAACTAAAACACTGTAAGCAGTGCTTAGCGGCTTTCCTTCCCTCAATTCCACTCTAAGTCCACTTGGTGCACCAAAGCTTCCCTCTCCCCATATCACCCAAGTGGTATGCCAAAACTGGGTATTTTTTAAATACCTTCTAGTTGAGTAGCTTTGTCACCTAAAACTACCTACCATGATTAATGCTTTATTCATGCTATGTAATCCAATCCTATTTTATTATTAGCTTGCATGCCGACTACCCTCTCTGGCATCGTTATTACTTGCACAGGAAATAGACAAGTACATAACCTGGTATCAGCCGTTTGCAAGCAGTATCAAGGCACAAACACAGGCAAGCCGAATACGGACTTGGTGATATCCTGACCGCAAGTCGATTTTTGTAAAAATTCGAGCATGTGTTAGCTTATCAAATAACTCATCTACCCTTGGCAATGGGTATTTGTTCTTAACTGTAACCGCATTTAAACCCCGGTAGTCTACGCACATGCACATACTGCCATCCTTTTTCTTCACCATAAGGATAGGCGAAGCCCATGGTGAAGAACTGGGTTGTATAAACCCTCTGCTAAGGTAGTCAGCAAGTTGACGTTCCACCTCAGCAGCCTCTGAGTAACTCATATGGTAAGGTGGTTTACTAACAATCTTATAGCCTGCAGTCACATCAATACCATGTTGTATTGAGTGTGTCGGCGGTAAACCTGATGGAAAATCATTAGGAAAGACATCTTGAAATTCATTTAATAATTTTTGTGATTGATTAGCAATGTTTGCTTGTGTAGAATTAGCCATTGGTGGAATAGAGGAGAGAGAAGCATGCGGCGTTGAGGAATGTTCAACAGACTCAATGTTAGAAAGAATGAGACAGTGAGTAACACAAGAAAACCTGTTCTATTTCATTATCAGAAACGAGCTGCATAAGCTCAACAGTACAAATCCGTGGTGATGAAGGTATATCCTTTTCTCCTACCAACAACACATGTGTGCCATGGGAATCAAACATCAAACTGTTGTGCTGATAGCTATGCTTCAGTGATGATCCTAGGCTATGCAACCACTCCATACCAAGAACCACATCATCCATTTCCATGTTCATAACATGAAAATCCAAACAAGTAGAGTACCATTGTACTTCCAATGGAACAGCCCTGCGCACCTTGTGCCCTTGTAGATATCCGTGCATACATACTAACTCATGTGGTCCAAAGGTTTGTTGCCACATGGAAGCTGTGAGACAGCATTCATGCACCACCTCAGTGTGTGTTACTTCCACTGTGGAGAGTTTAGAGGAAGACTCAAGAGGCAGTAGTTGCACCGTGTGCACTGCTTTCTCCTTCCCCTGAGAAGCAGATTTCCCCTTGGGACAATCCTTTTTGCCATGGCCTCTTCCTAAGCATTGAAAACATAGCTTCTCTTTCTTCGCTGTATCAAAATCCTCAGGAGAGAGGGGACCCCTGGACCCCTTCGGTTTTATAGATGCATCTGAATTAGCAACTAGAAATTTTCTTTTATTATGCCCGTACTGAGTGCGTGTATTACCATGTATACTAGCAGGCACGCTACTATTATGTGTTTTCTTCTCATCAGGGTCATCATGAATATGTGCTTTCACTATGGCTTCCTCAAGTGTTTTAGGGTCCTGGGACTTGACACACTTCTTAAGTTCTGGAGTCAGACCTCGTATGAACCCTCGTACTTGTTGAAAGGTATCCAAGCCTTCCAACTTGAGGATGACGTCTCGATAGTGAGAGATATATTCAAGGAGTGATGGATATTGGCACATGGAACACGTGTCCCAAGCGGTCCAATTCCAATCAGCCTCGTTTGTAGGCAAAAATTCCTTGGTAAACATTGATTCAAAGGCTGCCCAACTCTGTGGTATGATGTTCTTCTCCTTGAGAGACATCCACCATTTGTAGGCGTTGCCTTCCAGAGTTAAGCTCGTTTGTAGAGCTCTTACTGCATCCGGAGTACGCCGTAAGGTGTGAATTCCATTCCATTTTACTGAGAAAGATGTTCACTGCATCCTTATTGCGGTCTCGGTCTTCGCCCCTGAAAACTGGTGGTTTAAAATTCTTTAACAAGTCATCTACCTCTTTGGCAGTGAGAGTATGCAGTGTTTCATTAATTGGGCCTTGCCCTTGTGTTCTAGCTCATGCATGTGGGTGTCAGCAGGACTCTTAGTCTGCTGTTGCATTAATTGAATGACTAATATGGAAAGTTTAGTAACATTTTCCTTTAAAGCCTTAAAATTTTCATCCATGACTGTCATGCGTGTATGAAGTGCACAAAATTCTTGAATATCGAGCAATTCATAAGTATCTTCTCCTGCCGTAGCATTGCGGGTACTCTCGTTGAGAGGATCCGGCCGCGAGCTGTCATTGGCAGGATCAGGAGTACTTTGCTCAAAATCGAATGTCATGTTGATATCCGAATCCATGGCTACACAGTGCAGTGAAAGAAGTACTCAGAAAAAATACATGATTTTGGTAGCACTTGCCAAGTATAGCTAACTCCCCTTGTGTGTCGTAGCACCTGACCGTCGAATAAAGAAGAACTTGCACTAGCGGCGTACAAATCTAACTCCGCACAATCGTCCGTGGTTCAAAAGATGACTGAAATCGTGCAGTGTAGATGGTTGAAGCGTCACAGTTGTGAAGCAGCTTAATTATTGAAAGCTTCGGCTGTTATGTTGCTTGAACACCACTTGAAGCCATCGCAATCGTAAAAATATGCAGGTTGTTGGAATTTCCTGCAATAACTGAGTTGAACCTTAAGCTGTGAAGCTCGAGGGAAAAGCCGAGACGACTTGTAGCTTGCCCGCACACAAAGGCTCGTCCTTGTGCTGCCTTGCCTGTGGAAAGGGCCACAAAAAATGGCCAAGACTCAAAAGTGTGTGTCAATTGGCCATGGCATGTGAAAACCAACGTTTTTTTTTTGTGAAGAAAAGACGCAGGCAGCGCAGTCGACAGCACGAGGAGAGAGAGAGACTTGGTGTGGCTAGCCCAGGCAAGTAGAAGCCACGAGGTGTTGGACTCCCCCCCTTCTTCCCAGGGCGCTTCCTTCAAGCCCAAGTGCACGGAATTTCATGCACCGTAGCGCCTCGTCCAAAACAAGAAATACTGCCCGATTTAGACAGTGCCTTGCTAAAAATGGAAACAGCCTTACAAAGGCCACAGTTCTCAGGTAAAGTTCCTATTTTTAGGAGCTAAAAGTGACCACGCCTAGAGAGAGAGTGGAAGAGAGACTCCTAAGCTCTGATACTAGTGTAAGAACTAGGGAAAACTAGACTGAAGATCCTTCTCCCAACCTCCCTTTATATAGGCGGGCTCCTAGCCCCTTGCCCTAGATGGATCCCTTGTCCACATTGTCTAGCCCGACCCTTGGCCGTAGTCCATGACCATCCTAGTTCTTAGGGTACAGGACCCTTGTCCTGACTCTCTCTCTCTCTCTCTCTCTCTCTCTCTCTCTCTCTCTCTCTCTCTCTCTCTCTCTCTCTCTCATGTCTGTAGCTGAGCCAAGCTCCCTCTCTTTCTCAAGTCCGCACCGATGCGGACTATTTCAAGAGGTCTTTTCTTGGTTTTTGGATGTCGCTTACCATGCCAAATATATATATATATATATCTCACACACACACACACACCTCTCGCATTTGTAGGTGAGCTGAGAAATTGGTTATGCCATTTCCCTCTTGAATAATAGGCCTTGAGTTCAATTCGCCTCGTCAGATAGATTTTTAAGGTCTCTTGCGATAGTTTCCTTTCACCATTAGAATTCTCTTCTTTCCCCTCTCTCTCTCTCTCTCTCTCTCTCTCTCTCTCTCTCTCTCTCTCTCTCTCTTTTGGACACCAAAACATCTTAAGAAAAGAAAAAATGGCTTGCCAAAAGATGGCAACCCCGTGTTTCAAAAATGACAAAAAAACTCGCCGGCGTGGACTATTTCATGAGTTTTTCTTTAGTTTTTAGAAGTCACTACCATGCCGACTCTCTCTCTCTCTCCCTTTCTCTCTCCCTCCCTCTTTCCCCTCTTACTCTCTCTCCCTATCTCTCTTCCTTTCCCTCTTTCCCTATCACTCTCTATTCCTCTCTTTCCCTCCCTCTCTCTCTCCAACAAAAAACGTAGCCGTTTTTTGACCTAGTAGACAACAATTCACTCTTTTGACCATAACTTCTTCATCCGAACTCCGATTGGGTGATCTATAGCCTCAATCGAAGAGCACGAAGCCTCTACTCATTGATGTAAAAGAAATTTTCAAAGTTATGAAAGGCGTTTCTGTAACAGCATTTCTGAAGTGAACAGGTTCAAGAAAATTGACTTTCATCTCTTATTTTACAAACAATGTCTTCCGGCACTCGCAAGGGTTCTTCTTCTTTAACAAGGTCCACAACCATTGTGGAAAATGATCCAAGCAACACAACCACCCAACCAACGACATCGGAAACCATGATCATGGCATACTTGGTATCATTGCAAGAGACCATAAACAAAAAAGGCGAAGACTTATGAGCACTTGCAATGGAGAATGGCACACTAAGGGTACTTGTGGTTGAGAATGAGAATCTCAAGAGGACACTTGAGATGCAAACAACATGTTTGATGCAACTTGAAGAGGAAATCAAGGAATGTAAACGCTCTCTTGTGGACTTGAATGCTTTGAAGGAGCGGATGAGCAAAGTAGAGCATGACCATGTATTGAAAGAGGAGAAATTTGACACCATGAGCCGGGATGTATGTGACATAAAAATGTATGCACAAAAAAGTCTTGGACTGATGGATGTGGTAGCAATGTGGTTGTTAATTCCTCACTCATGCAAGATATGGCTCAAATAAAGAATGTTGAGAATGTGGATGTGGAGGAGTTGACGGAACGGGAGCGACGTTCCAAGAACATTGTTCTTTGTGGAATTCCTAAAGAGAAGCTAGAGACACCTCCTTCTCTTGCCATTGTTATTGAAGATTTCTTCAAAACCCACTTTGGCATGTCCGGAGTTATGGTCTATGGAGCACATAGAGTGGGGAAGCAAGGAGCTGCTCTCTTGGGAGAACGGCCAATTGTATGCACCATGCCGGATGAGACCAAGCGAAAGATTATCCTTGATAGTAGTTGGATCTATTTGAGGAATACAAATTTTTTTGTATGTGAATATTGCACTATTAAGCAACAAAATATGCGTTGCAAGGCATATGAGGAAAAGAATAAGAAAAACAAGAAGATCTCTCATGAAGAAAATGTGCCCAAGGAGGAGACAAGTCCCTCGAGCAGAAAGGGATGTGTGACCTATGAGACCGAGTTACAACTGAAAATATGCTTTTGGAATTGTAATAGGTACCCATGGAATGCGGGGCTTGGCATTGATGAACTTACAAGGAAAGCCGATGTTGTACTTCCTGTTGAAACTTGGGAGCATGATACACAAAGGATTAACAGCTTGGAGAATTACAATGTACATTCATTGATGTGGTCAAAGAATCTTAAGTAACGAAGAGGAGAAGGAGGGATAGCATGTATGGTTAAGAAAGGATTGGAAGATTTTGTATCAATGCTGAAAGATGACAAGTACAAACGTTATGTACGGCTGAAAATTATGACACCAAAAAGAGCACCCATTTTTGTAGCCGGTTGCTACATTCCTCATCATGATTCTCCCTTTTATGCTTGCATGGATAGAGATCAGCCATTTTTTGATTTAGAAGAGGACATTGCTTATTTCAAAGGTGAACGTGATGTTATTGTATTTGGGGATATGAATGCTCGCACAAAAACATTGCAACATGATACTCAACAATTTGATATGCCATACATTTCAATGGAGTTGGAGGAAGTTCACTTGTATGATTGTACTTCAATGGATGAGAAAGAGCCGGATCACTATGGAAAGTTACTTTTACACATGTGTAATAGCACGCGTATGCTCATTGCCAATGGTGTATCTTTGTGGAGTGGAAACAATGGATTTACATGTAGGAGACATAATGGGGATAGTGTGATTGACTATATGCTACTCTCCGAAGCCATCATGTATCACATAAAGAGTTTTATGTTTGGCCAATGGACCCCGAAATCTGACCATTGCACCTTATGTATTGACCTTTCATGTGGAGAAGCAACTAAGCATGACAATCTCAGCCAAAGGAAAGAGAAATTATCACTATGTATGGATTTCAAACGGGCACCAATGTACATTGAAATGGTTGAGCAAAATTTAAGGATGAAGAAGCTTCAATATGATGCACCATTGGAAACTAAACGGGAAGCTTTCAAGAAAGTTATTTGTTCTTGTGCCAAAGAATGCTTTGCTATAAAGCATCTCCATGGTATCAACAAAGACAAATCACGAAAAAGGTGGTTTGATAAAGAATGTCAAGATGCTCGAAAGTCCTTGATAAAGCTTGATGCAACTATGGACAAAGACAACTATCAAAGTCATTTGCATACATACAAGGCATTTATTCAAAAGAAGAGAAGAAGATGGGAAGTAAAGCAACAACTTTTTCAAGTCCAAGAAAAGGCACATGCATGTGGAAGATTTTGGAGAAACTTGAGGGGCAAGTGGGTTGAGAATTTTGGTAATTTGAGTCTTGTGGATATGTACACACATTGTAGGCAATTATATATGCAAGCAAATGCTGAAAAAATACCATTTTATGGTTCATTCCCATGTATGGCTTCTTTTTTTACTATTGAGGATGTATGCGGTGGGCTTGAAAAGTTGGCCACTCTCGCAAAGCGGAAGATCTTCAAGGTATCAAGCTGGAGATGATCAAATGGACGGGAGGTTTTACCCATGAGTGAATGTGTGATATGTTCAACCTTGCACTTCAACATGGTATGCCTTATGATTGGAGTACTAATTGGGTTAAGCCTTTGCATAAAGGAGGGGATGTAAAGAATGTAAACAACTACCGGACTATAACGATTGGCTCTCTTATTGGGAAGTTGTTTGGGTGCATAGTGGAGATGAAATTGAGTGATTGGCCTGAAGATAATGACAAGCATACAAAGGGACAAGAGCGTTTTTGTCGATGCCATAGCACCATTGATCATCTTGTCACTCTTCGTGTTCTCATGGAGGAAACTCTATTGAAAGGCAAGAGATTGTATTGTTGTTTTGCGGACTTTAAGAAAGCCTTTGATATGATTCCACGTAACAATTTGTGGAGAAGGATGGAAGAACTCCAAGTACCAAGTGAGTTTATGCTTGCGGTTTCTCGAATCTATGAGAAGGTGATTTGTCAATTGCGCATGGGATGAGAAATTTCAAAAAAATTTGTAAGCACTATTGGGGTTAAACAAGGATATCCATTGTCACCAACTCTCTTTGGTCTATGCATCGATCAATTGGAACAAATGGTACTTGATTTTATGCAAGAAGAAGGCATTGCATAGGTCACTCTTTGCAATGCGGTAATCATGCTTTTGTTGTATGCGGATGATGTAGTGCTTCTAGGACACACTTTAGAAGATGCACAAAAGCTTATGTTTGTCCTTGAGAACTTTTGCTTGCATAGTGGGCTGATTGTGAACGAATCCAAGACAAAGGTTATGCTTGTTAAAACCAACCATAAGGAGAAGCCATGCATTGTGTACAAGAATGAGACACTTGGAGTTGTTGAGAGCCTTAAGTACCTTGGCCTTGAGGTTCCGTCCAATCACAAGTGGCATGAATGTGCTATGCGTCCTTTGGAAGCAGGAAAGAGAGCATATTATGCATTTGAGAACATGTGTAATATGGGAAACATCAAGTGTTGGGTTCTCAAGAAGTCTCTTTTTGATGCATTGGTGACACCAGTTATTCTTTATGGAGTTGAAGTGTGGGGCGGAAGCATCTCAAAGTCTACTTGGAAAGAGTTTGAGAATGTCCAAAAGCGTTTTCTCACAAAATTTCTCCAAGTGAAGACACAAACACCATATATACTCCTACTTCTTGAGTCGGGATGTCTTCCAATTGAGGTTATGGGCATGGAAAGGGTTGTGGAGTACATGATAAAGATGCGTCAAAACCCCTCACATCGACTTTCTACAATTGCATGGGAAGCAAGCAAAAAAGTTCAAAAGACGCATAAAAGCAAGATCTTGAGCACGGGATGGTTGCAAGACATAAAGAAGTGGCTTGGGAGATGGGATGCATTACACTTGGTAAATGGTGCTTCAATTGACTCCCAAGTCAATGAAGCTTTTCTACAACGCCAATGTATTTCGGCTTGGGAGAAATGAGCTGGGTCACGCTTCATACATTACACCACCCATATTGACCGCGACTACAAAACCACGTTCTTCATTGAAAGAGGAAACCGTACCCATAGTTACATGCTTGAGCCTATCCCCTTGTCGGCGATACGCACTATCGCAGCCATTCAGCTTAGCTCCCATTTCCTTCGATGTGAGATAGGGTGTTGGGACAATGGAGAAGAGTCAAATCGACTGTGCACATTATGCTCACTGCAAGTTCGAGAGTCTAAGTACCACACACTACTAGAGTGCTCAACTTTTGGTCACATCCAAACTTGCTTCTCTCACATTTTCAACCATAACTTAGACCTACACACTTTCCTCTCCCAGCCAAAGTGTGGGTTGTCCATTGCGACTCTCATCACCACAATTTTGGAGCATCGAGAGTCACTCATCAGCCATACACGTACTACATCACATGTAACTTTGGTCCCATAGGTCATATTTGACCTACGAGGACGATAATAAAATCTATCTATCTATTATCTCTCTCTCTCTCTCTCATGTGAACACGCACGTCTGTAGGTGAGCCACGACTAGAGAACATCTAGAGAATGTTACATCTAGAGAATGGATGGCCGTATCTCTTCATCTCCCTCTGTATATCTCTCTTTCCTTCTCTTTTTTTATATTTTATAAAACTATGCTTTTAAAACTACCAGGTAATGACCCTATGGCCCGCCGACTGGGCTTCCCTCTCCCTCTTTCAAAGCTTGGGAATAACTATAATATCCTCATGAGGATTTAGGTTATGTAAGTATTTGTGTGCTACCATGTGGTAACTCTTTACCGTGGGAACATGGTTTGGCCATAAGGTGTATGAAACCCATAATTTTTTGGTGCCAGCTATATTTGGGTCGTGTACTATTGGGGAAAGTTCACTAATCATCACTTGAAGGCACAACGCGACATGATAGGAAATAAGAGCTTCTCTGCGGGATGTTGTAGACGCCGCTTGCTATCTTTGGGGTGCATGCAACTAGCACCGCCCCTGCGCGGGTGGGTGGGCATTCGAATGCGACGCCAGACTCCATGTGCTCGTGAGCGGGCTCCACGGCCGGAGGCGGGAGACTGCAAGGCTTGACACTACCTTATAAAGGTGAGCATAACGCTCACTTAGCTGCCATTGAGCAAAGGATATTCTGTTCTTTCATGTTTTGCCATACATTGAGTGGGTAAGGGTGTGAGAGGTTTCACCTTGTCTTTTTCAATATTGTTGCACACACTATACCGTGGGTGAGAGGATTCATCTCTGCAAGTCTTTTGGTGATGGCTCCCAACAAAAAATCACTGGCCAAATCTAAAGAGGTACCTTGTGTGATTTTAATACTAAATGGCACTTTGGGTATGGTTTGCTTTGATATAAAGGACTGAAATGATGGTTTTTCTGCTGGGTATTTCACTGATGTTGATTACACCATTTTCGGTTTGAACTGTGCAAAATAAATTATACGCTCTTGCAACTTCTAATGGGGAACTTAGAAGCTTTTGGCAATATTTGGTAATGATAAGTCTAATCAATGGTTTCAGACTGATGCACGGATCATTGTATCCACTATGGAGTAATGTTTGAGACAAAGAGTAGTCGCGGGCTGTTGGACCGCTCTTCTATTTGAGATTGAGGAGTTCGGCTTGACTTACCTTGACTCTTGCCAATATTTGGTAGTGGGGTGTCTAATCAGTGGTTGGAATAAGGTTGATTGTTCGACTGTGTGATGATCCTTGCCGATGTTTTGATATATGAGAGGGGGAGATATCCTATGCTGGTCTAGACTGGGTTTTTTTGACCGATTGGTTTGCTATACATTCAATGCCGACTGACTTTTTGGGATTGATATACCTTGAATCTTGGCACTATATGGTGGTCTCGGGCTGTTAGACTGCTCTTCTCTCTCAGTTTGAGGGGTTGGGCTTGGTATACCTTAACTCTTAGCAATATCTGGTAATGTTGTGTGTAATCACGGGTGGGACTGAGATTAATTGTTTGACTTTGTGAGGATCCTTTCCAATGATTGATACATATAAAGGTAAGCTATCTTATGCTGGTCTTGACTGGTTTTTTTGCCGACTGGTTTTTGCCGAATCTTGTCAATATCTGGTAGTGGTATAGTGATAGGGTGACTGGTTTTTCCGACTGGAGTACTGATGAATTAAACTGTTGCCTAGACTGAATGGTTGGTGGTAAAAGGTTCTTCTTTCTGCTGATTATGGTCTCGGATCATGTTCGACTTTGTGAGGATCCTTGCCGATGACTGATATATGTAAAGGTAAGCTATCCTATGCTGGTCTAGACTATTTGATCATGTTTGACTGTGTGAGGATCCTTGCCGAGGGATGGGATATGTAAAGGTAAGATATTCTTTGCTGGTCTTGATTGTTTTTTTTGGCCGATTGGTTTTTGCCGACTCTTGGCACTATCTGGTAGTGGTATATTGGATAGAATGATTGGCTTTTTTGACTGGATTGCTATAAATTAAACTGCCGCCTAGACTAAATGGCCGGTGGTAAAAGGTTCTTCTTTCTGCTGATTATGGTCTCGGATCATGTTCAACTTTGTGAGGATCCTTGCCGATGACTGATATATGCAAGGGTAAGCTATCCTATGCTGGTCTAGGCTATTTGATTATGTTTGACTTTGTGAGGATCCGTGCCAATGATTGATATATATAAAGGTAAGATATCCCTTGCTCGTCATGAGTGGTCTTTTTTTGCCGACTGGTTTTTGCCGACTCTTGGCACTATCTAGTAGTGGTATATTGGATAAGATGACTGGCTTTTTCGACTGGATTGCTGGTGAATTAAACTGCTGCCTAGACTGAATGGATGGTGGTAAAAGGTTCTTCTTTCTGCTGATTATGGTCTTGGATCATTACTATGGATTTTTTTGAAGAGAAGCTGTGACTCAAAGATTGCTATAACTCACTAAAATAGGTTTTCTGAAATATTTTTGATGGTGGAAATACTGGTAGAGGAGGACAGCCATGCCAATGATTGTTTAATCTGATTGAAAAACACCAAAACTCGACTTCACAGTAACATAAGAAACAATTGGTATAGCGGGAACACTGTTCTGGGCTATAAAAACTTCACTTAAAAGTACGGAAGGAAAGAACTAAACTTGAACTAAAACTGGAAAGTTGTTTCAAAATTTTATTCTAGATTCTGGAAATAAAATATTACTAATCACTTTAAACCTTAGCAGCATGATTTTTCTTTTTTTGATACCTTGGTGACATGGATGACAACTAGGTCACCCTAGTTACCTGCAATGCTGTTTAGAAGCTAAGGAATGGTTTGTTTTCTTACTGTGGATGTAGGTAAGGGTGTCCTCTCCTTGGCTATTGATTTAGAAGATGAAGTGCTGTCCTTGTAACTATTGGACTATAACAGGACCATCCTACCCTTTAATGGCCTGTTACTATGATGTATTTGCTTTGGATAAACTGTCGAAAGAAATACATGACTTTGTACTTTATCTGTAGGCCAAGGTCTTTGTAGAATATCTCATGTGTTATGTATATTTTTAATAGTTAAAACTCTCTCTCTCTCTCTCTCTCTCTCTCTCTCTCTCTCTCTCTCTCTCTCTCTCTCTCTCTCTCTCTCTCTCTCTCTCTCTCTCTCTCTCTCGGATGCCAAAACATCTCAAGAAATGAAAAAAAAATCCACCATATGTTGGTAACGCTTTGTTTTCAAAAATTACAAAAAACCTCTTGAAACAGTCTGCGATAGCATGGATTGTTTCAAGAGTTTTTTTCTTAGTATTGAAGATTAGTACCAATGTCGCATGTCGACTCTCTCTCTCTCTCTCTCTCTCTCTCTCTCTCTCTCTCTCTCTCTCTCTCTCTCTCTCTCTCTCTCTCTCTCTCTCTCTCTCTCTCTCATGAATGTCAAAGCATCTCAAAACATGAAAAAATTGCCGTGCACCGTCAACCCTTAAAAAAAAGAAAAGCAAAAAAACACCTCTTGAATCAATCCACGCCCATGCAGACTAGTTTAGGAGTTTTCTTTTTGTGTTGAAGGTCACTACCAAAGTACCATGCCGATACTATACTCTCTCTCTCTCTCTCTCATGTCATGGAAGAGTATTTTGAGCTCAAAAATCGCCTCTACAAGTTAGAAGAACGCTTCAATTCCATGTTTGACCTCGCCACTGAAAAGGTAAAGGAGGTTGAGGCAGAGGTTAGCCAATCTCACTCAAAAACCATCACCCAAGTGAAGACTTGTGTAACAAAGGAGCTCTCCGAACGAAGACTTCAAAAAGAGAATGCCCTCAAGGTCCACATCGGTGGGCTTCCCTTGCTGTGGTGCACCGTTGAGGACACCCTTGAAGAAGCAATTACCAAGCTCAACAAAATTCTTCAGCCAGTCAACATCAAGCCCTAGGTTGTCGCTCGGAGCAATGACACACATCGACATGTGCGTCCCGAGCATTGCGTCCTTACTTTCAAGGAAAAAGATGAGCGGTTGGAGTTTCTATGTCAATACCGTCTTCTCAAAGGAACAAAGCTTGGATTACCGAGGAGTTGATAACAAATCAACTCAAACTTAAAAAGAACGAGCTCAAGAAGATGTCTGAAGCCCGCAAACAAGGTAAATGGGAAGTCTATCAAGGTGGTAAAACTATCATTCACGAGTTTTGGACTTCAAAAGGGTTTTCGCCCCTCACTACTCCCCCTTAGTTTCCCCCCCCCCACCCACCCCCCCCCCCCTTTCTTTTACCCTCCCGATGGACCCTCTATCCTTAACTGATATGTATCTCATGTCTTTACGTAGAAGCATGCCGCTGTAAGGTTTTGCATCCGGTCCCATGGGGCATATTTGACCTCCATGGACGATATTACAATCTATCTATCTATTTATCTCTCTCTCTCTCTCTCTCTCTCTCTCTCTCTCTCTCTCTCTCTCTCTCTCTCTCTCTCTCTCTCTCCCTCTCTCTCAGGTGTTTCAAAAATTAAAACAAACGTCTTGAAACAGCCCGCACCGGCGCGGGTTGTTTCAAGAGTTTTTTTTTCATGTTTGGAGGTCACTTGCATCTACAAAGTCCAGACGGACAATCATCTTATGTAGCAGCAAACAAACACGTGCTTGCACTTCAGCAAATCAAAATAGTAAGCGCTTTTCAAAGAGGAAACATAAGTTTAACCTCATAGCCGGAAGGATACTTGCATATGCAGTGCTCCTCAGTCTTAGGTTCCCACTGAGAGATTTAACACATACCATCTCAGTGTCCAGCTTGTGTGATGGTACTATGTTTATCTACCGGATATTATATTTCATGCCTATGTAACTCTGACATAGATTGAACCATGGTCTCTATATAATGCCATATTCAACCCTCGTGTCTGTGTAGATATCAAGCATGTCTGGCTGATATCGAGCTGCAGAAGATTCCATCTGATGATGGTGCATTTAGTGAGTATTGCAAAGGAGGAAATGTGTCCATGGTGAATCCATGTAGCTTTAACCAAGAGGGGGCTTGTGCATACCATGCTGAGGTGTCCTACACCTCTATTAGTACATCTACCTGGAAGACTCCACGGCTAGTTATACATGCATATGTTTGGGAGCTTTTAAAGAATTTATACAAAGGATATTGATCTCGTCTCCAGTATAATCCGGACCGTTTGCAGGCTTGCTTTGATAATGTATGGACACTCCATGGGCATTTGCGCATCGTGAGAGAGAGAGAGAGAGAGAGAGAGAGAGAGAGAGAGAGAGAGAGAGAGAGAGAGAGAGAGAGAGAGAGAGAGAGAGAGAGAGAGAGAGAGAGAGAGAGAGAGAGAGAGAGTCGGCATGTCGGATTTGAGGGATTTATCCACTCATTTCTCATTTACCAAGGGGATTTATAGGTTACATAACAATCCAAGAGATGTAGGATGACAATCAACGAGAAACACGGCATGTAGCCATTGCCGGTTTCCATACATAACATATGATCATTGCGTCTGCAAGGTCCATTTTAATCATTGAATATTTTCATTCACTTACGTGTGAGAAGTGAGGAGGATGTGATGGCGCTGATTGCTTGGGCAAACTCCAAGTGCCCAGTGGCCATCATGAAGAAGAACAAGAGAATGAGTTCTCTTGATATTTGTGCTCACATTGTTTGAGTTGGGTTTGGTAAGGACTCCAATTGCAAGATGTATGCCATTAATGTTGGGGCACAAATTAGTGCATGCAACGGAGCACCTACAACATCCCAAATACCCCCATTTGGTGTCTTCTCTCTTAGCAACAATTTGACAAAGAAGGGCCTGCGGAGAGGGCCATGTGATGGCAGCGTTCCGGGAGATTGCTCTCGGACCCAAAGATTCCATACAAATCTTAGTTACAAATCAATGAGTTTTTTTTAATTTGATCGAGTAGAATCTATCTAAAACAGTCCGTGTTGATGCGGCATGTTTCACATATGCTTTTGTATGGCAAGCTTTGTAGTGGACGAGAGAGAGAGAGAGAGAGAGAGAGAGAGAGAGAGAGAGAGAGAGAGAGAGAGAGAGAGAGAGAGAGAGAGAGAGAGAGAGAGAGAGAGAGAGAGAGAGAGGGAGGAACACTACCTTCTATGACAAAGAATACATTTGCATTAGATTCCTTGAACCTTTACCACCCTAACTTTAGCTGCATATGTGAACTTCAGATTATTATATGTATTTTAGGTACTTTACAAACTACAATATGGGTTCCTCTTTGATTTTGTCCACTAAAAAGGGATGCCATAGCTTTGGACAACCCCAACCCCCATTCAAACCTATATTTTGGCCCTATTCTGTTATACTTAAAGTATAGTAGGTAATGTGTAAAAAGTCCAAAGGTTGCAAATGCAATAGGTCTTCTTCGGCAGGAGCAAAAAAATTATAAAACATAATGTGTTGCTACAATATTGATAAATTGCGACATGAAAAGAAGGTTAAACAAGAAATATATTCTATGGTTGTTAGTTGGCTTCAAAGGAAGATACTACTCTAGAGAATACAAGTGAGAGATAGCTTCAATCTTGAGTCCCAAACTCGATATTAGAATTCCCTAGTTTGTGAAAGATGTTGTGTTCTTCCCTAAGTAGAACCTATCTATGATATGATATACTTTGGCCTACTTGATATATTTTAGCTTCTTAAATGCACTAAAGTTTTATGTGAATGTTGTTCATTAAATTGTTTAATCTAGCTTGATATGTCTAGATTAGATGGTTGATTCCTTTTTACAATTTCCCACTTCATGAAAATTGTCTACTAGCTAATGTTGAAACGACAATGAGGTTCATGGTATTAGAGGATATGTCAATATGTGCTAATGGAAATTGAAATTTTTTGTGTTGTCCAATATTACTTTATATAGGAAATGATTGCACGTGCCTATGCAAATTATAATTGTTTATATCTTCCTCTTTCTCACCCATCATGTCTCTCTCCTCACTATGTGTGCTCTTAATATATGCTCTTCCTCCAAGGTCCTCATTAAATGACAAAACAAAGATGCTTTTTGGCTACTAATAAGAGACCTCAATGATTGTGAGAAAGTCGCTCAGTTTTGTCCTTGCTCAAGAATGTTGACTAGCCGTTTGGTAAAACTCAAAATATGTAAGTGTAGCACGTGAGTTCACCTAGAGGGGTATTTTATATACCTAAGAGTTACAGAACTACATGTACAAGAGGGGTTTAAAAATGGAAAACTGAAAAAAATTTACAAGTTTATGAAGGAAGAGAGGTCTTTTAATTCATGATGAAGTGAGTGTGTAGAGGGGTTTTAAAAATACCTCTTGAATGCACGTGCTATAGGTAGTTTTGAAAGGTGGACCTCCCAAGGGCAAGGCTACACCAAATCATCACATATTAAAGTTTTGAGTTGATCTTGTTCTTTTTTAGAGTGAGGCTTTCATGACTGGGATTTTTTTTCTTTTCTATTCAATTGCTTGGGCAAATGTGGTGGCATGGGAGACATTTGTGGTTTTTGTCTCATATGGCTATTCTGTTGAACAAGTCGGCACACATTGACAAAACACAGTATGTGTGGACCTCCGAATGTGATAGAGCTTCTCACATTTTAAAGATTTAGTTATTTAATGCCCCAGTGATTACACCTCTTAATGAGAGGAAAGTATTCTATGTGTTTGTGCATGCATTTGATGGTAGTGATTGGTGCCGTTTTCTAATGCAAGGATCAAAAGGGGGATTGTTGCTCAACTTTGGTCTTCTAGCTGAGGGTAGTATCTTTTGATTTTATTGATATTGATTGGATTTGGTAGGCTCCCAATTACAAGTTTAGATGGTAGGCTTTACTTTGGTTTGCAATGTGCTTCTTGCCACTATTTGGGGTCTTTTTACTTACTGATGATTGAAATGGCTTTTGATATCCATAATTGGGAATCTCCATCGTAGTAATTGGGGTTTTTAATGTAATTTTGGCCATCGAATGTTTTTAAGGAAGAATGGTACGTTTGAGTGACTTCACTTTTTTTTTGGTGTAGTTTGTGATGATTTGTTGTTTGTTGCTCTGACTAACTATTTAGAATTGTTTGCAAATAATTTTTGGTTGTCATGGGCTCTAGGTGCCATTACTCAAGATGAGCTGGTTTGGAAAGAGACTTCCATTACATTTCAAAGGCCTTGAGATTGGTATTTTCACATTCAA
Source organism: Adiantum capillus-veneris (assembly GCF_014529385.1). Classification (NCBI taxonomy): domain Eukaryota; kingdom Viridiplantae; phylum Streptophyta; class Polypodiopsida; order Polypodiales; family Pteridaceae; genus Adiantum; species Adiantum capillus-veneris. The sequence continues at coordinate 16,731,959 of NC_140933.1, forward strand.
GACTACCTAATAATTTTTGGTTGTCATGGGCTCTAGGTGCCATTACTCAAGATGAGCTGGTTTGGAAAGAGACTTCCATTACATTTCAAAGGCCTTGAGATTGGTATTTTCACATTCAAGACTACCTAATATAGACTCATGAGCACACTCTCTTGGCTAGGCCCCATAAAAGGTGATCTTATGTTGCAAAATTGAGAGTTGCTTTGGCTTGATGTATTCGAGTGTAGATTTGCAAAGCTTGTAAGATGTGCCATCCGAAGGGTGCATTTGGATGGCCTTTCTTTGTTAAAGCCTTTTGAAAGCCGTGTGGCATAGAACATTGGCATTCAATCTCAAATCCACTAAGGCTAGTATGGTTTGACAATTTTCTTAAAAGTTTACCAAGAGTGGGCCTTCTCTCTTGCTACCAATGCAATTGATTTGCATTTTTTTTCCTTCAAATTTTTGCCTCATTCCTTTGATTTTTCTTGAGCTTATACAATTTGTAACAATTTCCTCTCCTCCCATTATTAGCTACATGCAATTTATCCAACATTACATTGGTTAGTGGCTCATGGTTTCTTTAATCCAACTACCATTGATGTAATTTGCCATCTATTCAAATTTGTTTCGTTAATTTTGTCACTTTTCTATGGAATGCTTGTGATTTTTTTAAGGACTAACCATTTGTGGCTATATAATAGTGCTATGTATACAGCGATATTCATCTCTTTCTTCCAACCCCCCCCCCCCCCCCCCCCCCCCCCCTCTCTGTCTCTCTCTCTCTCTCTCTCTCTCTCTCACACACACACACACACACACACACACACACACACACACACACACACACACACACACACACACACACACACACACACACACACACACACACACACACACACACACACACACTCTTATCTAGCTTTCACCTTCGACAGACGCCTTAATATTTATTTTCTTGAGTCAAGGACCAGGCTTGCCGGTCCAATAGGTCTGTAGGTGATCGTCGATGAGAGGTACACCACTTATCTTATTTTACAGTAGATTTGCAATGACCGGCCACTGTGGGAACCCATGTGTGAATGGGTCAAACTCTTATAAAAGTCCATTTGACCTAAAATTCCTCATTCTCTGAGGTGTAAGCTAAGAAGTGCTCTTGCTCCATCTCTGTCCTCTCCTCCTTTGTGTGCTCACGTGTGTGTGTGTGTGTGTGTGTGTGTGTGTGTGTGTGTGTGTGTGTGTGTGTGTGTGTGTGTGTGTGTGTGTGTGTGTGATGGAGCATTACAACGGCATTGGCGGCAATAAGGCGATTGAGCGCGGCATCGCTAGCGGCTCCTTCTTCTTTGCAGCACAGGATCCTTCACAGCAAAAACATTAAGTAGTGACACACCATTGTTTCTTTGACCTTGCTAGGACTATCTAGTTGTGTGCTTGTAGCCTTTCAAGGCTCACACACAATGCACAAGCAAGCTCCTAGCCTCCGATACGTGCGGCAAAGCGTACATTTTTGGCACCGCCGTCGGGGATTGCCTTGCACTAAGCGTGAGGAGCACTCAGTGCTACCTTAGGAAGCCTTCACTTCTACCATTTCTAGTTTTTTGCTGAGTTGTGTAAGAGCTGTTAAGTGGTTGTAATATGTAGTTTTAGCAGGTATTTTCTAGCTTACGTTAGTGGTTGTAAGGTGCAGTTTTAGCAAGTTTTTCTAAGCTCTTTGAAGTATTGTAGTGTACTTGTTTTTGTTAGATTTGTTAGATCTGTTAGATCTATAATGTGCAGGTCTTAACAGATCTGTTAGTAAGTGTAGACAATGTGCACTAGTTAGTGTAGACAATGTGTAGCTTACTATGTTAGTTGCAAGGAGGTTAGACAGAGCTGCTAGGAACTACTTTGCGTGAGTTCGGTGTCCACACAGCAACATCATCCCCAAACCCAAGCCCGAGCCCGAGCCCAGGCCCAAGCCTCAATCCTCAGTCTTATGATATAGTATACACACTACTTTATATATAAAGGCTAGGACGGCAAGTGAAGGGAGGACATGTGGGACAAGTTCCTCAAGTCCTCCACCATTCCCTTCACACTCATCCTTTGAACTTACTAATTCTAGCCCTCTTCCCACCTGGGAAAAGACTATTTTTAGGATTCTGAGGGCTTTACCAAACCGAATTGGGGTTGTAAAGCATGGCACGTCCCTGTAGCCAAGATGCTCATTTTGAGATTTCACACACCATATTTTGTGGCTTGGTTAGAAAAAAGGACCAAAAATAACAAAACAATTGGGTTGTAAACACCTAAAGAACTAGGTGAGCGGCATTCACCAGCACTCACCACTACTTATAGGGAGTTGAGGTCGCATGCACCTACACTCTGATTTTGTGTTAAAGGACGATCACGTAGAGAGTGTCTTCATTTATGCCGGCACTCATTATTCCTCACATTAGGCTCTAGGCCCTCAACGGGAACCCAAGGTAGTACCACACACTGAGGACCCACATATTGGGTCTAGTGACTCTTTCTCTAAATACGATGTCATGGAAGGTTACCTGATGCCTAATCCTGATAGTTTAAGCCAAGACATGCATGCAATGGGCCCACGATTTGATCCGAACGCGTATTTAGCAAGACTTTTAGTAGAGCCACTCGCTCCGAACATGGAGCTAACGATGTGAATGAAGGGGGTGGGAAAGCAAATTCATCATTCATGACCAATGTAGACCCCATGCTCCTAGAGAGTGTGCATATGAATACTCCATTCACAGCACCCCCGGACTCTTCAAAGCTATTCCCCTTCGAGGTTATATTACTTGATGGTACAAGCCTTGCCTAAGTGCAAGAGCTTGAGCAATATATCACTGCCGCTAGGGAAAAGGAAATCGAGAGCCTACGCAAGGCAGAGCAATAGAGAGAGTTAAAAATGAAGGCCCCTATGTAAACATCCATGCTAGGTGAGCAATCAAGTGCCCCTAAATCAGAAACCACTAAGGGTTGACCCATAGAGAGCCACATTCCATCTAGTTCAAAGGACATCCCTAGCACCTCAATCCTAGATGGAGCGTTTCTAAATGATAATTGGGAGTATGAAGTACAAACAAAGACTCTTACCGACCTATTCACATGTCACACCTATCACGTGGGTTGGTTAGATGTCCTACAATCCAAAAACTGAAGTGGATCGGGGAGCACCACAGATGGAGAGTGAGAGAGAGAAGGAGACACACGACACAGATATGGGTGGGGAGACTCAAAAGAGTGAGCAGGCCCCTATACACTTATGCTATGTATAAGGTATACAAGTCAGTGGGCGCCCAGACTCTGGGCGGCCGGGCAAGGCACAGACTATACCCCAACAACCTCCCACTTAAAGGTGACTGTGTCTTTTAGCAAGGGAACCTAGTCTAAAGACTACAAAAGGTGAGAGAAAACCGCTCTCAGCCGATGCCCACTGGCTGGCTGTGATCGTGTGCATCCGGTTGTCCTGCTCCCGTGTAAGTCCATACACCACCAGACGTACCGCACATGTATATCAAGTATGTACGCAATACCTGCATATCTCCCTTGTGCACTATGCCATCATCAGTCAACAAACGACTGACAACCCCAACTGCAAATGCTCCCACTACAGCTGCGATATCCGGTCTCAAGATCAACATCTCATACATGAGACCACCGAATGCCGATGCAATGCTAGCGGGCCCTGCTAGCTCTACGGAGCATGCATCAACATATATATCCTTGGCAATAGGCACCTATGACTGACAAGGCGTGTCAGCCACATGCATCTCCTGACTGTCCACAAAAGACGCATCAACCTGTCGTGCAACCTCAGAGCAAACCAACTGCTCTAGGTGTCTGCACAACTATATCCCCATGCTCACTGTCGAGCATAGAAAGGAATGACTGCATAATCGCTGACATCTTAGTCTCCTCTGCAATCATCCACTGCAAACATGACCACTCAATCTGCTGTGACTCACTAGAGCTCTCATGCTCTAACTCCGTATGCATAGACTCTTGCACAACGTCCTCCTGTCGTGACTCACTAGAGCAAGACCGCTCTACCTGTCTATCTTGCATAGAAGTATCGCACAACTAACTCTCTGCTTTGCTCAGTCACTAGCAAAGCATGCATGTCTGACTCTGTCCTCACCACTTTGTGTGACTGCTCAACCAACTGTGTGCACAACGAGCTCACTACTCTGCACTCCATGCAAAGCATCCTTCAACCCACAAGCAAAAGAGACTCACCTGCTCTCTTGCTCTCTACCTGGCTGCGTGATCACAGAGACAACACCGTCTCTCGTGTGATCCACATGCAATGGGTAACCTGTACCACTCCTGGCACCTCTCGCAATCACTAGCGAACCCAAATGCAATGCAAAAGACCGCTCAAGCAGCGATACCTGACATCCACTATCCCGTAACTATCTGACTGAGATCAAATCCCATCTTAGATCTGGCACATAACGCACATGACGCAGGGTAAATCTCATACCAATGGGCAAGGACAAACATACGTCTCGTGCACCCTCAATTTCATACACAACACCATCAGCCATGTGCACACAACCAAGTCTCCCACTAGAATACATGCTAGACCACTCACGATGCAACGTGACATGGAAAGTAGCATCTGAATCTAGTAACCAATATGAAGACAATGTGCAATCCGATATGCAATCCGTAGACATAAGATCGTCTGAAGACAAGCTAGATGTAAATGTCACATCGCCGTCACAATCATACTCAGTAACCACCGTACTGATCTCACTAGCATCTGTCATGCCCAAATATGCATCACGCATCTGTCGCCTTCGTTGTCTCAAACGCCTGAAACATCGACGCCTAATGTGCCCTCTATGTCCACAATGCCAACATGTCAAGTCTCTATGCCGTCGAGACTTGCGTGTGGGATCAATCTCTCCCATGGACATAGAAGTGGGACTAGACTCCCCTGTAGACATGGATGTCGCGTACATAGCATGTAAACTCTGCCATAAAGCATGAGTTGTAGTCTCCCTCGAGACCTGCCAGTAAACAGACTCAACCAGATGCAAACAAATTGTAGACATGGCTAACTCATCAAGATCCTGCCAATCATTATCACGCATAGAATTGGGCTTTGCCGATAAACCATGCAAGGGTTTATCTTGCCCCAAATCCACCAATGCAACAAGCATATGTTCCTTCCAAGCAACAAAATCTACACCATCAAACTGTGTCAGACCATAATGCTGGAAGTCAAATGAAAAATCAGCCATAATGCTCGCAAAAGAGCAATCAGAGTAGCAAATGTCAACCAAATCAGCCCTAAACTGGCTCAAATCGCATCAACAAAAGTCTGCAAATATGGCTCAAAACCTGATGCAAAGTTGCACCAATAACCGTGCAAAACCTTGCACAAAATCACAAGTCAATATGACTCAATCGCGCATAAATATCTGACAAAATTTTGGCAGAGTCTCATTTGTAACTGGAGCAAAATCTCAACAATAAACCTCAAAGAGACAATAATATATGCCACAATGGCGAATCCGGGAATAAACTCAACCAGAATCACCTCACAAAGTCATACATACAAGCATACCCGCTCTTGCCGGAGTACCACTCAACGGCACCTCAAATGACATACATGTGAGTGATGATTGCTGCCAAAATACCTTTCAATCGATGACCAAATGTCTGCCAGATAACTATAGCAACATTTCGCAAAACCTTGCAAGATTTGTCGCTATGCGCAATACGAAATACGGCACACAAGGGCATACACAAGTGACTCCAAACTCCAACCAAATGATGACTGAAAATCACCTGTCAAAGTGGAAGTAAACTCAACCACTAAATTGTCAAAGAGTAACCTACGGATACGTAGAAGCTATGGCGAGAACCTGGATAAAATCCAACAGAGTTTCTTCTATAAATTGAGCCAAATCTCAAATAATCTTAGCCACAAACAAATACACAAATCCATATATGGCATACATAAACCGCCAAGACCATGGCAACATAGCTCACTCTCGCATGAGTGTCTCTCTAGACAAATGCATATCCAAAAACCTGTGTACACCTATGAATTTGCTGGTTGCTGCAGAAAATACTCCATGTGTGTGAGATATACCAAAAACAGTGTTTTTGGGACCCGAAAGTGCACAAATAAACCTGTTGCTATACCTGATGTAATTCAAAGCATAATTTCAGCAAATAGACATCACCATCGCGTCCGGAGCGTGCCAAAACCCTGACCTAGACTCCTGGATCATGTAGATCTGACTCTGTATGACGGAGCTACGCAAAAAACTGCGTTTTAGAGCCCGAAAATGGCAAAAACGAGCTGCACACAGTTTTGAACCTGCTCCTGCTCCACTCTGCATGATGCAATGTCCTCTCAATGCAATCTCCAACGCAAGAGCTCTGCCACAACAGCATCCAAGCACTCGAATGTCAAGCTCTCCTCCGCCGAGCACTTCTCTGACGAGCTCCACTGAGCTCAAAAGCTCCTCTCACCAAGGAAGCCGCAACCGCCTCCTCGACCAAGCTTGACCACACCAAGATCCTAAGCTCCAAAGACAATGCTCCTCAAGCTAAAATCGCTCTCCGTGAAACTCCGCGATCGAACTCCACCGTCGAGAGCGAGCGAGCTATCGCCTCGAAGCTCTCAAAGCCGTCGTGCTCTCCGCGGTCACCATAGCTCTGATACCAATTGAAGGGGATCGGGGAGCACCACAGACGGAGAGTGAGAGAGACAAGGAGACACACGACACAGATATGGGTGGGGAGACTCAAAAGAGTGAGCAGCCCCCTATACACTTATGCTATGTATATGGTATACAAGTCAGTGGGCACCCTGACTCTGGGCGGCCGGGCAAGGCACAGACGTTTATACCCCAACAAAAACGGGTGCTACTAGTGCTACAAACGGAGGCACGGCTGCCCTGCAAATCATCCAAGATAACACAATATAACACGTAAATTGGAAAATCCCCATACCTGACGAATCCCATAGCACAGAATCGAAGCCATACGCGAACAGAGAGAGAGATTGAGAGCGCGAGAGGATAAAAGAGCGCGTGCAGGCGCACCTCCTATACCGGAGTGCTACACCGGCACGGCGAGAGAGAAGAGAGAAGAGAGAAGAGGAGAGAAGAGCAACGCAAACACTCGATGCAATCTCCCCCTGTGCAAGAGTGACCATTTCCCTCTTGCACGTATTTGTTATATAGATTTCTTGAATGGTCAAATTGGTTACAAACTGGCTGGCCGGACATAAATGGCCAAAGCTCATAATGAGCACTTGAATAATAAAATGTACATGAAATATATTTTTGAATGCGTAGACCTAGCTTGCCCAAGCCTTTTCCACCTGTCAGCTGCAATAAATCATAAAATATCAATTCTATAACATACCTTTCCATTGAAAAGCAACTGTCCTCAGTTGCGAAGATAAAAATCTGCAAACAATACGTGTCAAAAACAATGATTAGTATGTTGTGTCAAAAAACATCACATAATATATGAAACTAAACAACATTAGCTTATGCCTACCATCATCCACATACTACCTATTCTAGTGTCCCATACCACTAGAATAAGCAGTATATGTCATACCCTGGTGAATCAGTATATCATTGGTCACACTCATCATCAATCTTATAATGTCAAGTCTCATCACATACATACTGTCGTGATAAAGTAATCATCAGATACCAAATCCCAATCCAATATCAATTCCACAATATAAGTCCAAATCCAAATCACTTTCATTATGTACCTGGGTAACAAAATCATACCAGTTGCAGTGGTGGCCAGCCACTGCAGCATGATTTCGTGAATGGTGTTGCCTAAATCGGCGAATCTACACCAATAAGACGTGCTGCCTAAATCGGAGAATCTGCACTAATGCTGCCTAAACCGGCAAATCTGCATTTGATAGTGTTAAAAAAAATCAGGAGTTTGCAATTTGTGGTTGTGCTGCCTAAATCGGCGGATCTGCACCAAGATGAGTATCTACACACTGCCTAAATCGGCGAATCTGTGTGTTTGTGACCAGTGGACTAGGCTAGGGATGAAATATAACATTTATCACATGTGTGAGACCAATTTGGAGCATGTTTGAGTAGGAGGGTACTTACAAACTATTTTTTACTGTTCCAAAGCACCTTAGCTCACATGAGTAGTTGCATAGCTTATTGACAAACCATCTCAATACAATTTCCTTTCAATACAATGAGAAGCCATGACCTTAGGAGTGTTTGAGTATTCAGCTTAGAACACAATGCAGAGAAATGAAGTAAGCAAAGAGGAATGACGTATTTGATGGATATACCAGGAGGATATACTTTTGTTGTTGTTGTTGTTTGTTTGTTTTTTTTTTTTGAAAATGTATCTACCATTGTGTGTGGGGGTGGGACAGACACAAGTAAGGAAAAACTGCAATTGTTAAATTTAACTAAAGTATAGTCAATAAATTCAAAATGTGTCAATTTTGTGTTAAGAATTGGCCATTAAGTAAAAGAGGGTGCCATCCTAATTAAGGTTGGGTAATTAAACAGTGACTTAACATCTAAAGTGGTACAAATGTATATAGAAAAATTCAAAACTATTACACATGGGAGAGTGTCTATATCAAAATTAGAAATGGTCGTAGACACCTACAAACATATCTTTTTGAAGGTATGGATGAGTTGCAAATCACTAGAGTGAAAATATGCATCTTGTTAATACAAAAAGCACATGATAATGGGAGTTATGAAAGTTAGTCATTACACAAAGTAAAATTTCTCAATAGTAAGTGCTTATATTGTTATGCAAGATCGTGCTTATTAGTGTGTCCATGAATGAATTCCTTGGATATCCATGCCCTTTAAATGTAGACACAATACACTAAAAGGGTGAATTTCAAACAACTGGTTTTATTTTCACAGCACCAAAATGATACGAAATTTGAAGTATTGCAAGAGAATTTATAAATAGATAGTGCCACCTCACTTAAAAAGAGAAACAGGTGGTTTGTTTATGTATTGTCCACGATAGTACCACAACTACTCAATGAAAAGAATCAATGGCAATATGTTATGAGTCAATGTGCATTGGTTATGTCAAAATTAAACAACAATTAAGAGAGAAAAATAAGTAAAGTAATCCCTACGAATAGAAACTTAAATTTCCTACAACCTAGAATTAATGAGGTAGAAGATGGCCCTAAGTTAAGATTGGTAGTGTGTGTTCTGGTTATCCGGTTGTGGACAGTGTAGATTGGGCACGTTTGCCATGCTTCTTTAGTATGAAAGTTTAGCTGGAATAAATTGACAATTCCTATGCACCCATTAGTTGTGCAAGGGATGCCCTAATGTGCATGAGGTATTTGATATGATTCTAACTCTCAATATTACTGACGAAATAGCGAGTTTCTAATCGTATGCATGGTAATATGGATGGCCATTACCAAAGTTTAGCTTGCAATACTAATGCATGACACATGGAGAGTTTGTGGTTTGTGGAGGATTACCAAAAAATAGCGAAACCTTGAATATGGTGAAGTTTACAAGGATCAATCACATATGTATGAAAACTTAAGGGTAATAATAAGATGCAGATGTAGGTGAACTCAATAAATTAATATCGACGAGAAAACTAACGCAAGAGATCTATAAGATCAATAATTATTTATTATATATATATATATATATATACATACATACATATATATATATATATTTGTAATCAAGCATTCCGTAGTGTTCCAAGCAGCAATCGCATCTAGCCTTGTGAGCCCATAGGAAACGGCACAAGTGGACAGAGCATCAATAGCAGCACAAGACACTGCTATGACTGGAATGTCAGATGACAATCATCGTTGTCATCAACTCCCGTGGATGCCCGGCATCTGAGAAAGTATTGCAGTGGTTGCCGAAGAAAGTCCTCAATGTCCACCGCTGTAAGGAGTCGTAGGGGGAGGGCGAAGAGAGAGAGCGAAATGAAATGAAATATTATATTACCCATCTTCCAAAGGGCTATGGGACCAAACTGATACAATCTTTATGAATCTTATACAATGTCTGGGTGTGAAATTAAAATGAAGTATAGTGAAGCACTACAAAAAAAACTAAAACTAAAAAGGTAGAAGTGTCAGAGTAAAATAATCATCATCATCGTCGTGCTGAGGATGCCCGGTAGTAGGCGTTGTAGGAGGCAGTATTGCACATGTCTCTGAGGATCCTCATCAATGTCCGTTGTTGAAAGTAGTTGAGGGTCGACCACTGTCGTGTGGGAGTCAGATTGTGTTGTGAGCACTCATGGCAAGTGTCACTATGTGTGGATGCTCTCATCCCCTCTCAGGCAACACACGCTTGGAGATTGTGGATTTGGGAGGACAGGCTGATCTTGCAGCTTTACTGGGATCCATGAGAGGGGAAATGGCCCCATCACGAGCTTGGAGGTGCACCAGTTACCTTCTTTGAGTCCACTGTCAAAGTTGGACGACGGCAGACACACCAACTGGTTACATATTGCAGTACGCTCATCATATGCTTGCCATATTGGATTTGCGGATTGCATGTAGGTTGTGTTCTTCCTGTGGTAGCTCTATGTGATCTAGAGTGTAGCTCTTTTAGTGAGAAACGCTCCTTAGCGAGCACTCAACCACTAACCTTATTAGTGAGCAGGGACGGTATCTGCAGGTCAACCAACTTTATCCCTTGCTGCCTCCCACGTGCTACAAGGCTCGCATGCATTTGCTGGCCGTTGCGAGCCTAATGCTGCTTTTGAATGATGTCGCATGCACTTGTGTCATCACAGATGCTTGGTGGCGTCGAAAATGGCCACCTCAGAGCCATCACGTGATCGGATAGAACTTGCACATGGCGGACTGTTTGTGATGGTTGCGGCTAACGGAGCGAGAGCACAAGGTTGGAGATCTCTGGTTAATGTGGGCGATAGACTGAGGAGGAGGTAACCAACCAATGTGTGCGAGAGACTGAGTAGGAGGTAACCATGATGGCTGGTGGGCATCAACCATGAGAGGCCTAGTCTAACGTCGACAGGCATAACTGTGTGAGAAAGAAGGGACGATAGAGAAACAAAGAGAGACAAAGGTGGGTGAGAACAAAAGGGAACTGTAGTTTTTCTATGACATGACTAGCTAGGTGGCGGGGGTGGTTGCGAGTCGCTCAGTACTATGGGTAGGAAAAGAGTGCGCCTCATGCATGGCAAGGCAAGGAAAGCGACAAGATTTCTTGGGAGGACAGGCTGGAGAGAGAGAGAGAGAGAGAGAGAGAGAGAGAGAGAGAGAGAGAGAGAGAGAGAGAGAGAGAGAGAGAGAGAGAGAGAGAGAGAGAGAGAGAGAGAGAGAGCAAAAGTTGGTTGGCAGGGTGTGGTTGCGTAGAGAGATAGAGATAGAAAAAAAAACAAAAACAAAAACAAAACAGTTGGTTGCATGCCGGCTTTGTTGGCGTAAGCTGGTGTGCGTCATGAATTATTACCACTGTCGTTGCTGCTAATATATCTGCCGCTGCTTTGTTAAAGTGGTGATGAGGCCTTGACCTCCATGAAGTAGTTGACAGTGCAGCCCCATGGTTGTCAATAGTGCATCCCGGCAAGCCATAGAGGTTTGGAGCTTGAGGACGGTGTTGTCATCGCTTTAGATGATCTATTGCTTGCTGTCGTGTTTGCTCAAAGATCCTCACAATGGCGCATATTGCGTGTCCCTCTGAGGCAGTAACACGGCACGCTTCTGTGTTGGTTTCGACATACCTACTTGGCCGACTGTCGGTAGGTGACAACTTTGTCATCGTGCGCTTTGAGTTCATTCTCAGATGGTGTAGCAAGCCATCATTATTGTCCTTTTTGTTTAATAACAAAAAAAATGAGGGTTGGTTCTCACGAGGCCTCATGAATAAAGACAGCTTTTCAGCTCAAGATTGGGTGGGTTAGGTCTTTTGAGTTCTTAGGGGAGTCTTTCTAAATATTTCAAATCTCCTCTTACACTTATATATCCTCTTACACTATAGGCGCTCTCTTAGGTGTTTCTTACCACTATCACAGAAAGGCGAAGAAGGATCCTAATTAAATTGTCCTTCATAAGACTTCATTAATCCGTAGATTAAGATAATCTTGATAAACTAAACTACATAATGATCAAACTAAGTAGAATGAAACGTACAGTGCATTTAACCAACAAAGTAATCGTTAACAGAATTACAAAAATTAAAAAAACTTAGCTCTGGGATACAATCGCCATTATGATTTTCTTTGTCGATGTGATGTCCATATTGCCAAGAGCGTTTTCTATGCTCTGATACCACTGCTACAAACGGAGGCACGGCTGCCCTGCAAATCATCCAAGATAACACAATATAACACGTAAATCGGCAAATCCCCATACCTGACGAATCCCATAGCACATAATCAAAGCCATACGCGAACAGAGAGAGAGATTGAGAGCGCGAGAGGATAAAAGAGCGCGTGCAGGCGCACCTCCTATACCGGAGTGCTACACCGGCACGGCGAGAGAGAAGAGAGAAGAGGAGAGAAGAGCAACGCAAACACTGGGTGCAATCTCCCCCCGTGCAAGAGTGACCATTTCCCTCTTGCACGTATTTGTTATATAGATTTCTTGAATGGTCAAATTGGTTACAAACTGGCTGGCCGGACATAAATGGCCAAAGCTCATAATGAGCACTTGAATAATAAAATGTACATGAAATATATTTTTGAATGCGTAAACCTAGCTTGCCCAAGCCTTTTCCACCTGTCAGCTGCAATAAATCATAAAATATCAATTCTATAACAACTAGCATAGACGATCAACAACAAAGAGTTTGTGAGGTTATTCATACGGTTATTGAGCTGGAGAGGAAGAGAAAAGGGATCCATCCACATGCCTTTACTGGGTCTCATGAGATTCTTGGATACAGGGAAGGCTAGGCAACAAGATTTATCACAAATGGAGACTCCCTCGTAAGCCCGATGGATCCTCCATATGTTTTTTTGCCAGGGTCTCAGTACAATCTGAGCGCACAAGTGATAGTTTAACTTTCCAAGTTTAGCACATCTTTCTCTTAATAACACCACGACTACCATGCCTACCCCAATGATGGGCATGATAAAAAACACACCATGGACCTCATTTGTTAGTAAAGCACTGCTGCATGGTAGCTCAATGCATACAACAATACCTACAAGTGTGTATCAATCATATGCACCTATGCGTCCTCGTACTCATGTATCTCCTACCCCTCCCATTGTTTCAAAAAATTATGCTCCACGACAACAACACCCAAGATCTTATTTCAATGGGACCATACCGGCTAGCATTAGCATGTCACACCCAACGTCTGATATGCCTAGGGCCACACATATGAGCTTTGGGCCACCACATGGCACAAGATCATACCCAAACAAAATGCCAACACCCATTCCATATGCAGTCCCAAGAGCACTTGTCTCCACTATACCTGCTCATTTAGGTGACTTGACAACCTTTTCTCAAGCTGCTGAAAATATGCGTAACACGTCGGACAGAGAGCCTAGAAGTAAGGTAGTGCAAATAGCCAAGCCCAAAAAAAAATTTAGTGGAGTTGGGGACGTGAGAAAGGAGTTTGAAGTATTGAACAAATATGTGATTCCCTAGGAGAACACAATGACCTGCATAAGAGTAATTCTTTAAGCCTGAGCTTAAGTGGAAATGCTGGGGATTGTTATAGAACACAATAACCTGCATAAGAGTAATTCTTTAAGCCTGAGCTTAAGTGGAAATGCTGGGGATTGTTATAGAACCCTAAGAATGGAAGAGAAAATAATTTAACCTACTCTTAGGAGACTATTCTTGAAAGAGTACATACAAGAGGGAGTGCTTTGGGGTGTCGTTGAGGGACTTTGTTAGTCGCTTGAAGCATTTGAATTCTTGATGTAATCCAAATGAGTGCTTCAATAATAACCAATTGCTCAATAGATTCATTAGAGAATTATGATATGAGGATATCTACAATGGCCTAGTCATTAGAGGTTTCACCACTTGGGAAGCAGTCACCACCAATTTGATCCAATTGGAGGATATTTAATGATTCAAGGAGAGAGAGTGTCTGTTGAGCTTAAATCTACTTGCTCGCAAGCATCGGGTCATGAGCCAATGACCATAAAGCCTATTGCTAAAGAGCCAAAGATATATGAGATGACTTTAGTATATCTAACCAAGGCCATTCAAGAGAGTCTTAGAGACAATCGTGCTCCATAAAACAATCATATTAGTATCCAAGAAGGGAGCAACAACGATGCTCAATTTGCTCTGGTCCCCATAGTACCAGTGAATGCCCTACGTTTGGAGTAAAATTTAATGGGAATTGCAATGCCTATGGTAGGTATGGTCATCAACCCAAGGATTGCATAATATTTAAATGCACGATGGCCAATAAACCAACCTTAGCATGGACGGACATACCGCGAGTGCCTGCATTGATACCGGACCCACCTCTTGAACAAATGTCACAACACATGGTCCCTAGGGTCCAGACTGTTGTTCAAAAAACACCCTTACCACCTAGGATTGCAACCACCACATCTGAGAATTACTTTTGTGAATCAAGTGGGTTGAGAGTCATCTATTGCTTGTTTGGAAGGCTGTGAGGAAGATATAGACCCTAATATTGCCTATGGGATTGATGCACTTGAAGAAAGTCCACAATATTACATGGAGGACTATTGCGAACAAGTCAAAACATATCTATTAAGTAGTTTCTCTTGCGGCAAGAGGCCAAACTATCAATTACACTGCCAAGAGAGACCACCTCTTCAATGCTATGAATGTGGAGGTCCACATCGTGTAGCCGAGTGTCCTATTAGATTACAAAAAAATGCCACACTGATGCAAACCAATCAAGTGAGCATAGCTACAATGCTGATACTCATGTGTTATCGATGTGGCATAGATCATTTGATTGCCCGATGTCCTAATAATCCAAATGCACCAAAGATAATGCCATTGAATCTAAGGCTATCAAGGAGCCATCACAAGGTACACCTGTGCTACCAGTAGATGTGCTCACACGATTAATGCTCCAAAACCAAAATTATATTCTTGAAGAAAGAGACACAACATCAATTGCCCAATCTCAAAAGAAGAAGAAAACACGTAGGCAGAAGCAACAAAGTCAGACCCTAGTTCAAAGACCACCATAGGGACTAGTGAGACGACCCCGTATATATGAACGATACTGAAGAGGATTATGATTCAGGTGAAACCACAAGATGGAGTTCCCCCTTGATCCTACACCAGAAGCTACATATGACAAGCTGCTTGCATTGGTGGATGCTGTTGCTAACACAATTGCACTAGTGACATCAGATATTCTCGCTGCAGAGTAGAGCAAAGTCACAGACAAGGAGTTCGCTCCCACACAAGCCAGGGTTGTTGCCAACCAAACTCCTATCCACTCCAATTTTCCTAGTTTGCGGATCCCTCGTAAGGTTAATGAGAGAAAATCTTCTATCAACCTTGAAGCCACACCAACTATGGATGATGAGGATAAGCAACAAGAGGTAATACTAAGAATCTTCTATGTTGATAATTCAACCTTTCTTCTTTGCTTTTGGTTAATTACATTTTGCAGGATGTTTTGGATATGGACCTTTGGGCTAGCCGGAAGGGGGAGAGCGCACGGTGTTTGGGCCTCAAGCAGCCCTAGCACACTACATCGGCAAACTACCAATGCAGGATGTGTGCATCATACACAAGGATTTATCCCCAAACGACCATTTTGTTTTGTGTGTACTTAAGGCTGCAAGCAAACTCCTATGCTTAACCACCATCCCTCAAACAACCCATGTAATTATTTTGGTGAAAAAATCACTTGCAATTGCCACTTTTGGCACTGGCTTTCGTGGCAAGGTCATGACACATATAGCTCTTTCTCAAGCCCTAGGGGGTGACAGTGCCCAAGCTATAGCTACTTTTGTACTTACATCCATTCTACCCAACACTATAGAACATCGTAGAGAGGTCGCAAAGCGTCTCCTTTCAAAAGATAGTTAAGCCAGATGTACAAGCTTTTAAATGAAAATTATCTCTCTTCTCAATGATCTTTTGCAAAGTTCAATTTACTATTTTGTTCATGTTTAGTGACAATTCAAATGGTTTGAAAGTTGATTTTGTACATTGAAAAAAACTTGTCCAAAAAATAGCATATAATTGCTTTTTTTTTGTACTAGTTGTGCCTTGTCATTGACATTTTATGCAATTCTCTATGTGTCCACAAGGCAACGAGATTTAGCCCTGCAAGCCTGCTGTCTGGCCAAACCTCGCTATCTTGTGGACAACATCAATTTGACTAGTTTTACAAGTTTTTGGCAAATATAGAGCAACTCTTTTACCTAATGGACAATTTCAAGTCAACCAAAAAATTTATTTAGCTTTGGTTGCCATCATCTAAGCTATGCCCATTGACTGGAGAACCTTTTGTACAATTGATTAGCATCTCACCTTCAACCATTTGACAAAATAAATGTAGACAAATAGACATTAAAATTGGACATTAAGTTAACATAGAGAGACAAAAAGAGACCGATTGTATTTGTCGCAAAGTGAAAATACATTGAATTCTCAAGAAAACTTGAATCCAATACAAGGGCTTCAAAGTAATTTGATTCCAATACAAAAGTTACTTAAAAAAAGAGGTTTTGCTGTCAGAGGGTATCAGACCTGCCTTAGGTGACATGCAAGTTGCATGTCCTTGGCCATGATAGTTACATGCTTGGCATGGAAAGCACGTAAGAATGTGTCTTCAAAGAGACTGGCCAAATAAGCCTTTGCAGCCTCCTGAATTGATTTGAGGGAAATTGTAGACATCCAAAGCTCTATGTTGTCGCTTTGTAGCACTTCCTTACATGTCCACCCAAATGGTGCTTCCCTAATAAGCAGGTCTGTTGTCTTTTGATAATGCTGAATTTTAGCAAACGCTTGACAAAACCATCGTGTTCTTTGAGGTCGGTGTTCTGTGGGGCTCTGAGCTCCTTGTGGTTTTGCTCTCTGTGGCTTCCTATAGAATTTTGACTTTTGATGGCGCTTGGGAGGTGCTGGGGGGCATCTTCATCCAAATCATAATCCTCATCTTCACTTCTACGCTCATAATTGTGGGGTTGATCAGAAGGCATGGCACTCATTGCTTTGGGCACTGACTTGCCGGCCACCGTGTGGCGACTTGGGCTAGATGGCATTGTGCCCATTTGACCTGGCAACGTCTTCTTGTCCACCCTATGGTTCACCGGGATGTCCTGCCCTTCCCATAGTGGGACGTTCATTGGACATGTCCATCTCCGTCTGCTCCGGGTCAGATAGCTCTTCTGATTGTCGATTTGCATCCACGGAACGTATTCAAAAATCCAAGCAAGCACTCCACGGGTCTCCTTGGGAACCTCAATAGCACCAAGCCACCAAATTTATTTCTTTGATTGCACACTGAAAGATGGTGCACAATCCTCGTTCATAGTTGTACGTTTTGCATGAAATAATGCCTTGTTCATGAGAGTAATACTTATCCTTTCTAATCTTCATTTCTTCACAATCTAACGCCTGTCTAGCTTGAGCACAAACACCAACTTTGATCCTATCATTGAAAAATTTCCAAAATAACATAAGGAAAACCATAATTGAAAAAAAAAGACTGCATTACTGTAGCCTCACCATTAGGTGGTACACCATAAAAATGTATCATCGTCATTTAAAGCCTTCTGAAATCAACAAAAATATTATTTGACATTAAGTATGGAAATCCTTTGTCCACCTTGTGTGCACCTATGCTTGCATTGGTACATTTCTTAATTCCTTTGGACCGCTTGGTAAAGATGGATGAAGGCATTATCTCCTCTATGTGCAAATAGGCTCCTATTCAGAAGTACACGCCTTTGTTTGAGGCCTTCTTAGCAAGATTGATCTTAAGTGGTATAGGAAAAACATTCTTAGTAATTCCTCTTTCCCTTAAAGCATCCTTAAGGAGACCATATAAGGCAATGTATCCTTTAGTACTAATTCCAACTTCATCACAAGCCCTCTGTACATCAAAATTACTCACAAGATTTGAAAACTTTCAAATCACCTCCTTTGTGATAGCATTGTTTAAATGTTCTGCATTTGGCGCTCGTAAAAGAGCTACGACATCCAATTTCTTGAGGCTCAAACTTAACAAATGGATGCAATCCTCTTGGCTCTGGCCACCACACAGCTCTTGGATAAAATTACTACAAGAATGAACAAAGAAATTATTACAAAATTCCTACAAGAATGGACAAAAACATTACCACAAAAACACAGGTTGGAGCGTAGCAAAATGTACCTTGTAGCTGTAACCCTTCTTTTTCTAGCACCACCTTCGGGGGCTAAAGTCTCTATGGCATTGAAGTTCCTCTTATGTTCCCTTGCACCTCAGGGCATCTTTTTAAGATGCAGGATCTTATCTTCAAGCTTCGGAATCTGAGCATCCTTCTCTTCCACCTATAGCTTAAGAGTTTCCACTTCCTCCTCTGCATGAAAGATCCTTTCATGCAATCCACTAGTGGTATGGGAACGAAGTTGACATTGATGTAAAGACCATTGTGGACTATCAACTCCAATAGTCGACAATCGCGTATAGTATCCAAGAAGACCTTGCTCCCCTCTACCTACATACTGTAAGAATGAAGCAAGGCTATTGAATGTTGCGTACACATTGATCGATGGATCATTAGGGTAGAGGCAACCATGCACCAAAAGGTCCACATTAGTGTGACCTGCAGCATGGCGTTGTTGTGCAGTTTGCAAGTAATGATGATTTGAGGGTGTGAAGTCCTTTGGCAACCAAACATGTAGAGAAACTACTTCCAAACTTGACAACCTTTGCCACAATGATCAATTCTCAAAACTGTTCCAAAAACTACCTCTGCAATTCCTACCATGAATGTCGATCATCACACTTTAGATTGTCAAACCAAATAGTAGGCTCATTCGTGCATCAACATTGGCACCATCTTCAACTTCTTTGCATCTGTCAACATCTGCATGGACATCATCCTTAATCCAAAATCTGCTAAGCAATCTTCAGGGTCTTCAACACCTATAAATATGGGGCCAAAACTTGGCTCCATCATCTTTGTTAGCTTCAAACACAACCGCTGAATATTTTAACCATCCATCAACCGCTTGTTAGCTTTCAAACACCACTTTAACCTTGAAATCGGAGCATCAATGCTCTCCTCCATGGGGGCACCAGAAGATGGAAAGGAGGAAAGGGGAACACACCCATAACATACACAACATGCCTCTCTATAGCCCAAGATAATGACATCACCCCTAACCACTAGAGTTCACCTTCAAAACTCACACGACTCACTCCACCATATGCACACAGTGGATATGATACCACCAACAAATCCCAATCACCATGTATGGCCTGATTAAAGACCTTCATCGCACACAAAACCTCTCTCAATCTCTCTGTGCACAACAGATCATCCTAGGGGCACAAGTGCCGACACACACCCGAAACACATGCACACAACAACGAAGAGAAGGGGAAAGGGGGAATCAACACAAGATGCACAATGATGATGGATTCCTTTCAACAAATCTGACCATATACATCTCTAGCTCGTAGCTGGCACAAGCATCGACGAGCTCAACACAAAAATCTGGCAGCCCTCTGGATTTGCACCATCTCCATATCCCCAGCTCGGTGGGCTCAAGAATCCCTTGGTCCTCCCGATTCATTGGACTCGGAATATAATCCCCCAAATCACATGTGAAATCCATTTTATAGGCTTACAAAGCTTCAAAAACAAAAAAATGTGGTCCTTCTGCTCGTGCAAGAAACTCAAGCCTCTTTTTTTTGCATTTTTTGTGCATTGCTTACACATGTCACACCTATTTTAGTACTTTATGCATGGCCCAACAAGTTGATTGACTTTCCACTTTTATCTCCCCCTTTCACTGCATGTGAACAGCCCCTTGCTGATCACGGGACCTTGCTCTCTTCAACTTAACACATGAAGCTACCCTAGAGGGGGGCACCGACGGTGCCGTCGGTGCTCTCCCGCTCTCTCTTCAAAAGTGGATGGCATGGGACACAACCCCTTTTGAACGCCAAATGGGCACGCCACATCAGCACATCACCGAGCATCAGCGTCTGCCAACGATGCCAAAAATGACCACCAATTCTGTCAGGTGCCATTGCGTACCACCTCCTTCCTCACAAAATCCACCACGGTTGTCGCCCATAGCGCGCACACATAGCCACGACCATAGCCAACAAGCCTAGGAGCTCCAGGCCTCCTTGTGTTCCTAAATAGGCTTACATCTTGGGTTAAATACTTTGCTAATGTCACTCGTGCGCCCATATGTGGGTTAACCTCCTACCAAGTGGCATCCTCCATGCTCTTTGGCCCTCCCATGCTTCAAAAACCCATTGAACACCCCTCAAAAGACCTTTGTTTTTTCATTTTCAAAGCTCCACTATGTGACACCTATGAATCATGTGCTTGAGTTATAAAGCGCGGTCAAATTTCCATTCTGCCAACTCCGAAGCACTTGATCCTTGCTATATTTTTAGATTCCCAAGCTTGCCATCCAAGGTTGCAAAAATGCTAAAATTCTTTTGAAACCAACCTCGAGCAATCACACCCACCGGCCATAACTTGTAGTCCATACCTCTACTTGACAAGGTGTCTCTTGTTAGCTTCACTTGATGCATACCACTCTCTAGAATCTTGTAAAGGCCAAAGAAATGCCAAGTGGCATGCTTTCCCAAGAAACTGAACTGTCACACACCTTGCCCCCAACACAACTTTGAAGCTCCATATCTTGATATCCGTGACTCAGATTGCTGATCTAAAAAGACCAACAGGCTCCATAAATCAAGCACTATGCATCTATCCACTGAAACCGGCTTGAACTACTTGGCACCACTTGGCCTGCCCGTATCAAATCTACAAACACCTTCAACCTCCGTGCATTGGATCCTGCACACCATGGATCTTTTTGACAAGCCTTATAGACCTACTCTTTCAGAACCTTGAGCTCTACATATCTGGACCAAAAATCGGCACTTTGATTACTCTTCATCTACCACCATAATTAGCCAGTCTTAAAGTGCATATGGTCTAAAAACCACATTATGCATACATCACTGCTACTACTAGTCTGCCCAGTCTCTTTGTAGCTGCTCTTGCCTTTTGATATGTACATGCTAGCCTGCATAGACCTGTTTGTACCACTTTCTATGATCAACACACTTTTCTTGCACCAACACTTTCCATTTTGAGCAACAAACACTGCCTTTGGTTGAACCTTACCACACTCCATTGCTCCGGCAACCGACACATGTTCTGCAGGTTTCAATAAGCCCAACTCAAGATTTTGCTTTATGTTATGGCCCTTCATCTTGGCTACATACAATATATCCTCATAGCTATCTGCACCGTATTGGACCTTTTCTCTGATCGTCGGATGCAAGTACTCAAGAAACTTTGACAACTTCAAAAACGGATTGCCTCTCACTAGAGTGGCCACCTCCAACTGCCTCTAACAGGCTTCAAAACTGTCCTAAAAATTGACTTTGCATCCCCCGCCATGATCCTCGATCACTGCTCTTTAAACCATCAAACCAAATTTTGGCCCGTTTGTGCATCAGTACCGGTACCGTCTGCAGCTTTTTCGCATTTGTCAACATATGCATCAAGAAGGTTAGTTTGAAGTCTACTAAAGCAATCTTTAGGGTCTTCAACACTAGTAAATATGGGGCCAAAACGTGGCTCCTCCATCTCTGCCAGCTTGAAACTTGGCCACCAAATATTTTGACCATCTGCCAGCTGCTTATCGACTACCAAACATCACTTGAGACTTCCAATAGGAGCATCAGTGGGGGAAGGGGCAAAGGGGAATGCACCCATCACATAGTCAACATGCTAGTGCAGCCAAAGTGTGTTGATTCTAGCAGAGGGTACATGCAGTGATGTGTATGCTTACAGGTGCATAGCATAGAGCTAGAGCTAGATGAGAAGAGCCCATGCAAGAAAGTAGTAGCGAAGATGTATGCTTTATGTGGTTCTTTAGGCCAAAAGGGCTCCATATAGGGCTTGACAAGGTGGTAGATGAAGGGTGATATTTTTTGGCCCAAATATGTAGATCTTGAAGTGTTGAAGGAGCAGGTCCAGACGGCTCATCAAACAGAGCTACATAGCCCAAGATGTTGGAGTTTGAAGGTGCAGTGCATTGTAGATTCTTGCTAGATAGGGCAGTTAGGGACAGGTGGCCCGAGGGGATGTCAGTGTATAGACGCGTAGTGCTTGATTTATGGAGCATACCCGTCTTTCCAGATTGCAAATTAGAGCTATGGATTGTAGGTTATGGCCAGTTGAGTTTTGTAGGGGGCCGGGTTGGTGCCCACTTGACCGCATGGGTATTTGTGCCATGTGGCATTTTTTAGGCCTCGATAGAGTTTAGGAAGGTGTTATGCAATGTATGGAGCTAGCAGGAGTTGACTGCTCATCAAGCATAGCCCGAAGAAAAAAGATATACCAGTTGGGAGTCGAGGTGCAGTTGCTTGGAGCTGGTTGTAGATGAAAGTTCATGTTTTTACGGCCTCAATTTGGGGTCGGGAATGGTGAATTCCAAGTGACCTTGTTGGCTTGATGATCAAGCTCTTGAACACGAGATAGCATGCATTTGAAGTGGGTGAAAAAAAAACACTCTTGGTGAATATTTTTTTGAATGCCTAAGGGGGTGTGGAGACTTAACTGACGAGGAGATGCCATGTGGTGGCGAATGGGGCAGAGTTTGGAGGATGGTTTGTTATGGGGGAGCGAGCTTTTGGGAGAGCCGTAGGAGAAGAGGGAGGCCATTTTCTTGCTCAAGGGAGGAGACCTCGGCCTAGAGGAGGTGGACTCAAGGTGTGCTCTCGAGCTCTCAAGACAGGGAGGAGAGGGATTCCTTTTGGAGCGAAGATGCCATCATAGTCGTGTTTTGGTTTCCATGCTCTCAGCAAGGAGAGTTTCACGAGCGGTGAAGCCAAAGATTGCAGGTTTTTCTTTGTTGCTTGAGGTCACCATGCGGAGCAGGTTGTAGTAGATTTTAATGGTTGTATAGATGAGGTTTTTTTGTCATAATTGAAGCAGATCCTACCTATTTTTGATGTGGTTTCTTCCCCTTTTCCTCCTTGTTTGCTTTGCTCTATTCCGACAATCGGGTACCGGTGTTGGAGATGTGTGTGCCTTCCCGGGCCTTTGTGTGCATGAGAGAGAAAGAGAGAGTGGTGTGTGCTGCAGTACAATCGTAAACGGGCATCGGTGTGGATTGATGTCAATTGTGCAAGTTTTGAAGGCGAATTCTAGTGGATCGGGGTGAAGTGGTTATCATGGGCTATAGAGAGGCTTGTTATTTTGTGTCGGGTGTGTTTCCCTTTCCCCCCTTCCATCTTCTGGTGCCCCCACTAAGGAGCGATGATGCTCCAATTTGAAGGTTGAAGCGGTGTTTGAAAGTTGACAAGCAGTCTGCGGATGGTCAAATTATTTGGCAGTTGTGTTTGAAGATAGCAGAGATGATGGAGCGAAGCTTTGGCCCCATTATTACAAGTGTTGAAGACCCTAATGATTGGTCAACATATTTTGAATTATGGATGCTATCGCCGCGTATGTTGACGGATGCGAAAAAGTTGCATACGGCGCCACTACTTATGCATGGACGGGCAAAGATTTGGTACGATGGTTTGAAGTCTGATGGTCAAGGTTCATGGCAGGAATTGCAAAGGTAGTTTTTGGAGCAGTTTTGAGAAGTGATCACCCCAACAGAGGCTGGTGCTAAGCTGAAAGCCGTACGTCAAGACATAAGTATGGATTTTTCTATTTTTCTTGAGTAGTTTGAAGCCTGTTGGAAGCCGTTAGAGATTGCCACTGGGGTGAAGGGCAATCAATTTTTTATGCTGTCAAAGTTTCTTGAGTGCTTGTATTCGAGGATCAGAGATAAGGTGGAAGACGTGCTGATACCTATGATGACATGGTGTATCTGGCCAAGATGAAGAGCAGAAAGGTGAAGTGGAAACTGGAGCTGGGTTTGCTGAACCCTGTATATTTTTTTCCTATTGCAAAGCTAGTAGAGTATGGTCCAATCACAAGCAGTGCCAATTGTATGGAACGCGAAGCCCGTTGAGGTAAGGTCTAAAATTGATTATGTTCCTTGTAAGTTTCTAGTTTATAATGTGCATATGCCAGTGGTGGTTGATCTTGTCAAAGAGGACAAGCCTCTTATTGAAGTGAGTCAATGTGCCAAAGAGGAAAGAGGTGTTGGGTTTCCAGAGCATATTAAAAAGGTAGAGCATGTTCTTGTGAAAAGCTTGCATGAGAAGGTCGCAGATAGCAATCAAGTTGCAAAAATCAAGGATTTAGAAGAAGATGAAGAAAGTGTGCAAAGCCTAGACTCGGTCAAGCTTTTGTGGAGCAGTAGACGATTGAAGATGTTGATACCAAGTTAGTATATGATGTTGATGAAGATGGAGATGCCAGTTTTTATTTTTGGGAGGCAAGTGAGCCCACATCCTATGACGGGGAGACCGAGTCTGCTAAGCCGGTGCTGGTAAAGGTAAAACAACATGATTATGTGTCTAATGATGTGGTTGTAGCCAATATAGAAGAAGGACAAGTTGAAGTGACAAAGCAAGTGGGAGAGGGTGTGTTGTTGAAGGTAACATGCAGTGCTCTATTGGTGGCCATGCTGATGAAGGTAGCAGTGGAAATGGCTGTGGCAGTACAATTGGTTCAAAGCTCTGCAAAGGAGGATAGACTTGAGTCTATGGATAAAAAAGCTGGCCTACCAAATCGGCAAGGGGATGATGATGAAGCAAAAACCAAGGGGGTTGGGCATATTCGAAGCTCATGAGGTGATGGACATTAACCAAGGTGAAGAGCAACTGGAGGTGCCTATGTATTTCCATGATGATACTATGGATGCAAGACTTTTGGATCAGGTATGTTGTGAAAGTGAAGCTAATTGGGGATTTGATGATGCCGAGGATGCCATGGATGAAGAGATGCAAGTGCTTGTGGATAAGGCTTTGACCAGGGTGCAGGTTATGCGAGGGTTAACCCCTCTACATGTGAAGAGTCCAGTGCATCGGTCATGCGCTATGAATGAGGAAGGAGATGTGGAGGGTGGTTGAAGTGTATGCTTGTGAGTGCAACAGTGAGGTATGTTATTTTCTAGATACGGGGTTGCTTGGAGATGAACTCTGCTTTACATGGTTGGGAGGGAGGGTTAGAATTGTTGGTTGGTTTAGATGACATGCTTACAAAACCACGTATGTTGATGAGGCAAGTAATGGTGAGAAGGAGTGCTAAGTTGCTTTGGGCATATTGTGTGCATGGATGGTTGCAGACATGGGTGAAACATTGTTGGAAGGTACTGCAGATGGATGGAAGGAGTCAGTGCCGATGGAGGGAGAAGCTATTGTGATGCTAGGGGTGGGGCAACCCACTTGAAGTTTGGTAGTAGTTGGTAGGAGTAGGACTTGGTACATATGGTAGACTTTTGTGGTTTGCTCAGAGTTTTGGATAGTGTTTGCTAGTTTTTGGAGTTGGTAGAAGAATAAAGATGCTTTTTTGTTGAACATGAATGTACAATAAGGGGGTAGGGCACTGATGGTATAGCCAAAGTGTGTCAATCCTAGTAGAGGGTACAAATGGTGATGTGTATGCTTACAGATGCATAAGAGAGAGGTAGAGCAGATGAGAAGAGCTCGGGCATGCAAGTAGCAGCAAAAATGTATGCTTTATGTGGTTGTTTAGGCCAAAAGGGCTCTATATAGGGCCGACAGGAGTGGTAGATGAAGGGTGATCAAAATGTAGTTTTTTGGCCTAGATGTGTAGAGATTGAAGTGCCGAAGGAGCAAGTCCATATGGCTCATAAAAAAGAGGTACGGAGCCCAAGATATTGGAGTTTGAAGGTGCATTGCATTTCAGATTCTTGTCGCATAGGTCAGCTAGGGACAGGTGGCCCAAGGGGATATCAGTGTATGGACACATAGTGCTTGATTTTTGGAGCATACCCGTCTTTTCAGATTTCAGATTAGAGCTATAAATTGCATGTTATAACCAGTTGAAGTTTTGTCGAGGTCGGGTTGGTGCCCACTTGACTGCATGGGGATTTGTGCCAATATGGCATTTTTTGGGCCTCGATAGAGTTTGAGAAGGTACTATGTGGTGTATGGAGCTAGCAGGAGTTGACTGCTCATCAAATGGATCTCGGAGCGGAAAGATATAGTAGTTGGAAGTCGGGGTACCGTTGCTCCAGCTGATTGTGCAGATGAAAGTCATGTTTTTGAGGCCTTAGTTCGGGGTCGAGAACAGTGACTTCCAAGCGGCCTTGTTGGCTTGATGATCAATCTCTTGAGTAGGAGATATCATTCATCTGGAGTGGGTGAAAAAAAATATTTTTGGTGAATATTTTTTGGAATGCCTAAGGGGTGTGGAGACTCAGCTGACAAGGAGATGCCATGTGGCAGCAAATGCTCCCACATGTGCACAAGGTCATAGGGCCGCAAGGGTAAATGGGCCAAGTGAAGCGCCCCCATTAGGCACCATGAGGTGTGGGAGCTCCTTGGGAGCTACTAGCCATGGCGGGTGCATGTCTGGCTTTGCACGGTGGTACGTTGGGCGTTTGTTTTTGGCGGCGGCTGTGGGCGATTGTTGAGCTAGCAGAGGATCACACCCACATTTTTGCTCACACTCATCATTTTTATAACCATTGATTGTAATAAATGTCTTTCCAACATTGATTTTGAATTGAGCCATTCATTAAGTAACGGGACTCAATTGAGTTTCCAGCTTGTAATCCCGAAGTAATTTCACTTGCCGATGTAATTAGTTAGAGATGTTCTCACCTCCAAGGCTGAGGTATATAAGCCAAAGTTTTGTAACCTAAAAGAGAGATTCAAATTATTAATCAAAGTGAGTTTTTGAGCGCCGTGACTGTGTCTGAGAGAGAGTGAGAGAGAGAGAGAGTCTTATCTACTTGCTACGCGAGCTACGGAGCCGCCATTGGAAAGGCGACACCGCCATTGTGTTAGCAATGGCGAGAGCTACGCACTGATACCAAGAGTGCGCGCTATCGGCTTCTATGTGTGGTTAGTTCCTACGAGCTTTGGTGTGAGTTTTCTTCCAACTCGTGTGTCGGTATAGAGCGTGAACTCGTGTGTCGGAATAGAGCGTGCAGCATATCTATAGAACCACAACGAGTAGAGCTACACATTAGTACCATCGGGGTCAAGTTTCGGTCACCTGTATTTTTCGGCCTGTCTTTATACGCGTTTACCGCACGGAGTGGTTATAGGTTGATTTTGCAGTTCAAGTCTTTAGGGTGTTGTTCTTACCTAGTGTATAGAATTCCCCTTGAGTTTGAGATCGATTCAATGATTCTAGATCCTGTTTCGTATAGCATTCGTTCGTAGTATGGATTTCAGTCACTTGCGTATTTTAGAACTTAGATTTGATTTCCTTAGTAGTGATTGTCATTAGAAGGTCGAGTAGGTGATTTGACACCCACCTAGTTGTTTCCATGCGCCTGCGGGTCAAGCTCCGTCCTCGTCTGAAAAATTCTGTTGTTGGTTGAGTTCTCGCTATTTAGCTTCCGCTAGCGGCGTAACCGCCTTAACATTTGGCGCCACTGCCGAGGACGAGAGCCCTAAGTAGGTGACCTTAGACTAATCCTACGAGGTGAGTCGTATAAACTACTTTGTATACTTTAGTTAGAAAAGATCTAGGAGTGGTGGACTCCGAAGATCTTGAGAGATACTAGGAAGTGGGGTATTCCTGGGTCTCCCGTGTTGACAGTATTTTTAGATTAGCTTAGATTTGTTTGTTGTTTTGTTGGTGTTGAGTAGTTGTTGATAGAAGAAGAATTTGCTAGTCCGTGAGTGGCAGTGGATCTCTTTAAAATCACAATAACCAAACCCATTTTATGATTAGGAATAGCTTAGGTAGGACTTCATTTGATCCTGATCTAGAGCTAGTAATCATTGGAGTATTTGCTTGATATGGTTGATTGCATGTTAGATCACTAAACCGTCGAGTTAGTAGTGAAACTTGCAATAAACAAAAGTTAGAGAAATTTTCTGTGTATCTGGGAGTTGCTGAGCACTTGAGAAAGCTTTAGGAAGGAATCTGTGCCAAAAAATTGGAAATCTGCAACTTTAGACATCATACGCATATGATGTCTAAATGACCAAACAGAGACCAAAACAGAAATTTTGACTTTACCAGAGTGTTCAAAAGGGGGGTTATACCCTAATTTCAACTTAAAACAAGAGCATTAACACTCAAAGAAACCCAAAAAGACAAGTCGGAGTCCAAGAAACGCAAAGAAGAGGAAATTTTGGATTCAGATCTTGTTTTTACATTCAAACCTGACAAAAACACTTGAAACTCAATTATAAACATTGGAGAAGGCTTAAAACCAAGGATAGTCAAAATCTGGGACAAAAGACATCATACGCGTATAATGTCTTTTGGCACATCCACTGCTTATTTTTGATATCTGACCTGACAAGATTGTTACAAGCACTGTAGGAAGCATAAATATCAAGTTTTGACCCAAATTGATGAAAAAGACATCATACGCGTATGATGTCTTTTACCTAATTTTGGACATATTTTGATACTTTGCCAACACAGATCCATTGTAATAGCTGTCTAGAGGTTATATTTCAAGTTTCATCCCATTTGGATCACAATTGACCTAAAACAAGTCAAAAGCAGAAAATTGCCAAGAAAAGCCTAAATTAGCCATAACTTGCTCAAACAGAGTTCAAACTGAATTTTGTGAGTGGACAGAGCATAAGGGGGCTACTGAGAGTGAGCATAACCAAAATAGTCCAAATCTGTAAAAAAAGACATCATACACGTATAATGTCTTTTTCAGCATAACAACAACAAAATTCTCACTTGATGAAACAGAAGTTGTCCAACTGACAAGATTAAACAATTGACCAAGTATCAATCAGTTTGGATCAATTCTGACCACAAAAACTTGGGGAAAACAAATTGCTGAGACGGAAAAGTTAAAGTTGTTTAGGGGAATTGATGAATTTGAGATCGGGCAGGAACCTCCAGAATAACCAACCAAAACAAGGGGAACAAGCACGTGTCATATCAACCGAGGGAAGTGTAAACCAAAGTTGGGTGCAACCATTAGAGCCGATCTTTGAAGGAAGTGTCTCTGATACTTCTTCGGAGAGATCTTACGAGATTTTCACCGAACACTTGGAACACTTGAACCTGAACAACAGAGAAAATATGGCAGCAGGATCATCAAACCCTTCCGCCACAATGAAGCTATTGTTCATAAAATACCAGTATGACAATGAGCAAGGTGCCAAGATCTACAAAGATGGAATGGACCGCTATTGTGTAAAGATAGAGGTGAGACCTAGTGAGTTCAAGGATTTAGTGCCTGTGAGCTATAGCGGAGATAGATATCTAGATGACGAGGGTACCATGTACTTGGTAGTCCTAAACCCTAACATTGTGGACAAGTGGGGTTTGATGGGTACCAAAGCCAAAGTAGATGAAGAACTTGAGGAGAAGGCACCAATAATGAACTTCCCTGATGCGAGGTTAAGAAGAGAGAATGAAACTACAAGGATCAACACTGATAACATCTATGTGGGGCTATACAAATATAATAATGGGGAGCAAGATCTCTATTATAGATGTGAAGAACCCTACACCTGAGAGTTGACAGACCGAAAAAGACTTTATGTCTTTACCTACACAGAGGGATCGGAAGTGAAAATTGCCGCTTACGACAAGTATGGGAGGCAATACTCAACAATGGGCAAGAAAGAATTAGAAGAATATACATATTTTGGGGGACCACTACATCAGTATTATGTTACTTCTAGCTCACAAAGTCCAGCACCAACAAATGGAGTGCAAAACTCAATGACAACAGGAGGACAAAGAACTCAGGTTGCTGACTCTTTCAGCCAACCTCCGTACTCGAAGCTTGGACCAATGGGATCATTACATTCCAGAGAGTCAATGGATACGAATCGAGGTAGTGCAGTTCCAATCCACACATATACCACTCCAGGTCCAAGGTTCGAAGCGGAACCATCACATTTACCTCCTAGTAGTAGATTCAGGGCAGGGGAACCGACAAGGGTAACCCATGAAGTCCATGATGCTAGAGAAAGCTTTAGCCGGGACACAGGAGCAATGAGATTGGTAGCAGACCATAGACGTATGAGACCATCTCAAGTAGCGAAGTGTATGCCAAAGAAGTATGGTGGTTCGGGAGATCCGTATGCAAATGTGTCACTCTTTAAGCAAGTCTTAAGAGCTGAGCAGATAACAGATTTCCATACACAATACGAGGGATTTGGTCTTACTCTAGAAGGTACGGCATTGACATGGTTTCAACCACTGAACATAGGGGGATTCCATGACATTGAACATTTGCTAAGAGAGTTTGCTGAGGAATTCTCAAAACGAGGGATTAAGCACAATACGGTCTCACAAATATATGCTTTTAAACAGAGAGAACACGAAAAAGTGAAGGAAGCTTTACTTCGTTTCAAACAATACATTGAGAGATGTCCAGTACGTGAACGACCACAAGATGACAGACTATCTGTTCTCTTTATTGAGGGACTGAGAAACGACACTCTCAAGAAGGACTTGCACTTGAAAGCTTGTACAAGTTTCGAGCAAGTGACGAGAGAAGCATTGTACTTAGTGGATAACTGTACGGTTTATGGAGAGGTGTCAACGGATACAGATTTTGCATCCAGTAGCTCTTCCTCCGTAGCGAGCGAGACTACCACTAAAAAGAATGTACAAACAACAACCATGCCAAATGTAGAGCAAATGATAGAAGAGGCTCTAAAAAGAATGGCACCATACCAAAAACCATTGCCAAAACCACTGAAATGGTGTGCTTTTGAACAAAAATGGACAAACCATCCAACAGAGGAGTGCTATTACAACAAAGGGTATGTAAGGGAGCGTCAATATGCACCTCCTGCTCAATTAGCACCACCTCAAGTACATCCAGTACCTCGATACCCAACGGGAAATGTACCAGGACCTATGGGGATAGAAAGACCGCAACCGGTATTGGGACAACAACCACCTTTACCAGGAGCAAGACCAGTAGGCATTAGATATGCACCAACCTTAGAGAATCAGGAAGAACAAGCCCTAGTGCCTGTTCAAGCCTATTACGAAGAATTTGGTGCACACATGTCTCCAACTGTGTATTACCCACCAGAAGAACCCAAACAACCAGAACCATGGGGCATGATGGGGAATGTTGGAACACCAACAGTTACAAGTGCTTCTGATGAAGAGAGATACAATTTGGACGCAAGAACATTGATGTTCATAGCTCATGGAGGGTTAACAGGACAAAGACCATCCTATCCACAAAGGACGAATCAAATGGGACCAAGACCAGCACTAGGACCCTGTTACAAGTGTGGAGGTGACCATCTGATGAATGTTTGTCCACATACGGAAAT
Organism: Adiantum capillus-veneris; assembly: GCF_014529385.1. NCBI lineage: Eukaryota > Viridiplantae > Streptophyta > Polypodiopsida > Polypodiales > Pteridaceae > Adiantum > Adiantum capillus-veneris. The sequence continues at coordinate 16,763,455 of NC_140933.1, forward strand.
CATTAGAATTAACGCTTATTGCACTGAGTGTGGGGTTACTCACTTCATTGAGGATTGTTCAAAGAATCCAAACAAAGTGCAAAAGACGACATTGAATATGCTAGAAACTATTCCTACCAGCAGTGGGTCTGAAAATGAAACTCTGATACCAATGCAAGTTGTTACTAGAGCTCAAGCTAAGAAAACCACTAGAGAACCTGAGAATGGAAAGTTAGCGACTGAAGTGGTTAGTCAAGGACCGCGGAGTCAGAGAAACACATGGAAAGCTAGAAAAGCACGCATGAAGTTGAGAAAAGAACGTAAGACGCTATCCTAGCTGAGGAACTAAAGCGAACTAAAGATAGATTAGAAAAACTTGAGAGTCAAAACGGGAAACGAGAGATGAGCCTGGAAAGAACGAAACAAAATAGTATCAAAGAAACAACGAGCTTAAGCTCAGGGGGATCAGTGCTAGTCAACAAAGTACACGAACCATTGGACGCACTGATGAGAGCTTACGCCATTCAAAGTTCACTATTAGCCTGTAAAGTGGTTGGCCTATTATAGCGTACATGTAAATGAATCGTCTATAATATCCGCAATGTCCCATAAAGCTCTGTACTTGTTTCGCATTGGTTGGTCTAGGCATATCCACTATAACTTTTATCTTCTCTAAATCCGTGGATATTCCGTTTTGTGAGACAATATGTCCCAGAATTCTGCCCTGTCGGACCATAAACACACATTTCTCAGGATTGAGACAAATGTGATATGTCCTACATTTCTCAAATACTTTTCTTAGGTGTTCTAGATGCTCATCCCTCAGTAGAGAATGTACACATAAGTCATCCATGTATATTTCTAGAAACAACCTTAAGTATTCTTTGAAAGCATGCGTCATCAGTCTCTGGAAGGTTGCGGGAGCATTGGTTAGACCAAAAGGCATAACCCGATAAGCATAAATTCCCCACTCCGTTGCAAAAGCTGTTTTATGTTGATCTTCCAGTGCTATGGCTAGCTGGTTATATCCTGAAAAACCATCAAGAAAAGAGTATGTTGTTTTCCCTGATACACGCTCTAGAACATGATCAGTTATCGGCAGGGGATAATTGTCCCTGATTGTTGCAACATTCACTTTCTTTAAGTTGACACACACTCGGAGTTTTCCGTTCTTCTTGGGTACCACCACAATCGGAGATACCCAATCGGTGTGTTCAATCTCGTATATGAATTCAGCTTCCATTAGTTTATCTATCTCTTCTTTGATTCGCTTAGCAAACGTATCATTATATGTGTATGGTCTCTGCCTGCTAGGCTTTGTGTCTTGTTTCAGTGGGATTGTGTGTTGGCATATCGATGGGTCAACTCCCTTTAAGTCCTTATAATACCATGCAAACACATCCCTATACTCTCTGAGAAGACTCAAAAGTCTCTCTTCCTCACCTGTAGACAAATCTGTGGCTATGTACACCGGTCTAGGTGGCTCACCTGGAGCTGCTAAATCAACTTTTTTTGCATCCTCCGGTCCGTCATAAGATTCGTTCTCCTTTCTCTCTCGAATAGGTGGGGTTAATACCACCTTCCTATCCTCTATTGTGAATTTCCTATAGTGAGAGGGAACATCCATGTTTTCCTTGGTTTTGGCGTTTTTGTCCTCTCCACTCTCAATTTCTGTCGTCCAAACTTCTTTCAGAGTTTTCTTGAGCTCTCTGTACTTGTTTCTACGTTCTAACTTGGACTCCGTGTGTTCTCTGTTGCGCTTGTTCTTTTCTGATTTTTCTGTTTCAGTTTTCGTTCCATTCCTTTGAACTTGATTTCTTGAGCCTCTTTTGTCTTTTCGTAAGCTCTTTTGATCATTGCCTCTCATTCTTCCAGAAATCTTGTCCTTAACACAATCTTCCACCTTTACTAGCATTAGGAATTGATTTTTTCCTCTTATTCTAGGCATCGTATTGGTTCTAACCCCCTTTGTTTTTTTCTTTGCTCTATAGAGTTTCTGGCGTTGTTTAGTTTGGTTCGGAAAATCATAAAATCGGACATCCGTTATAGTTTCTTCGTTTCCGCTTGAATTGTCCGTTGACTCGTTGTCTGCTTCATTTCCCCACTCAGGATGATCAGGAATGTCGTGAAATACCTCCTCTTCATCTTCCTTTTCCAGTGTATCGTTCTTTTCAGTTTCTTTTTCGAGTACAGTTCTCAACATGAAGTACGGAACCACGTCGTACCCGTCCTTGTCACAAAATTTTGTTGTGGGACCATCCAGAATTGCACAAACATCTAGGGTTGCTAGAATGTGTGTCCATTCTAATGGTTCAAGTGTGTTCTCTAGAAAGGGTTCTCCTATATAAGTTTCATCTTCGATAGCCCTTTCTAAAACACATTCTTCTCGTTTTAGACTTCCACATTTCGAAGCTCCACACATCCATAACTCCTTGGGTTTACCTAACCAAGCTGGAAATTCGGATCCCGCCAAAGTAGCAGAATCAAACTCCTCCACTGGTGTTCGGTTCACATCCTTGTAGCTATGGTCTTTCAGGTTCACACGTGTAGTGGTTTCCATATTTCTCAGGTATATGTGATCGTAGCCCCAATCCTGGACCATTTTTAACTGTCTCATGAATGGTCTTCCCAGTATGATATCATAGTTATTCTCCTTGCCAAAATCGACAATAGCAAAAGTATGTTCGTATTCAATGCTGGAAGAAGTCACTACGACTTTCTCTAATAACCCCATAGGTTTCTCCATGTGTCCATCTGCTAATTGGAGTTTCAACCTAGTCTTCCTTATTGCTGGTTTCCCCCATTTTTTCCAGATTTCTTTTGTAGCAATGGCCACCCCAGCTCCGCTGTTTAGTATTGCCATTGTGTTCACTCCTTGGAATTCAACTGGTAAGGTTGTATTCCCCTCTTCACCTTCGCAATACTCTCCGACCTTGTTTAAGGGTACAGGCTTAGCGTTCTTTTGTGGTTTACTCAGCTCTTGTATACCCTCTTGCACTCTCGATGTTGGGTCTTTTATCCCAAATTTCTCCAAGCATTTTCCTACAGTGGTCCACATATGTGGTCTTAGCCTCAAAAGCTCAGCTAGAGTGATAGTGCATGTCACTGGTGTTGACAAGATCTCTATCAATCCTTGCGAGTCCATGACTTTTTCTGATGAGATTCTTCGTGAGGGAAGTGCTCTAATCTCGGATTTTGCTTCATACTCTCCTAAGTATGAAGGTAAGGTATTCAGTGAGTGAGGTTTGCTCTCCATTGTTCTAACAGAGCCCCCATCTCCCCAGTAAGATTGCAGATCCAAGTCCACTTGAGATCCTGCCTCAAATTCCACTATGGGAGGGTTCCTGATGTCCTTTTCCCAATTTGTCTGATTAGCTTGGCAACTTAGCTCGTTTGCAAAGTTTGCCTCTCTCACTTGTTTCCAAAATTCATTGTAATCCTCATCTCTTCCGTAAGACCTCTATATGACTGGATGAAAACTCTCTATCTCTTGATCGGTTGTGTTCAATACTATGCGGTCATCCTTGTGTGTATTTTCAGGCTTTTGTGCACTGGGAGTCTTTTCAGCTACCTGTGAAATGATAGTCTCTTGCTGAATTGGGTTTTCCGTTCCACAATTAATTGTTTCTTTTGGTGGTTCTAATAAGGCTTATGCAGTCTCGATCATTCTCTGGCACATTTCAAGTCTCTGCTTTTCCAATTCCGCGTTTGGGTATGTCATCCGACAGAGGAGTGTGAGGAATCGTTCAAGAAATTGAAAGAGGCACTCATTACTGCTCCAGTCTTGAAATCACCAGATTGGGAGAAGATATTCCATGTGCACATAGATGCTTCGGCATATGCAATAGGATGCATTCTGGCTCAGCCAGAAGAAGGAAACATGGATTTTCCTATCTGTTACGCCAGTCGACAACTTAACAATGCAGAGAAGAATTACACCACAACAGAGCGAGAGGGATTAGGAATGATATATGCTGTGAAGAAATTTCGGCATTATCTTCTAGCCAACAAGTTTGTGTTTTTTACGGATCACCAAGCCTTGCTCTACCTAGTGAATAAACCATGCAATACCGGGAGAATAGTGAGATGGTTCATTATCTTACTGGAATTCGACTTCACGGTAGTAGTAAAGAAAGGAAAAACACATCTTAGAGCTGATCATCTTTTGCGATTGATGAATGGAGAAGACCCTATAGGAGTAGATGACGACATGCCAACGCGTACTTGTTCAACATAGAAATGATACCGAAGTGGTCTCAAAATGTCGTTAACCTATTAACCTATGGAGGAGAGTTCGATAGAGGAGAATACAACCAGAAACATATTGCTATTCAGCAATCCAAGAATCTTCAATTGGTCGCAGGAAGGTTGTATCAATTGGGAAATGATCATGTTTTACGACTATGCATCAATCCTGAGGAATATAATATATATCTACACGAAGCACATGTTCAGGAATGTGCATTTCATTGTTCAAGAAGGAACACATATAGGAATTTGTTACAATTGGGAGTCTATTGGCCAGGAATGAAAGAAAGCGTACATGAATATGTCACTGTATGTATTGTATGTTCATCAAAACCGCCAGCAGAGTATTCCACATTATATCAGATAACGATCGCTCCAGAATGGAGTCAGTATATTGTTGAATATCTCACAAATAGAACTTTCCCAGAAGAAACGTCAAAAGCTCGTCAGAAATCTGTAGAGACAGAAGCTAGAGATTACGCTTTAATAGGAGATCAACTCTATAAGAGATGTAAAGACAACCAGCTTAGGATTTGCGCATCAGAGTCTAAGTATGTGATAATCCTAGAGCAAGCTCATGGAGGAGTAGGTGGAGGCCATTTCTCAGGTGATAAGACAGCAAAACTTGTCTTAGCCGCAGGAATATGGTGGCCACCATTACATATGGACGCTGAGGAATACGTTAAAGAGTGCGATGACTGTCAGCGGACCAAAGTACCACTAAAAAGAGATGATATGCCGCTTAGACCAATGATGGGGGCAAGAGCTTTTGCAAAATGGGGGATTGATTATGTCGGACCCATTTCACCTCCTGCATATAAGACTCATGCACAATACATCATTGTGGCTACAGACTATCTAACAAAGTGGGTCAAAGCAAAGGCAACTCAAAAAGCAGATGCCAGGACCACGGCACAATTTCTATATGAATACGTCTTTGTACGATATGGATTGCCAATAGAAATTGTGAGTGATCGAGGCACACATTTTATAAATGAAGTGATAGAGATCCTTCTAGATGAATTCATGGTAATCCATAGGAAATCAGCCCCGTATCATCCACAAGCAAACGGACAAGCTGAGGCAACAAACAAAACCATATGCACGGTCCTTACGAAGATTGTATCTGAGTCGAGAACTGACTGGGACCAGAAGTTGCATTCAACATTATGGGCATATAGGGTAGCATATAAAACATCAATAGGAACGACCCCATATAACATGGTTTTTGGGCTAAATGCTATCTTACCAATAGAATTCTTGATTTCAACCTTAAGGGTGGCTAAGAATCTAGAGTGGACAGGGCACGAGCTTTCTGATAGAATAGATGACCTGGAAAAGCTAGATGAGCTTCGCTTAAAAGCAGTAGCTTCTATCTACGCTCAAAAAAGGCGACAAAAGGAATTTTTTGATAAGCATGTGCGGACTAAAGAGTTTAAGGTTGGGGACTATGTCCTAGTTTACACTCTGAAACAGCATGCTAAGAAGCTTAAAAAGCGAGGGATGGGACCTCTGGTGATTAAAGATCTATCACCAAGTGGAGCCGTCAAGCTTGCTACATTAGACGGAGAAGAAATGCCCAATTGGATTAGTGGATGCAGAGTGAAAAAGTATCTTTTGCCGCTAACCCAAGACATGCTTCTCAAAATACATCAAGAAAAGTTGCGTGTCCAAAAAAAGAAAATGATTGTGGAGGAAGCGCAAGCCGAGGCGAAGGAAAAAATGGAGAAAAGAAGACTACTGCGTCAGAAACAGCGCAATGAAGGAGCACTACGAATAAACGCAGTCAGTATAACAGAAATGGATAATGACAAAGAAGAACCCATCATTGAATGCAAAGTAGGAACCAACCAAATCAAAGCCAGAGCACTATTGGATTCGGGAGCTCAAGCTAACCTACTTTCACTCAGTTTGTATAGACAATTGATAAATGACACTAAACTACTAACTGCCAAGCAAGAGTTAAAGAGTTACTCTGAGAATTCAATCAAAACTGTCGGATGCACAGTTTTACATATACAGATTAACCGTTATGTGTATCCTCATATGTTTTACGTGGTTGAAGACCAAGCTACACAACAACCATTATTGCTAGGACAACCATGGCAGAAGCAATACAATGCAATGATTGACTGGAGTTCTAAATCAATGCTTATCAAATACGAAGGTGAAAGTCAATTAGTTAAGTTCACCAAAGGAGAAGAGCCAACTCCAAAGGACGAATCCAAAGACAAAGGTAAACAACAACCAGAGAAAAAGAAGAAGCAATGGCAACCAAAAGTTTCTATACAACCGGATTACTCTTCGACGAGGAATTCTCAACAGTGGATAAGGAAGACAAGCAATAATATAACAGCTCAACCTTGGGAAAAAACGGAGTCAAAGTTGGTATGGAGACCAAAAAAGGTTGTGCTAGAGAACACAAAGGTGGAAAACAGAGTCTTCAATACCAGACAACAGAGTGATTCCAGACAATCAAGGACAGTGAAACAGATCTGGATTCCAAAGAAGTTCATGACGGCACAAAGCTATAGCAAGCAAATTTGGATCCCAAAGATTTGTAAACAGGAACTCCCTTTAGTACAATCAACGGAAACTCCTAGGTATTTCAAGGCGAGGAAATCAACACAAAGAACAAAGCAGGTTTGGGTCGCAAAGAGTTTGTGGCAAGCACACGTGAAGCGGAAGCAGATTTGGATTGTGAAAAAGAACAACAAAGTAAAGAAGAATCCATCTACTGATTTTACTACCAAAGTGCCAAAACCAACCCACAACCCGACCACCAATCCTTCAATCAAACAAAGAGCAGCTTTATTGGAAAGACTGTTATATCATCGCTCTACAATTGCATTGGGAACTTATGACCAAAACAACTACAATGCTTCGCCCACAGACACTTCATAGTCGTCCACCCTAACTTCTGAAATTGGAGTTACAGGATCCATGGATTCCGCAAAGTCATCAGCAACAAAGAGAAAAAGACCGACAATCAAAGATGCTCTTGCAGAAGCAGAACCCTTTGACATTCCAGCAGAAACCCTCAAGCCAACCAAAACTTGGGTGGAGGAAGCAGTACTGGAACAAGAGGGAATAAAGATCTACCAGGGGACTTTCAGAGATCCTAAAGGGCAAGCGGTGAATATACCGATGATCCCACAAGAATTGGTGGATTATAGCAGGTCAGAGAACATCAGCAGGTACCTGGAAAGGGCAGACTTGCATAGATTCTTCACCTCGAGACCATCAGGTGTAGATACAAGAAGAGTGTATGAGGTTGCAACCTCCATTTAGAAGGATGGAAAAGCCACATTGACAGCAATAGATGGAGAGAAAGTAGAGGTACAGATCACTCCACAGCTCATTGCAGATGCATTGAAGCTGCACAACAAAGGGAGCTCTGTCAGGGACAGAAGGGAGGCTATAGAGGTTTATGGGTCCAAGAAACAGAATGCAACCTATGGAGATATGGCAGACCAAAGAGCGGCAACCCTTTGCCGACTGTACAACCAGTTTCTCCATATTTGCAGTAAAAGACCGCAAAAGTATACGACACCGCCCCATGCCATTGCAACTACCATCACATGGGCATTGAAGAGCAATATGCCAAAGGAGGTGAATTACGCTCAACACATCCACGAGCAAGTAATTGCCATGCACAACGAGAAGCCAAAGTATATAGGAGGAGCTGAAGTTCTTACAAGAATAGCTTATGAAGCTATTGGAGCCAGAGATCAATGGCCAAAGGTTCCCTCCCAGAATGAGTGGCTCAGAGAAGCCGATGAGAAGGAAGAACAGCCTGAAGTATCCAAGAGGGCGTCCACAAGAGCACGCAGGAAACTAGAAATAGTTTCAGAACCTGAAGAGGATGTGGATGAGCCACTTATGAAGAAAGCAAAGAAGAAGGTTGCTCCCAAGCAAACCAAAAGTCAGAAAGCGGCAAGAATGGAAAGACTGGTGGAGCAGTTTAGAGCGGAAAGAGCTCTAAAGGGGGACTTTGAAGAAAAGTGGGTTCCAGACCCCACTAAAGTCGGAACTAGCTCAGCCAGGCCTCATGTTGATCAATATGATCAATATATTAGAGCTTATGAGGAGTCAGAGGCTATACTGGAGCAGCAACATGTCGAGCCATACACTGAAGAGGAAGTACAGCTTTTAAAAGCTGAGCTGAAAAAGGAAGACAAGGGGAAGAAGAAAGTAGATGAGTCTACTGAACCTCAAGAGAAAGACGGGCAAGCAAACAAAGGGAAATCCAAGATGACTGAGGACAATCAGCCTTCCTTTACTGATGTACCAAGCCCGAAGAAGACGGAAATCATTGTGGAAGAGACCACAGTAGAGATGGACACGGCTGGTATGGAAAAGCCGGAGGCCGGGACCAAGGAAAAGGAGATAGATCCAATTCAGCAAAAGAAAAACGATTATGAGGATCTGGTAGCGATAGGGTACACTGAAGAAGAGGCCCTTGAGGCAGTTTATGGGTTCACCCTACAAAAACAAGATGATCGGAGAGGGACGAAGGAAAAAACAAAGAGTACAAAAGAGAGTGAAGAGAAACTGGACGAGCAGAACGTACTAGAAGAGCCGAAGCCAGTGGAGGTGGTGGCTGAAAAAGCTTTAGAGTTGATAGATGAAGATGAAAAAGACATGCACATGGTGCATGAACTGCTCAACAAGATCAAAGAAAGATCCAAGGCAAAGGAAGTGGAGATTGAGACAGCCAAACAAAGTGAAGCCGAGTTGCAGAGGAAATTAGAGGATGCTATGGCTGAATCTAAAAGTCATAAAGCATCACTCTACGATGCGGAAAATGAGAGAGACGGCTTGATACTCCAGCTAGCCGAGGCTTCAAGAGAAGTAACAAGTGCACAGGAAGCAAGGGAGCGGATGGAAGACGACTTGGAGGCGGCTAAAGATGAGCTCATTGAGCTAAGGGAAAGAGTCGCGCTCCAAGAAAGAACAATCACTAGACTCAAGACTACCCCTAGAGCTAGCAGAGCAGGAACCGAACAAGAGGGAGCTCTTGTACCAGCTCTGGAAGACCAGGTCCGAAGCTTACAAAGAGAGCTAAGATTAGAGCAAGTGCAAAGGTTGCACATTGCGGAGGGATCATTGGCAGCAGAGGAGAGGCTCACTTTAGAAAATCAAACACTAAGAACAGAGAATGAGACCCTCCGCAAACAGCTCCAAGATCTACAAGAGCAACAAAGAAGAGAGACAGAGACACCAAAAGAAGAATCAGGTGGTGCAGCCATAGAGCTACCAGAAACTGGAGAGGCAACCACAATTGAAGATCCAGCCCCAGTTCACGAGGTGGCCTCGACTTCAAGAATCTCTGAAGAAGAAGAACAAAGGCTCTATGACCAAATAGCAAAGTCAACAGAGGAGAGTGGCAAGGCGGAAATGGAATGGGAGAGGAGACTCCTAATCTCCATTAGACTTCAGGGATTAGACACAAAAGTGCTCCATGAAGAGTGGATGCAACCCAGCCTGCCTTTCCCTTTGATGAAGTTTGAAGTGATAAAAACGAAAAAGAGAATAGAGGAGGAGCAGTATGTCGCTCTTTACAAAGGCGACATCACAAAAGAGGAACAATCAAAGAAGATTGTAGATTCGCAGCCTAGATGGAGGAAAGGTTGGCTGAACAAATACCCAGCCTACCTCATCTACTTGGTAGAGGCACCAAAGGAGATTCGGGAGGATGCAACCTTCTGCCCGGTGCCAAGAGTCAGAAGCTGGAAAGAGCATGGCAGGATTGCAGAAAAGAAGCCAAATTGGCTTAATTACCCCAAGATGCCAGGACCAAAGGCGGGAGAGAGAATAGAAAAAGCCTACATGGTGAAAACCCTAACGGGCACCATCAAGCTCTTTACTGGCTCTCCTGACCTTTCGTGTCAGATGCTCAAGAAAATCTGCAGGACTCTCTTAGCTTGCATTGAAGTGTTCATGCCAGATAAAGCCACGACCTCGAGTCTACTATCGACGGCCGACACAGTGACTGATATGATATATGATCTTTCATTGCAGCCTTCTCCAAAAGTGTTGCACCTCCTATACCAGAGGATTATGTTTTTGCCTAGCTTCCACATGCAAACATTCGAAGAAGCTTTCTACACCGGCTTTTTCACCCACGAAAGCAAAATATTCGGCCCAACCTTGACCATCGGCAACCTACGATACGAATCACATTTGCAGATGCTCAAGACGACAGGACTTTATTGACGAAGCATAAAAGTCATGTCAGGGACGACATGAATGCGGAGGGGGGGAGTGTTGAGCCAGCAGAGGATCACACCCACATTTTTGCTCACACTCATCATTTTTGTAACCATTGATTGTAATAAATGTCTTTCCGACATTGATTTTGAATTGAGCCATTCATTAAGTAACGGGACTCAATTGAGTTTCCAGCTTGTAATCCCGAAGTAATTTCACTTGCCGATGTAATTAGTTAGAGATGTTCTCACCTCCAAAGCTGAGGTATATAAGCCAAAGTTTTGTAACCTAAAAGAGAGATTCAGATTATTAATCAAAGTGAGTTTTTGAGCGCCGTGACTGTGTCTGAGAGAGAGTGAGAGAGAGAGAGAGAGTCTTATCTACTTGCTAGCGAGCTACGGAGCCGCCATTGGAGAAGCGACACCGCCATTGTGTTAGCAACGGCGAGAGCTACGCACTGATACCGAGAGTGCGCGCTATCGGCTTCTATGTGTGGTAAGTTCCTACGAGCTTCGGTGTGAGTTTTCTTCCAACTCGTGTGTCGGAATAGAGCGTGCAGCATATCTATAGAACCACAACGAGTAGAGCTACACATTAGTACCATCGGGGTCAAGTTTCGGTCACCTGTATTTTTTGGCCTGTCTTCATACGCGTTTACCGCACGGAGTGGTTATAGGTTGATTTTGTAGTTCAAGTCTTTAGGGTGTTGTTCTTACCTAGTGTATAGACTTCCCCTTGAGTTTGAGATCGATTCAATGATTCTAGATCCTGTTTCGTATAGCATTCGTTCGTAGTATGGATTTCAGTCACTTGCGTATTTTAGAACTTAGATTTGATTTCCTTAGTAGTGATTGTCATTAGAAGGTCGAGTAGGTGATTTGACACCCACCTAGTTGTTTCCATGCGCCTGCGGGTCAAGCTCCGTCCTCGTCTGACAAATTCTGTTGTTGGTTGAGTTCTCGCTATTTAGCTTCCACTAGCGGCGTAACCGCCTTAACAGCGATGCAATTCGCGATGTGGATGATGATGTGGCACATTCTTACGTGCCGTAAAGGTGTCAAAATTTTAGTGAAGGGGTTGTACCACGGTCACGGCATCATGACTGTGAGGATTTAGACTTGGGGTTCAAGGCAGGGCTACCACAAAGGGGTGCTTTCACATGCAATAAAAGGAGGCTAAATATAGAAAGGGGGTTTCGAAAATAACAAGGAGAAAGCTCACATGGCCAGAAGGCCCCCTTTTTGTCTGTAGAGTTTGGAGGATGGTTTTTCAGGGGGGAGCTTCTGGGATAGCCGTAGGAGAAGAGGGAGGCCATTTTTTTGCTCAAGGGAGGAGCCCTTGGCCTAGATGAGGTGGACTCGGAGGTGTGTTCCCAAGCTCTCAAGACAGGTCGGAGATGCCATCATAGTCGTGCTTTGGTTGCCATGCTCTCAGCAAGGAGAGTGGCACAAGCGTTGAAGCTAGAGATTGTAGATTTTTCTTTTTTGCTCTAGGTCACCATGCTGAGCAGGTTGTAGTAGATTTTAACGGTTGTATAGATGAGTTTTTTTTGTCATAATTGAAGCAGATCCTACCTATTTCCAGTGTCGTTTCTTCCCCTTTTCTTCCTTCTTCTCTTTGCTCTATTTCGACAATCCGGTGCTGGTGTTGGAGATGTGTGTGCCTCCTCGGGCCTTTGTTTGCGTGAGAGAGAAAAAGAGAGCGGTGTGTGCTACTGTACGGTCGTAAATGGGCCGGATCGGTGTGGATTGCTATCAATTGTGCAAGTTTTGAAGGTGAACTCTAGTGGATCGGGGTGCGGTGGCTATCCTGAGCTATAGAGAGGCTTGCTATTTTGTGCCGGGTGTGTTCCCCTTTCCCCCCTTCCAACGCCTCTCTATAGCCCAAGATATACACATCAACCCTAACCACTAGAGTTCACCTACAAAACACCATTTTCACATGGCCGTATGCACACACTTGATGCGACAACACAAACAAAGCCCCATCATCCTCAACAACTCAATTCATGGCCTTCACTACACACACAACCTCTCTCAATCCCTCTGTGCACATCAGTCCATCGGGGGGGCACAATTGCCGACAGATGCCCGAAAACACATGCACACAACAAACAAGAGAGGGGGAAAGGTGGAATCGACATGAAATTTACATCAATGATGTCTTCAACTCAAGATAGCTCCAATCCAGCACACCCTTCTCTGAGAGAAAAACATCAACAAACAGCCCTCCGACTTCACAAAAACACAACAGCCGCACCTTGACTCCACACAATCCGGCTCGACGCTCAATAGTGGAGCAAAATATGGCTCACAAAGCCCAATTGGCCAAAAAGCTCTTGAAACTACGTGTGAATTTCCTTGTATAAGGAGGGCTAAGCACAAAAAAAGAAAAAATTGGGTTTTAATCTGCTTGTACTTCTCAACTAGAGCTTTTCTTGGCATTTTTTGCATTGCATACAAGTGGCACCCTTATTGAGCAACCCATGCATGCCCAAGCACCTTGGTCACTTCCATTTCCATCTCAATGAGAACTGTTCCCTTGGCCCTGGCACCTTGCTCCTCAACTTCACACATGAAAAACACCCTAGGGGCCACCTACGGCGCCGTCGGTGCTCACCCCTGTAGCCTTCAAAAGTATTGGCCGTTAGAGGGTGTGGGAACCTCGCCTATTGGGTATGTCATGTCATCACTTCCAGGGGGCACTGCCAATGGCAACAACAACAAACAGTAGTACTATTAGCCACCAACATGCCGCCATCGGCCAAAACCCGCCTACTGTCTCTCGCCTGCACCGCCATGACAATGCTAGAGGTGCACCCGCCATAGCTCACCATGCCTTGGAGCTCCTTCTCTCCACGCTTAGCCTTTGACTCGCACTCACTGCAACATATATACCCTCCATTTGTACTCATTGGCACCGCATATGGGACACCTTGATGCCACGTGGAAACCTTAGGAGGACTCACCCGCAAGGGCCTTCAAGGTCACCACAACCTTTAAAAAAATCACTTCATTGCACCAACTTGGGAGTACTATTAGTTTTTGCCTACAAACTCAATTGCTAGTCTATAAAAATCGGGTGAAAAAAATTTATGTTGGCTTCATTTCCCTTAGATCGCGAGCATTTCAAATCTGTCGTGCCCTCTAACAGTGCGAACAAATACTGGGAAAATTTGTTAGGCTCTCTCCCCATGCTGCAAGTCATGAACTTCAAATTGCTATGACTTTGTGCTCGCGACTCTGATTGACACACAGTCACTTCCTACTGATTTCACATAGTGCACACTATCATTGAAAATTTCATCGAGCTCCCAAAAAACGCCAAATGGCACGTCTCCCAATGTAGACAAACTGGCACAAACCCGGTCCCTAGAAAGACTTCAAAGCTCCATATTTCTCTTATGGGAATACGGACTTGTGCCAACTATGCCTCTTATCTGGTTCAAGATGTTGGAAAGATTGTGCTTACTGCTGCAAATGGCAGTTCTTTCACACTTGTTGATGCACTTTATGTACCTGGGATCAAGAAGAATTTTTTGTATGTATCTACACTTGCTAGACTTGATCTTGTAGTGAAATTTGTGGATGACAGATGTACTGTACATGATCTTAGTTTTGATGATGAAGTTATTGCATCTAACACTTTATGATGCGGGCTATATAAGCTCACTTTGTATCACAAGTGTGGGCAAAATTTTGCAAATGCAGTTGTGGATTCAAAGGCTATTTCAGATGTAAAACTTTGGCATGCATGTTTTGGTCGTTATAATTTTTGCCAGTTTACTGCGTTTGCAAAAATCTGATATGGTTGCTTCTTTGTTGCCTCTTGAAGTCCCTGTCAAACACGTTGTGAAGGATGTATTTTGGGTAAGATGCAGTGTTCTGAGTTTCCAAAGGATGGGTCAGTTTGTGCTACATGCAGATTGAAGCTTGTGCATAGTGATGTTTGTGGGCCTATGCAAACTCCGTCCTTGGGAAATTACTTGTACTTTGTGACTTTCATTGATGAGTACTCCAAGCATGCATGGGCCTATCCGTTGAAATCTACATCCGAAGTGTTTATGTACTTCAAGCAATTTCCTGCTATGGCTAAAAATCTCTCAAAATGTACTATGGGCATCCTCTCCTTTGATCGGGGGAGAGGGGTATATGTCTCATGAATTTAGTGCTTTTTTGGCTAGTCATGGGATAAAACACCAATGTACAATGCCGTATACGCCTCAGCAGAATGGTGTTGTTGAGAGGAAAAACAGGTCTCTTATGGAAATGGCACGATGTATGGTCAAGAGTCAAGGTTTACCACATTTGTTTTGGCTCGAGGCTGTCATGTGTGCCACTTATGTACTCAACAGGTGTCCTACAAAAGCATTGCAGTCTATGACTCCATATGAAGCATGGCATGATAGAAAGCTATCTATTGAGCACATGCGTGTTTTTGGCTGTTTTGCTTATGGTTTAGTGCCACAAGCGCAATGCAAAAAATTAGATGATAAGACTGTCAAATGTATTTTTTGTTGGTTATAGTGCTGAGAGCAAAGATTATAGGTTCTTTCGTATGCAAACAAAGCATATTTTGGCCTTACCTGATATTGTGTTTGTGGAGGATTCTGTTCAACCTTTGTTGTCATGTACTAGAGATAGTAACTTTCAGCTCATAGGACATTTATGACAGTTTATTGCCTCTTTTCAGTGGTGGACCTATTACTGTGCAGATGTACATGATGTACTTGATGAGGAAAGGGCTGAAAATGAACAAGCTAGAGGTATGTCAAAATGGATGGTGCACACTTTGCGTGACAGTAAATTGAATGCACCTTTGTCTAGTCGTACTTGTTCAGGTTCTCGCCATGCCTCTTAGACATCAGATTGTTATTCTTTGGTTATGTCTAGCTTATGTGATATAAAGCAACCTCTATCTTTTGATGAATCATATAATTCAAAAAATTGAATGGCTGCCATGCAATCAAAATATGATTCATTTATAAAAAATGACACATGGACTTTATGTGATTTGCCTCCTGGCAAAAAAGGCCATTGGTACAAAGTGGGTTTACAAGTTCAAACGCAAGCCAAATGGTGAGGTTGATCACCATAAGGATCGACTTGTTGTTGCTAAAGGATATGCATAGTAGAAAGGCATAGATTATGAAGAAACTTTTTCTCCCACTTGTCGTATGACTACTATTCATTTTCTATGTGCATTCGAGGCTCATTTTGATTGGGATGTACATCAATCCGATATTGTTACTGCTTTCTTGAATGGGGACATTTTTTAGAAAGTCTATGTAACACAGCCTCACGGTTTTTTCAAGAAAGGACAAGAGGATAAAGTGTGCAGATGTAAGAAGGCTTTGTATGGATTGAAGCAATCTCCTCATGCTTGGTATGAGAAAGCTCACACTCATTTGGTCAAACAACGCTTTTGTAATAGTCCAGTAGAAATCACATTGTATGTCAAACGGTGAGGGCCATGTACTTTTCATTTATTTGTTGTTCTTTATGTGGATGATTTGCTGATCATTGGTCCCAATGAGGCACATATCGCTGAATTTAAGGCTGATTTGAATGCTACTTTCAAAATAAAAGATTTGGGGCTGTTGCATCATTACTTGGGTATACAGTTTAAGCAGTGTGATGGTGGTATTGCCATGTGTTAGAAAAGTTACATAGAGACATTGCTATGTAAATGTAGACTTGAGGATTGCAAACCTATTTCCACTCCCATGGAAACAGGTTTAAAGTTGAGTCTACATGATGTTGGTGATCTTGTTGATGTCACTCTTTACCAAACTATTGTTGGGTCCCTCATTTATGTATGCAACACAAGGTCGGATATTCAGTTTGCAATCTCACGGATCAGCAGATTTATGCATAGTCCAAGGTCTAAGCATTGGCAGACAGTCAAGAGAATTTTTTGCTACTTGAGTGGCACTTTGCATATTGGCTTGTTTTATCCCAAGAAGGGGGGATCATTGCTGCGCCAGATTTACATGCTTAGATTGGGCTGGTTGTTATGACACGCGAGTGTCCATAAGTGGTTTTTGTTTCATGCTTGGCAGTTCAGTTATTTCATGGTTGAGCAAGAAGCAACCTAATGTGGCCACTTCTAGTTGTGTGGCTAAGTACAGGGCGGTCTTCACAGCTACGATTGAATGTGTAGAGCTCAGACGCCTTATGACTGATTTGAGTATTGGACAACCTTGCAGATCTTTTCACAAAGGCATTGTCTCACAAGAAGTTTGAAGCATTTTGCAAAGCTTTGGGCTTGCTCCCCTTTGTGGACTGATCCCATCCTGCGGGCACGGCACTTCCCTTCACTCTTCGTGCTAGCCCTCGTTCACCGCATCACTCCCAGGGGGGATTTGGTATGATATACATGTGGTAGTGATGTGTGTGAACACTCTAGGACCGTCGGGGCATTTTTTCCTCTTTAGGAGGTTTTTTCCCCCGTGCATGGTATATACACCCATCACTCCAAGGCTATCTATCTTTCCATTACACACTAAGTAATACACTCTCTGTTGTGTGCCTTGAGCTTCCTTTGTCTTCTCCAAGCTATGTGTGTTTTCCTGCAACCCTAATTCCAATAGAGAGCAAAAATTGAGTTCTTAAAGCAACACAAGATCAACAAAGCAAGAGCTTTAAGCATGTAGATCCATGTCTCCCTACATGCTCGAATGAGACCAAAATTTGTCTACAATTACATTAAGGCTTGGGAAAGTCAACCCTCAAATTTGGACAGAAGTGGACACCTAAAGATAAAAAAACTATGAGTTCATAGAATTTCACTATGGAAATGATCAATTTTTACACAGGCCAAAAAAGTGATCCAAACCCCAAAAGTTGATGAGCAACTTCTTAAGGAACATGTTAAGATGCTTGCCCACAAGCTGGTGAGGCGGTCCGGGGCGGGCAACAAGAAGAGTGGCCTCTAAACACCCTTCGAGGCTCCCGTGCTGCTCAATTGGGGCTGGGGCAAGCACAATCAGAGACAACAACAACCCACAACCCGAAACCAAACAAGAAAAGGGGCACCACCTAGTTGTAGATGCGAACTAGGACGCACGTGATATCTCCTTGTACTCAAACGCACAAAGAGAGGGGAATGCAAGATAGCCACACACACCAAACACAAACATTCACTAAGCCAGAGAGAGGTAAAGCGCACAAATCAACTTGATCAACTCAGTCTTAGCCTTAAAGACTAGATGCACACAAAGCTTGATGAGAAATAGAGAGACAACACAAAACTTGACCTTGTTGCCAATACACAAATTGTCTTAGGGTCACGGGAGCCCTCTCACCGAGCACCCTCTTACAATTGAAAGTTTTGGCAAACAATTCAACAAGCCCTCAAACCACCAAGCATAAACTGGCACAACAAACTTCAAGGACAATATACCTTCAACCACCTGATGAGCCAACTTATCAAGTCAATTTGGAGAGAAGAGTCGTAGTTGCAGCATACAATTGCACCCAAAACTAAGAATCTTATTTATGGACAAGAGTAGGCTACAAGTGTGATTGCAGAGTATAGTATCACTCCACTCCTCTAGATGGCATAACTAACTTCAAGCTTCTCCATGCACCTATGTGTAGTGATGGAATAGAGCACTCACAATGCACACACTCTACACAACTAGGCTTGAAGAGTGGTGTGTTATGTGTTGATAATGGTGTGGTGTAGTGTGATCATGTGATCATTTACAAGGGAGAGAAGGGCTCTATTTATAGGTAAAATATACACATAAATAGAACTAGGTTTTTTGGATTTTTGTTGGGATGGAGTTACACCAAAAATAAGAGAAGCTTGCATGAAATTATTTTTATATGGAATAAAGAGTATGCAAAATGGTAAGAAAAAATATGGTAATGGTGAGTCAATGTACATAGCATAAATAACACATACCTAAGTATAAATATTTAAATAAATACCAAAATAATTATGAAAAATCCTTTTATTTAGGCCCTATATACAATAAAATATTTACACACAAATGGGCCATAATATACTTATATATTTTTTATTTTTTTATTTTATTTTTGGCTCAACTAGCCCAGTGACTAGCTAATTGAGGGTTTTTAAGAAAATATGGAGAAAGTCCCTAACTCACACACGCCTATGTACAGTGAAATGGTAGGGATGACCAAAATTTTTGAGTGATTTGATAGGGTGAGGTAGCTTACCATGGAAATTATGGAAATCCGAAAAATGGCTATCATTAGCCTCCCGTTACATAATGGTACATTCATGTACCATTTATCCGATCATACAACATGTAGATTGTGTAACGTCTGTCTTTGTCTGCTCTCATCTTTGAAGAACCTTTGTTGTATGATTAAGAAACCTTGTGTGATATGGAAGGTTCTCAAAGCCAATAGTAGGATGTAATGAAGTGATGGAGTAAACCTCCTCCATTGAGAAAGTTTCCATAAGCACCCCCCAGGATCAAAGATCTTGAAATATCTTTCCCAAAGAGAGATGTATGGTATGGAATTACTTACTGATTTCGGTTGAAGAAGCTTCTAGATTTTATTGTTGTCCATCATTGCATCTATCACTAGTAATGTGATATAAAAGATTGGTTGCTCTTCCTCCTGTGTAAAGTTGATGTATCTGCTACTATCTTCAAGAGCTTGTATGAGAAAATTCCTGAATTGTAGCTCATAAATTTCATTCAACCTGGGTAGGCTCATCAAGTCAAAATTTATATGATCTTCATGATTTAGGAAAGCTTGATCCATGCTTCCAACTGCTATTGGAAGATATTGCAAATGGTTTACCACATAAGTAGATAATAGATGAAGGTTTCTATTGCTTCCAACACATTGGGAGAGAATAGATTTTGGTACTGATTCATGAAATATCCACATGTAGCAATCAACAAGTTTTTCATCTATGATGAAGACCAAAAGCATCACAATGTGCGACCTCCATACACCAAAGAACCAAATGAAGAAGGTTTGGAAACATCCGTTCATCACCAAGTATTCATGTCCTCTTCCACTTAAGAAGGTATGGTGCCCCGGATGAAAGGTATATGTTAAGAGAGGAGAAGTTGACTTTGAAGAGGTGAAACCCAATGTGAAGATGATTGGGGCTTCAAAAGCTTGGATTTTCTTGCTAAGAGATTGTCCCATGAATGGAGAGCCACCCACTAAAACACCATTGGAGAGAATGATACCCTTCTGACAGTTTCCTTTTATGATTTTATTTTTTACTACTCTGCCATGTTCTTCATCCCCTTCTAAGCCCCCCCTTTGGCAAGGTTGTAACTCCTCACATTATACCACCTCAAAGGTTGATGGATTACTGTATGATTTTGTGAAAACTTTGGCTTCTTGCATGATAGGTTCCTCTATGCTTAACATATATGGGTCATACCAATGCTTTTCAACATCCTCAAACACTTTTTGAAGATTATCCTCATATGGATTCAACTCACACTCTTCTACTTTGTTTTGGAGTTGGCATTCCATGTACACAATCATCTCTTTATGATCAATGTGGTCTAAGATCTCCCCACCTATGATCTCATCTTCTTCTTCACTCTCTTCTTTTAGACAAGATACACTCTCAGAACATTCCATAAGATCAAGGTTACCTTCAAGGTCTTCATTCTCCATAGAGTCATGTTGCACAAAAGCTTCGTTTGCTCGGACTAGAAATTGATCCTCCGCCAAAAGGTTTGATGTATCCATTATTGAATCATCAATGCCATTTGAGATATCTTGTGTCGATTTTTGCATGCTTGTGATAAAGGTAGAAGAAAGAGATTCCACATTTGAGTCTTGGCCACACACTTTAGCACTTGAATAATCAGTTGGCATGTAAGTAACTTCTTCAACATTTGTCGGAGTAGAAGGAGACAAGTATGGCAAAGGAGATGACTCCTTGATAGAAACACTTTCATGATGGTTGGTTCTTCCAGCATGATGGAAACCATTTTTGATGTAGAAGTACTTGTGAAACTTCCTTCTGGCAATAGTGACCGCTTCTTCAAAGGTAGAGGGTCCACTACAAGTAACCTTAGTCTTTAGGAAAGGAGACAAACCCGAAATAAATTGCTCCATTTTTACATAATCTGGAAATGTAGAACTAAATCCACATCTTCCCCATTGACAAGAAAAAATATCCTCATAAGCATAGTAGTCTTCACCATGTTGTTGAAGTCTCCCTAATGAAGCCCATGCTGTCTCTGTTGTTGGAAATTTAGAGAATGTGGTCTTCAAAGCTTTGGAAATTTGGGTATATCCATCTTCAATTTGAGAAGACATACTCCAAAACCATTGCTCAACGTTGCCTCTAAGGAATAGCAATAGAAAATCCCCTTTTTCAATGTCATCCCTTTTACCAAGGATACGACAAACCATTCTAAAATCAGCAAGAAAATCATCAACATCTTCTTCTAGATTTCCGAAGAAGATTGGGATATCATCAAAGGTATAGCGTGTCATAGTTTCTCAATGCTAGAACCACACAAAGATTAGTTCC
Source organism: Adiantum capillus-veneris (assembly GCF_014529385.1). Lineage (NCBI taxonomy): Eukaryota > Viridiplantae > Streptophyta > Polypodiopsida > Polypodiales > Pteridaceae > Adiantum > Adiantum capillus-veneris. Next base: position 16,784,392 of record NC_140933.1, read on the forward strand.
AAACAATCATTTTCTCTCATGACATCAACTAACTACACAAAGTTTTGAAAGGTCTTTTAGCATGAATTCTAGATTCTTATGTGAAAATGTTTTTTTTCTTTCTTATGTTATGCTAATCCAAACCATATTCTAGATCAATTTTTGTTGCCTTGAAATTAAACTCGGTCATACAAGTTTTCATGATTCATATAATCTACTTGATTATGCTGAAATTCAAGCATTCATGCAATACAACAATAAGCACAAAGTCATTCCTCAGTGGGGGCACCAATTTGAGGCGGTCCGTGGCGGGCAACAAGAAGAGTGGCCTCTAAACACCCTCGAGGCTCCCGTGCTGCTCAATTGGGGCTGGGGCAAGCACAATCAGAGACAACAACAACCCACAACCCGAAACCAAACAAGAAAAGGGGCACCACCTAGTTGTAGATGCGAACTAGGACGCATGTGATATCTCCTTGTACTCAAACGCACAAAGAGAGGGGAATGCAAGATAGCCACACACACCAAACACAAACATTCACTACGCCAGAGAGAGGTAAAGCGCACAAATCAACTTGAGCAACTCAGTCTTAGCCTTAAAGACTAGATGCACACAAAGCTTGATGAGAAATAGAGAGACAACAAAAAACTTGACCTTGTTGCCAATACACAAATTGTCTTAGGGTCACGGGAGCCCTCTCACCGAGCACCCTCTTACAATTGAAAGCTTTTTTAATGAACGAAACATCAGTCTACACTGATTTAACCAAGCATGGTTTTTTTATAAGGAGGGACAACTCCCGGATTGCCAATAGGCAAGTTCTCCCCTGGCCTACTGAAATTGCCGTAGGGCTCAGCGACGCAAGGATATTGAATAAAGCGTAAAGCCTTTTCCTAGCTTCCAACTGCCCCCCAGAGCCTCAGGAAGGAAAGCGCTTGAATTAACAGAAGGAAAAGGGCCTAAGTCGGCTCTGCAGATGCACTTACAGACCAGTAGTAGACCGTGCAATGTACACACCACTGCAGACAATGGCCACATTATAGTTGCTTTATTGGCTTAAAGTCGTGCTATACTACCTACAACGCGTCGATGAGGAGAAGCGTTAGGCGTACAGCAACGTAGGGCCTGCTGACAACATGTAGTGCGAGGGCAGGGTTCGAACCCGCAGTCTTCAGGTCATGAGCTTGACGAGAACAGAAGGAAAAGGGCCTAAGTCATCTCGGCAGATGCCGTACACTTGAGTGTTCCGGCGACACTGTACCCTTGAATGAGACACAGGTAAGTGAGATCTCCTTGCCTGGGTACACAGAAGTTATCCCTTTACTAACCGTAATCCTAAGTTGGTGAGCCGTGTGATGGGCGACCATCTTACAAAGTTCAAAGAGCACCTGATTCTGTCACTTGGGTAAATGGATGTTCACAGCTCGATGGCCGTACTAAGAAAATAGTAAACATACGCCTCGATAAGGCACGGCTAGGACGGCTCATTGGTTCTTCCAACGTTTTGGCAAACAATTCAACAAGCCCTCAAACCACCAAGCATGAACTGGCACAACAAACTTCAAGGACAATATACCTTCAACCACCTGATGAGCCAACTTATCAAGTCAATTTGGAGAGAAGAGTCGTAGTTGCAGCATACAATTGCACCCAAAACTAAGAATCTTATTTATGGACAAGAGTAGGCTACAAGTGTGATTGCAGAGTATAGTATCACTCCACTCCTCTAGATGGCATAACTTACTTCAAGCTTCTCCATGCACCTCTGTGTAGTGATGGAATAGAGCACTCACTCTACACAACTAGGCTTGAAGAGTGGTGTGTTATGTGTTGATAATGGTGTGGTGTAGTGTGATCATGTGATCATTTACAAGGGAGAGAAGGGCTCTATTTATAGGTTTTAGAAGCCCCGATTAGGATTAGGCCTAATCAAGTTTATTTGAAGGAATACAAGATTATGCATTTTTTCTATTTTTTATTTTTTAATGAGGGTGGGTCTCTCTTGTCCTTTGAGTCACATGGATGTGGGCTCAAGGGAAGAGAATTATTGAGGATGATAGGAGAGAGGATTGAGTGAATAATTTGGGAGTGCCTACTCTAGTAGAGGGTGCATTTTACAATAAGGTTAGTGGTTAGTAATTACCACTAAAAAATATTTACAAAATCATTCACCAAATGGTGAGATATATGATGAGAAAAGTTAGAGAAGGGATGAGCTTGTAAAGAGAGGTTGAAGCTTTGGAGAAGTTGACATTCACCTCTTTACAGCACCGGTAGAAGAAGCGGTCAGCATCGCGAAGTAGCACGTGTCGATGAAGCTATGTTATCTTCAAACCTTGGAAAATTCATGATAAAAGCTTTCATTTGCAGAGGTTATCCTTGGATTTTTGCTGATTTTTTGAAGTTCTTTACAAAGCTGAAGAGAGTATGGTAATATGGACATATATGTAGAAAGAAAGGGGGACACATAGGGTGTAGAAATGGAGGATGAAGGCTATGGAGGTGTGAGAGATGTGGCAATGGTGAAGAGGGTGAATTAGTACATGGGAGTTGCAGGTTTGGGAGTGGGAAGGAGAGGGAGGAGTGTGTGTGAAAGAGGAAAATGATAAAGTGGAAGAGGGAGTGTGGCTGCATAGCATGGGCAAACTGGGGTCCACCAATAAAATCATAGCTCACAGCTCGTAAGTCAAAAAAATATAAAAAAATTTGAGGTAAAATTTCAGCTCACGAGCTACAACTTTTGTTTGTATCACCTTTTCAAATTCGGGGAGCATGTGATCTTTAAAAATTCAGCAAAACTGACTGTCTTTTCCACTACACAAAGTCCTTGTGAGGGCTTTCTTTGGATGATTCTTTTGAATACCTCCAAGAGTGAGCTCCCCATGGTGCATGCATGCATTCCACATACCATTGACCTTATTTGGTAGGTCTATAATTGAAGATATTGTTGAGATCATGATATAAGTGAATAATACAACTAAGAAAATCAAATATTGAGGGGTCTAAAAAAAAATATGTACATGTAAAATATAAATAATATAGGTGGAAAAAATATAAAGGGGTCAAAATAAATCTCTCTCATTATAAGTCTACCATAAAAAGATGAATATTTTTGGTGGTCTAATTTATGAGAGTAATAGAGAATAGATGTAGGAAGGAAAAAATCACAATAGTGAAAAAATATACACATAAATAGAACTAGTTTTTTTGGATTTTTGTTGGGATGGAGTTACACCAAAAATAAGAGAAGCTTGCATGAAATTATTTTTATATGGAATAAAGAGTATGCAAAATGGTAAGAAAAAATATGGTAATGGTGAGTCAATGTACATAGCATAAATAACACACACCTAAGTATAAATATTTAAATAAATACCAAAATAATTATGAAAAATCCTTTTATTTAGGCCCTATATACAATAAAATATTTACACAAAAATGGGCCATAATATACTTATATATTTTTTATTTTTTTATTTTATTTTTGGCTCAACTAGCCCAGTGACTAGCTAATTGAGGGTTTTTAAGAAAATATGGAGAAAGTCCCTAACTCACACACGCGTATGTACACTGAAATGGTAGGGATGACCAAAATTTTTGAGTGATTTGATAGGGTGAGGTAGCTTACTATGGCAATTATGGAAAGCCGAAAAACGGCTATCACTCGGTGAAAAATGGGTTTTAAACATGGATGGAGAGTTGGTAGATTTTGGGTCCCAAGCATATAGAAGTATTAAATCATCAAGCAATGAGGAAATTATACAAGATTGGTCAAAAATCCAAGATATTTGCAACTCCAAAGTTTCAAAATGCTAAAGTTAGGGTTTTGTAACACAAAGACCATAAAAAACAAACTTGAAAAGTTGTATGCTCAAAGTGTCAAAGTGCAACCAAGGAATGCTTGGAAAAAGTGTAATATTTGTCAGCCAGGCCAAAAGGGTCAATCGTAGTCAGATGGTAGTGAAAATTGATGAACAGGTGGAAGTAAAGGTGTCAACTAGCATCCAATCATCTAATCAATAAAAAATCAACACCTATTAGCCACAAGAATCAACCAAAGTGGGATCCAAAATACAAATATGGTGAAAGTAAAAAAACAGGGCCATAAATTGGGAAATTGGGTTAACTTAGTGAATCTAGATTTGAATCTGAAAAGATTCCACCAGTGTGCTAGGATAGGCTGTAAGAAACATGCCCACAAAGTCTTAGTCCAAACTGTGACCAAACATGGATCATGATCCATGTACCTTTTCAAACTTTCAGGACCAGGACCAAGCCATCATGACCCACATACTATTTGAAGTCCAACCTTGAAGTTTCAAGCCATTTAAACATCAAAACCCTTGCAAGAATACCAAAATTCTCTATTCCTGTAAAAATTTACAAAATCTGGCTTAGAATCCCAAACAATGATCCAAATCACAAAAGTTTTCATCTATAGCATCCCTTGATCATGCTGCAACAAGATGGTGTAAAGATCACTCGAAAATGTGTTCCAACATGGATTGTGATCCATGTACCTATGACCCAAAATTGACGTGAACCAATTTGCCCTAGTGCTTGTAGTTGTCCTAGACACAGTGGTGAAGTTTTGTCAAATTTGAAACTTTTTTGCTCACGTTATGCTCATTTTTCATTTTATGGTACAGTTTGCATCAAAACGACTTATTCCGAAAACTTTTTGATAAACTTATGGGCACTAAAAAACTAAAATTTTGATAGCAAGATTCCATGCCGATGTGCACGGAAGAAGTGAGAGGAAGCTCCCTACAAAGTCTTTCAAGCACATGTTTTGAATATGTCAAGGGGTAGTGGTCTCTTCTAGTGGCGGCATTGACCTTCTTGAGATCCACGCACACTCTGAGTTTCCCATTCTTTTTTGGCACAATAACTATTGGAGACATCCATTTTGAGTGCTCAATAGGGTATATGAATCCGCATTTGACAAGCTTTTCAATCTCTTCTTGAACAATCTTTGCATACTTAGGATTCATTAGGTGGGTCGTTGCTGCAATGGTTTAGCAATGTTATTCATGGGAATTGTGTCTGTTGGCAGGTATGCCGCTAGCGGATGCTAGCGTAGTGAGAACAGAACCAACAACTCTATGTCGGTCGAGGATGAACCTACTTCTCGACCTTGTAAGACAATCACTAATAAGGGAATCATGTCAAAGATCGCACTAGTGAAAACAATCCAAACTACAATGCTAACGCTCACCAAATCTAGGTCAAACGCACTCAAAACATTACAAAACTCATAAGGTACACTCTCCTTGCCTTGAGATCTATATCCTATGGACTGTGACTGGATAACCCACCTCCAACTACCCTTTGCGACAATCACATATAAAGACAGACAACAAAATAAAAGTTACCGTTTTTTGTGGCGTATGATCCTAACATGTAGTCCTAATTGCCGTGAACCCATAGGTACAAAGAAGTCACCAAACGGACACGTGGTTTGCAAGAAAACTCACCCAAAATCTTGTAGATGCTCTCTTTTTGTTGTTGTCAAAATCATACACTATTTGCGTCGGAGGGAAGCCCTTGCACTTGCTAACGCAATGGTAGTGTCGCTTCAGCAATAGGCCTTCTGTAGCGTGTGTCGCAATGAGATCAAGTCTCTTTCTCTCTCTCTCTCTCTCTCTCTCTCTCTCTCTCTCTCTCACTCTAATAGACTCCACGCACAAAGATAAGACCGATTTGATTACAAAAGTTGAACTATATACATTCCTCCATAGAGGCTTGTTCCCAGAAGGTCTATTTGCAACTCAAATATTACAAAGGTACCATTTCACTTCAAAAAATAATGGTACAATGTATTGGGGAACCTCTTCTGTATCCTGGCATCAACACTACCCCTTCTGCGTCCATGTCGTCCCTGCCATGACTGGTCTTACTTTAGTAAGAGCTACTCTTGTGACAGTGGAAGCCTGGTGGTTTTAGCAGCTTTAGGTACAATTCGTACCGGATGTTCCCCAAAGTGACCGTTGGGCCAAATATCTTGCTATCATAAGTAAAGAATCCCGTGTAGAACGCTTCTGGAAATGCTTGCATATGATAGCTAGGTAGGAACATGATTCTCTCATACAACAAATGTAAAACTTCTCAAGATGGTTGTTTTGACAGATCATGTGTCATTGCAGTGACAGTGTCGCCCGTTGATAGGAGGGTGAAATTCGTTGCTTTTGTAGGCACGAACACTTCCAAACAAGCTAACAATGTTTTGCATATTTTTTTGATCATGATACACGTCAAATCTGGGGAGCCTGTGAAGATCTTAATGGTGCCCTTTAGGGTTTTCACCATATAAGAGACACATATTCTCCCTCCTAATTTGGGTGCAGACAGAGATGGATGGTTCAGCCAGTTTGGATGTGCCTTTAGGATTCTGAAATGATTTGCCCACGTGCGAACATGAGGGATTAGGCAAAATATGAGGTCATCTCTGATTATCTTTGGAGCCTCCACCAGGTATTTCAAATAAACTAGGTACTTTAGGAGCCAAGCTTTTCTCCATCTTGGTTGTGAGTCCACTACTCTACCTGTATCCTTCATTTTCTTGGCATCTCCTTCATAAACTGGCTCCGTGGATTCCTCTTTGACTCTTTTTTTTATTAGTACTACCTCGTACTTTAGGAGAGGATATGGGAGTGTGGGTTGCATCCATTCCTCCCTAAGTAGATTTGTGGCCAGCCCTTGGACTCCTACATAATGGAGCATTCTTGATTCCAATTCCAATGCTACCTTGTGGTCTCTGCTGTAGTCTTCTCTACCAAAAGTTGCAGTCGTGTTTCCTCCTCTTCTATTAGTGTGTGTGTTTGGTGTTCCCTTGTTTTCTCGTGTTCTTCCTTGTGCTGGATATCTTTGTCTCTTTCAGGGATTTCCATGGGCTCATCTCTAGCATTTGTTTCTATCTCACTATGCCTTGTTTCTGAAACCTATGTCCTTAAAGCCGTTATTTCATTTTACAAGTCAACGATCTGCCTTTGCGCCAATGTGTCTTGTTGAGTTGCTTTCTCAGCCATGTCAACCATTTGATTTTGTAATGTTTTCAGGTTCTGTTGAAGTTCTTCATGTTCTTTCTGAAGAACTATGTTTTCAGGTTCTGTTGAAGTTCTTCATGTTCTTTCTGAAGAACTATGTGTTCTGCTCTCAATCTTTCTTTGGTGGCTGAAGATCCTTCTGCCATATCCATCCTTTGTCTTTGCTCTAGCCACAATTCTTTCTGTAGGGCGGTGATTTGTACCTCTAGTGCTTGTATGACTTGGGCATCTGCACCTGCACTTGCTCTTTCGATCCTAGTTGTAGCCCTTAGTCTTTTGATTGTTTTGTCTTGAAGCTCTAACTTTTCCTTTAGCTCTAGGACTTCATCCTTTGCTGCTTCCAAGTCATCCAAGGCCTGATCTTTTTTCTCTTGGAGAGTTGTAATTGTGTTCGTTGCTTTCGTCATCTCTAGCAAGAGAGTGTCTCTTTTTCCTTCAACTTCCCTTAGTGTTGTAGTAAGAGTGTCAAGCTCTTTTTCTACTTCTTCAACCTTCAAGTGGGTATCTTGTACCAGATTTGATAGGTTTTCATGTTCCGTTTGCATTTTGTCATCCCTGGTACGCAATATGCTATTCTCTTTAGCAATGGCAAGAGACCGCGTCCTGACTCTATCCAGTATCTGATAAGCGTCTCTTATGGCGTCTTCCATTGCTGCGACCAGGTTTCAAGCTATGGGTCTATTAATTGGACCAGCCAGTGGAACTTGATACCCCATACTAATTAGCACTCCTACCTGTGGTGCTTGGAATGGGCGGGCCAAGGGTATCCATTGAGGTACCGTGGGGACTTGAACCATCCCTGGCACTCCGGGTTGTGGTGAATATCTATTTGGATTTCTTTATTGAGATCCATGGCCTACCTCTCTATTTTTCTCCTGTTCATCTCTTTCTTTGTTTCTTGGGGGCTCTTGTCTTTCTTCTTCTTTCCTTGCAGCCCATGGTGGGTTCGGAGTACCATATACCACTATGGAAGCTTCTGCCATAGTATATCCAGCTTGGATGAGATCTTCATAAGTATTTTTTTCATCCTGTTCCTGATCTCCATGTGCAGATGTTGCCTCTTTTGTTGTTTTTGGTGAAGATTGAGGTTCGGGTGTAGCTGGTTTTGAGCTCGAAGGAGGTGTGGGATATCTTGGTTGGGAAGGTGGTGTTTCCATTTTGTTTTGCTCTTCCTTATTCTCTTATTCTTCTGATGTTTGTTTCAGCTTTTGTTTGATGTTTTGAATTTCCTCCATCGTGAAAGGCTCTAGATTCTATTGATCCAGTACCTTTTCCGTCTCTTCATACGCCCAAATGTAATGGTCAAACTGGTCATCTAGTGGTTTAGAGGAGGTTCCTCCCACCTTGGCTGGGTCTGGCACCCACTATTCTTCAAAATCTCCTTTTAGTGCCCTTTCTGCTCTAAATTGTTCTATTAATCTTTGAATACAAGCAGCTTTTTGACTGTGTGTTTCCTTTGGTCTGGACTCCCTTGCTGCTACTTTCCCTTTTTTCTTGAGTGGCTCCACAGGCTCGTCTTTTGGAAATGTTTCCAATCTTCTTCTGAGCCTGGTGGTGATGGGTGTAGTTGTTGCTTTTATCGGCTCATCTTTAATATCAGGTTTTACCTTGAACCAATCATTCTATGTTGGTGGCTCTGGCCATTGTCCTCTTGTTTTGATTGCCTCATATGCAATCTTTGTCAAGGTTTCTCCTCCTCCAATGTAATTGGGCTTTTCCATGCCAATACCAATCACTTGTTCATGCAAATATTGACTGTAGATTATCTCTTTTGGTACATTGCTCTTCAAAGCCCATGTTATTGTGGTTGCCACTGCATGAGGAGGTGTTGTGTATTTATGTGGCCGCTTGCTACAAACGTGGAAGTATTGGTTGTATACTTTGCATATCTTTGCAGCTCGTGGGTCTGCCAGATCTTCAAATGTTTGATTATACTTCTTCTGTGAATAAACTTTCACCTCGTCTCTTATTTCTCCAACTGAACTTCCCTTGTTGTGAAACCCAAGTGCATCTGCTATGGTTTGAGGTGTGATTAGAGTTTCTATCTTCTAGCCATCCGTACCTATTATCACTACCTTTCCGTCTTTTTGAATAGAGCTGACTAGCTCATATACTCTCTGAACATCCACACCTTCTGGTGGAACCGTGTAGAAGTTATGAAGGTCTGCTCTTTCTAGATGGGGAAGGGTATCTTCTTTGTTTGCCATTTCTAGCATCTCTCGTGGATTCATTGGGATATCACTGTGTTGCCTTGTGTGTCTCTAAAGGTGCCTTGATACACTGCAACTCCTTCCTTTTCTAATGTTGCCTCGTCTATCTAGGCCTTGGCTGGCTTTAGTGTCTCCTCTGGTAGTGTATATGGTTCATTGGCCGCAATTATGTCTTTTACAGACATCCTCTTCTTCTTTGTTGGTGATTTACTGAAATCCATAGATCCTGCGGGCACTTCAAGTGATTAGACAATCTTGCATTTTCTTAGTTTTTATATGTCCAAATGACTCTTAAAGTGAAAAATAGGCTACCTAGGGCCTAAGGGTTCAATGTATAAGATGATGATTTCTTTTGCGTGTTGACTTATGCTGTGAGACTTTATACGCGCATGAAGTCCAAGTGCTCAAAACAGAGTGATAGTTTACATAAGCACAACACTTATCACATGCTTCATGAATATGTGTCTGAATTTCAATTTGAATGTTGTTTGGACCAACTATGACCACTTGACTCTTTGCTGGCTTGAAACTGGATTTGGGCTTACTTCTGAGTATTTGAAACTTAAATGGGATGAAATTGGGTAAATATACTCATAATCCTATTGTTGAGGCTAAGATTGGTCAATGTTGATCTCCAGGTTCATCTCCTCATCAGAGAGACTTTATACGCGTATGAAGTCTACTGTGTTAGATATGACTCAGACCTTGGTTGTAAGTAGTCATTAGCTTGTTATACCCATCTATTACAGAGAAATTGGATTTGGATTCTCCTTCTGAGTATTTGAGCAGGATTTTACCTATGGAGATTGGGTTTCCGATACTAGGGTTAAGATGGGTAAATGGCTATGTAATTTGATGGGGTTTGAGCTTTGGAGTGTAGAGGTTTGCCCTAATCCATCCTTTAATCATTATGAGACTTCATACGCATATGAAGTCTTCATTGAATTTTATAACATGTGCTTCTTCAGGAGATTCCCTTAGTGGTTGGGACACCCAATATCAACTCTGATTCCCATTTGGATATGGAGTATTTGAATGGGGTCTAGAACACTGCATAGGATGAATTTTTTGCTTTGGTACTCCTAGTGGTCTTTATCTAGCCCAAGCTTGTCCAAATGGAAGGTATGCATTGTATGTAACATGGTGCACAAGCCAGTGCTGAGAAATTGTTGGTTAGGCTCTCAAATAATAGTTTAGACGTAATACGTGTATAAAGACTATTGATGTCAAATAGTGAGAAATTCCCAAGGCTGGTAATGTATGGCTTGTGTAAAGTATCCATGAACTCTTATATAACTTTGGGCTTGTGAATTGTGACTTTATAGGCTTGGATGAGTAGTTTGTGAGCAGCACCCCCTTATTGTAGAGTTAGTCTTTATACGCGTATAAAGTCTCTTTTCACAGAATGCACTTTTGAACATAGTCATAAACTATTTGGGCTAAGTATATGGTGTGCACAAAATTTCACATGATTTGGAGCATTGTTTATGAGTCTAAAGCCAAATATTAAGATTAGGTTGAGACTTTGAGTTTTTTGGTTCTTGGGTGCCTGTAAAAGCTCCAAATTTTATGAAATTTTGTGTATTGCATCTATAGGGTATGCAAAATGATGTTGTGATTTTCTGTGAGTGTTTCTTGTGCAAAATTTTTTTGTGGGACTTCATACGTATATGAAGTCTACTGTGATAAAAACTGATTTTGATGCTTTGAGGTGGTCTGTGATTGTGTCTTAAGCCCTGTTAGCCATTTTTCACTTTAAAAAGTCAAGTGATTAGTTTTGAAACTCCCTGCTTGGTATTTCAGTCGTTGGAAGGGATTTCTGCTTTGTGGCCGCATTCACTTAGAGATTTCTTGTGATCTTCATTTCCCTTGCATGTGGATATCCTTAGGCACCGTCTTGTGGCTATAATGAATTCTTTGGACTCATAAATGCCTTGTTAGACGATTTGTCACTCAAATAGCGCCTTTTGTTGAGGAGACTATCGGCGATAGTTTTTCTTGATGTTTGACCCCACATATTGGTTGTTGATGAAGCCAGTGAAGTTTTGTGTGGCAAAAAGACATCTATCTCGACCGTGAGGCCCAAATGACACTTTGCGGCCCTGAAGCTTTGCCCCATGTTTTGACCCACTTTTGATGACGGATTCAGGAGGAGACTTACTTCACTCAAAGACATGCTTGAAATGTATCTTCTCCTAAAGTTTTGCATCGTTTTTGCCATTCTCTCCCTATCAGTCTTTGTCGTGCCCGAAGAAGTTAGGGTTTTTTTGGTTGACCTAAACCCGCATTGGACGTCATAGATGTGTTCTCTTTTAGCTTAGGGTTAACCCCCCATCAAGTCTCATAGCAGACCGTTGGGTGGATGATGCATTACAGGCTCTTTTTGATTTCTCTCCCGTGATGCTACATTGCCGATTTTCAAAGGTTTTCGTGACAAAGACAATGTAGCACAAGAAAAGCTCATGGTAAAGAGCCTATATGGCACTGATCGGTGTGTCGTGTGCATCGTACGTAGTTGTAGAAGATCCAATTTCTCTAGGTCTCTCAAGCTCTCTCTCACTTGTCACTACAACACATCGTGCAGGTACCGATAAAGTTAGTTTTAAAACTAAAAAGCGCTCAAATAGGCCTCGAAAGAGACGCCAGTATCGTAGAATCGAAGTAAGCATTGGTATACTTAACATCAGAATAATCCTTTAAATACGTGTCAGAATAGACTACGAAATAAGCATCGATATTTCTATAGTATATTTCGACGCTTCTTTAGAAGTCTATATCGACACTCATACCATACTCTGTACCGATGACTAAACCTGCAATTTTTTTTTGGGCAGAGAGGGCTGGGAACTAATGTTGCATGTACTGCAGCAAAAGAAAACAGCCCTCTTTGCCCAAAGGAAGAGTGCACAAGCAACCACACTCCACCTACAAGCTGACGCTAAAGAGCGAGCGTATGACAATTAGCAAAATTGTAAGAATAACATAACTTGTTTTCCATACCATAACCTGTTACCATAATTAAAACATGAGTCAAAAACTGTAAAAACATAAACTTAACCTGTTTGCCATACCATAACCATTACCATAACTTGCTTGTCATACCATAACCATAACAGCCATACCATCATTGCACAACCATAACCATAACCATAACCATCACATGATTGCTATACCATCATAGCAAAACCATAACCATCACATGATTGCCATACCATCATTGCACAACCATAACCATAACCATCACATGATTGCCATACCATCATAACAAAACCATAATCTTAAGTTGACTGTCAAACCTTAACCATAACATCTGTGCCATACCATAAACATAAGCACTACAAAACTGTACATATGCAAACAATCACTGAGTGAGAAGAACCTCATGGTAATGCCTCCCAGTCAACGTCCTCTCCCTCCTCCTGCAGCTGGGTCAAAAGGGCCACAAGTCCATGCTTGTACCCATACTTCCCCTCTCGGCGTGTCGGAAGGCGCTTCACGACAACTTCTTGCAAAATTATGGTTTAATCTTTTGATAAATCTTCAAATAACATATATATTATCAATAATTTAAAGCATACGTATAATACTTACAAACTCATGTCGAAGCGTATCGTAGCATCCAAGATGTGATGTTCCAGCAGACTCCAACCTGGGTAGGTCACTAAAAATGTAACCTATCACGTGAGTTGAACAAAAGGGTATTTAAACTTCTTGGAACTTATAGAAATATATATATAGAAGGGCATTATTTTTTCAAAATTTAAAAAAACTTACAGATTTTAAAAGAAAAGGGTACATTATATTCTAAACAGAATTCATAGATAAGGGGTTTTACAAACATGTCTTGAACGCACGTGATATGGTAGTTTTACACCTAGTGAACCCCCCGAGGACTCCAAATGTGCTCTGGCTGCATCTCTCTACTGCTGAAATCTCTCAGGATTGTCTTGTGTCTCTCGTGCAATCCCCGTTGAATTCTCTGCGTCCAACCATGCCGGCTTAGGACTGCTATCATTGTACCTATTTCTTGCCTCTGACCGGCGGTGTGACATTGTGGACATTGCCACGCTCAAAATCTAGTTGTTCATCGTATCCCTCTATTGGCCTGTACTCTCTCTGAATGGCCTCGATGATGTAATTATTTCTCTCAAGATCGAGGTTATCCCAAACCTCCATCACAAAGTGACCAAACTGAATCGCACAGAGATGTTGAATCCTCTATCGCATGGCCTTTCCGACCCTATCTGCCACAACAGCCCCATCCGTGCTCTTATATACCTTTCAAGGATCATGCTCATGTGATCCCCAAGGTATACGTGGTGTGTCAATCGGTGAACTATCTACTGAAGAGAATGGTGGACGCTCTCTCGGTGGTGTGGACGCATCGGTAGAACCGCTACCACAGCAACCACCATCTCCAGAACGACACCTACCCCGTATCGCGAATGAACCATCTGTCGGTGTAGGGGGCACACGAGTCCTAAGAATAGGGGACACATTAGATTGAGGTATGGGGCCGCTTGGTGTAGGGACCACACTAGTCCCGGGTGTAGGGTCGGTCGTAGTAGGTCTAGAGGGACCTGCTGCCCAAAGGTGCTATGCCATCGGGATAGCCCATCTGCTTGGGTGACATGCCCGGCCGGAGTGACAGGAAAACTAAAACTAGGAGACTAAGGCCATGGATAATCATACACAAACAACACCTACAAAATACGTTAGTTTACGTAATAAATGCTTAATCAATACAAATAACAAATCAATGAAACTGCTACACAAATGACAACATCTAAAGTGTATTGCAGACTAATAAAAAGAGCTTTACAAAAGGGTTCCTAGCAAAAGTCATTAGTTAATCTCTCATCCTCTATGAGATCTGATGAACCAAAGATGTATATCTCAATCTGTACTTCTACATCTTCGTCATCAAACTCCACTTCTTCGTCGCTCTCCGCATCGGCTTCAATGTTTGACACCTTATCTCTAGCTTCAGACAATTGCTCAATGCTGACATCCACCTCAAAATCTAAACCTAAAGTTGGAGTTGGTCCTGCGCTTTGTTCATGAATCACCTCTTCAACGTCAACATCCAATCCTTCACACACTTGCTTGCTACGTGGAGCAACTTGAATGACATAGAGCCAGCAAGGTTAAGACCGATCATTCTCATCATTTTTTGTCCATAGTGGATCGTGTATGAACACAACTTGTTCACAATGCTACAGAAGTACGAATGTATCCCGCACATTTGTTCACACCCGCCTAGAGTTCACTTGAATCAATCCAATCTTGTCTTTATGCACAGTTGCATTAGGGCCACTGGTAATAACTTTGAACCACTTGACATCAAAGATAAACATATCAAAATTTCTAAAGCTAATCTTCAAGTTGTCTTGGATGTAGCCAAAGTATTCAAGCTGGCTAGTCTCTGTATTCTCATCCCTGGTACTACTCCTACTTTCTTGGATGAAGCTTGCCCTAACACCACTGTCAAAAGTGACCCTTTTTTCGTCGATCCGTTGCACCCTGCAGTGCTTCCCATGCGACCACAAAGCTCCATATTTGTGATACTGCAGCCACAAAATTGAAACAGACTAAAAGTTATTAAAGAAAACTAATCTTCATGTGGAGCTTGAAAAGGAAGTTGTGAAATATACATGCCAATCGCAACCCCTGACATCTCCTCTTCCTCTTCAGTAATCAACACTCCATTCCTCTTTGCCTCTGAGACGGTCGCATCTAACCACCGCCCAGTTGGAAAGCTTGTCCCTTGTCACCTTGATGTTGACCTCAAAGTAGTCCACATTCAGGGCATCTCTGGATCAATTGAGACAAAAAATTCACTGATGAGGATAAGAGACTCTTGTACAAGCCATCCTTTGGTCATGCTACCCTCGAGGTGTGCCCTTTGACGAACAAACCCCTTTAAAGTCTTCATAAATCTCTCCAAGAAGAACACCACCTGCTATGGACCACCCCAGCAACTGCAACTTCATCGACCACATGCACAAGTACATGCATTTGGATGGTAAGAATGTTTGTTGCAAAGTACTTCTACACCATGCACACCGCTTCAATAGCATTTAAGCGTGCTGCATTGATGTTGTCTTCTCTTATCTCTTTTGAACTGATCCAATGTACCAACTCACTGGTTTTGTAGATTTTTCTTCTAATGTCATCTGTCAAACAACCCTTCATGGCAATTGGTAAGATGAACTGTAAAAATTTGTGCCAATCATGGGACTTAAGACCACTGAGATTGTCATCTCTCATAAAATCCGTTTTCAAACATTGCATGCACCCTGTGGGAGTCTTGAATGAAGATATAGTCTTCTTCACTTGTTGCTCTTCTGTGCAACTCAGAACCCATGGAACTTTTGGTATAGACCACTTTCTATTGGGTTTAAGTTGAGGCCACATCTTTGGCATTCGACCTGCAGCCTGCAGGTCATCTCTTTGTGCCATTCTTGAAGATGTGCATTGGGTCAAGCAAATGATTAATCAACAGGTCACTCCAGTACGGGAGATCATGGAAAATAGAAATTCTTTTCATTTCAGGTGGCATCCAATCTCCCCTCTCCAGCCACATGTTTTTACAATCTCTTGCATTCAGTGGATGCTGAGGCGGTCCGGGGAAGGCAACAAGAGAGGCGGCCTCTAAACACCCCTCAAGGCTCCCATGCTGCTCAATTGGGGTTGGGGCAACCACAAGCACAACACAACAACAAAACCACATCCAAACCCAAACAAGATGAGGGCACCACCTAGTTATGGTATGCGAACTAGGACGCAAGAGGGATTTTGTCACAATCAAGAAGATACACCACAAAAAACACACACAAGCAACCTCACACCAAGACACACACAAAATGTACTAGAGAGAGCTAGAGCAAAGGGAAGAGAGAGAGGAATGGATCTTGCGTAATACGTTATTTGTGACTTGCAAATGAAGATGGTTTGTTATGTTGCTATCATAGAGCTTGCACAAAAACTCACTCAATGCTTAGTGAATGCTAAACATTGCCAACACACACACACACACTGTCTTAGGGTGTGGGAGACCTCTCACCACAATACCCTCTTACAATGGACAAAAAATTGGCAATGAAAACACACTAAAAGACTTTCTAAAGCAAGATCAAACGATAGAACTCAAAATACACAAGTCACCTTGAATTCACTAATTGTATCGCATAAGTGGAAGGACGAAGATTTGAACATTGAAGCACGCCTTTGATGCACCAAACCTCAATTTATTGATGATGGAGGAACATATACAATAGTGGTTTTGAGATTTTGAACTCACGCTCTCTCACTTGCAATGTGTAGCTTGAAAGCTTCTCTCACACCAAGAGTGAAGCTCACAAAGTGGTTGCTACACCTAAGTCTCTCCTCACGCATAGAGTGTTGGGGTGCTATGTGAGATATTGGAGGTTGTTTTACAAGAAGGAGAGGGACCTATTTATAGGTTGGAGACCTCTCATTAAGATTATTGGAAATCCTAATTTGCAAGCTAACAAATCAGGATTATGATTTTTCTTAATATCAAAACATTGCGTGCCTTCTTTGTCTGCTTGAGTCATGGATGTGGGTTCAAAAGAGAGCATTATTGATGGTAGATAAGGTGAAAGTAGAGTTTTAAGAAAGGGGGGAGAGAGAGAGAGAGAGAGATAGATAGATAGATAGTTCTATTATCGTCCTGGGAGGTCAAATATGACCTATGGGACCAAATGAACATGTCACGTGGTGTGAGTGGAGTTCATAAGTGACTCTCGATGCTCAAAAATGGCTGAAATGAGCATCGCAATAGAGAGTCCACATCGTGGTTGGGAGAGGAAGGTATGTAGGGAGAGATCATGGCTGAATATATGGGGAAAAGAGGACCTAATGTGGTCAAAAGCTGAGCACTCAAGTAGTGTGTGGTACTCACTCTCTCGCACTTGACGAGGGCATAAGGTGCAAAGTCGATGAAAATCCTCGCCAGTGCCCCAACGTCCTGTCTCGCAGCGTAGAGAATGGGAGCTAAGCCGAATGGAGGCAATGGTGCGGATCGCACTCAACGGGATGGGCTCAAGGATGTAGGAATGGGTTCGGTTACCTCGTTCCGAGAAGAAGAGAGATTTGTAGTTTGGGGCAACGTGTGTGGTGTAATGGCTGAAGCGAGAACCTCCGGATTTCTCCCAAGCCGTGATACATTGGCGTTGTAAGAAGGCCTCATTAACTTGGGAGTCGATCGACGCATCCTTGACCAAGTGACATGCATCCCATCTTCCAAACCATTTCTTGATATCAAGCATCCACCCCGAACTTAGTATTTTGCTCTTGCATGTCTTTTGAACCATTTGACTTGCTTCATATGCGATTCTAGGAAGTCGATGCAAAGGGCTACGTTGTGTCTTACGCATGTACTCCACAACCCTTTGCATGCCCAAGACCTCAATGGGAAGCAATCCGGACTCAAGAAGTAAGAGCATGTAGGGTGTTTGTGTCTTGACTTGGAGAAAGTTGGTGAGAAAACGCTTTTGGACATTCTCAAACTCTTTCCAAGTAGACTTCTCGATGCTTCCACCCCACACCTCCACTCCATAAAGAAGCACCGGTGTCACCAATGTGTCAAAGAGGTACTTTTTGAGAGCCCAACACTTGATCTCTCCTGCATTGCACATGTTCTCAAATGCATAATAGGCCCTCTTTCCGGCTTCCAAGCGACGCATTGCACAATCCTTCCATTTATGATTGGATGGAACCTCAAGGCCAAGGTACTTGAAGTGATCTACCACTTCAAGTTTCTCATTGTTATATACAATGCATGGATTTTCATCATTGAGGGTCTTTACAAGCATAACCTTGGTTTTGGATCCATTCACGATTAGCCCGCTATGTAGGCAAAAGCGTTCCAAGACACTCATAAGCTTTTGTGCATCTTCTAAGGTATGTGCCAAGAGCACTACATCATCAGCATAGAGCAAAAGCATGATCACCGCATTTCCAATCTTAACCTCTTCTATGCCTTCTGGCTGCATAAAGTCAAGAACCATGCATTCCAATTCATCAATGAGTAGCCCAAAGAGGGTTGGGGAAAGTGGGCATCCTTGTTTGACACCAATAGTGCTTGCAAAAAATTCTGAAATTCCATCTCCCATACGTAATCGACATATCACTTTTTGGTAGATGCGAAAGACTGCATGCATAAATTCTCTCGGCACTTGAAGGCTTTGCATACGTCTCCAAAGATTTCCTCGCGGTACCATGTCAAAAGCTTTCTTGAAATCCACAAAGCAACAATACAACTTTTTTCCTTTCAATCGAGACGCTTCCATAAGAACTCGAAGAGTGACAAGGTGATCGATAGTGCTATGATGCTTTCGAAAACCTGCTTGGCCAAGTGCACGTTTGCCATTCTTTTCAGCCCATTTACTTATCTTCATCTCCATGATACATCCAAATAACTTTGCCATTAAAGAACCAACCATTATAGTGCGATAGTTGTTCACATTGTTTACATCTCCTCCTTTGTGCAAAGGTTTGATCCAATTTGCACTCCAATCATGAGGCATGCCATACTAAAGTGCAAGGTTAAACATATCGCATATCCAATATCGTGTTTTCTTGCTTGTCCATTTAATCATTTCAGCCTTGTCACCTTGAAGGTCACCTGCCTTACTAGTAGCAAGTTTCTCAAGCGCGCGGCATACATCTTCAATGGTAAAGAAGGGAGACATAAACGGAAGGGAGCTACAACACTCCATCTTATCAACATTGGGTTGCTCATAGAGATTCTTACAATGCATATACATATCCTCAAGAGTCAAGTCACCAAAGCTCTCAACGCGCTTGCCTTTTAGATTTTGCCAAAACTTGCCACATGCATGTGCTTTCTCTTGTGCTAAAAGAAGTTGTTTTTCGACTTCCCACCTTCTCCTCTTCTTTTGAACAAGTGCTTTGTATGTGTGTAAACATTCCAAGTAAACTTCCTTGTCTTTGATTGCATCCAATCTTAGCAAGTGTTTTCGGACTTGACTACATTCCATGTCAAACCATTTCTTCTTGGTGCTACCCTTCTTAGACCTTTTGCAAGACATGTGTTTCACCGAAAAGCATTCCTTCGCACAAGAGAAAATTACTTCTTTGAAAACTTTCCACTTGCATTCTAATGTTGGGCTCTCTTGATGCTCTATCATGCTTAACATTTGGTCCACCATATCAGCATATATAAGTGCTCGTTTGAAGTCTAGACGTAGGTACAAATGATTCACATCATGATTGGAGGCTACATGCTCGGGCCGTTTACCACACTTGAGGTCAATACCTAACATCCTATGATCCGATTCCGGATTCCATTCACCAAGTGTAAAGCTTTGTATGCATTCTAGAGTGGCTTCCGAGAACAACATATAGTCAATCACGCTAGCACCGTTGTGCTTTCTACATGTAAAGTCATTGGTGCCTTGCCATAGAGATACACCATTTGCAATGAGCATTCCGGTACTATTGCACATATGTAGAAGTGACTTTCCATAGTGATCCACTTCTTTTGCATCATTAGAACTTCGATTATACATGTATGAGTCATCCATTCTTCTTGAGACATGCGGCATGTCTACTTGTTGTGTGTTGTGTTGTAGCATATTTGTGCGAGCATTCATGTCTCCAAAAACAATGACTTCACCTTGATCCTTGTAATGAGCAATGTAATGGGCAGAGAGAGAGAGAGAGAGAGAGAGAGAGAGAGAGAGTTACTATGCACATGTATTGAGGTGAGGTGTCTTTTATGGTTAGGTCAATGCTATTTTGTGTTAGTATGTTAGTGGCTGGTTAGTGTTAGTAATCACTAAAAAGTGAACGATATATTTACAATGGGTAGAATGGGGTGGATGGTTGAAGTAAGATGGTTGAATGAAGTGAGGAAATCATTGTGATGGTGAAGTGAGGAAATCCTTGTGATGGTGAATCTTGAAGAAGTTTTGGACTTACTTGTGTAGGTTCTCAAAATGACTATCGATCCTCTTCTTCGTCTTCTCTTCTTTACGCCCCCACCGCCAAGATTGATTATCGCGTTGAAAATGGAAATTCGGTTGATGAGATCTCTTAATTTGTAGAGGTTAAGCATAGTTTACATGGATGCTGAATTTTATGTATATAGAGAAGAGGTAAGATGGAATTGTACTTTGGAAGTAATAGAGAGAGGCATAGAGATGGTGTATGTACATGGAGAGCTCATATGAGAGCTATGGGAGTAAGAGGGGAGGTTAATGGTGAAAAAGGTGAGAGAAACCATTGAAGGTGCAGGTTTGAGTGAGGGAGTGTGTGTGTGTGTGTGTGTGTGTAGAAGTGTGGAAAGAGGTGAGAGAAAACTATGGGCTACTTGTGAGAAAAGTGGGCAGACTGGGGTCCACTCAAAAAATCATAGCTCACCGGTGGTTGCTCCAAAAATCACCAAAATGTTTGAAGTGATTACTCAGATTTTGTTCCACATTTTCTCTTTTGACCACCGCTCCAAATTCGGAATGGAGATGGGTGCCAAAAATCTCACCAAAAAGCCTTGTTTTTTATGCATGCAAAAGTCTTTTAGTGGCCCCTCCTTTGTTGAATTTGTACAATGCATCCAAGAGTGAGCCCCTCCTTTGTCATATCATAATACAAAGCATCCAAGTTTCCCTTTACGCATGCATGGAGGAGGATTATTGGTGAATAAAGCAATATATACATGGTGGGACTAGTGTATGGACTATTCATGGATTTTAGCTCAATGAGCACATGGTGTTAGAATAATGAGTAAAAATAATAATAAAAATATGGAGAAATTATGGATATGAAAAGATATTGGAATCATATGATATGGTCCCTCTTTGTATTATTTTGGGTGAAAGAGGAAAATGTATGCAAGTAAATAATATAATAAACGTGACTAAGAGAGTAGAAATCAATTTTTGTTTTCACGAGGGTGAGCGTGAAAATGTGGGGGTGATTTGTATAAAAGAAAAATATGAGGTTAGAGTATGTACAAATTGGAAAAATACTTATGGTGTAAGAGAATGAAAGAAGGCATACACAGGTTTAATAAAACACACACCTAAGTATAAATATTTAAATAAAATACCAAAATAATGCTGGAATAAGGGTTGCAGAGAAACACACACAGCTTGGAGAAGGCGAAGGAAGCTCAAGGCACACAATAGAGAGTGTGTTACTTAGTGTGCAATGGAAAGATAGATAGCCCTAGAGTGATGGGCGTATATACAATGCACGGGGGAAAAAACCTCCTAAAGAGAGAAAAAATGCCCCGGCGGTCCTAGTGTGTTCACACACATCACTACCACATATATATGGTAACAAATCCCCCCTGGAGTGATGCGGTGAACGAGAGCTTGCACATGAGTAAAGGGAAGTGCCATGCCCTGAGGATAGGATCAGACCACAAAGGGGAGTAAGCCCAAAACTTTGTGGAAAGCTTCAAGCTTCTCACGAGACAATGCCTTTGTGAAAAGATCTGCAAGGTTGTCCTGTGTTGGCACATAAGCCAAGCTGATCTCTCCTGCTGAGAGCCTCTCCCTGACATAGTGGTAATGCACCTCAATGTGCTTTGTGCGAGTATGAAAAACTGGGTTCCTCGCAACTGCCAATGCGCTCTGACTGTCAGTATAGATAGTGTTAAGGCGTCTGAGCCATACACACTCAACCGTAGCTGTGAAGACTGCCCTATACTCAGCCTCACAACTCGAAGTGGCCACAGTAGGTTGCTTCTTCAAAAACAAAAACCACTTGTGGACACTCGCGTGTCAAAACAACCAGCCCAATCTGAGTCCGAAAAAGCATGTAAGTCTGGCGGCAATGATCCCCCCTTGGGATAAAACAAGCCAAGATGTAAAGTGCCACTAAGGTAGCGGAAATCCTCTTGACAGCCTGCCAATGCTTAGACCTTGGGCTATGCATAAATCTGCTGACCTGTGAGACTGCAAACTGAATATCCGGCCTCGTGTTGCATACATAAATGAGGCAGCCAACAGCAGTTTGGTAAAGAGTGACATCAGCAGGATCGCCAGCATCATGGAGTGGCAATAGGTTTGCAATCCTCAAGTCCAAACTTACATGGCAATGTCTCTATGTAACTTTTCTGACTCAAGGCAATACCACCATCACACAACTTAAAATGTATACCCAAGTAATGATGCAATAGCCCCAAATCTTTCATCTTGAAAGTAGCATTCAAATCAGCCTTAAATTCAGCAATATGTCTCTCATTTGGTCCAGTGATTAGCAAATCATCAACATAAAGAACCACAATGAGAAGTACATCACCCTCACGCTTTACATACAATGTGCTTTCTGTTGGACTGTTACGAAAGCCTCGTTTAACCAAATGAGTGTCAGCTTTCTCATACCAAGAACGAGGAGATTGCTTCAACCCATACAAAGCCTTCTTACATCTGCACACTTTGTCCTCTTGTCCTTTTATGACAAAACCACGAGGCTGCGTTACATAAACTTCCTCAAATATGTCACCATTCAAGAAAGCAGTAACAATGTCTGATTGATGTACATCCCAACCAAAATGAGCTGCCAATGCACATAGAAAACGCACAGTAGTCATACGACAAGTGGGAGCAAAAGTCTCTTCATAATCTATGCCTTTTTGCTGTGCATAACCCTTTGCAACAAGTCGAGCCTTATGGCGATCGATCTCACCATCCGGCTTGCGTTTCAACTTGTAAACCCACTTCGTACCAATGGCCTTTTTGCCAGGAGGCAAATCACATAAAGTCCATGTGTCATTTTCTATAAGTGCATCATATTCTGATTGCATGGCAGCTATCCAATTTTTTAAATTCTGTACTTCATCAAAAGACAGAGGCTCCTCAACATCATGTAAGCTAGACACAGCCAAAGCATAATAATATGATGCATAAGATGCATGGCGAGAGCCTGAACAAGTACGACTAGACAAAGGTGCATCCAATTTACTGTCATGCAAAGTGTGCACCAGCCATTTTGGCATACCTCTAGCCTGCTCATTTTCAGCCCTTTCCTCATCAAGTAAATCATGTACATCTGCATGAGTAATAGGCTGACCTAAAACATTTTCAGAAACCCCCATAGGCTGTACATTTGCCTCATTGGAACTTACATTCGTATTTCCACCACTGAAAAGAGGCAACAAAGTGTCATAAATGTCCTGTGAGCTTACATTACTGTCTCTAGTACATGACAGCAAGGGCTGAACAGAATCTTCCACAAACACTACATCCCAAGAAACCAGAATACGTTTTGTTTGCGGATGATACAACCTGTAACCTTTGCTTTCAGCACTATAACCAACAAAAATACATTTGACAGCCTTATCATCCAATTTTCTACGCTGCACTTGTGGCACCAAAGCATATGCCAAGCAGCCAAAACACGCATGTGCTCAATAGAAGGTTTTCTATCATGCCATGCTTCATATGGAGTAATAGACTGCAAAGCTTTCGTAGGACACCTGTTAAGTACATAAGTGGCACACATAATGGCCTCAAGCCAAAAAGAATGTGGAAAAGCTTGACTTTTGACCATACATCGTGCCATTTCCGTTAGTGACCTGTTTTTCCTCTCAGCAACACCATTTTGCTGAGGTGTATAAGGCACTGTACATTGGTGTTTTATCCCACGACTAGCCAGAAATGCATTAAATTCATGAGACATATACTCCCCCCCTCGATCGGAACGGAGGGTGCCCATAGTACATTTCGAGACATTTTCAGCCATAGCCAAAAATTGTTTGAAGCACATAAAAACTTCGGACTTCGCTTTAAGCGGAAATACCCATGCATGCCTGGAGTAATCATCAATGAAAGTCACGAAGTACAGGTAATTGCCCAAGGACGGAGTTTGCATGGGCCCACAAACATCACTATGCACAAGTTGCAACCTGCATGTGGCCCTAACAGAACCATCCTTTGGAAACTTAGAACGCTGCATTTTACCCAGAATACAGCCTTCACAAACATGTTTGACAGGTGCTTCAAGAGGCGGCAAAGAAGCAACCATATCAGATTTCTGCAAACGCAGCAAACTGGCAAAATTCAGATGACCAAAACGTGCATGCCAAAGTTTTGCATCTGAAATAGCCCTTGAATCTGCAACAGCATTTGCAACATTTTGTCCACACTTGTCATACAAAGTGAGCTTATACAGCCCACGGCAGAAAAGGCCAGATGCAACAATTTCTTCACCAAAACTAAGATCATGAATTGTACATCTATCATCCACAAATTTGACTACAAGTCCAAGTCTAGCAAGTACAGATACAGACAAGAGATTCTTCTTGACGAATATGCACGCTTTTCTGCCACTCGTTCAAGGACATGGTCTATAATTGGCAAGGGATAGTTATCTCTTATTGTGGTTGCATTGACTTTTTTGAGGTTGACCCAAACTCTGAGTTTACCATTCTTTTTAGGTACAACAACGATTGGGGATACCCAGTCAGTGTGTTCTATCTCATAGATAAACTCCACTTCTCTAAGTTTATCAATCTCTTCCTTGATACGATTTGCAAAGGTATCATTGTACATATAAGTCTGTTGTCTGCTTGGCTTCACATCAGGTTTTAATGGCATAGTATGCTGGCATATTCTCGGATCCACTCCTTTTAAGTCCTTGTAAGACCATGCAAACACATCCTTACCTTCTTGAAGAACTCTGAGAAGTTCCTCCTCCTTGTGTCGGCTTAGGTCTATTGCTCAATATACAGGTTGAGGTGTTTCTCCAGGTTGTGCTAAGTCTACTTTCTTTGCATCTTCTGGTCCATCATAAGCCTTATTCGTCTGTCACTCTCTTATGGGTTGTGTCAGCACTATTTTTTGATCTTGAATTGTGAACTTTCTGTAATGGGATGGTACACTCCTCTTGTTACCGCTATTGTCTTTCTCACCCTCTCTGTTGTTTGTGTTGGTTGTCCAGATTTCCCTTAGAGTTTTCTTGAGCTCTTGGTACCTTCTCTTACGTTCAAGTTTTGTCCATTTCGGTTCTTTCAATTTCGATTCTGTTTTCCTTTTTTTTAATTTAATTTCTGCTTTCAGTCTTTCCTTTCTTTCTTTCACATCCCTAGGCCTGTCTTTTCTCCTTGGGTCTCGATCTTGAAAGAATTGAGCTAATAATTCATTTTTAATGCAGTCTTTTTCCTTTACCAGAGATAAGAATTCTATTCTATTTTTAATGATTGGCATTGGGTTCTTTTTGGTCTTGTGAGTTCCTCTCCGTTTTTTGTAATGTGTTTGACGTCTCGATTTTTTATTTGGAAAATTGTAAAACCTTACATTAGGTAGGCTTTCCTCTAGTTCACTAGGGTTGTCAAAACATTCGTTATCTGCATTGTCATCCCGTTCAAGATGGTCTGTAGAATCATGGAACATCTCTCCATTCATTTCTTGCCTATTTTTTATTTTTCTTAATTGATCCGAGATTTTTCAATCGTCCTCTTTTATGAGCGCAACCATGTAATATGGAACTACATCATACCCATCCTAGTCACAAAACTTCGTCGTCGGTCCCTCCGTCATAGCACACACCCTAGGGTTTCTAGAATATGTGTCCATTCTAATGGTTCTAAGGACTCCTCTGGAAAAGGTTCTGGAATGTATTCTGTATCTTTGATTGCTCTGTCTAGAATATAATCTTCTCATTTTAAGCTTCCACAATTGAATGCCCCACACATCCATAACTCCTTGGGCTTTCCTAACCATTCGAGAAGTTTTGACCCTACTATAGTGGTAGAGTCGACTTCTTCTACCGGGGTATTGTCGACATCTTTGTAGCTATGGTCTTTTAGGTCTATTCTTGTCGTAGTTTCCATGTGTCTGAGGTATATGTGATTGTAGCCCCAATCTTGAACCATCTTTAATTGTCTCACGAAGGGTCATCCCAGTATTATGTCGTAGTTATTTTTCTTGCCAAAATCCACTATAGCAAAGGTATGCTCATACTCGATTCTGCAAGACTTAACAACTATTTTCTCCAAAAGTCCGATGGGTCTCTCCATATGACCGTTAGTCAGTTGCAGTTTCATT
Organism: Adiantum capillus-veneris; assembly: GCF_014529385.1. NCBI lineage: Eukaryota > Viridiplantae > Streptophyta > Polypodiopsida > Polypodiales > Pteridaceae > Adiantum > Adiantum capillus-veneris. The sequence continues at coordinate 16,810,670 of NC_140933.1, forward strand.
TTGGTGGTTTTCAAAGCCGGTTGTTCCCATTTCTTCCATACATTCTTTGTCGCGATGGATACACCTGCTCACTTGTCAAGAATAGCCATGGTGGTAACGCCTTCTAATTCCAATGGGAGCGTGGTATTGCCATCTTTCCCTTTGCAATGTTCTCCTACCTTGTTTAAAGGCACTGGTTGCATGTTTATCTGGGGTTTTTCTAATTCTTTGATTCCTTTCTACATTCGTGAATTCGGATCCCCTACTCCAATTTTTTTGAGACATTTTTCTACCATATTCCACATATTAGGTTTCAATCTGAGAAGCTTTGCGAGAGTAATGGTACAAGTTACTGGAGTCGATAAGAGTGTTATCAACCCCTGGAAGTCCATGCTCGTCCTTGTAGCAAGTTGCTGGGATATTGGTATAACTCTCACTTCTGACTTTGCTTCATACTCTCCCATAAAATATGGTAACGTCTTCAAAGATCCAGATTGGCTATATCAAGATTGCATTGATCCCTTATCTCCCCTATAAGAGTGCATCTCTACATCTACTTGAGGTCTTGCCTCAAATTCTTCAATAGGAGGAAGGAATTCATCTTCTCCCATACTAGTTTTGTCAACACGTTGGCCTAGTTCATTAGCTTCATTGGCTTTCCTTATCTGTCTCCAGAGATCATTTAAACCCTCGCCGCTTTTATACAATTTAGGTGGGGTAGGTTGAAACCCTTCTAAGGTTGAGTTTGTTGTGTTCGACATTATGCCAGGTATTTTGATAGAATGTTCAGGTTTTAATTCAACTTCTGGACTAGCAATTGTTCAGTCCGATCCATGTGTTGGAGGGTTCCTTGCTATTGGTCCTGGAAGTTCTACCTCCTCCATCGATTTCCTTGGAGTTGGTTCCAGTAAATTTTGTGCAGTTTTGGTCATCTTTTGACACATTTCCAATCTCTATTTTTCCAACTCAGTATAGGGATATGTCATCCATTTTTTCTCCTGAGTTTGGTTGATTTTAAGCCTTGAGTCGTATGCTTTCCAGAGTGCGTCTAGATGTTCATTTACCTTTTCCACTAGTATCGATCACCCTGATCCCGCACTTTTGGATTTTGATTTCTTCTCAATATCAATCTTTGTTGATGTTTCTGACTTTTGAAGTGCCCGTTTTTCAAGTTTTTCTAGCCTGTCTTTGGTCCGTTGTAACTCTTCTATTATGACATATTTTTCTCATTCTTTTCTAGCTTCTACCCATGCTTTTCTAGCTTTCCACGTGTTTCATTGACTTTTTTGTTTGATGCTAGGTGTTTTATCTCCTGTTTCTTTATTTCCAAGTCCATATTTCTCTTTTTGAGCCTGAGCTCGTATGATGACCTGTTTTGGTATAATTGTTTCATTCTCAGAACCACTGCTTCAAGCGATAGTCGCCAAAAGGTTTATGGTTGCTTTTACCGTTTTGTTTGGATTTTTTGGGCAATCGGCAATCAAATGAGTGATGCTGCAATCTGGACAATATGCATTCACTCGTACAATTTCTGAATGAGGAAAATCTTTCATAAGATGGTCGCCCCCACATTTATAGCAAGGTCCCAGTGGTTGTCATGGAGCTCCTTGGGCGCCCCTTTGTTGGTAAGATGGTCTAGGTCCATTAAAACCTCCATTGGCTATGAATAACAATGTTCTTTAGTCCAAACTATATCTACTGTCTCTTGCAGCCTGTGCCATGGTTGGTGGTCCAACATTGCCAATCATACTCCATGGTTCTGGTGTTCTCGGCTATATTGGTGGGTATATGTTGGGCCGGCCTTTGTTTCAATCAATTCTTGATAATAAACAGGGACAGGCACTACGGCTTGGTCCTTTGTTTCTTCCACAACGGGCATGTATCTCACACTTATCGGTCTTGTTCCTAGGAGTGGTGATTATTTCCCTAAAATTGGATGTGGTCTTTCAACCCAAGCTGGTCCTGGCAAATTTCCCGCTGTATATCTAGGTACATGTGGCATTTGAGGTGGTGCTACTTGCGGTTGGGAAACATACTGTCATTCTTTCACGTACCCTTTGTTGTAGTAGCATTCCTCAATGACATGATTTGTCCATTTTTGTTCAATGGTGCACCACTTTAAAGGTTTAGCCTGTGGCTTGGCAAATGGGCTAATCCTCTTTAGCACGTCCTCTATCAGTCGCTCTTGGTTTACTCCTGGTTCATTTCGTTGTACAATTCTCCCAATTTTTGATCCACTTTGCTGAGATGATGAATCATTATCTTTGTCCCTTAGATCTCCGACTTTGTAGATCTCCCAGTTATCTACAAGGAACAAAGCCTCTTTGGTTAACTCATTTAGAGTAGGGCTTTTCTTCATATGCAAATCTTTTTGAAGATCAGCATTTCATAACCCTTGGATAAATATCAACATCAGTCTAGATTGAGTAGGTAGTTCTTCCATTGGTAGAACTTCACGTATCATTTCAGTCGTAGGGCTGCCTTCCTAACAGATTCTCCATCTTTCTATTTGAACTTGTGGATTTGAGAGAAAGTATTGTGAGCTATCCCTCTTTGAGAGAATTCTTCCCGAACTCATCAAAGACTTCTTGGATGGTCCTAAAATCTCGTCTTTCTACAGAGTCAAACCATGTGGCAGCATCTTCTTCTAAGGTGAGTCCAAATCCAGCAAATTGTGTATCAAAGTCTCTAACCTCTTTTGCTCGGATCACTCGCAAAAATGATGCCAAATGATCTCTAGGATCTTCTTCTCCTCAATACCTCTTGTGTATCCATTTTTGGACTTTCGATGGTCTTACACGTATTTGTTCTACTAGTTGAACCGTAGAATCTCTATGTCCTTCTCTCTTAAGAGGGTTTGGTCGTGTCTCAATCTTCCATCAACTACGCCTCCCATCCCAATTCCGTTGTATGACCTTTCAACTAGCGGTTCCCCTACAAACCCTCTTTCTGTCTTGATTTTCTCTTGATAGGAAAATCCTATTGTGATTGGGATCGTGGTTGGTTCCTTGATTTCCTTGGGATAAGAATAAGAGTACATGGACATAGGTAAGACTATAGGAGTCACATATGAACTATTTGTAATAGGGGCTTCGCCTCTATAGAACTCTTGTTCTCTCGTCATCGTAGGTTCCTGTCGGACACGTGTCTAACCTCACCATCCTATCTTATTGCAGTATTAGCAAGAACCACGATTAAATTGTCAATCCATGGGATGAAGCTGACTCGACTTGGTGCATAAAGGCTACAAGAGGTTGTCCATCTCTTGAAAAACAACTAACAAATCGCATCTAACTCAAGCTACACTCAAGTGACTGAAATCACCAAAAGCCAATCGCCCATCGGCAGACAAATCACATTCGTTACAGCATCAAATGACATCCAAACGTAAGGAAACTTCTAGGACAAGTTTATCAGACCTAAGCACACATGCTTGTGGTTTAGGTCAAGTGCCAAAATTGTGATTATTAACAGCAGTGGATTTTTGACCTAGTCATTTTTTATCCAGAATGCACCTAAATGCTTAGCAATGATGTCCCAATACCCCGCCTATGCTTAGTTTTTTATTTGAAAGTGTAAATTCCTAGTTATGATGAAATTAGACCGCAGGTCGGCGACACCAAAAGCTACGAATTACTGTGATGTGTTTACGTCAATGCGTAGAGCTCTTACCTGCGGTTGTAATGCAACAAACACGACTGCAATGTGACAATCGGGGAGGGAGTAGGAAGCACGAGAAGGAGAGAGGTGAGCGCCGTTAGCTCACACTGTGTATTTCATTATCCAAAAACTTAATAATAACTTACAAAATTTGGCTTTTATACCTTAGCCAAGGTTTTTGGTGGTCAAAACTAATAATCTGGGAGTTCTACCAAAGATGGGTAATAGCAGGTTGATACAATCTGGAAGCTTGTAGCCCCGGCTCATCAATTACAAAGTTTATCCAAGAAAATAGGAGTTACAATATTCTCGATTTATCAAAATAATAAGTGTTTTACAATGAGAACTTTGAAAAATGGTATCTGTGGTATCCATGTTAGCTTGTTGCTAACATTCCCCTCTCCTCGCCTGTGTTGTCCGTTGACAGAGCTTTATGGACTGGAGTAGTTTCGAGTTGAGGCGGTCTTTAAGCGCATTCAGTGCCTTTTGGTATCTAATCTTCCTTTCTTTATCTGGCACTTATAAGAACTGCATTGTTACTCTGTTTTTCAGCTCCACTGCTGAGTAGCCTACAAACCTTGATGTGAGCTTGCTGATCACTGGTGAAAATATTTTCGTTCACCAAGTGAAGAATCCCGTGTAGAATGCTTCCTCGAACGCCAGCATATTGTGAGAAGGTAAAAACGTGCATCTGACGTAGACGCCATAGAGGACTTCTTTGGAAGGTTGGACACTGAGATCATAGCATAACCCTTTGTTACCCTCAAGAAATGACATCCAAGGGGTGCCTGCTTGCTCCGGTTCGTTGAACACTTTGATGCAGGTGAACAGCATTTGGAAGATTTTGTATAGCATAGCACGTGACAAATCTGGTAGACTTTTAAAGAATGACATAGCGCCCTTTAGGATTTTCACCATGTACTCTTCAGTCGGTTGTCCTTTTTCTGGAGCAGGCTATCTGGGGTAATTCAACCAAGTTGGCCGATTCTTTAGTAGTGCCTCATGTGCTATCCAGGTCCTTACTCTTGGTACAAGACAGAAGGTAGAATCCTTTTGCAGGGCCGCAAGTGCTCTTGTGAACAGAATCAAGTACTGTGGATTCTTGTTCAGCCAGCTCAACCTCCACTTTGGGTGGTCCTGATCTACGCCCTCGACTTTCATGTCGGTGCAAAGCCTTTCTTTTACCTGCAGTAGCTCCACTTTAATAAGAGGGTAGGGCAAGGATTGTTGGTGCCATTGCGCATTTATTTGATTGGAAGTGAGTTGTGTGACATTGAGGGAATAAAGTACTCTCAGCTCCCAATCCATTACTGCTTTCCACTGCTCATCTACCTCTTGTGTAATTCTTTCCTTCAATGCATCTTCTCCAGCTTTTGAGAGTTGGACCATTGGCGTTGTGTCTGCTTTTGTAATGGGTACTTGAAATTCTTCCTCACCACTCAACTCTACTGCGGACTGTGTCTCCATCTCAACAAATGATGCTAAGGGGATTTTTGTTTGAGGTTGCTCCAAAGTGCCCGCCTCTTCTTGTGTTTCTGTCCTTCCCTCTCTCAGTAGTTGGTTGACTCGTTTGAGTTCAGCAGCTCATCTTCTCTTTGGACCCGCAATAAAGCCAGGTCTTTGCGCTGAGACTGCTCCAAATTTAGCTCCAGCTCGAGGTCTTTATTTTTATTTTCTAATGCCTTGTAGACCTCGTATGTCTCTTTGATCGCGAGAATGGCTGGATTTTCTCATATTTGTCGCAAGAATATCGCCTGATCATTGATTCTTTGTTCTGAGTACTGTAGGGAAGCATTGGCTACATCTAATTGTACCTAGATTTTTTGAGCTGATAGGGTTGTAGTGAAAAGTTCATTTGTAACTTCCATCAGCTGATCATCCTTTGCTTTGCGTGCATCTGTCAGTTTTGTAAGCAACTCACCCAGTTCCTCTATTTCTTTTTACTATTTATCCCTCGCGAGCTGATGTTGTTCAGCTTCCTCTTTCAACTCTTGTACTTGCCTTTGCAGATTGGTGATGACATTGAGTCTGTCATCTAACTCCCCTTGGAGTGCGTAGATCACCATCTCTAACTCTTTGGCCTTGGTGCTACGACCAAGTGCTGCTGAGAAAAGTCGTTCTGTCATCTCCTACATCTGCTTAGAATTTTCATTAACTTGCATAATGACTTCGTCATTTGATTGCCAATCTTCACTTTGTGTTAGTTGTCTGGATGTTTCTGCAGATTCTTTTACCTCTGGCTGCGTCATGGCTGCTAGTTACTGTTGTTTCCCTTGTGGCTACTGATCTTTTTTCGTTGAGGTAGAGGGTGGTGCCTTGGCCTTCTCTTGTTGTGTTGAGGTAGAGGGTGTTTCCTCGGTCTCTTGTTCTCTTGTGTGATCAAATTTTGCGGTGTCCTCTTCTGGTGCAGGATTGGCTGCCTTTTCAGTCTCACTGGCTCTTCTTTCTCTATTTGTTGCTCTTGAGTAGATGCATGCTGATGGCATGGTATGTAATCCTGGTCAAAACTTATGGTGGACCTAGGTATGTGATCTTTCCTTCTTTCTTTGTTCCTTTCAAAGTGGTCAAGACATATTGTGCATGGTCAACTGGTTGCTTGGTTGTTGACTTGAGGACTTGGGTGAAGGTGGTGGCAACCACATCGTTTGGTGTTGTATACCTTGGTGGTCTCTTAGCGGGAAATGGAAGTGTTGTTGGAATAACCTAGCTGGCTCTTCAACTTGTTTGCGACTAAGGTCTCCAAAGGTGGCCACGGAGATTTCTTTTGTGAAAGTTCCAGCTGTTTTCCTGTCCCTTGCCCTCATTGTCGTTCCTTCTGTGGGCAGTCTGAGTGCTTCTACCACTATCTCCTTGGTGATCACCACCTCAACTTTGTTACCTTGTGGTTAGAAATCTGCGCGGTTCCATCTTCCTTGATTGCGGATAAAAGCTCATAAGTTTTCGGAAATCCACTCCACACGGCTCTTGTGCATAGAAATATTTGAGTCCTAGCCTGCGGTTGGCTTCTTTGATTTCAGGCTTGGCGACGACATCATACACTTATTTTGGTAGGAGTTGCAACTCTACCTGATGCGCCTCCTTGCTCTTGGATCTTCTAGTGAATACTGTGGTGTGGTGCTCTTCAAGCTGTTCTTTTGAAAGATAAGTTGCCTTTGCGGTTTTGATTGAATCAGGGTCCAGTGGTATGTGGGTAGTGCTTGCACTTTTCTTTCTGGTTGAGATTCTTCTTGGCCCTCTCTACTGCTTGCATGGCTCCTGTTCAATGAATAGAGTGTCAAAGTTAGCAGATTTGACGGATTTTTCTCTCAAATGTCCTTTAGTCTGAAATGCTGACAATTTTGGTCCAATTTGGTTCAAATCAATTTTGAACAAGCATAGATGCATAAAAACATGCAAGGAACAAAATTGTAAAGTCCAAACAAAAATTTGCAACCAAAGTAAATAATTGTGATTACTTACAGATGAGTAATTTCTCCAACTTTTTGCAAACTTGGCATCACACGCTTGAAGGATATACCAAATACATACTCTGAGTGAAACATGGGCTCATTTGGATGCATAGGGTGAAAATGGTACCAGATTTTGGCTTTAGGTCTTTAAAACAAGAGATATACAAGAAATTTGAGATTTTGAGCCCCAAATTGATTCAAGCTTGGCTAGTGGGCTTAGCACATTATGTACTTTGGATGTATGATGGCAAAATAGCAAAATTCCCCCATTTTGGCATGAAAGTAAATAATCGTGATTGTTAACTTTTCTACCAAAACCAACATTTTTTGGCTTATTTTGATTCTAGGCATTGTATAGACCTTGTATATGAAATATGGGGTGATTTGAATCAAGAAATGTAGTCCATAACTCAAAATTGGCTTGCAAAGACTTCTTTGCGTCTTTTGGCAATTTTCCAAGTTATAGGTGCTCATTTTGGCTCATACTTGATTTTTGGCATGTATTAGGTGTGTACACAGGATAGATGAGGTGATGATACAACTTCCAAGCAAAAATAGTGCAAAAGTAAATAATCATGGTTATTTACAGCAGTCACAATTTTCTTGCAAAACTTAAAATTTTGGACATAAACACATTCTATACACCTAAAACAAGTCCTAAATTGAATTTGGTCAAGTTTGGTCTTGCCGGCATCACTTTGTGCTTTGTCGACTCTAAATTCTCTGATTTCTGTGACTATACTGCCTGTTGAGTTGGTTTGTCACTTGTGAGGCTTTGGACTTGTCCGCAACATAGTCATGAAGCAACTCATCCAATTTTGCCTCGTTTGGAGTCAGTTTGACCTCGTATGTCGAATTTGATGCTTTGTAGCCTTCGAGCCATATTTTACTTTTCGAGGGCTTTGCTTGATTGATTTCACAAAGCCAATCATATACATTGTATATAAACCTCGTAGGCAAGCTGTCTATGGAGTCATAACCAAATTCTGGCATCTGCCAAAAACCTAGTTTTTCTACTAGGGACCCCCTCAACCCTTGCAGAATGGTCAGCTGATGATATAGAAAGGTTCTATTATATTAGTACATGCTACAGCTCAAATCCCATTTGATTTGGTCGAGCTGACGGGCCGCTATGGTCAGTGTTTGGTCGTAGGTCTTCGTGCACTGCTCGAATTCTAGGGTTTTTTCTAGGGGTTTAGACTAGCTTCCGGCCGTACAAAATGGATCATTAATGAGTAAAGAACTTACCCCTTATGTCTCATGTGAGACGCCGTTGAAAACGGGCAACTGTAGACTCAGGAAAGTACGTGCGAAAGAGGTCAAAAAGCTCTCTCTGCAAAGGCCACAAGTGGAAATGAGGTGGTTTTAGCCTACCTGGGATATCTATACCTGCACTTCCCGAACCAATTTTCCCCAGATTCCCCCATTAGTCCTACTAGGCCGTGAAATTTATGTTAGACTCAAAAATATCTCCGATCGGATTCCTGTAACTCATTCGGCAAGAATTTTGTAAATGGAGGTCTGGCCGCCTAATTTAGGCTTCCCGCTTCCATCTTCTGATTTCATTGAGAATTTTTGTGTTTGTCCGCCTTGTCTTTCTGATCAGCATCGTGTCTTCAATTTTTCCATCTGAGCTCCCTTGCTATTTATTATTAAATTTTGACCTGTTTATTAAAAAATCAAAGAAAATAACAAAATGCATTAGAAAAGCAAAGTGAAAATACAATAATTAGAAAAATCTATTGAAAAACACAGCTTTATTGTCTTTTGTTGGATTTTCTCAATTTTTAAAGTCTCAATATCGAGAAAAATGATGAACAATAATAAAAATGGGCTATTTTTTTATGATTTTCTGATGGTATGTACACTATTTACACTCATCGGAGAGATATTATTAGTGAATTTTCCCTTGATGATGAATTATAAGGGCATTATTGGTTAATTTTGCAAAAAATCACACGTTAACATCGAACTTTTTTCCTCACTCTTCAAACATTGCCCTTAATTACTTAATGCCCTTCCACCCCTCCTAGATGGTGTACTCCGAGACGACTATGTGCATGGGTTGAACAATCGTGTCTTATGCATAACCGTGGTTGGCTCTACTATGCTTTGAAGATCAATGCAGTTCAAACCAATATGTTGTGCAAGAGATGGGTCTTGAGTAATTAACTCAAGGGTTTCTTATGTCGAGGCTTTCTGATGCTGTCTTCCAAAGAGCAAGTCCTGTAGCTTGTGTGCTCTTCACTTCATTGTATCATCAGGATGCTTCTGCACGATGATTGCCTGAGCTACTGGTAGCACTTTTGACTGTTGTCCGAGCTTTTTCTTACCATTGGTAGGTTGGTGTGCTTGGTGTGCAATGGTGTGGTGGAGTCTTCTGAGACTTAACTCTCCATTGCTTGATTGGTTTTCCCATTTTCAGAGAAGATAGGTGCTCTTTTTTCTTCCAAACCCATTTCGTGTTAGGTTCCTTGATCAGAGAAGCTCGTCTTTGTGTTTTTACCGAAACCTTCTTTGGTTTTATCAATGATGTTTTGTGCACCCATATTTGAATCGGCTTGTCCTTAAGCTGTGCTTTTGGTATCCAAATTTGCACGACTCCTTCCATGCTACTTGTAGCATTTACTTGTTGAGAGGATGGAGAAGATTGATTACTTTGTGGTTTGCTCTACTACTGATTGCCTTTCTATTCCTCCTTACTTGGTGCAATTGGAACAATGAGTTGTCTGCCTTTCGGTGATAGCTTGAGTTGATTTGTATCCCAACCCGGTACTGCCTTGTATGTTTGCATCCAGGGAATTCCAAGAATCATCGTCTCATTCATGTGTTCATCTGGTAAGCATACAAACTGACGAGGACATGAATATCCATGTACTATCACGTTCACGTTGACTACTCCTAATGTTGGTGTTGGGTTCTTGTTGCATCCTTTGATAGTCGATATTCCCGTCGTCAATGCTTGACTTGTTGCTTTCTTGTAAGTGGAATAACTGACTGCATTTACTCTAGCTCCTGTGTCGACCAAAGCATTTGTGTTATGATTGTTGACTTGTATTTTGATGCGAAGGTTCTTCCGTCTAACCATTCATCATCTGTTGACACTGCATCTTTGGGCAATTTCCATCGTCAGTCATCTATTTCCAGAGCGTTGATGGAAATCGTTATCTGTTGATTCTTGAGAGCAGCTGTTTAAGTACCCGAATCTGAGCTTCTTCTTGGGCTTCATCAATAACCTGCTGTCGTTTAATCCTCCTTTGCTTGGTTGCATGCATTCTTTCTAGCAATTCATTGGTTAGCGGCAAATTGTATTTATTTAAATGTCATCCACTAATCCAATTAGCCATTGGTTCACCATCTAGGGTGGGCAACTTTATTGCTCTACTTGGAGATACATCTTCAATGATAAATGGTATGTTTCCCTTTTTCTTAAACTTGGGAATGTGTTTCTTAAGGGAATAGACTAAAACTAAGTCCCCTTTCTTGAAGATTTTAGTTATTAGATGGGAATCAAAAAACTGTTTTTGTTTCTGCTTTTGTGCATAGATGTGAGCTACGGCAGTTAGCCTTTGCCCATCTAGCTTCTCTAAATCTTCTAGTCTTTCTGACAATTCATGTCCAGTCCACTCAAGATTTTCAGCTACCCTTAATGTCGGCAATATAAATCTTCGAATATATTCCTTGGCATCTGCAAAAAGTGTTGGCCACCATATGCCTACCATCAAGATTGCTCTTGCGGTGGTTTCACTAGAAAAGTGACCTCCCGCTAACCCGGCATGTGCTTGTTCTATAATTGGAATATATTCGTCTTCATTTGCACAAAGACGCAGATGTTGATTCTTACCTCTCTGATACAATTGGTTTCCAATAAGAGCATAGTCTTTTGCTTCAGTTTCAATTGCTCTTTGACGGCGTTTACTCATATCCTCAATAAATGTTCGGTTTGATAAGTAAGTAACTAGATACTTATTCCATTTTGGAACATGTGACATTTAAAACAATGTTACGTGAGGAATGGGTGTCTGCTTTTGACATTAAGGACACTCCTTTACAAAAGAGCAAACATCACTCCTCATAATCGGCCAAAATACTCCAAGTCTCAAAATTTGTTGCATGGTTTGGTCTTCCACAAAGTGAAGTCCTACTATGGTAATATGTGCTTGACTTAGTTACTGGTCTTTCTCTTCAAGCTTAATGCATAAGAGCAATATTCCATCTTGATTTCTTTTGTATAGCCTACCAGCTAGTAATTGATACATAGCCGATTGCTCAATTAATCCTATTGTAATGGGAAGTGGTATTTGAGAATCCACTTGAGCTCTTATCATCAGTGAAACCATGTTTTTTGACCATCGAGGTATCATTTCCACAGAGAACAAATAAGCATCTGGTAGATCATCGTTTACACCTTTAGGTGATTCTCTTGAAACAATCCTTGACAAATGATCTGCTCTTTGATGAGTAGTTCCCTTTTTTACAACCACAGTGAAATCAAATTCCAAAAGAATGATGAATCATCTCACTATTCTTCCTGTGGTGCATGGCTTGCTGACCAAATACAACAAAGCTTGGTGGTCCACGAGGAACACAAACTTGTTGGCTAATAGGTAATGCCTATACATTTTTACGGCATAGATCATTCCTAATCCTTCCCTTTTTGTGGTAGTGTAATCTTTTCTTCCAGGTTCAACTATCGGCTAGCATAAGAAAGAGGAAAGTCAATTTTCTCGTCTCCTTTTGGTTGAGCTACTATACAACCTATGGCAAAATTGGAAGCATCTACATGTATGTGGAATATCTTATTCCAATCTGGTGCTTTCAATATTGGAGCTGAGGTGAGAGCTTGTTTAAGCTTCATGAAGGATTCTTCACATGCCTCGGTCCACTCAAAGTGTGTAATCAATCTATACATGGGTTTTGCAATGATAATGTACACGTAAATGAACCATCTGCAATATCCACAATGCCCCATGAAGGCTTGAACTCCCTTTATTGTTGTTGTTCTAAGCAAGTCAGTAATGACATGAATTTTTTCAATATCAGTAGCTATGCCATTTTTAGACACTATATGTCCAAGAATTTTTCTTTGTCTACCCATGAATGTGCACTTTTTAGGATTTAAGCAAATCCTATAAAAGTCGACATTTTTCAAATACCTTTTTGAAGTGTTCAAAATGATCAGCCCGGATTGATGAATGTATGCATAGATCATCCATATAAACTTCCAAGAACTTCCTTAGATATTATTTAAAAGTATGGCTCATCAATCTTTGAAAGGTGGCAGGAGCATTAGTTAACCCAAAGGGCATAACCCGATAGGCAAAAATACCCCATTCTGTTGCAAAAGCAGTTTTATATTGATCTTTTGGGTCAACCAAGAGTTGATTGTATCCCAAAAATCCATTTAAGAAACTGTAAGATTATTTTCCTGCAACCCGTTCTAAAACATGATAAGTGATTGGAAGAGGGAAGTTGTCTCTAATGGTAGCTGCATTCACTTTTTTGAGATTGAGACACACTCATAATTTTCCATTCTTCTTGGGTACTACCACAATTGGAGACACCCAATCTATGTGTTCAATTTCGTAAATGAATTTGGCTTCCTTTAGTTTTTCAATCTCTTCTTTGATCTTTCTGGAAAATGTTTCATTATATGTGTATGGCCTTTGTCTACTTGGTTTTGCATCATCTCTCATGGTTATGGTATGTTGATAGATTTCTCGATCAACACCCTTGAGATCCTTGTAAGACCAAGCAAAGATATCTTAGTATTCTTTTAGTAAGCTTAGTAAAAGCTTTTCTTCATCCTCTGTTAGGTCATTTGCAATGTAGGAAAGCCTAAGTTATTTCCCTTGTTTAGCCAAGTCTATCTTTTTCGCGTTCTCAGGCCCTTCGTAGGATTCGCCTTGTTTTCATAACTCCCTAACAGGTTGTTCGACTATGATCTTTTTGGCTTGGAGAGTATATTTTTTGTAGTGGGATGGAACACTCATCACATCTTTATCATCCTCTCCTGTAGTTTCCATTTCAATCGTATATATCTCCTTCAGAGCTTTTTTCAACTCTTGATACTTCTTTTTCCGCTCAACTTGTGTCATGGTTGGCTCCTTTTCCGGTTTCTTTGGTTTTGCTTGAGTATCCTTCCTCGTTTTTCTCTATGTTTTCAACATTTTTGGTTTTTTATTTGAAGGATATCTACTAGTGATTTTGTCCTTGACACAATCATGTGCCTCCATCTGCATCAGGAATTGTGTTCTACTTGAGACTGATGGCATAGGTCTGGCTTTCACGTTTTTGGTGTCCCTTTTGCGTCTATACCATTTCTGTCTTCTCAACTTCTGGTTAGGAAAGTCAAACAACTTTTCCTACCCTCCCTTTAGGAGAAGCTTCGCTCTCACATATTCTTTTTCTGACCCCGAATCTTCTGAGGTAGCTGAGTGTTCATCTTACTCATCTGTTGCATCGTAGTAGAGGTCTAAAAAGTCTTGTTGAGCTTTCATCAAGTCCTTGGGTTCCTCAATTTCATCTTCAATGTTGAGGGTTGAAATCATTTGGATGGGAATTATGTCGTAGCCATCCTCATTGCAAAATTGAGTAGGCATAGACGTATTCACACATACATCCATTGTCGCTAAAATTTGAGTCCACTCAGATGGCTCAAAAAAATGCTCTGGAAAGGATTCAAGTACATATGATTCGTCTATGTAATCCCTTTCTAAGGTGCATTCTTCTTGTTTTAAGCTCCCATTTTCTGAAGCTCCGCACATCCAAATAGGGTTGTCTTTGTTTAACCAAGAAGGAAGCTTAGTCTCAGTCAAAGAGACTGAATCAAACTTTGTATGGGCGTTTTCAAGACATCTCTATAAGTGTGATCTTTTATATTAACCATTGTTATAGGTCCCACTTGCTTCAAGTACAGATAGTTGTTTCCCCAATCTTGGATAAGTTGTACTTGTTGCATGAAAGGTCTTCCCAGTATGATTTCATAATTGAGTTTCTTCCCAAAGTCTACTATGGCAAAAGTGTGTTGATATTCAATCCCACAAGAATTAATTGTCACTTTTTCAAGAAGTCCTAAGGATCCTTCAATGTGTCCATCAGCCAATTGCAATTTCATTCGAGTTTGTCTAATGGCTGCTTGTCCCCAGGATTCCCATACTATTTTTGTGGCTATGGCTATGCCTACTCCACTATCCAGTATCCCCATGGTTTCAATGTCATTATATTTCACTAGAAGGGTGGTGTTTCCTTCTTCCCCTTCGTAGTATTCTCCGACTTTGTTCATTGGAACAGATCAAATCTCTTTGTTGTCCAATCCATTTCATGTTTCAATTTTCCCAAGTTTTTGCAGCCCCCTTATACCCACCTTCTCTAGGGTTTTCTATAGATCATTCCATAAATATGATATGAGTTTTAACAGTTCTCCCAAAGTAAGAGTGCATTGGATGGGTGTAGACATGATAGAATGAATCTTGTCTACTTCTAGGGTCTGTTCTGCTCTTTTTACTTGAGTGGTCTTACAGACTATGGATTCATCTTCGTTATCTCCCAAGTAAGAGGGTAATGTTTTCAAGGTCAGTGGTTTTGACATTCCTGAAGCTTCAGATCCGCAATCCCCATACAAGGATCGTACATCCATGTCCATATCAAGAGGTAGGTTGTCTAACCAAACTTCCTCTATAGTAGCTGACTTTAGAGTGAGTCTCCAATCATTAATCTCTCTAATATTTTCCCATAAGTGTCCTAGCTAGTCTTCCTCCACAAATGGAATTCTGTCTAAGGCATCTTCGCTATCCGGCATTATACGTTATGGTTCTTTTATTTCCAGGTGGGGTTCTACCACCACTTTGGAATTTTCTTTAGTGTCTCTTACCACAAGCTCTTCAGGTTTTGCGATGCTTTCAAGCTTGGTGAAAGGGCGGTGGTAATGCGTGTGCTAGTCTCCACCCAACCGTGCAATCTTATAGCTTCCCCCTAGTATACACACTATCAAGCCGTGCCGATGGCCCCGCTCGTAGGACCCATGTCCTTACATTACCCCCCCCCCCCCCCCCCCCCCCCCCCCCCCCCCCGCCCTTGGAGAATCATTTTCATCCTTGAAAATGAATGTAGGAAAACATTTCTTAAGTGTGGGGACATTCTCCCATGTAGAACCTTCTTCAGGTCTATCTAGCCATTTTACCAACTCCTGTCGTCTGACATGATGTCTGGTGTGAAGCTCATGAGAATCCAAAATCTTTTTGGGCTCATAAGGGATGCTTGGCGGTTCAATAAGGTCAACTAACACACCGTGTCAATGACATTATCATTCTGTCCTAACTATTTTTGTAAACGGCTAACATGAAAAATAGGATGAACTCGTGAGTGCTCTGGAAGAGCTAACTTATAGGCCACTTGACATATATGTTTGAGAATGGTAAACAGTCCACAATAGCGTGGTAAAAGTTCAGCAACTTTTCCTGTCTCCAGACTTTCTGAGTGCTCCGGAAGTTTGAGGAAAACCTTGTCTCCTTCAAAAGTAGGAAGACGATGATGTTCATCTGCATACTTCTTATATTGATTGTGAGCTTGCTTAACATTCTGTCGAGCAATTGGAAGCATGTCAAAATGGTCTTGGAGAAAATCCTTTGCTTGTTGTATCTTCTCCTTAGCCAACCCCACCGTAACAGGTGATCTAGGTTGAAATCCATACAAAAGCATAAATGGACTAAACCCTGTAGTCACATGCTTTGAACTATTATAAGCAAATTCCAATATAGGTAAGTAGTATTCTTAATTGGTTTGCTTCTTGCTAGCGTACGCTCGTAGCATATCCTCTAGCACTTCAATAACTTTTTCTGTTTGACCATCCGTTTCTGGATGATCAACCGTACTTATATTAAGTTTAGTTTCCAACTTTTGGAACACAGTTCTCTAGAAGTGATTCTCGAACTTTCGATCTCTGTGACTAATGATACTAGTTGGAAGACCGTAGAGTTTATAGATATTCTCTACAAATAGCCGTGCTAATTCCGGTGTCTTAAGCATAGTCTTAATGGGAATGAATCGACCCATATTGTTGAGACGGTCTACAATTACCCGTATGGCATCATGGCCATGATTTGTAGTAGGTAGTCCTACTACAAAATCGATAGAGATACTCTCCCACTTTCATTGTGGAATCTCTAAAGTATGTAAAAGGCCACCTACCTTGAGGCACTCTACCTTGTTAACGTGGAAATGTTGGCATTTTAGTACATACTCATGTACATCATGATGTAAGCCCGGCCAATAAAATTGCCGTCGAGCAAAGGCATACGTCTTACAAATACCTGGATGACCAGCACTTGGACTATCGTGACACTCAAATAAGATTTGGTGCCTAGTGTCTGAGTCCATTGGGAGTCCTCATTGACGAGGAAGAAGAGAGTAGCAATGTTGGACAAGAAAGATTGCCCAATTTTGTGCTTCTTGAAGGAGTCTGCAAATTCCTTTGCTTGGTAGCAGTGGTTCCCTCTTTTGCAATCGCCTCAAAGCGAGCTAGTCTCTTTGAAACATGCAGTGTCGCCCTTATGGATATAGCAAAGCAGATCACATGGCAACCACGGCATGGCATTGTCTTCAAAGTTCACAACATACTTCAGAATAGGTGCATACATATACTCTATGATATCGTGAAAAGTGTCATTGTGGAGTTGCATGCATTTTTGTAGATCCACTATGCGGGTAAAGAAGCCATGAATATCACCACATCCAACGTATTTTGTGTGCTCTAATAAAAGAAGAAACCACAAAAGGGGGGTGTGTGGCTCTTTCGATGCTGCTGTTGCATGGGAGGAGGATGCGCTAGCATGTGCTACCATTGCTCTCTCTCTCTCTCTCTCTCTCTCTCTCTCTCTCTCTCTCTCTCTCTCTCTCTCTCTCTCTCTCTCTCTCTCTCTCTCTCTCTCTCTCTCTCTCTCAAGTGTTGACAAAAAAAAAAGAAGGCCCTCCCCTTTATACACCCCCCCCCCCCCCCCCCCCCCCCCCCCCCCCTTCCCCTTGCCCTTCCCCACACCGTTGTGGCCTGCTGCAAAAAAAGACACCATCCCAAAGCTCTTTGATATACATACAAACACACATGGGTGCGCACACAAACGCCCAAACAAAAATCTAGAAAACTTAATAAACGAAGGTGATACTATAATGACAAAGAAGTTTTGAATTTTCACTAAATAGAAGGCTTTACAACATGGCATTAGAGCCGGTTACATTGATCTATCAGATCAACTTAAAGACAGTGCACTGCCAACCCTCCACTCCTCTTGCACTTCCATGGCTGCCTCCATCTGCCTGCCAATCTAAAACAACAAAAATGATTTTAATAAGACTAAAAATTGGCACATGTAGACAACATATAAATTATATTGACCCTTTGCCGATTGAGACGAAAGTAAGCATCTTTGATTTCTTTGTAGCTCAAGATAATCAAGTGTTCCCGTATGTTGCTGAGTGTCCAGTATTCACTGACTTGCACAATCTCAGTAACACCATTTGTCAAAGTAATGGGCATGTCAAATGTCACAAAATTAGCAACACTAGATTGTAAGGGTATCCACTTTCCACTCTTACACCACTTAACACTCATAGTGAAAACGTAGGTACAAAGTAGTGCACATTTTCAAATATCGTATCCCTACACTTGAAGCCCCCACCTTACACTTGTATTTATCTCCTTGGTGCACTCCCTCAACCATTCCCCAATTATCTCCAAATACCAGTTTTAGTGCTTCATACATGACATACTTTCAACAAAAGCTAGTAGGTGTGACACAGAATGGCAACGTCTTGAACAGGTGTACAAAAACATGCATGCGGCAGCTCCAACTGAGCCCTATTGATCTGGAAGCCTTCCCAAATTTTAATGAGGAGAAAATATCGAAAAGCGTCTTCTCCTTCAGTGAGAAGAGTGACGACACATCGGGTTGTGGCCATTCCGGACTCAGTAATGAAGGGTTGTCAACAACAATGATCTTACTATATCCATCCTTTGAGGTAGGCACTACATACGTGTGTGAGTAAAAGAAGATTCTGCATTGCAGCAGAATCGAAGGTGGCGAGTTGGGAAGCATCATAACACCAATGTTCGCATGAAGAGCGTTGAAGGTTCCTGTGAGACTCTTGATTGGTTGTTCCTAAAAAAAGTCGGATGGGAATATGACAACACCAAAACTATCAAGTCAAAAACAAATAACAAGCATTTACAATCAGCAACCAACAATGTTTTATGACTTACAATGTATTGGGGAATCTCTTGAGCTTCCATTCCTCAAGCGCATGGAACACCAAGAATACACATGTTGAACAATGGCCAATGTGCCATTGACTCTATGGTTCTTGAAACCAAGAAGTCTCCCCTTGCAATGTTCCTTAAGGTTTCCACAGTCTCAAACTCGATGAGGCCTAATAGCTGCAGGTTGCATGAAGATCCAAGATCCTTTAGAAAACACCTACGACACACATTCCCCATCAAAATCCCTAGTGTTATGAAAGAAAATGCCTCTATCTCATACTTTGGCTTCCTTGAAGTGGAGGGAATTGGCATGGTAGCACCAGAAGAAGAAGAGTTGTGGTGTTAGAGAGAGAGGCATGTTGCTTCAGGAATGAAATGAGAAGGAATGGTTGAATGGGAAACAAAGGGGAGAAGAAGTAGTTCAAATGGATGGTGTGGATGAACGGGGGAGACAGGATGTGCAGCTATGGAAAGCTTCTATTTGTGATACAGCTATGGAAAGCTTGGCGGGAGGGGGATAAGTGGCTCAATCAAGAGCAAGGGGAGAAGAAGTAGTTCAAAGGGACGGTGTGGATGAAAGGAGTAAACAAGTGGCGCAACTATGGAAAGATTCCTCATGTGCTGCAGTTATGGAAAGCTTAGAGGCAAAAGGAGAAAGAGAAGAGAGAAGACGTAGAATAGAGGGTACTGCTGAGAAATGCAGATTTTGGTCAAAGAAAATAGTTTTTTGACATGTATTTGGTTAGAAGCTTTTGGAGAGTGAAAAGTGAGATTTAGAGATTTCCAAAAAAAAATTGAAATTCTAGGGCTACTTTATGGGTTCCCATGAAAATAGAGGGAACCCCCCTCCCCCCCCTTTTTCGCCCTTATCTCTCTTTTTAGGGAACAAAGCTATAATGAGGGGAACAAATAGGTCCCCATGTCCCCCTACTACCCTAACTTTTGAGAGGGTATAGCTGTGGCCACCACCCTCTTCCTATTGGTCCATGCTTAATCACCCCTTAAGCTAAAGGGCCCTTTTGGGGTTCATATTTTTCCTAATGGGGACAACCAAATCTTGTAATAATGTTCTCAAAGAGAAACTTAGCAATTGATCTCACATCAGCCTTGTGTGTTGCCTTGGCTTCCACCCACTTTGTCACATAGTCAATGGTAACAATGATATATTAAATTGAGTGTTACGAGCTCTCGGACTAATTGGGCCTACAAAGTCTAAACCCCATTTTTCAAATGGTTGAGTCACTTTAACATGATGTAAGGGCATCTTATCCTTTTGTTGTGTGATCTTGTAACTTTGGCATTCATCACATCCTTTTGCAAAAAGTGATGCATCCTTGAATAACGTAGGCCATCAATAGCCTGATTGCAACATCTTTCTAGCAGTTATTTCCCCTGAGAAATGTCCTCCGGCTATACCTATGTGGGCTTTTTGAAGTATGTATAAATACTCATCCTCACGAGCACAAGGTCTAAGAATATCGCCCTTCCTTAACTTGTAGAGAGTTTCTGCAATTAGAGAATAAGGTTCACATTCCTTTAACAGTTTTTGAGCTATATCCTTACGAAGCTCTTTCGGTGGAAAATCGTTAAACTAAAAAGTTCACAATCTTTTCACTCCATTCATGCATGGTCTCGACTAGGAATAGAGAAGTATCGGGCAATTCATCATCAATTCCAGTAAGGGCTTCACCACTGGGTATGCAAGACAAATGATCCACCATGACATGTCTTTTATCGGGTCTCACCACAACGGTAAAATCAAACTCAAGAAGAATTAACAACCATCGTGTAATTCTTTCCGTGGAGCAGGATTTATTTACTAGATACAACAAGGCTTGATGTTCCACATATAAAAAAAACTTGTTGGCAAGAAGGTAGTAGTGAAATTTCTTCACTGCGTAAATCATAGCTAAACCTTCCCGCTTTGTAGTGGTGTAGTTCCTCTCAGCATCATTTAATTGACGACTTGCAAAGCTAATGGGGTAGTCCAATTTATGTTCTCTTGGTTGAACTAGAACACACCCAATAGCAAAGTTCAACGCATCAATATGCACATGGAAAATTACATTCCAATTGGGCACTCGAAGAATGGGAGCGTTTGTCCATGTCTTTTTCAATGAGTCATAAGCATGGTCACACTCTGTGGTCCATTGGGACTCAATAAGAATCTTGTACAAAGGGCGAGCTATCACGGCAAAGTTTAAAATAAACCGTCGGTAATAACCAGCATGGCCTATGCACCTTTGAACTCCTGTTAGTTTGTAGGTGGTGGCAAATTGGAAATGGATTTAATTTTACTCTCATCTGTGGGAATCCCATTTTTGGACACTATATGTCCCAAAACGACTCCATGTTTAACCCAAAATTGGTATTTGAAAGGGTTTAAGGAGATGCGATACAACCTGCACTTTTCAAACACTTTTCATAAACATGATAGTTGTTCTTTCCAAGAGGAATAAACACAAAGGTCATCTAAGAAAGCTTCACAAAACTCCCTCAAATATTCTCTAAAAGAAGTGGTTATTAATCTTTGGAAGGTAGCAGGGGTCTTAAGCCAAAATTCATAACACAAAATGCGAACGCTCCAAATTCAGTTATAAAAGTAGTTTTAGCTTGGTGCTTTAGTGCAATTGTGATTTGATTGAGTCCGAAGTACCCATCTAAAAAGCTATAAGCTTCCTTCCTTGCGACTCTTTCAAGCACATGTTTTGAATATGGCAAGGGGTAATGGTCCCTCCTAGTGGCGGCATTGACCTTCTTGAGATTCACTCACACTCTGCGTTTCCCATTATTTTTTGGCACAATAATTATTGGAGACACCCATTTTCAGTGCTCAATAGGGTATATGAATCCGCATTTGACAAGCTTTTCAATCTCTTCTTGAACAATTGTTGCATACTTAGGATTCATTGGGTAGGGTTGTTGTTGGACCGGTTTAGCCATGCTATTCATGGAGGTTGTGTGTTGCACCACAAAAGGTTGAACACCCTTTATATCATGATATGTCCAAGTAAATACCTTAAATTCCTTGAGATGTTCTTTAAGTACATACTCTTCAGTCTCTTTCAGATCTTGGGAAATGGAAACAGGTTTGGACTCCTCACTTGGGTCTACTAATTGCATTTCCTTAACTATTGATGAACCAGCATAGACTCCATTGCTTCCATCGACAGGTGTTCTTTGGGCCTTTGTATACACAACCTTATGTTCCTCTGTGGTGTAGGATTTGAAATGATCAGGTGGTGCAAGGTGTAAGTTTGTGGGGTCTTGTTCCTCTGTGGACTGTGATTTATATGTTGCTTCCTTTCATTGTTTAGCTAGCTCTCAATTTTGTTGTCTCCTTACGATACGGCTCAACTTTGGCTTCTATTAGCCTCTAGTTGTGTGATGCCAATGGGTTGTGGGCTACACCACATGATGCTTTGAAGGTATTCACCCCAGTTAACTATCAACTTACAATGAGCATCACATGCCCCAATATAATTAAGCCATTATGTGGTAGATTTCATTTCATTTATCTAGCACATCATTTTCTCGATATCGTCGCCTCTTATATCTCTTACTCTTCTTGTCTAATTTTTTATTATGGCCGATATCCAGTGAAAAGTGACTAGATGAATTGCTACTTGTGTCTTCTCCTCTCCCGCATAGATTGTCATCTCAGGTACCACTGGGCCTTGAATGGTTTGTCCCCACATTTGCACCAAGATTTAACTCAGATTCTCCATCCTCAGAGTCAATTTCAATTGATGATTTTGACTCCAAATCGTGTGGGCTATAGTCCTTTGAGACGCTAGTGGTTCCAACCAAACCTTCATCTGTAGGTCATTAAAAGCTATATACATTGCTCCTATCATCTTAAAGGTACAATTGGTGGCATTTCATTCCCCTTAGGTGTTGCCCAAGTTGTCTCCCTATTTTCCCAAGTGTTTATGGTTGCTGCTAGGTGGACCCAATCCACATTGTCAGACTCAATCATCCCAGGAAGAACATCCATATAAGGAGAATCTTCCCCAACATCAATGTCCATTTTACACGTGTCACAATACTGCAATGGGGCCAAGTGAATTGTGGTGTTAGATCTATGATCAATTATAAATCTGTTTCCTGGAGGATGTGCCCGAACACTTACAAGATCCACTCGAATGACAGAGTCTTGGAGTAGACATGGTTTTTAGACTAGTCATACACCATTTTTGCTTCCCTCATGAAAGGACATCCTAAGATCATCTCAGATGACATAGTGTGCTTGGAAAAATCCATAACAATTAAGGTATGCCTTATTTTGTGTGCAAAGACCTTGATCTTGAGATCCTCTAGATTTCCAATAAGTTTGACAATAGTCCCATTGGCCATCTTTACTACTATGTTTGTAGTCCCAAGGTGAGGTCTTCCCATAGATACCCAGCAATTTTTAGTCACAATGCTAACCCCAGCACCACCATCAAGGATTCCATTCATAATTAATCCCTTGGTAGTGATTGGTATGGTCGCATTGGATTCATTGCCTTCAAAGTATTGTCCAACTTGTTAAACGTGTATTTCAACAACAACATTCTCATCTAGGTTGGTTTGTGCATCTAAGTGTTCCTCCTCTATTGGCACTTCCCTCGCTCTATCCATCTGTGCAAATTGTGGTAGCCCAACTTTGAGTTTGCCATTGAGGGAAGCTTGAAGAGCCTAAGAATAGCTCGGGGTCTCCATATAGTTTGGACATGATGGTGGTTCTAACTTCTAAAGCCATGAAATCCATCAATTTGGCAATATTTAACGGCACCTTTTGGGCTTTAGTCCCTTGACATGGGGAATATGGTATTTCTTCGATAGGGTCAGGTAATCCCTCTATAAACATTCTCTCCAACAAGAAGGGGGTACGCCCACTTTCCCATGACTTAAAGTAACTTTGTTCTTGGATGACACTAGGTATGGCTAGTGGTCATTGGTCTTTGTGAGGATGAATTCTCGTAGGGAACACTTTGTCAGTAATCTGGATCTATCTAGGTGCTAGCTCTAGATCCATTTGGGTCTCTTCTACCAAACTATGTAATTGATGGACTTGCTCGATCTCCTCTGTAGCATTTGGGTAAGTTCCTATCTTCTTCTTCGGTCCTGGCCATTGTGGCTCATGACAATCTTTCTTGTTTTTTTCTTTTCTAATGGTCATTTTGAAAATTGGTAGAAGTGCTTGAAAGCTAGTTCTAGAGACTTGGGGATACCTGAGAATGAATTTTGACCAAAAATTCATCGGCAGGACATCATACACATATGATGTCTCAAGGGTGATTTTGGCAAAAAATTTGAACTTTTGACATTATGCCCCTCTTCTGCATGTTGTGTTGAGCACATACACCAAATTTCATTTCATCTGGGCTTATAGATTGGAAATTGAGGGTCTTTTACTCTTTCAAGGGATTCCTTGTCAAAAGTGATTATCTTGTGCATTTTTGACATCCAAAATTTGCTATGAGCACATGTTTTTGTTGTACACACCAAGGGTCTGCGACTAGGTAGAAACATAACTGAATTTTTCCACCTAGACATCATACACATATGATGTCTAAAGGGCATTTCTAGGGACCGAAATTGAAATGTGAGCATATCAGGGTGTTAAGCACAACAAGACAAGCTTACAAACCAAATTTGGGCCAATTTTGAGCACATAAATATCATATGCGTATGATGTCTCAAGGCCAGATTTGACAGTCCAATTGTACTTTTGACCACACAGGGGGTTGGGAAATGATGTGTTTATCTTGCTTGCAAAATTTAACCTCATTTGGACACATACTGTTGCATTTAAAGAGATTTTTGTAGATCCAAGAAGGTAAAGGTAAAAAATTAGCGATTTGAGCAATTTTGACATCCAAAATTTGTTGTGATTACATTTTCTTGTTGTATGCATCAAGGAGTACCTTGGGTAGACATAAAAGTGAATTTTGAGCCAAAAGACATCATACACGCATGATGTCTTAGGGGCCAGATCTGGGTCAAATCAAGAATTTGAGTATATCCTAGTGTCTTAGAGCATAAAAGAAGACCCTACACAAAATTTCATTGGATTTGCAGCTTTTTTGGGCTAAAAACTGCCAAAAGACAAAATTGGGCAAGATATATGTTGTATTGGCCATAACTTGCATAAAAAGTGTCCAAATAAAAATTTGAAAGTTGTTGAGAGTTGCTTGAGTGATAAGGAGTCTTTGGGACAAAAGTCGCTTCAAGTGCCAAATTAGAGGTCAAAAGTTATGTCTAAGCTCACAGAAGTGTTTGTCAACATAAAATAAGCCTAGAGACCAAGTTTCATTTAATTTGGATCACTTTTGGCTTAGTAAACCTTCCTCAGAAGTTGCAGGTAACCTAACAAAAAAGGGCCGTTGGAGCAATTCTGAGTCAGTAGACATCATACACGTAAAGTCTCCAGGCACAGATTGATTGTTTTGTCCATAACTTGAGCTACCAATATCGGATTCAAAAACTTTTTTTATCAAAAAAAAGCTCCAAAGTAGCTTTACAACATCTAGTGTCAATCATGAACAACAATCAAAGACTCTACGGGTCATTCATTGTTGGTGAATGTCCAAAAAATGTCGTTTAAGGCCTCAAAACTCATTCGGAAGTTAAGGGTGTCTAAAACTTACAATATGAGAGAATTGTGAGAAAACGGTCATGGTTTTTAAACATAGTTTTGACTTTTCCCTAACCAAAGCACTTGAACACATTGATATAAATTTTCTTACACCAAGCTCAAGTTGTTAAGCCAAGAGGTCATGTCCTCTTTAGAGTCAAATTGATCAGCTTACACAAGCTCCAGGATCCGAGCGAGAGAGGAGTATCCGCCCGTAATGGATCTTCCAAACGTGCAATGGATAAAAATAGATTTTGTTGAGAGAGTTCGGATGATCGATCATGAGAGTAAAGGACTGTATAGATATGTTGAGGATAGTGCGATCAACCTTTATAAGTGCTCAGAACTCTACCTAGAAGAGATGACAAATTACAAGCTCTTATATGTCTATACATACAGAGTGGACTGTCATTGGAAATCTATAGTTGTTGACACGTATGGACAAGAATACAAAGTTGTACAAAGCAAAAACCCAAAAACTGCATTAGAAATGGGTGGATATTTGGTCAATAAAGGACAAATACATCCACCAAACACGAGAATTCCTACAAGAATTCCAAAAAAGGAGCCACCTAGATTCCCTTCTAGAGCGATAATTAGAGATGAAATGATCACAAAGATGACAAACATTCCTTCTCAAGGACCAATTTCCAAGAGAACAACCAATCCCTTTAAGGAAGAACCTAACCATAGTGGAATGCATGAAGCAAGAGAAGAATTGAAAGAGTCTATGGTTAGACTTGTAGACAATCGGCAAGTTAGATCGTCCCAAATCCAGAAATGGATAAACAAGAAATACTCCGAAGATAAAGATCTAAGAGATCATGTAGCGATTTTCAGAAGAGTAATTAGAGCAGAGGAAGTTTTAGATATTGCAACATAGTTTGTGAGTTTCAGACTCTATAAGATGATGCGGCTACATGGTTCGACTCAATGGAAAGACGAGATTTTGAGACTCTAGATGAGTTGTTTGAGGAATTTATCAAAGAATTCTCGCAGAAAGGCATAGCTCACAATACGATCTCACAAATTCACAGATTCAAGCAGAAAGAAGGTGAATCAATTCATAAAGCGGCATTACGGCTCAAGAGATACATCAAGTTCTGCCGAAAGCGGAACTACCTATGCAAGCACGGATAATGTTGATCTTTATCCAGAAAATGAGACATGCAGGTCTTCAGAAGGATGTACATATGATAAGGATCTTGGCGCTAAACGAATTGATCAAAGAAGCTATTTATCTGGTGGATAACTCTAAGGAATATAAAGAAAACAACTATACGCATCAAGATGACGACACATCCTCTCAGCACAATGATTCCCAGATGAGTGAGTCCATTGAGAAACCAGCGGTACCTATTGATCAGAAAAATTCTATCAAAAAAATGGTCAAGAGGTTAGCTCCTCTTGTAGATTCTAATCCGAGGGAGCCTAAGTGGTGTGAAATTTAGAGGAAATGTACAAACCATACGAGGGAAGAGTGTTACTATGGCATGGGATATGCTAGGGAGAAGTATGTACAACCTATTCCAGTATCACCACCTCCACTTAGATACGCTATGGGAAATGCGCCAGGTCCAATAGGAGTTTCAAGCATAAGAGCCACTCGAATGGGACCACATCTTGGCTACTCTGGATGTGTGCGCTATTCAAAACGGTCCAGTGACAAAGTTTTGTGATGAAGATGGCTATGATTGCATTCCTTACTTTGCAGTGAGTGTAATCTAGGTCAATGAAGATGAAGAAGAAGACAAGTTCTCTGACTCCGTAGAACACTTGGCACTTCAAGAAGATACAGACAGTGGAAGTCCGGACATCCCAGCAGGTGACATGAACAAAACTTTAACAAATGCATGATTTTATGAGTTTCCAGATCAAAGAACCATGAACCAATGTCACCATACAAGAATAAAGTGCATCAGAAGTGGATTCCAAAATCCTCGGTGGAAACGCAATTGAAACAAGCATCCTCATACATGTCTCCTATACAAGAAGAGAGACTTAGCCAACAACAAGACAGCCATGTCGACGAGCTAACAATGCTCTAATCAATTGGCTAGAAAAGTCCTCCCGCATCCAAGAGCAAACAAATAGTAACTTTTCATAACCAACCAAACCACAATGGGAAAGTGCTAGAATGCAACCTTGCTGCAGATAGTAGCGACAATGATAATTCTTTTGACATCCCCTACCAGGTACTCAGGTACCTCATCACCCTCACTAGAAGCTTTCATAACATCCAAAGAAGGCCAAAAGAAAAGAACAATAAATCAGAGCCAAAAAGCTCGACAAATCTGGATAGCAAAGAGCCAGCTTGGCCAAAACCAAGTATGGATCTAGAAGACAAAGATCTCTGATGAAAAATCACAAGATTCAAGGCCAAAAGGAAAGCAATCAAAGCTTGCAAGAATGGCTAAGAAAATCACATAGCTAGAAGCTTTTGCAAATCAGATTTGGGTTCCAAAGAAGTTAACTCAAGCACAAAGAGATCAAGATCCTATTTGGATTCCAAAACAACTAGAGTATCAACTCCCACAGTTTAAATCCTGTCCTCAACAAAGAGTACAAGGGCTAAAGCAAAGACCATCGCAGACTCACACAAAGACAAGGTGGATCTTAAAGAAGTCTCTTCAAACCCAAACAAAGCATGGACAAGTATGGGTTCCCAAACGAGCAACATCAACGAAACAACCAGTAATACGAAGAAGTGGGTCCCAAAGGAAACCCATAAAAGTATTGTCACTGCACCACTGCTTGAATTCTTTCAATTCCTCATACGGTTACAATACAGTTAGAAGAGAGCCCACGTTGAGGAACAATGCCAAATACGACAACCAACAATAAGGCTAATTGAATTCCAAATCAAACAGATAAGTAAGCCTTCAACTACAACCTTCAATCAAGCAAACAACACATGAGCTTCAAGGATCATCACATTGCTTAGACTAGGAAGCCTCGCCAGCAAATTCCATTAAGTAAATTGCTTATACCCACATCTTGAACTTCATTCATTTTTTCCATGCATTGACTGTGTATGCATAATAGGGCTACATTACAAGGCCTGCATAGGCACGTTTTTTTATTGCCCAAGCCCTTGGCAATACCCTGCTATCAAGAAGGACTCCAAATAAGAGGGTGGGAGGCATTCTAAATTCGGACCTAATACTATGAATATTAGAGGGCAATGTTTTGTGAGTTGCATTGAATTTTTGTGTTTGATTGTGATGATTTTTTTGACAAAATTCATAGTATATGGCCTCATAGTAGCATTACAAGAGGAGTACGGGGACAAAATCCACATATGAGCCCCTAGGGACATTGTACAAAGTACATAGCGTTTAGAATTTAGAAAGATTTTGCTTTTGTTAAGTTGATTTTTTTAATTTTATTTTTTGTGATTTTCACAAAAAAAAAACCAAAAAATCCATAATCTAGGTGAAGAACACATTTAAGCAATGTCGAGAGCAGTACAAAGAGAAGAAGGTCCAAGAAAACGATGACACTTCACGACGTATGTCTCAAAAGCCATATGCACAAGGCTATGATTTCAGAGGTAAGAAAAGAATGTTGATCAGTCTTCAACAACAACATGAGGCCAAAAATGACTGAGAATGGTCATCAAACTCCGGGGTGGCCTATAAGGACAAAGAAAGTTGGTGATGTGACTAACAAAAGCACCCATCAGGTGTAAAGTTTCTTAGTGGACATTTCATGCGTGCGACTACAAGGCCATATACAGGAAGTAGATCTTTATATTGTATATCTTCTATCTTGTATGTGACTTAATGAAGCCTATAAAAAAAAGGGGACTAACCGTACTGACGGCAAGAAAAGGGGTAGAGATAACAATTCAGCCATCTATCATGATAGATGTCTGTAGGAGCTCGGGTCTTGGATGTGAAAAACAAAAGTTCGTTATTAATTATGATTTTCGTGGATCATAGTACAAGCAATGGAGCACAAGAAAGAAAAATGACAACAAAGACCGCACCGAAATTGACCACCAGGTCATGTTGAGGACAACATGAACTCGGAGGGGGGGGAGTGTTGACCCGTGGGTCAATAACACGACATAACTCAACAAAGCCTTATTTTCTAAGAGTTATGAAATGTTGTGAATTATGGTTAACAACATCATTTGTTAAAGTAGTTGGTCTAGTTGCAAAAACTGAGGTGCAATGGCACTTCCAGATTGTAGATACAAAGCCATTTGACCCTTTGAACTCTATTCTAGGTTTAACTTATGCTAGCCTTAGTATATAAGGTACTTAGGTCATTTTGTAAAGAGAACTTTTATCATAATCAAGTTTCAAGCTGTTGTAGGCTGTGTGTGAGAGAGAAAGAGAGAGAGCATGAGCTTATTCCTGGTGCTACTCCCTGCTCGTTCAACACATTGGAGATGCGACTGCACCATCATGCTAGGCTCGGCAAGAGCTACGCTGTATCAACGCCAAGCATTTCTCGTGCAACAGAGGACGTGCACTCACGCATCTACGAGCTATTTGGGGTTGTAAGTGTATCAAACAATGTCTATTTTTTTTTCCTGCAAGTAGTCGTTAGAATTGTAGTGACATAACATACACGTAGACACTCATAGATTTCCGTTTTGGGCACTTTCAGAATCCCGCTTTGTCTTTATACACGTTTTCTGCAGATGGGTCTAGAGTGAGGGTTTTGAGTGTAGAGGCTTTGGGACATGTGTATCCTAGTGAGGGGATGGTGTTCCTTGAGTTTGAATGATTTTGGCATGGTTTGGTGAGTTTCCTTCCGTTTGTGTGTATGTGGGTTGGGTGGTGTAGTTGAGAGAAGTGGGAATCTTGATTGTGGTTTAGTTAGCCTTCTAGAGTGTTGTATGCATGGGATGGTTTCAACCTGACAAGCTATAGAGATTGCCTCCATGCGCATATTGTGTCATTTGTGTCCTCGATTGACATTATGTTGATCTAGGTTGTGTTGCATGCACTTTATAGGTGTTGTGACACGCTCCCGCAACAACTGAGCCTATCAATAAAATACCTAAAGTTGCTTGGCAACACTATTGTATCTAGAGCTAAAGAAGCTGGAGGTTTGGGCATCCTCAACATCCAACAATTCTCCATTAAAATGGTAAGTAAATGGATCATGAGGGCTGTCTCTTCCACAAATTTATGGGCAATATTGATTAGCAAAAACATTCAACACTTCTAGCTAAAGGATTACAAAGCATGGACACGTCTCTCTTTAGAAGAACTTTTGACCTCTAATGCTAACTTTACCCCAAAGGGTTGTGAAATTTTTTGCAGGTTTTGGAAAGCATGTAACATTAGGAAAGCATGGAACCTCTGCTGCCAAACGCAGTGCAAGTAAGAAAATACATGCCTCCTATCATTAGTAGTAGGTAATGTTCTCATCCCGTATTATTTTGGCAAAGTACAGCATTGATACATTTGGGGGAAGCGTTGTTATGTGCTTATCGTACACATACGCAAGTATATTGTTGAAGTCAACAACGACTGTCAAATCCCTATTGACATTGAAGCGATTGATGATGCAAGGAGGAGCTTTGTGATAAATGTGTTGTACCTCATCAGTAGGTGGTGGGCATTTTGAACCAACAACATGAATTTTAGCTACAGAACACATGAAAAAAATTTGAGAGAAAACACTGATATATTATAATGTCGGGAGACAGTACGAAAGCATCAAAATAAAAATAAAAATCAGCAAGAAGCTAAAGCTTCTTGCATGCTCTGGTTTTTGGGGGTAAGTATGGTAAT
Source organism: Adiantum capillus-veneris (assembly GCF_014529385.1). NCBI lineage: Eukaryota > Viridiplantae > Streptophyta > Polypodiopsida > Polypodiales > Pteridaceae > Adiantum > Adiantum capillus-veneris. The sequence goes on from NC_140933.1 coordinate 16,841,387, forward strand.
ACTTTTTTTGGGGACGTGGGTCAGTCCATCCTCCACCTGCTTTTTTCTTTTCTTTTGTAGCTCCCCTGCAACAAATTGCACGGTTGCATCCATTTCTGGATCCAACAACTCAGTATCTTAGTCGTCCTTACCAATTAATTTAGTACCTGGGTTTGTAACAATAAGGCAAGTTTGGAGGATAGGAGGTAAGGTAATGTAAGTTTGCAATAGTAAGGTAATGAACACTCTGACCATGAACCAGAAATAGGAAGATAACAAGTAGACAAAACCAACATTACCTTCATTGCTTGCAAAACAAGGTGTAATGAACTAGGCACTAGGCTACTGGTGATCCTCCTCCCAACCTCCCTTTATAGGGTAGGCTCCTAGCCCCTTGCCCTAGATGGATCCCCTGTCCACATTGCCTAGCCCTGCCCGTGGCCGTAAGCCTTGCCTAGCCTAGTCATTAGGGTACAGGACCCATGTCCTAACATTACTCCCCCCTTAAGGAAGAGTTTTCATGCTCGAAAACACAAGTAGCATCTTCTTAAGAATACTAGTGTTCTCTTTATTGACGCCCCATAAGTGAGGCAGTTGTCTGTATGATCAATAATTGGTGCAGTGAGGAGGTTCAATGAAACCAAGAGGAATATCTTGATTTTCAACATTGTCCGTTTGCAACCACTTTGGTCTAAATGGTAACTCCATATATAACTCACTTGAGTGTTGTAAAGGAGGAACCTCAACTAAAAGTTGTCCAAAGGCATAACCAGTTTTCAGATCTTTTGAAGGTATTGGAATAATGCAAGGAAACCTTGGCGTAACTTTCCATGAAAGTACTATGCTCACATACTCATCAACAGTAATCAAGTCCTTGACTTGCTATGGTTTCTTGCCAGTAGTCAACCCCATCAAAACTGATGATTAAGGTTGATAACTTGAGAATAACAGGCAGAGACTAAAACTAGCCGTAACATGCCTTTCATCATATGAACAAACTCCAAACCAGAAAGGTAACCGATCCAGTTGTTTCGCTTCTTGCTAATGTATGCACTTAGCATATCCTTTAGTATGGTTTACTAACGTATGCACTTTGCATATCCTTTAGTACTAAATAGAATGCTTGTAAGCTGCCCATCCTACGCGGGATGAATAACAGCAGTAAGGGTGAGGTGCTTTTACCCCAACCACTTACACAAAGTCGTCCACGACTGACGACAAACTATGACTCAATCATTGAGTATCCAGCCATATACTCGATATGGAATGGAGACAACCAACTAGGTTGAAAGCAAATTGGAGTTTTAAGCATCCAATCACAAACACCCATACTTAGCCATCATCTTGTATGGCACCCATACTAAATCTGCAAGAAAAATTGCACTGACGGTGCAAAAAATTGCAGAAACACGAATGTCCATGAATTTGCAGGCTGCTCCGAATAAATTTGTGTTAAACACTAGGGCCCATAACACCTAGTGTGCATGCATTTAACACAAACATATCCGAACCGCAATTCCCTGACGAGACTTTCCACTGTACTTATGTGAAAATCTTGCAACAAAAGTTGGACCATAATAGAATGTGGCAACCCGGTCACATCTAGGAACCAACCATGAGACCTTCTCATGAACGTAGCATACTTTGCTATATGTAGAAACAACCCTCCGTTAAGGTGGTTTCACAGCACTTGTAATCACAACAAGTCTGTACTTAGTACCCGACAATTTTTGGCCATTGAAATTGTACCTGATACTGTGTGCTGTGAATGGTCTAATGAACGGATGTGACCAGCACCTAGGGACTTCGTCGCGACACATCATTAAGAATCGGGCGCCAGTGTCAGTCTCAGAGACTCATATTCTCCACATGTGGAATATGTCTCAAGTAAGGATGTCAGGAAAAGTGACATCCATCAAGTACGAGTTATACTTGTGTGTGGAGGTAACTGATAACACTCTGCGACAAGAGTGAGAGGGACCCTCATTCATTGCTCCACACTGGCTAAACCGAACTCCTAGAGTTCCTAGACCATGTTGTATCCCATGTGACAACATGTGCCAATGTGAACCCTATAAGTAGGTTCGTAACAGCAAAAGACAGAACGATAGATTGGACGCTTGGCCCAAAAGACTTTGTGCCGTCATGCCCTTGGCATGGCTCTATAACATTCAAGCGTACTTATACGGCTTGAAAAAACCAAGTAAAGCATACTGAAAAAGGAATAACACCAAATCAATAGATGCGTACCTGGAGATTTGAACGTAATGTTCACGTACCCGTATTCAAACGGAGAGGAGCGCGTCTCCTACCTGAAAAACAAACAATATTGCACTGGAAACCGTGGGCGTTGCTTTCGCAATCCAACCCTTTTGGTTAAAATTTACGTAGTCAAACCCCCTTGTTAAGACCCTTTGTAGAAATTGCTAAACTAGCAGGCAACAGTAACCAATATAGTTAACTGTGTAGAGAATGATTGAAATCAACTTGAAAAGTTGAGTGTGTCCGCTACCACGTGGTAGATTGCGGAATTCTTTCCTTGAAAGGCTAACTGGGAGAGATCAATATGTGATCCTCAATGCCTATGGGTGATTTAGCAGTCACCCGCCGGGTCGTACCCCAAAACCGTATGTCCATAGACACTCCGTAGTTCTATAGAGAGAGCAGGAAATTCACACAAGTGAATTGCCTAGCTCTTTTGGACAACCATGCTATCGGAACTGATTGCTGTATCTATACGGCCTTGTAGAGATCAGCGACTGTGAGTTGAAGATTTTCAAAAACTCAACGTGAGTGTCGCACAGAAAAACTGTAGTGCCAAAATGACACCCTAAAACATCCGTAATGACAAGACTTTTGCTTGTCCATTAACGTTGATGTGTACTTCCCTGGGAGATCTCTTGAAAACAATCACCCAAAGAATGCCAATAATTGGGTCTTACCCTTGGCCTGACAACGGCTCTTAGCCTATTTGGCTCATAGTCCTTATGCAAAATAGTGTTCAATCGACGAACCGATGAAGACTAATTTGAGTAGCATCTTAGCCACATGCTAGCTGTGAGTTAGAGCACCTTGGCGCAAGCTGACTCATGAGCAAAACATGTATCAAAAGCTTCTTAGAAGATTTTCATTATTCCCTTAGAGAGAGAGAGAGAGAGAGAGAGAGAGAGAGAGAGAGAGAACGAAAAGAAGAGCATGCTGGGCTGAGGAAAGTTCCTAAAATTTCTAGTGGGTGTGTGCCCAGAACGTGTGCTCTTAGACATCTTATGCCCAAAATGCAGCTTATCCTATAAGCATTCCACAATTTGTCTGTTCGATGCTCTCATCGAGAGAGGCAACAGAAAACACAAAGTAAATCTTGACCATCTACCATGTAGGGTCGTGATTGTATGAGGATGACTTGAAAGTGGCACCTTGCCCGGGAATCAAGTCCGAATTTTTGGTTCGTGCTAGTGTTGTTGTGTGTTGACAACACCCTGCAAGTATGTTAAACAATCCATTATTCAACTTGTCCGTGACAGAGTGGCTGGGTAAGAGCAAAAACATGTTTTATACCCCCTGGGTAACATGCCGTGTATGAAAAAGTGGAAGCCCTTTGGCTACCGTGAAGGTCTTAAACATAAAAACCAACACATAAGTGCCATGCACGAGCCTTGCTAGGAGCGGTTCAGTGAGATGACAACACGATTAACATAACCTCGGGCCCCATCATGTCAGCAAGCAACAAGTTGTGCCAATTTTCTTGAGATTCAAGCAATCACATCCGAAAAAATGTAAAACAATTGCATACCTAATGAATTGCGTGACGACGTGGAGTAACATGGTGTTAATCTCAGCAGTATGCATGAGCACGCATGCCAAGATATGGCGTGCCTTCACGCCTTGCTTCCATGCCGTCATAACTTACCCGCACAACTGTTGTTGTGATCGGGCATGTTGTGGTAACATAAATGCCTCATACTTGATTGCTACTGCTCTTGACGCCAAGTCAATCGGAGCACCAATGGAAGCCTTGCTTCTCGTAAAAGTGGTCAAGCATTAGCTTTGTACAACAACCCATATTGTATAAAGTAAATGCAAATTGTAAATTTGCAATTCATAGCGTGTTTGACTGATCATGTAAACTGGTCTTACCAAAAATCATAATGCCAAACAAGGAATGGGCATAACACTACCCAATGCAAAAACATAGAATACTTTGAAAAAGGATAAGCAGAACATGCTCAAAAACATATAACTACTGTGCCCTGCACAAAAACTGAAGGCTTTTGCAAATCACGGACCGATGCATCATGCCTAAGTATGTCGGACATGTGGACACTGCTTTTTTTGATGCGTTCCTAAGCAATAAAAGCATAATTTTTGAGGCAATTCATAAGTATCGTCTCCTACCGTAGCGTCGCGGGTACTCTCCTTGAGAGTATCCGGCCGCGAGCCGTCATCGGCAGGTTCGGGAATACTTTGCTCAAAATCTAAGGTCATGTTGATATCTGAATCCATGGCTACACAGTGCAGTGTAAGAAGTATTCAGAAAAAAATATCTGATCTCAATCGCCTTGGCAAAGTATAACTACTCCGTGTCGTAGTCGATTCACCCAAGAGCAGCGGAGAAATATTGAGCAAATCGACAATCGATGGTTCATTCGAAAGTACGAAGCAAATTTGAGCGGCCAATAATCGGGTTTGCGTTTTATGCAATACGCCAATTAATCTTTGAAACGTGTCGACGAAATTTGCAGCCGACAAGAAGCGAATCACTGTAGAGTTATTTCTACTAGGGTTGGCATCATATACAAGAAGGCAAAACGGAAAGAAGTTCAACCAATTGATGGCTTGTCGAGACGTCCAAAAGTTGTGTGTAGAAAATTCGGACTGCAAAGGATGTCGCAATCAATCAACAATATTATGTTGATGACGGCCACCGAATCGGAGAAGAAAACCGTGACCAACAGAAGGCTTGCCGAGCAAGGTCCTCCTGCCTTTTCTGTGGGAAGGGCCGCCGAGACCAAATCGAATGGCCAAAAGGCCTTCAAAGGCCTTTTTAAATGTGAAAATGCTTACTGTATTTCCATCAGGCATCGTGGACGACGACGTCGAGGTGAAGATGAATTCCCAGCTGCTTGCACAGTCCGGCTATGGTTGGCTTGAAGTGGCGCAAGCTTTTGCAGCCTGACCTATTTTTAGAGGCCGTGGGTGACCACGCCTTAGAGAGAGAGAGAAAAGCTAAGTGCTCTTGTTTTCTTCTGATTTTCAAATTTTATAATTCTATGTCCTTGTTTTATATTATCTTTTTCATGCAAATTTGACGTTAATCCTTCATTAATTTATAATTAGTGAAAGATCTGAATAAGATAGTAGAAATGATAAATTTTTACTGCAAGCAAAGTTTACATAATATTAACATGTGTGTATATATATATACATATATATTTTTTAATATTAATAAGCATGATAGATATCGTCATACGATTTGTATAGGAGACAGAGAAGAAGAGCTGTTGTCGATAAATTTTAAATACTTTAGGAACAATCTAGGAGTTGTAGAGGGTGAAGCATTTGAGCAATTTTTCTCATTAGTTGTAGAAGGGAATCAAGGCACTGTGGCAAGAGTCTCAAGCCCAAGATCACGTTATAGCGAGGGAATAAGGCTCAAGAGACAAATTTGCATGGGAACGTAGCCCAAAAAACGTATACTATTCTTATATTATAGGAGCAGTTACGGTCTATAATGGGGATGTAATCATCGAAGGTAGTAATCAGAGAAGTGCACCAGCAATCGGATCAGCAATCGTCAAAACCGTAGCATCAGCAGTGAGCGACGACCTAGGTGACAACGGTTTGGCGATTGATAGCGTCCCAAGCACTTACACCGCTTCTCACCACCCACAGCAAGCTCACAACAACGCTGAGGGCGCCTGCCTAGCAGCTTCTCTATCTGTCTCTCCTTGTTCGCTTGTGGCATGCACATCCCACCCAATCTCTCTCTTCATTCGACGGCCATTATCTCTCTCTCTTCGACCGCCACACTCCCTATCTCTCTCACTCGATTGCGGCACCAACTGGACACTCATTCTCAAACTATCTCCTCCATTCGTTCCCACGCAGTGTTGCGGCTGTGAGCGACATCAAGTCTCTCTCTCTCTCTCTCTCTCTCTCTCTCTCTCTCTCTCTCTCTCTCTCTCTCTCTCTCTCTCTCTCTCTCTCTCTCTCTCTCTCTCTCTCTCTCTCTTACAGTTGGTGGCTGCCAGGCGTACTAGGCTGCACACCACCCAGCCGCCATGCAAACTCTCTTTCTCTCTCTCTCTCTCTCTCACAGGTAACCGCCACTGCCATCCCGAGGCTCATAATGGGTGCCCACCATATCTCTCTCGCGCCTCGTGGCACCCACACCATCCACTCTCCCCCTGCCAACCACCGGCGTCGCCATCAGCTCGAGCTTCCAACCAACTTACTTCTGTCTTCTCTGGCTCTCTCAGCAACATGCAGTCCACCAACTACAGTCCTCCAATCATTGTCCATACCCTACCCTCTTTTTGCTTAACCATGCAGCAGTCCTCGACCACTTATCGATGTCTACCACTCATCTCCCAACCACCGGCCACTTGCCCACCTGCAAACGACGCACTCTCTCTCTCTCTCTCTCTCTCTCTCTGTCTCACTCGGATCAATTGTCGGCCGCCCACCACAGAACTCCCACCGCCCACCTCCACGAGAACTGAGTCAAGAAACCCCTTTTAATTCACGCCATGCAGCACCTACAACCCCCTCAGCCCACCTCAACCATGCAATTTGATGACCAACTCTCGGCCTCACATCAGCGACCTCAGAATGGTGGCTCCGTGCAACAAGGTGGCCAACAACCTCTCTCTTTTACGGTGATCTCCAACCAACTCTCTCTCTCTCTCTAGATCTTTTCAGCCGCCACCCCTCTCCCTTGTGAGGTGACCAACTCTCTCTTTCTCCTCCTCTCTCGTTGTTGCATGCCCACACCATGCAGAGGGTGGCTGCCTACTCTCTCTCTCTCTCTCTCCTCCTTCTTTCCTAGTCCAGCTACCTGCGCCAGAGTCGGCCACTAGCTGCCTATTGCAGACAACTTAGCCTCAACTTCAAGAGGAGCTGATGCCACATACGATCAACCAGACAACTGAATCAGCCATCGAGCTGGCATGACGACATTTCCAAATCAGTGTATGGCTAGGAATGCTTGTCGAAGGGGAGTCAGAAGCATGGACGCTCGATAGGAGGGAGCTGGAGAAGGCGACCAAGAAGGACTTGGCACACGGGGAGCACTCTCTCGCACTCTCTCATTTGCCTGCATGACGTCAACCACCCAGCAACCAGTCGCGCGTACACACTCATCATGCAGCTCAGCTTGCAACTGGTTGCTCTCAGAGTCTCAACTACGTGCCTCGCCAGTATCCTACTTCGCGCTGCTCGTGCTCATATTGGCTGCATGTCACCGAGTTATCCTCTCGCTGCTGTTGCTACCAGACATCCAAGGGCATCCGCACGTCGGGCCGCCTGGACGCTATCCTAGCCGAGTACGACTGCTTCCACAGGCGGACATTCACGAAATCTTGCTGCGAGACCGCTACAATACTTTTCTTAGACTCCATCCAATGCAGGGCATTGTCGACAAAATGCTGATGAAGATTTGCTTATTTTTCTTTATTTATTTTCAACTTTACTTCCTTTTAATTTGTACCCTGGCATTAGATTAGATTCACACGGAGTTTGGCCTCATATTTAATTTGGTCTTTTGAGGATGTTTAATTTCATCTCATTTCTCTCTTTATCCCCCCCTTCCACTAACGGCTCCCTACAAAGAGACGGACAGACACAAAGCTTTTCAATAATCAGTGCAATACTCTCTCGGACATCGTTTTCGTCTTCATAATCTTTCATTTCACTACATTTTATTTTTATTTTTATTTTTGTCCCCAGACATTAGCTTAGATCCATAAGACTTGTATCTTTTGGTCCCATTTGGCAAACGAGTAATTTAACCTTCACAACGTAATTTGAGTCAGTGGACGAGAGATTCACTTTCACAATAAAACTTCAAGCAAACGGTGTTGATAATTGTGATATGGAACCGATACAGCTCTTAATAATGAGGAAGAAAAACCATGGCTGCTCAGCTAACTCCTTGCACTATTTGGCACACTATCCCTAGCCATTGCTTGTATACCCACACATATACACACATATTGTATGTGTGTCTTAATAATGTGCAAATTGGCATCCCTACTTAAGCGAACCTCTTTTTTTTTTTTCTAACCAAGCTCCTTACACATCTACCTCGCTAAATTTTACCAAGATTACAACCACTGCAGTCTACACTCACCGACTTTCTACGCATTGTCTAGTCAAGTCTAGGTCATTTGTATAAACTGCCAACTCCCATCCTACCTCCTCCTAGTTAACATCCAGAGGCTTAATTAAATGGCTTTGCAAGGGATTTTCTTGTTGCACCGCAAATCTACATTCTCATACAAAATTCTAGTTCTAACTAGCAAACACCTATCGTAACTAAAGGCTTCTAGGCAAGGGCCGTTCAAGATCAAATTACTTTTGGGTTGTTTGACCAATTAGTCCCATCTATCTTTCTATTCGTTCCACGACTAATCATCGTAGACATCTGTAAATCCTCAATGTAATTTTGCGTCCCACAATTGCATTATACACTCCTTATCTACATTAGGACTTCAACGTTTTCTCACATTTCCATTTTTGCAAGGCTCTGGCTAACTTTTTATTTGTGTTCCAGCCTCATTTAATTTATTTTGCGAATCAAAGTGCTAACACTGTCCGTTCTAAATATGTGATCGCATACTAATCTTGAATCAAATTCTACATAGACAACCTATTATTTTATTTCATTTCAAATTACTAACACACAATTAACATATTTTGGATTTGTTAATTATACTATGGTGCAAGTTTGATAGTCGCAGTTCTACCTAGCTTGTACAATCTGTTTGACATGCCTCAGATGCAAGTTACGATCATATCTCTCTCCACGAACACACTGGCTCAAATATTTTTGCTCAAGGTATGTACATTAACCTCACTCCCTTTTTCATAATTCCGTTACCGACAATCTTTTATAAATTTGGCAACCGACATCTCTCATATCATCACTAGTACTTATAAAATGGAACCACTTTCTACATCCTGTCGATAGGTATCTCACATACATCACTCCTATTTTTAAATTTCATTTCTCTACATTATCTACTCAACTGAATACTCCATCAAATGTTAAGATAACGGCTTCTACTTGTACTACCAGTAATTTTTGATATGCCTTGTCGATTAGCTACGCAGTTCTTCAATTGAGCTAGGGTGCTCTCGGATATCAAGCCACACTTCGTAAGTGCCTTGTTAGTGGAACATACTCTAATTTGGTGTCAAATAGGTGGCAAATGTTTGTTTTTTTTAAAATGTCTTGCTTGGTCCATTGGTCACATACACACAGATTCGCCGATTTAGGCAGTGTGTCAATGCTCATCTACTGCAGATTCGCCGATTTAGGCAGCAAAACACTAAACTACAGATTCATGCTTTTAACAAAAAAAAAAATCCAATGCAGATTCGCCGATTTAGGCAGCACGTCTTATTGGTGTAGATTCGCCGATTTAGGCAACACCAATCACAAAATCATGCTGCAGTGGCTGGCCACCACTGTAACTGGTATGATTTTGTTATCCGGATACAAAATGAAAAGTGATTTGGATTTGTACTTATATTGTGGAATTGGAATTGGATTGGGATTTGGTATCTGATGATTATTATAGCAGTATTTATGTGATGGGACTTGACATTATGAGATTAATGATGAGTGTGACCAATGATATCCTGATTCATCAGGGTATGACATATACTGCTTATTCTAGTGGTATGGGACACTAGAATAGGTGGTATGTGGATGACGACAGGCATAAGCTAATGTTGTTTAGTTTCATAAATTTTCCTTATTATGTGATGTTTTTGACACAACATACTAATCACTGTTTTTGACAAGTATTGTTTGCAGATTTTTATATTCGCAACTGAGGACAGTTGCTTTCCAACGGAGAGGTATGTTATAGAAATGATATTTTATGATTTATTGCAGTTGACACGTGGAAAAGACTAGACCCAGCTTGGCCTATGCAAATGTATCTGTATATCATGTACAATTTATTATTCAAGTGCTCTTTTATGAGCTTTGGCCAATTATGACCGGCCGGCCAGTTTGTATTCAATTTGACCATTTAAGAAATCTATAAATGAAATACGTGCAAGAGGGAAATGGTCACTCTTGCACGGGGGGAGATTGCACCCAGTGTCTGCGTTGCTCTTCTCATCTCTCCTCTCTTGTCTCTCGCCGTGTCGGCGTAGCACTCCGCTCTAGGAGGTACGCCTACACGTGCTCGCTTACTCTGTCTCGCTCTCTGCCTCTCTCATGTGAGATTTGCTATGGCGTTTACGCGTACACGATGGTGCAGGTATGGAGATCTATTGATTTATGGTCTGTAGCATATTATTCTATGTATTTTGCAGGGACCCTCGACTTCCGCTTGTAGCACTAGGCTACTGGTGATCCTCCTCCCAACCTCCTTTATAGGGTAGGCTCCTAGCCCCTTGCCCTAGATGGATCCCTTGTCCACATTGCCTAGCCCAGCCCGTGGCCGTAAGCCTTGCCTAGCCTAGTCATTAGGATACAGGACCCGTGTCGTGACACAAGGTGTCTCCTTGAGCATCTCTCCGTCAAAGTTTTTGTACTTCCTTACCATGGCATCCATGTCGAAGAGCTCGTCCATATCGTCCGTGAATTATTTGAAAGCAAATGGGTTGCATCCCTTGTTATCCATTGGCTCACCTAAAACATAGCACACATTTAATATACATAACAAAGCAGCATGATTCATGTTCTATGGAATTGCAGCTTACCTACAGGCTCCTCATGACATTCCCAAGGGCCCATCATCTTGCTATAAAATGTATCTCCCATTGACAGTCTGGTACAATGCACTTTGGGCTCAGTTGCACAAACAACAGAAAAGCAGACGAGATGGTACTTGGGTACACATGGCAGATAAAAACCCCCGGCCCCGCCGCAGTCTAATAGCACTTGTCCACAAGTAACACAATTTCCACCAATCATAACAGTTTCAGCACTTGAGGCAAACTTGGAAGGTGGAGCAAGCACTAGAAGGGCCATGCCCTCTCTCTTTAGGAATTTTCAAGACTCCTTCATGAAGGAGGCCTACCTTCTAACTTCATGTAGCATCCTCTCCATATCCTAAATTGTTATCTATACAAAATGAAAAACAAAAGAAAATCAAAAGTTGCACAACCAACCATGAAGCTTGAAGGTTTATCATGCCTTATCACTTTCAAGCACTATCCAAAGAACTTGGAAGCACAATGAAGCACTTTCAAAAACTTTCAAGCACTTTAGAGTGGTTCAAAGTTCCAAAAAATGCTTTTTAGTACTTCAAAGTGGTTTCAAGTGCCTGAAGATGCTTTGAAGAAGAAGCATTTTCAAGTAATTGTAAGCACTTGGAAGCATTTTAAAGCACTTTAGATTACCTGCAACACTTCAAAGTGGTGTAGAGAACCTGGAAATGCCCATAAGGTGAATTAGTAGGAAGAAATCTCAAGCACTTGGAGACACCTCTCAAGTACTTTGAAGCACATTATAGTGTTCTACAGCACTTTGATGTTATGAAGCACTCCAAGTACTTTGAGGCACTTTGAAACACTCTAGACCACTTTTAAGCACTACCAAGTACTTACAAGCACTTTTGAGCATTACCAAGTACTTTCAAGCACTTTTAAGCAATAACAAGTACTTACAAGCACTTTTAAGTGGTATAAAGTGTCTCAATTTGATAAGTGTTACACTTCTCATGCACTTGGTAGTGGTCCTAGCACTTTAAAGTACTCTAATCAATTTCAAGCACTTTAATCTCCCAAGTGATGTCCAGGTACTTTGAAGTGGTCTAAGCACCTAAAGCTCACAACAACTTAGAATTGTAACAGTTTAGTACCTGCATTACAAACACCTCCTCCTTCATATTTGCAGCATTAATCAAGCCACCACCAATTGAAAGTACCCTCATCAGCACTCCAATCTTAGCTTCGTTTTGGACAATAAGACCTTCATTATCTAATGGAGATGCTTTCAATACCTGCAATTCTTCTCTAAGCCTCTCCACCTCTGCAATAATTGGAGCACAAGCTGAGTGGTTGCCTTCATTGCGCATCCATAAATCACGCTTTTCTGCTAAGACATATTAGCATCCACACCCACGCTACATTCATGTGCTGGAAAGAGTTTCAGAATGGTTATTGAAAATAGACAATGTGGTGGTTGACCCATAGATAAAAAACCCTTTACTATGAATCTTCAGATAGATATACATTTGAAAATGTTTCTAGGTGATAAACCTACATACATATGTATAAAGGATATGAAGGCCCAAATCAAGGAAATGCTTGTAAAGATGTAAATTTGGTGAGAAGTACTTAGCTAGAAAATTAGGATGTTGTTAGAAAATAATGCCACTAGTAGCAAAGGGGCAAAGACTCGCATGGCCCTGCGAGAGCAATAGATGCATTTAAAAAGCTTATTTCATCTAGTCAAAATCTACAAGAACACACGAAAATTTGATTGTTATGACGTTCATTGAGTTTGTTCTTGATTAACCCATGATGGTTTATGCCCTGCTAGCTAAGGAGGATGAACTTCCTTGGTTCTTTCTTGCCCTCTACCCCACGTACAAGGATCTGCTTGATTAGCAAAGCTATGTCAAGATTGTGGATAAGTTGAGGTGGTATGATGAGGGCAAGGCTGAGTAGGCTGCCTTAACAAATATTTTGAATGAAGTTGAGCACAATTTTGAATGAAGTTGAGCACAATTCCACAATAGATGAACTCAAAGATAACCTTCAGCTTTTCACAAGCAAAATGTACCAGTAGCAAACTCATCATTGACAGCTGATAAAAGATTACTAATAAATTACTACAATTATCAGTTGAAGCTTCAAAGATTCTCGAGAAGGAGTTGACCAGTAAAGCTACATCCAAACCCCAGTTCAAGGAAATGGCTAAAGTTATATTCAAAGCCATAATTAAATCCAATCAGCCTCTCCTTGAAGGATGGATTCACACGCTTTTGTGTGTCATAAGCTAGTTAGGGCTACACTGACCACAAGAAAACAAACTCTATCTGATGCAAATACCAAAACCTAGAATGCATTGACACCCTATGAAGTAGAAATGATGTTTGAAAGGCGGGAATAACTCAAGCAAGAGGCCATTTACCGGATTATTCAAAAGAACAATGCAAGCACTGGTGCTCACGGAACTGGTCCATCAACGCAGGCTCCTCCCAAAATTCTTTGGAAACCTACAAGGAAGAAAGCTCCAGATAAAAAACATAGATGACATCCAGTCAATCAATCACCTCACCGGCATCAAAGAGCTGAGAAGCTTGCCTCAATTGGTAGACAAGGGAACATTGGCCAACAAACTTGAAACTTTAGTCAACTCATAAAAATTGGAAATATTCCAAAGGGGGGAAGGAGATATAGATGGTGGGAACATTCCCTAGGCTAGATTTCTGATTGGCGGTTGAGCTGATAATTATCAAGCCAGGTACCGTGGTAGCTACATAGTGGACAACAAGTCAGAGACCCAGTCTGGCACCTATAAATATGGGCCACTACTTCATTGATGGGGGATGATTTGGGGATGCTTTTGGCATTGTACGCTTGAGTCTAGTATCTTGGAGTTCATTGTGCTCTTGTGTTCTCTTGTCAATAAGCTCAGATCAATCCTTTGGCTCACATTGTACTTTGTTCTAGTTGTACTGATCTAATCTAAATACAATCTAGTTCCAGCTTTAACTTAATAAAATATATGTCATTTCCATTTCAGTTACTATTTGCAGTTCCATTCCAGTATCAATGTCTTTGTTTGAGCTGTCATTTGAAGTTTGAAGTCTAAGCTGGCAAGTAACTCTTAACCCAACATTGGAATAGCTATCTGAAGAGACTACCTCATTCCAATGTGTATGAGGTTTTGATTTACAATACAAACAGTTTAAAACGGGTATCCATGCATATTCTTGCATTTACAAATCTAGCATTTTTGTTGATTATGGAAGAGAAGGGACACGGTATAGGTCATGAAGGTGATCAAGAAAGAGGTAACCACTAAGTGCAACAATAAATTAATTTTTGGTTGAGGAGATTTTCAAGGCAAGGGGTGTCCAAGAGATTGTGGAAATGTGCACTGTAACAACACACGTCAACATGGAAATGTAGTATATTGGAGTTGTGAGAGACATGGTCACTTTGAACAAGATTGTTCAAATAGGAGACAACAAAATAATTATGCAGCCACAAGAAAGAATGTAGATGAGCTAGAGAGGCTGTTAAATTATGTCTTCAAATGTGACAAAGTCTGGTATGTGGATTTAGGTGCATCAAATCACATGACTAGTCATGGTGAATGGCTCAAGGAAATGCAGACTTTGCAAAGTTTTGATTATTTATGATATTGCACATCCCATTATGCATACATGAAATGTATCATTATCCATGATAGATGGTAAAGTAAAGTATCTAACTAATGTACTGTATATACTCAATATTACAAAGAATTTGGTTTCTGTTAGGTAGGTGGTTGAGCAGGGTTTATAGGTTAGGTTTCACTTTGATAGTGTCTATTTCAAAGAGTACGAGAAGAACAAAAAGGTGGTTGTAGAAGGAAAGAAAGTCACTGGATAGAATGTTTACTTTAGATGTAAATATGCCTAAGGTGAATGCGAACATGTTTTCACATGGTGCAAGAGTTTTTACAGATATAGAAACCTGGCACAAACAAATTGATCATGTGAATTACAATGGTTGAAGACAATGCAAACTAAGGAGATGGTTACAAGTTTGCCAACATTTAAAGTTGTTGAAATGAAAAAAATTTGTAAAGCTTATCACTTTGGAAAGCAGGAAAAAGCATCCTTTTCCCATTATAAACATGTAGCAAGCATGTATTGAAATTAGTAAATTTATGGGTTTCAACAAAGAGTGCACGTTTCAACAAAGAATACATCTATTGGAATTGGTATATATAGATGTATGGGTTCCAACAAATATTGCATTTATGGGTGGATGTATGCAATTTGAGGAACATGTAAAGTACCTGAGGTTAGTAGAGGAAGAGAATCCTTCTCAAATGAGTTCAATAATTTTTTAAACAAGCACACAATCCAAAGGTATTTTTCATGCAGATATACTTTGTAGCAAACCGGTGTTGTAGAGCAAAAGAATAGATAGATAAAGAATTTGTTAGAGCTATGATGAATGAGAAGAACATGCCTCATTGTTATTGGGCTAAGATTGTTGTTTTACGTCTTCACATTTTGAAAAAGACCCCTATTGTTGCACTGCATGATATGACACCTAGAGAAATTCAGTGGTGAAAAACTTAATGTGCTAGACTTTTAAGTGTTTGATTGTATTGCATGTGCCATATGAGATGAGAAGCAAGCTTTACCCAAAGGCTAAAAATTGTGTGTTCATTATTTATTCCCTTGAGTAGAAAGGCTATAAGTTTTCAATCTTATCACAGATAAAGTGAGGTGAGCAAAGACATTGTTTTTTACGAAATAAAAAGTAGGTATGATGATCTAAAGGATGATATAGGGACTGATGTAAGAGAGAATGCGGTCACAAAAAAATACAAGTGTACAGTCACAAGTTTTAAATAGGCTATAAGAGTCACCTAGTACATATTATAATAAGAAGTCATTGGCAGGTTGTGTGAAAGAGTAAGTCTTGTTAACTCTTAAAATGTATCAAGAAAAGGATAGCAAAAACTTTATAATGACACTAAGCTGACAAATTTGAGTGCAGATAATGATGATGGTTACAGTGATGGTTCTTAGCAGAGTTTAGATGAGAAGTTTGCATACCCTTTGTGAAAAATTCAAGTGCAAGAAGCATGCAAGCAAGGAATAAGCCACCAAGAAGAGATCTTAGACTATGCAGATCTCATAGAGAAATAAATATTGTGTAGAACTCGACTTATGAAATGTATGTGGCTCTTCATTGTGCATATGTAGCGAAGATATTGGAGGAGGGAGAACCCACTTATCTTTAGGTTGTTGTTAGAGATGCAAAATTGTGGCAACCTATGGATGACGAGATATCTATCCTTGATCCAAATAGAACAAAGGAGTTGGTGCCATTATCATGTTGGAATTAGGGTTGCAGAGAAACGTACATAGCTTGGAGAAGACGAAGGAAGCTCAAGGCACACAATAGAGAGAGTGTGTTAATTAGTGTGCAATGAAAAGATAGATAGCCCTAGAGTGATGGGCGTATATACAATGCTCGGGGGAAAATACCTCCTAAAGACGGAAGAAAAGCTTCGTTGGTCCTAGTGTGTTCACACACATCACTACCACATGTATATGGTAACAAATCCCCCCTGGAGTGATGCGGTGAACGAGAGCTGGCACATGAGTAAAGGGAAGTGCCATGCCCTGAGGACATGATCAGTCCACAAAGGGGAGTAAGCCCAAAGATTTTTGGAAAGCTTCAAGCTTCTCATGAGACAATGCCTTTGTGAAAAGATCTGCAAGGTTGTCCTGTGTTGGCACATAAGCCAAGCTGATCTCTTCTGCTGAGAGCCTCTCCCTGACATAGTGGTAATGCACCTCAATGTGCTTTGTGCGAGCATGAAAAATTGGGTTCCTCGCAACTGCCAATGCACTCTGACTGTCAGTGTAGATAGTGTTGGCAGTGTCCTGTCCAACACCCAAATCAGCCATAAGGCGTCTGAGCCATACACACTCAATCGTAGTTGTGAAGATTGCCCTGTACTCAGCCCCACAACTCGAAGTGGCCATAGTAGGTTTCTTCTTGCTCAACCATGATATACATGAACTGCCAAGCATGAAACAAAAACCACTTGTGGACACTCGCGTGTCAAAACAACCAACCCAATCTGAGTCCGAAAAAGCATGTAAGTCTGGCGGCAATGATCCCCCCTTGGGATAAAACAAGCCAAGATGTAAAGTGCCACTAAGGTAGCGGAAAATCCTCTTGATAGCCTGTCAATGCTTAAACCCTAGGCTATGCATAAATCTGTTGACCTGTGAGACTACAAACTGAATATCTGGTCTCATGTTGCACACATAAATGAAGCAGCCAACAGCAGTTTGGTAAAGAGTGACATCAGCAGGGTCGCCAACATCATGTAGACTTCACTTCAAACCTGTTTCCATGGGAGTGGAAATAGGTTTGCAATCCTCAAGTCCAAACTTACATAGCAATGTCTCTATGTAACTTTTCTGATAGAAGGCAATACCACCATCACACTGCTTAAACTGTATGCCCAAATAATGATGCAACAACCCCAAATCTTTCATCTTGAAAGTAGCATTCAAATCAGCCTTAAATTCAGCAATATGTCTCTCATTTGGTCTGTTGATCAGGAAATCATCAACATAAAGAACCACAATGAGAAGAACATCACCCTCACGCTTTACATACAATGTGCTTTCTGTTGGATTGTTATGAAAGCCTCGTTTGACCAAATGAGAGTCAGCTTTCTCACACCAAGCACGAGGAGATTGCTTCAACCCATACAAAGCCTTCTTACATCTCACACTTTGTCCTCTTATCCTTTTATGACAAAACCGCGAGGCTGCGTTACATACACTTCTTCAAATATGTCACCATTCAAGAAAGCAGTAACAATGTCTGATTGATGTACATCTCAACCAAAATGAGTTGCCAATGCACATAGAAAATGCACAGTAGTCATATGACAAGTGGGAGCAAAAGTCTCTTCATAATCTATGCCTTTTTGTTGTGCATAACCCTTTGTAACAAGTCAAGCCTTACGGCGAATGATCTCACCATCCGGCTTGCGTTTCAACTTGTAAACCCACTTCGTACCACTGGCCTTTTTGCAAGGAGGCAAATCACATAAAGTCCATGTGTCATTTTCTATAAGTGCATTATATTTTGATTGCATGGCGACCATCCAATTTTCTGAATTCTGTGCTTCATCAAAAGACAGAGGCTCCTCAACATCATGTAAGCTAGACACGGCCAAAGCATAACAATCTGATGCATAAGATGCATGGCGAGAGCCTGAATGAGTACGACTAGACAAAGGTGCATCCAATTTACTGTCATGCAAAGTGTGCACCAGCCATTTTGGCATACCTCTAGCCTGAAGCCTGCTCATTTTTAGCCCTTTCCTCCTCAAGTACATCATGTACATCTGCATCAGTAATAGGCTGATCTGTAACATTTTCAGAAACCCCCATAGGCTATATATTTGCCTCATTGGAGCTTATATTCGTATTTCCACCACTGAAAAGAGGCAACAAAGTGTCATAAATGTCATGTGAGCTTACGTTACTGTCTCTAGTACATGACAGCAAGGGCTAAACAATCTTCCACAAACACTACATCCCATGAAACCAGAATACGTTTTGTTTGCGGATGATACAACCTGTAACCTTTTCTTTTAGCACTATAACCAACCAAAATACATTTGACAGCCTTATCATCCAATTTTTTGCGCTGTGGTTGTGGCACCAAAGCATATGCCAAACAGCCAAAAACACGCATGTGCTCAATAGAAGGCTTTCTATCATGCCATGCTTCATATGGAGTAATAGACTGCAACGCTTTTGTAGGACACCTGTTAAGTACAGAAGTGGCACACATGATGGCCTCAAGACAAAAAGAATGTGGCAAAGCTTCACTTTTGACCATACATCGTGCCATTTCCGTCAGTGACCTGTTTTTCCTCTCAGCAACACCATTTTGTTGAGCTGTATAAGGCACTGTACATCGGTGTTTTATCCGAAGACTAGCCAGGAATGCATTGAATTCATGAGACATATACTCCCCCCCTCGATCGGAATGGAGGGTGCCCATAGTACATTTCGAGACATTTTCAGCCATAGCCAAAAATTGTTTGAAGCACATAAAAACTTCGGACTTCGCTTTAAGCGGAAATATACATGCATGCCTGGATTAATCATCAATGAAAGTCACGAAGTACAAGTAATTGCCCAAGGACGGAGTTTGCATGGGCCCACAAACATCACTACGCACAAGTTGCAACCTGCATGTGGCGCAAACTAAACCATCCTTTGGAAACTTAGAATGTTGCATGTTACCCAAAATACAGCCTTCAGAAACATGTTTGACAGGTGCTTCAAGATGCGGAAAAGAAGCAACCACATCAGATTTCTCCAAACGCAGCAAACTGGCAAAATTCAGATGACCAAAACGTGCATGCCAAAGTTTTGCATCTGAAATAGCCCTTGAATTTGCAACAGCATTTGCAAAATTTTGTCCACACTTGTCATACAAAGTGAGCTTATACATCCCACAGCACAAAAGGCCAGATGCAACAATTTCATCACCAAACTGAGATCATGAACTGTGTATCTGTTATCCACAAACTTGACTACAAGTCCAAGTCTAGCAAGTCCAGATACAGACAAGAGATTCTTCTTGATCCCCGGTACATAAAGTGCACAATCTTTCCAACTCCCTGAACCGGATAAGAGGCATTGTTGGTACAAGTGATTGAATTTCCATGAGGGACAGACTTGAGAAATGTGAACAATTCACAATGTGAGGTAATGTGCTTTGTAGCACCACTGTCGAAATACCACACATATGAATCTACAGCAATTGACAAGCATGCATCATGGACAGTAGGATTGTAAGTGCACTCTGCGCTAAAAGCCCATTGTGCATCAACATTAGCAACATAATCTCCTTTCACAGAAGACTCAACAATGGCTGCATTTGTAGTGAAACCAGCATTTGCAGTGGAACCACCCTCTTTCTTCTTAGCCTCTTTGGCCTTCAACTTAGGACACGACTTGATCAAGTGATCATTAGCTTTACAATAATGGCAATACATCTTCTTTTTGCTCTTATCACCAGAATTGCCAGACGAAGTACTGCCAGCAGAAGCATTAGGAACATAAGTTTTGCCACTCGCAGCAAAACCATAAGAAGTGGTTGCATTGTTGTTACCACCCTTTCTTTGAGAAGCAATAAAAGCCTGTTCAACTGCACATTGCCTAGTCCTATTTTTTCTAGAAAGTGACTCTTGCAACAGCAATGTGCATAATACAGCAAACTTGACAACTTCAGGATTTCCTTGGGTCATCAGTCTCCAAGTACTAGAAAAAGTATGGTAGGAATCTGGTAAGGCATCAAGAACAGTCTGCACAAGGGAACTGTCTGAAATGACTTCACCTGCAGAAATAAGCTGCTCATTGATATCCTTGACACTAGCAAGGAAAGTGTCCATATCATCTTCCTCATGCATAATCTTCGACTCCAGCTCTTTACGCAGCAAAGAAATTTTAGCCTCATTGCGACTTGCATAAAGACCAGCCAAAATATCCCAAGCCTGTTTTGCAGATTTTGCTGAACGGATGTGAGGAACAATGGTGCACTTCACATTCAATGCAATCAATGCATGAGCCTGCGTATCCTTTACATCCGAACGAGCTTGTTCTGTCGTAGGCAAAACAACTCTAATAGCAGCAATCCTTGTAGCAAGACCTGCAACATCCTCAACATCGCCTGCATTTTCAGAACCAGGACGTACATCAATGCCCTACACAATATTCCAGACGCCCTTTAACACAAGAACATGTTGCATCATGTAAGCCCACATAGGGTAATTGTCCCCATCTAACCTGTCCTCAGCAGCAAACATCTTGAACACATCTGTGTTGTTGTCAGCCATGGTAAATGTTGCACCTGATGTGAAAACTGCTCGAAAAGAGGAGAAACGAAGCGGAAACAGCACATGCTATATAGCACAAACCGTAGAAGACTGTAAGGCACCTATTATGCAGAAAATGGCACTGACAAAAATTTTGCACAAAATGACGAAATAGCCTATGCAGACCTGCTTGTAGTGGAAACGGAGGCCGAAATGAGCCCGAATCAGTAGCCTGAGCAAACTAAGCTCTAGAAGCTGTCCCGAAATATTTGTCGATCTTTGAACACTCGCCAAACCTCACTGTAATCGGAGAAAGTGAGCAGGCGTGTGATGGAGCAGCTGGCGACTAAGCCCGGGAGGATGCAACCTGCTCTAATACCAATTGTTGGAATTAATTGCAGAGAAACGCACACAGCTTGGAGAAGACAAAGGAAGCTCAAGGCACACAATATAGAGTATATTACTTAGTGTGCAATGGAAAGATAGATAGCCCTAGAGTGATGGACGTATATACAATGCTCGGGGGAAAAAACCTCCTAAAGAGGGAAAACATGCCCCAGCGGTCCTAGTGTGTTCACACACATCACTACCACATGTATATGGTAACATATCAGAGGGAAAGAAGGAAATTGAATGCAAGTGAGTTTACAAGATAAAGCACAATTCTAATGGTAGTGTGAGTAGGTGCAAATCAAAGCTTATGGCCAAGGTTTATCTGGACATATATATGGAATTAATTATGAGGAGATGTTTGGTGCAAAGAAAATCTTGTAGCCAAGGTTTATCCACATATATATGGAATTAATTATGAGGAGAGGTTTGGTGCAAAGAAAATCTTGTAGCCAAGGTTTATCCACACATATATGGGATTGATTATGATAAGACGTTTAGCCTTGTAGCCAAAATGGCCAGCATTCGTGTATTCATTGCAATGGTTACAATTTTAGGATGGGTGTTGAAATAGATGGATTTAAAGAATGTTATCTTGAATGGAGACTTGAGAAAAGTTGTGTATATGACGCAACTATATGGTTATGTGAATAGAGAAAGCATTACATACATTGAAACAATCGCTTAGAACTTGGTATAAGAGGATTGTGACATTCCTCATCTTTTTGGGCTTTTGGATGTTTGATCCAAATCACTCTTTGTATGTGTGAAAGAATGATGCTCGAATTGTGATTATTTGCATCTATGTGGATGACATGATCATTGGTGTGATAATGCGGTTGAAGCAGAGGGTGTAAAAGCTCTACTTATGCAAGGATTCGAAATGAAAGATCTAGGAGATTTGCATTACTTTTTGGACATTCAGATTATTCACACGAGGGCATATGGCTACCACAAAGGGGGTATCCTTTGGACATGTTGAAAGAGTATGATATGAATGATTTAAGCCTATTGCAATGCCCATGGATTAGAATTTCAAGTTGGAGAATTATACATGTCAAGTACTTGAAAATGCTACCATGTATAGGAAGATTGTGGATAGCTTAATCTGTTTGACTATCTCATGTCCAAACTTGAGTTACACAGTTGGATTAGTGAGTCAGCATATACAATCTCTCAAGAAGCAACGCTTGGATATAGCAAGGTGCACATTGTGCTATGTGAGTACTACTTTGGATCATGCACTCTTTTATAGGGCTGTGTTGAGTTACATAAATATGGTTACATAGATGTGAAGTGGAGTGGTAGCACATATGATCGCAAATATACCAATGGATTTATTTTTTTGCTTGAGAGCATTGCTATCACATCGAGCACCAAGAAGCAAACTACGTTTTATGTATCAAGTACAAAAGTAGAGTACAAAGATACTGCAGTGATGGCATGTGAAGTAGCATGGCTCCGATCACTACTTCAAAAATTTGGAGTACAAGTACAGAGACTGGTTTTCATCTACTATGACAACCTTAACAGTAATAATTGGCTTGGAACCCACTGTTTCATACAAGGATGAAGCACATTGAGGTGCATTATCACTTCATCAAAGCGGGTTTTGGCAAGCGACATTAACCTTAAGTACCTGACGACAGATGACCAAGTTGAAGATATCTTCATGAAGACCCTTGAAGCAAAGAAGCTGTAGCAATTTCAAGTTTTGCTTGGCATACAAGACATAGCATTGAGCTTGAAGGGGAGTGTTGATATATCAAGCTCAAAATGAACTACTAAATAACTATCACCGACAGTCATCATCAGTTATGAACTTTGATAGATAGGCATATCTTTGTCAATGATACTAAATTTGCACTATATGGACTTCGTCTACCTACTGGGTGATGATACACTAATCCATCAAGCTCACTCACTAACAATTCACACTACTAGACCATTATACTAATATATTGTATTGTAGTACATTGTAGATTTCTTATATTAAGTTATCGAAGAAAAAAGGTTTTTACTTCCAACTATATGTGTGTGTGTGCTTGCAAGAGCTCAAGCTCTTCTTCTCTATCTCTTAACAAAGTTGGCACTAAAGCTTGGTTTTTTTGTGGTTCAATTAACAATTGGCTAAGTAAATCTAACAAAAGCTTTTCAATTCATTTGTTGGAACCTGGCCAAAGTTGTTCCTTTCAATTTCAATCCTAGTATGCAAGTCATGCACCTATTCTGCTTTAAAGACTTGCATAAAAAGTGTTACATGAGCGTGAGGATTTCCAGATCTATCGTACTTTTTGCTTACATATTTGGCAAGTTATTATGATCTCATTTTTTGCAATTTTTCTCACGAAGGCTTCGCTTCTTATCTCGTGCACTTGTGGAGGCAATTCTTGTGGAATTATTTTTGACACTATTTTTAAGTCTCTTATCCCCAAATTGTAGTCCTCTTGATCCCATTATAGCAATATATCGTCTTGTTTGGCTTATTGGATTGAGATTTTGGCTCCGCTCCCATGGATGGCCGTCCAAGACATCTACATTCCCATTGATCTTGTAGGGTGAGTCCCTGAATTATGTGTGTGTTCCTTAAGCTCTTCGGCCTCGTTCATCTCACATTTTGGCTCTTGAATCCCTATTTACTAGTCTTATATATTTTTGTTGGGCTTGCACTTGGTTGAATGTAATATATCAAGATCAGAGTTCTCATCTAAGTGTACCTTTCCAATTCATTCGGTTCAACGGCCCTTTACTCTCTCCTCAATTGTCCATCATTAAGACTTGCACTCTTCGAGAATCCATGTACGTAAATGCATACAAGTTTTTATAGCTAGACAATTCCTTAAGATTAGGTTCTATGCACGTCTAGAAGTTATGTTGATCTTCGTTTGCGAATCTGTAAAGAGCCATAGATACATAATCAATTCTGTAGAAACTTTTTTGGCCTCACTGGTCTTAATAAAACTAACATCCGTTTTGTAGATTAGAAGTCCCTCCTCTTTTACGTCATCTATCTCGGCTTTTGGCTTTTGGGCTTTGATACTCATAATGCCCACTTATTAACTATGATTTTGGATCAAATATGATTCAATATTCCATTTTATTATCATCAAAATACCTATCTTGATTGCATTTATAAGCATTAGGTCTCTCAACTCACCAGGTTTGTCATCTCCTTTGTTGCAATAACTCTCCATTCAGTATGTGTTGATCTTGGCACCTTGCTCATTATCAAACAAATGGTACACTTGCATGAGTTTTATTTTTGGCTTGGCACTAGAAGTTCCAATGACTTTTCCGTCACTTTTAAAAGTCGCATAGCTCTCTCAAACATGGTTTGATCACATTTTGTTTGATGAAGTATCACACAAACTTCCTTCCAAAATGGTCTCTAAACACCTCTAACAACTCCGGTTTACCCTCTCTTTGAAGGTTCTCAACTCCCTATTTAACATTGAGGTTTCACCAAATATTCTTGTCAATTTTAAAATCTAAAACGCTATAAGAGTAGTTGATACATTTATATAGATGCAAATTCAAATTCATTACCAATTGTCCTTTACCATAGCACCCTGCAGTATCAATTTTTGGTCACTTGGATGAATATGATGATCGAATGATCCCCACTTTGTTGTCATTTCCATTTGAGATTTTGACCAATAACTACCCCTTTGCATGCATACACTAATGATACAAATCTTCTGATAGTTTGTTGTACACCATGATTTGTAATCCATGTTCCTAGTATGTTCCTAGTATGCCACTCTCGTCCCTACATCCGTCAAAACGCCAAGAGACATTGACCTTCAAGAAACATACTATGATCTCTCTCTCTCTCTCTCTCTCTCTCTCTCTCTCTCTCTCTCTCATCTCGTGCCTCCACCACTGCTGCCTCTCCCTCTTCCTGGACATACTATGCTCTCTCTCTCTCTCTCTCTCTCTCTCTCTCTCTCTCTCCCCAACTTTCTTCATCTCTTGCCTCCTCCACCCCTCTACTGTGTTGCTATTTCCCTCTTCCCCTCTGGAACTATTGCTATATAAATTAGCAGATGCGATATGAATATACAGAGAGAGAGAGAGAGAGAGAGAGAGAGAGAGAGAGAGAGAGAGAGAGCAATCCAATATTGTAGCACCAACCACCTCTCATTCATGGGGGAAATGTACAGTAGCTTGGCATGGAGAAAGATGGCACAATGCTCATCCTTAATAATATAGGTAATTCAAAAGTTAATATAGTAAAACTACTACAGGTCATTGGAGTACAAAAAAGGGATCCAATAAGATCGATCAGGAAGAAAGGACTACCCACAGGGAGAATTGGCTTTCTGAGCTTCAACATGCAGACGCTATGAATGTGAAGTGCAAAGAAGAGAGGAGTCAATGCCCGAACCACTACCCTGGCGATGTGGTAACCCACATCATGCACCACAGCAAGACTTCGGCAATGGCTGCAAAGGGCTCAAGCTGTAGAAGACAATGCTGGGCAGCTTGACGATGTAAGGTAAAAGAGGATACCACTTCGCAAGGGTGATCGAAACTGTGGTGCGTTCTTGACTCGCTCTCACGCTGGGTATGTTTAGGGGCTCCCTGCTTATATGATGGAGAAATCAGAACCGTTTATTCCCTACACCGCAGGGATAGAGAAACGGTGCTGATTTCTCTCAAAAAGACAAGGGGAAAAGGATGGGGATTGTACAAGGAGTCTGGAATCTCTCTCCTTACAAGCTTCAGAGAGATGAAGTCAGACTCCCCCTTACACACCACAGCAAAGAGGGTGGCCAACCTATGGCTTGATGTCAAGAGTGGTAGAGATGTCGTCTCCAGAGAGAGCGGCCTTGATATTTCGTATGGTGCTGCATATAAGCGTGTTAACATTGTTTATAGACTCGAGCGTCAGTTTGGATTTGGGCATGCTATTGACAAGAATCTGGAATGCAATGGTGACGAGAGATCCACCACCAAACCTGTCCTCTGTCAAAGAAGCTCCTCTCAGTCCACCAGCTCCACGACCATCTGGCAGTATCACAAATCCAGATGGCAAAATGGGCACGGAAGCTATGCTTGCATCTGCTGGGGAAGCCATGACCGTCTCCATATGTGCTGCATCCACTGGTGCATACACGAAGCTTGAGCCAGACGAATCACAGCAGCACTCTTGAAAGATGAGCATGTTACCGGCACTACCTTTCCCTAGCTGCTGTCATGAACATGATGATGTCAAATAAACAGAAAACAAACTGCCACACATGATAAGATACAAATAAGGACTCTCCACGTGCAGTGATTGATGCTGATAGCTGCAGTGTGATATAATCATGATGCAATGCAATGTACAGAACTTACCATACACTGAGGTATGCCTTTTATCTATATGTCCAGCATACTTCATATGCAAAGTAATTATAGAACACCTTTCAGTTGGAGAAGGAAAAGCCTCATCACAATGGAAAGCCAAAAGACATAGAAACTCCACCTATGTAAGAGGTGGCCTAGCGTGCATGCAGCCTGCATGTCTTTTTACCTTGCACATGCCCTGTGTATGGATTGACTTACTTTGTTTGGCAGTAATTAAAAGGAGATATAGATGCAAGTAATGAATACATCAATTACATTTTTACATTGATGTACAACATAAAAATGCAATTGATGATAAATATACTGTAGCGTGTAGTGTGGAGCATTGATCATCAGGTAGAAGTAAGAGATGGCACCTAGACATATCAAGCATATGCATATATGGCTCCTACATGATCTTTAGAAAGCTCAGATTTGGTTCAAAAATGCCATATTTCAAGAGCAACTACACCTTTGGTGACACAAGACTGCAATGGTATGCACAAATACAAATTGATGAAGACGTTGGAATAATAATGACAAAGCATGCATGTGAAACAGACGCAAGGCAAGTGAAACAAACGCTTCGGCAACTCTTATCCATCAGCACAGCTTGGGGAGTTTCAATAGTCGAGACAAAGAGCAAATAGTGGCAACAAAAAACTCAGCTTGCAATGAAAAATATATGAAACAAAAATCCTGCCTACCTGCAGCAGAGATATGAAATTTCCTGGATCTGAGCCCTTTGAAACACTGACCAACTCCTCCATGCAACCATTTAGAGACAAAACATCCCACTGCACAATAATAAGAAAAACTTAAGACAACATAAAGGCAGCAATTCTAATGTACAATAAACTAAGAGCCACAGGCACAAGCAAGCAAGATAACAGCTACTTTCTAGAACAAACATATGGTCCCTTTCTCTCAGCATAAGAATCTCAACGTGCCTCTCAATCCAGGACTTTGCTACCGATACTTTGGACATGCGCAGAAAGCACCAGAGAAACAAGATAAGCTCTGTTATACCTTGCTTCGGGCAGTGGGGTTGATCAAGAAGTCAAAGACATGCTGTGGGGAGACAGGGAGCCAGATAGAGGTGGCAGCACTGAGCACCATGCCAGAAGGCTCGTAAGGATTTTCTGATGAACTCTCCCTTGTCAAAACTCTTACTTCCTCCTCACCATTGTTGCCTGAAAGAGTGGTCCAAGTGGATGAGGATGAGACATTACTGCAAAGCTGCGTTGTCATGCGTTGCGCTAGCTTGAGAAGCCCGAGATTTCTCAAATCCTCAGCAGAGAGTCCTGCACATTGACAATGTCTGCAATTAACTTAAAAAGGAACTTTCCACCAGTCACAGCAGGCACTTCCCAAGGAACAGTTCCTAAAACAAATAGAGGGAACATACTTTCTTCAAAAGCCATTTTGATAACCAAAGGTTACCTCGAGCAGATAGTAGAGTTGGCATCATCACTGTGCGGCGATCACACTGCCTTCTGAGAGTCGAAACCCAGCGGTGTGCACCAAATGCCATACCCGTGACAACCAGGGGTCTGTAGAGCTGATGGACGGTACTATCATCAAACTCAGAATGCTCAACCCAGCTCACCTGCATGTACTTTTTCAGCTTGAGTAACCAATTTGAAACCCAACATTCTTAGAGCAGCTCAGAAGGAGATGCAGAAATGCTGAGACCTTGGAGTATCCAGAAGGGAGCTGTTGAATAAGGCAGCCAGAGGGACGCCTCCTGTACTTGTTAGTGATAGAGGGAGAGTCACCACGAAGGTTATCCACAGAAACATCGACCACAGCCCACATGCCCTCACCAAACATTTTGCAGTACCTCAGGAAATACAGCTGTCTGGTGGGCACTAGGGGTGATGGCACTTGCAGCTCGGCAAACATCTGCATCCACAGAAACAATCTCCGCAAATTACTATCTTTCTATTACATGCCTAGACCGGATCATCATGAATCCAAATTGCAAGCGTGCACTTATTATGCCTCTCATCCGCCACCCATAGACAATTTCCTCCTTCATGATATATTGGAGACCCATCTCACTATCATGAATTTACGTAGAGGTATGCCCACTCAACAGTACCACTGGTAACGGCCACCGATTAAAAAACAGACACATAGATACACTTGCATGCGAGTGGTTCTCTAATAGCTAGCGTTACGATCTTTCCTTCCATATTTGGAGTGTGATAAAACTAAGCATGCATGTAGTACAGCTGATTAGCGCTTACCAGCTGCAAAGCACCATTTCGAGAAACGGGAGTGCCAGCGGAAATCACAGCTCCGACTTCGGCTCTTGAAACAATGCAAGGAAAGAGATCCATCCACCGAGTCTGCGTTAGATTGCGAGCTCCAATTGAGGAATGATTCACCGAATTACACACAGCATCAGAAGGAAGTGCAGACAGCAGACGTTACCACATCCAGGAAGGACTCGACGATAGAGTGGGCATCAGCAACGACAACGCCTGTCTCTCGTGTAGCCTCGGAGCGATAGCCTTCAGGCTTGGGACCAATGCCACGAGGGAACTGGTTCAAGTACTCGCTGAAGTCCAGAGTCTCTCTCGTACCACAACTTAGCTCGGGCGCCGGCACCCACAAAGGCTGGCTAGCATGCACCATCTTCATGAACTCCTCCATCGCCACAACCGCCAACTCTGTGATCATGTTCTTCTCCAATGAGGTCAGCGGTTTTGCTCTCTCTCGACTCTCTGCGCATCCATTCAATGCTGCTATCTGCAATTCACGACTTTGAAACATCCCAAGAGTGGCATCATGATGAGTTGTAGTAGCCGGTGTCACGTACGGCACCACCGCTGTTGGACTTCCTGTAGGTAACCTCGCCCCATAAAGCCTCCCATTCATCGAGTATAACCGCTCCAGCTGATCATTATACTATGGCGTTGGCGTGAGGCATAACAAGCTATGACATACCAAAATGAATCAGAAAAGCTACACTATGAGTGGCTGCATACCTCTTCCCGCATACGGGAATTCTCAAACCTAATCTGCTGCTCCTCCAGCGACATCTCTATTGCTGTAGGTCCGCCACACGTTGGGCAGGATGCATTTCTCATTGCCTCCCTTATTGTGAAGTTCTCCGCCCTCAACCTTTCGTTTTCTTGACGCAGAACGTTATTTTCGTGCCGCTCTTGCTGCGCCTGCAGAGTAAGGCATGTTGAACAGAGAATAAGCCTGCATAAGGATTATCATTAATAAATCTGAAGTCAGAAACCTTACTCACCTTCATCTGCGTTCGACGATTCTGAAACCAAAATTTTACTTGTCGGGTATGCAAATTGAGGCGACGACTGAGCTCCTGCCGTTGCTTCTCATCTGGATGAGGGCATTCTTTGAAAAACCTGCGTATAGATGAACGCAAGAGCGGGGATCAGTATGTAACTGCAATTGCTTGTAGCACATGAGGAGAAAACACAAAATAAAGAATTTGAAGGCTTGAGGCCAATTACGCTTCTAGCTCCTGAATCACGGCTGGTGCGTGACGGTGGTATCGCTTTTTGTTGGGACGTGCGTGCTCGGGATCCTGCTCATCACCGGAGGCCCCCTCCAGATTGTCGCTGCCAGAACGACTCTCATAGCCTTCTTCCTTGTTTGGTTTCACGGCCTCGTTGTCTCCCACCCTGCTCAGATCGCGCTGCCCTTCCAGTCCATGGGCCTACACAATCAATGGCAGAAGAATTAAGATCAAATGATCAGAGCTTCTCATGGTGATATAAGCACTCGCGGCCAATGGCAGCACCAGAGCAAGCGAAAGTCCCGAAGCCGTGTAGATACTGTTGCGCGCCTGTCTGGTGAGAAGGCTTGCAGGTCCTGTGATGGCGTTAGGTGGTGCGATGGAGCCGATCGGCATGGAGATGGTGTCGCAATAAGCCCTGCTGCCAGTGTCGAGAAAGCTCTTGGCAGCAAGCCCTCCGTTATGGTGCGTTCCTGCGATACCAAAGTCCCCAAGATTCATTCCTCTATACAGCAGCTAGCCCGACTCGCTGCAAGATTATCACAAGCTCATGGTTCAAGGCTAAAATGATCGAAACCCTAGATCAAGGAGATGTGTGTAGCAGTCGAGCTTTCCCGCCTTTGTAGGTTTGATTCTTCCGCAATGAAGAAGCGTCAGTTACGTTGAGCACGGTGAATTTGTTAGTCTGTGTGAATATGTGTGGGTGAGCTCGCCTGTGCTATCCAAACCTTGACGATGCTTCAGCCTCTCGAACTCAGGCCTGGAGAGTTTCATTGCGTGGCCAATGCTTTTGATGAGAGTCAAGCTAGCTGCAGTGCTGCTAGAGAGAGAGGAGGAAGAGAAAGGGAGAGAGACGCGGTCACGGGGGAGAGAGGAGAGAGAAGAATGGCTGCATGAATGGTAGGGACTGCCATGCTATTAAAAGCACGTACACGGAAATGGACCCTATTAAAAGTTTCATCTGGAATTAAAGGCCTGCGCTTTTCAAATTTAGATTAGAGGTAGCATTAACTCTCTAATTCCCTCCCTCTTTTCAGAGACTTGGAGATGCCTTTATTTAGTCCTCTGTCCTGGACCAGCTGCACCTTTATGAAAATCCTTCCAACACTCCAGTTTTTCTTTTTTTTTAACCCAATTTAAATATATATACCTGAGATAAAAGTGACTAGATTAATTTTCCTTGCCACTGGATTGCTACAGGAATTTCGAAACCAAATATTTTGGTTTGGAAATTGGGCTCTTTTTATTACTTTTAATTTGTATGGATATAAATACCCAAAACCTAGCGTGTCTCATACGTAAGCTTGTGGACGGAGAGAAAGGTGATGTTTTAGGGTTTCTAGTCTGCCACTTTTTGGGATAAATTTCATTTTTGAGTCGGCAGAGGAAGTTTTAATTAGAGAGTATTATGACGTGTCGCCCTTGGATGCCCCCTCCAGGCTCCGCGCATCCATTTCCATCATCAATTGGTGGAAGATGGCGTTTCTCGTAATAATAACCATTTCATGGGATTTTTTTTAAAAAGCTTGCCCACTTTGGATGCCGATTCCATCAAAGATTGCACTTACTTTCCACATTTATGGATAAATATGCCTCGGTCTACATTTTTCCAGCGTGTAAAGAGCCATAGTAAATCCCGGTTAAAAAAAGCTTAATTTCTTATTTACACAAGGAAACTGAAAGGGTGCTCATATCCGCCAATCGACGTCCCGGCTGATTTGTTTATTGTAAGTACTGTAATTAATTAAGCAGGGGTGGCTAGAGGAGTGTCACCCTGTATCCTCCCAACTCTTCTGTTGAAGTTCTGTGCCTGTGTGTGCGAGCGCCTATATAGTCGCGAGCCGCTGCGTGTGTGTGTCATGAATGAAGAGCTTGTGATCTGAGAGAGCATTAAATCCAAACCCAGCGTGTTATTTTCTCGAATTTCCGCTCAATTATGAGTGAATAATTCTGGCGCCTCATTAAGAAGACTCCGGCCCTCCTTGTCTTGTCTCTTGCCTGCATTTAAGGGATTAAATCAAGCAAAGATTTGCTTGGTTTTAAGGCCCTCTGCCAGCCCAACGCCCCCTCCTCCACCTCACCTCAAGGCTCACCCTCCCGACTCGAGTCCCTACCCTATACTCTCTCTCTCTCTCTCTCTCTCTCTCTCTTTGTGACACAGACACACAGTCACACTCATTCTCTCTTTCTCTCTCCCCCTCCTTCACCGGGTCTCCCATTTCCCACACGTCAAAAAATCTCGTTGATTTTCACCACCCTCCAAATATTTTTTATTTTATTTTTTTATGTCAAACCCTCAGCTGTCGCTCACACGGTTAAGCCATAATCGTTCCCATTTTTCGCCGACCCTTATTTTATTGACAGGCGCCGTCGTCCCCCATTCCCACAGATGGGAACGCCCATACGGCGCATTTCATGCAATTGCTTATATTTATACATTACGCCGGCGGTTCGATTTCTCTCTCTCCCCCCCCCCCCCCCCCCCCCCCCCCTCTGCGGCTCTGCGTCCCGCTCACCTTTAAGGAAAATACAGCTCCATTTCGCAATTCGCTAGGCTTCTATTATAAGTTCCTCGCCCACGTCACTGTCCATGCTGCCACCCCACGTTGTGACATTCTCCATCAACGCGCCTTTAAAAGATGAATCCGTAACTTCTAACTGCTCAATGATGCTCAAGCTTTATTTTTTTCCTCCATGAGTCATAACTCGAGAGGTTTGCACTCAAGCAAATGCAACTTCAAAGTGCTTGGATTTCAAGCATAGCTATTTAGCATGTCAGATGGAAGTTTGCTTTAAGGTGAAGCCCTTATCTAACTTGAAGCTTGGGCAATGGGTAGACCTACCCTCATGAGGAACTTGGAAGCTCTACAGGAGTTGACAATTACCCTTTCCCATCAAACTAACATGATTTTACAATTTCTAGGTAACCTTTTGTATTCTTTGAAAGGTAGCCAAAAAAATTACAAGTGGATAAAAATGCCCATCAAAAGTGAACTTTAATGATATATAGAGCTCATAACTATCCAATGAGTAAGAATTACCATTACCACGATTTCAAACAAGAACCAAATTGGAAGTATATATTTTGTATACCAAGTAAGGGTTTGGTGATGGCTTGATAGGTTTAAGTTATATGTTAAGAGTATCCAAAGTCAAGATTCTCAATTGACACATTTAAAGTTACCCTACAAGGGCTTTTAGCTTTGTGTTTTATTAACTTTTGGTGTTTAAAGTATGTTAATTATATAACCGAGCAACCGGCTTTATAGATAAGCACGTCTAGAGTACAATTTTGCTTGGCATAGCCGGGATAAAGGACAAGCACGATGGACTCAAGTAGGCCATACACAAAGTCCCATTGATTTAGAAATAAAGAAAAATAAGAGGGACTATATTGACCTCTATGCAAGGGTCCTTCCCTCCCTTCAATCCAATTTCCATGAACAAAGTGAAAAACATTTACTAGAAAAGATAGTGTTTTACAAATAATTATATATAGTTTAATAAAAGTAGTAATTTTTTTAAATGTGCAATACGAAATCAAAAGTGAAAGAAGAGTTAGGGGGATCCACTATCACTATAAAACTTTCTCAAAGTTTTGTAGTGAGAGATGCAAAATGGAGTGGCCAAAGAGGAGGCAGGCGGCCAGGCAAGCGGGAGAGTGTCGTACTGTGGCACGTGCAGAATGTGAAACTAAAATGTATATCTCACTCTTAATGCTTTTAATCTATGGGGCCAAATGCTACAATGTACATAGTGTGATATATGCAAAAACAGATGCCATGGTCAAAATTATATACATACCTCGTCGGCAGGAGGAGCAAGACCCTGAACGTGGCACTATGGCATGTTTTCTCTCCATAAAGTATACCTAATTTACTTTAGAAATGTACAAGTATCAAGTGTTTCAAAGTGTCAGGCTCGTTTGCCTAGAAAGTTCAATGCGAACAATTTCAACCAAAAATAGCAGGTTTCATACGGCTGATTAATTCTCTTGGAAAGGTCTTGGAGCAATTGAGCTTGTTCTTTGATAGTCCTTGGTGAACGACCATCTGATGTACGGGCCATATGGTAGAAGACCTTGTCCGGCAAAGATTGATGTAATTCAAAGAATGAAAGAGACGTGTATTAATGCAACTGAGGTTCGAAGGTTCTTGGGTGCATGTGTGTTTTAATTTATTTGGATTCCACATTACACGCATGGAGCAGAAACGTTGTATCAACTCTTGAGAAAGAACCAGACATTTCAATGGGAAGAAATACATACACATGCCATGAAATTAAAGTTGTTGTTCTTGTGTCTCCAACTTTGAGAAAATCAAACTTTAAATGTGAAAGATATGTGATTGTGATAGTGAATACTAGCCCCACAAGAACTAAATGGGCAATGGGGCAAGATGATGATGATGGCAAGCGACATGTGGTGAGATTTGGAGCAAAGGTCTCGAGTGCTCATCAACGCAATTATCCACAGGTAAAAAGAGAATTATGGGGAGTAGTCACAATACTAAAATGTGATAAAGAGTATTTGATAGGAGCAAATGTAATAGTGGAGAATGATTGTCTACCTCTTCTTGGAATGATCACAAACTCTCAACTCCCGACATTGCTATGCTAAGATGGATTACCTACATAAAGTCTTTGAATCCAGACTTTAAGTAAATTGTGGGTAAAGATAATCCAACTACATTTATGCTTTCTAGAGCAAGGTATGAAAATGAAGAAAAAAGGTTGTCGAGGGTGGCGATGTAGGCACAAGGTTTTATAGTAGCTCTCATGCCAACGGTGATCATGTTTGCCAATCAAATGAACTTGATTCATTTATGTAAGACCTATATCAAGGTGCTTGGTTGCAAATTTGATGCTATCTAAGCACTTTAACAAGGCAAGAAGGGTGAACTGATCAAGAGTTCAAAAGAATACGCAGAAAAGCCTATGGATACTTTTTAAAAGATTGATTGTAAAGACTAGGGACTGGAGCATGCCACTTTCCACCCAGTGGTGCCCTATATAGGTCTTGCCTAACTAATAATAGGGACCCCCTAAACGGCACATGTCTGTCCTGGCCCTTGCCCTACCCAATCTTACCCTAAACCTGACATTACTCCCCCCTTGGAAGGACATTTTTATTCTCAAAAACAAAAGTGGTTGTAATTTCATAAGAAGACTAATGTTTTCCACAATGGCATCCTTCATGGATCTGTTGGAATTAGGGTTGCAGAGAAACGCACACAGCTTGGAGAAGACGAAGGAAGCTCAAGGAACACAATAGAGAGTGTGTTACTTAGTATGCAATGGAAAGATAGACAGCCCTAGAGTGATGGGCGTATATACAATGCTCGGGGGGAAAAACCTCCTAAAGAGGGAAAAAATTATTGGAATTAGGGTTGTAGAGAAACGCACACAGCTTGGAGAAGACGAAGGAAGCTTAAGGCACACAATAGAGAGTGTGTTACTTAGTGTGCAATGGAAAGATAGATAGCCCTAGAGTGATGGGCGTATATACAATGCTCGGGGGGGAAAACCTCATAAAGAGGGAAAAAATGCCCCGGTGGTCCTAGTGTGTTCACACACATCACTACCACATGTATATGGTAACAAATCCCCCCTGGAGTGATGCGGTGAACGAGAGCTGGCACATGAGTAAAGGGAAGTGCCATGCCCTGAGGACATGATCATTCCACAAAGGGGGGTAAGCCCAAAGCTTTGCGAAAAGCTTCAAGCTTCTCACGAGAATATGTCTTTGTGAGAAGATATGCAAGGTTGTCCTGTGTTGGCACATAAGCCAAGCTGATCTCTCCTGCTGAGAGCCTCTCCCTGACATAGTGGTAATGCATCTCAATGTGCTTTGTGCGAGCATGAAAAATTGGGTTCCTCGCAACTGCCAATGCGCTCTGACTGTTAGTGTAGATAGTGTTGGCAGTGTCGTGTCCAACACCCAAATCAGCCATAAGGCGTCTGAGCCATACACACTCAACCATAGCTGTGAAGACTACCCTGTACTCAGCCTCACAACTCGAAGTGGCCATAGTAGATTGCTTCTTGCTCAATCATGATATACATGAATTGCCAAGCATGACACAAAAACCACTTGTGGACACTCGTGTGTCAAAACAACCAACCCAATCTGAGTCCGAAAAGCATGTAAGTCTGGCAGCAATGATCCCCCCTTGGGATAAAACAATCCAAGATGTAAAGTGCCACTAAGGTAGCGGAAAATCCTCTTGACAACTGCCAATGCTTAGACCCTGGGCTGTGCATAAATCTGCTGACCTGTGAAACTACAAACTGAATATCCGGCCTCGTGTTGCATACATAAATGAGGCAGCCAACAACAGTTTGATAAAGAGTGACACCAGCAGGATCGCCAACATCATGTAGACTCAACTTCAAACCTGTTTCCATGGGAGTGGCAATAGGTTTGCAATCCTCAAGTCCAAAATTACATAGCAATGTCTCTACGTAACTTTTCTGACACAAGGAAATATTACCATCACACTGCTTAAATTGTATTTCCAAATAATGATGCAACAACCCCTCTTTCATCTTGAAAGTAGCATTCAAATCAACCTTAAATTCAGCAATATGTCTCTCATTTGGTCCAATGATCAACAAATCATCAACATAAAGAACCACAATGAGAAGTATATCACCCTCACACTTTACATACCATGTGCTTTTTGTTGGACTGTTACGAAAGCCTCGTTTGACCAAATGAGTGTCATCTTTCTCATACCAAGCACAAGGAGATTGCTTCAACCCATACAAAGCCTTCTTACATCTTCACACTTTGTCCTCTTGTCCTTTTATGACAAAACTGCGAGGCTGCGCTACATAAACTTCCTCAAATATGTCACCATTCAAGAAAGCAGTAACAATGTCTGATTGATGCACATCCCAACCAAAATGCGCTGCCAATGCACATAGAAAACACATAGTAGTCATATGATAAGTGGGAGCAAAAATCTCTTCATAATCTATGCCTTTTTGATGTGCATAACCCTTTGCAACAAGTTGAGCTTTATGGCGATCGATCTCACCATTCGGCTTGCGTTTCAACTTGTAAACCCACTTCGTACCAATGGCCTTTTTGCCAGGAGGCAAATCACATAAAGTCCATGTGTCATTTTCTATAAGTGCATCATATTCTGATTGCATGGCAGCCATTCAATTTTCTGAATTCTGTGCTTCATCAAAAGACAAAGGCTCCTCAACATCATGTAAGCTAGACACAACCAAAGCCTAACAATCTGATGCATACGATGCATGGCGAGAGCCTGAACGAGTACGACTAGACAAAGGTACATCCAGTTTACTGTCACGCAATGTGTGCACCAGCCATTTTGGCATACCTCTAGCCTGCTCATTTTCAACCCTTTTCTCATCAAGTACATCATGTACATCTGCATCAGTAATAGGCTGATCTGTAACATTTTCAGAAACCCCCATAGGCTGTACATTTGCCTCATTGGAAATTACATTCGTATTTCTGTTAGAAAATAAGACGTAGCTAAATAGATATTTGAGTAGATTACTTAATGGAGAGATATAGATTTCACACACAAGAGATTATAGAGTAGAGAGAGAGAGAGAGAGAGAGTACACACGATATATGTGGTTCACCCAATGTGGGCTACGTCCACGGGAAAGCAGCCACTCAATGGCTTTAGTACTTCAAAACAAGAAGTAGTTTACAAAGGGATTATACCCTTTTGGAGCTCCCGCCTTGCTTCACTCTCACCACCTCACACCCACCTTGTTGCATCAACTTCACACTATAAAATGTGTGTGGAAATGGCCTCCTTTTATAGGCCAAAAGGGCTACCCTCTCTCATGAGAGGCAACCATGTGTAGCCGCCCTTGTGTAGATAAGTCCAAATCGGACCCTCCAATCCGCCCATGTGTGGTCGCCCTTGAGAAGACAAGTCCACTTTTGAATTCGGCCACCGGCCAATGAATTCGGCCACCAGCCCCACCGGGCATTGACTTTCGACCACCGGCCACCGGTCATTGACTACCGGCCACCAGCCAACCGACGGTTGTTTTCCGACCACTTTCCGGCCGTCGTCCGGCCATAATATTCCGGCAAAAAGAAATATTCCGGCGAGGAAAAAAAAGTCTTGGGGGCTTCCGCCCCCGAGGCCCCTAAAGTTGCCCCTGATTTTTTGCCATGAAAATTTTGGTTTCCAACGAGTGATTTTCCTTCACGCACGATGGCTTCTCCTCATAATGGGAGCCTTACAAATGTGCGCTTTTAACACAGAAAATTACAAGGGTAAATCAGGCTCCATACTTAACAATCTCCCACTTGGAGACTGATCTCCAAACCAAACCTGTGACTGCTTTCCATTCTAGCTTCTTATCCTTGAATGCCGATTGAAGATGAACAAAAGCTCAACTTCTCCTTGTTGACCACCTTTGTAAACATGTCTGCAAGATTTTCACTTGTATGCACCTTTCCTAGCTTTAGCTGTCCCTCTTCCAAAAGAGTGCGTATGAAGTGATATCTCACCTCAATGTGCTTTGTCCTTGAATGAAAGGCTGAGTTCTTCGCAAGATGGATAGCGCGCGCTTTGGCTATCACTGTACAAGACACAATTGTCTTGTTTGAATCCAAGCTCTTTTAAGAATCTGTGAAGCCACATAATTTCTTTGCTTGCCTCCGTCATTGCTACATACTCTGCTTCTGTGGTAGAAAGTGAAACCACTTTCTGCAGCTTTGAAACCCAGCTTACTGTTGTGCCTCCAACCGTGAACACATAGCCAGTAGTGCTCCTTCGAGTATCTTTGTCACCTGCCATATCTGCATCACCATACCCTTCTAGAAAAATATCAGTTCCTCCAAAATACAAAGCATTTGTTGTTGTCCCTTTTAGATACCTAAGTATCCACTTCACAGCTTGCCAATGCTCTTTACCTGGGTTGTCCATGAACCTACTCACAACTCCCACTGCACGTGCAATGTCTGGCCTTGTCCAGACCATAGCATACATTAGAGAACCTACCGCTGTAGCATATGGAACTTTAGACATATAGGCTATCTCCTCTTGTGTCTTTGGACACATATCCTTCGTTAGTTTAAAATGATCAGCCAAAGGTGTAGAAATCGGTTTTGCATTTTGCATTGCAAACCTTTCTAGTACCTTCTTGATGTAATCTTCTTGAGATAGCTTTATTGTCTTCTTCGTCCTGTCCCTTGATATTTTCATACCAAGTATCCTCTTTGCAGCACCTAAATCTTTCATTGAAAAAGATTTAGACAGCTCCTCTTTTAGGTCTTTTATGTCCTGCATGTTAGCACTTGCAATCAACATGTCATCAACATACAACATTAGGATGATGAATTTCCCATCTCTCAAATTCTTCGTGTAGACGCAGTGATCCGAGTTGCATCTTGTGAATCCATGATCCAACATCCATCGATCAAACTTCAAGTACCATTGTCTTGATGCTTTCTTTAAACCATACAAGCTCTTCTTTAATCTGCAAACCATTTTCTCCTTACCTTTTACTTCATACCCCTTTGGTTGAAGCATGTAGATTTCCTCCTCTAAGTCATCGTGAGGGAATGCCGTATTTACATCCATTTGCTCGAGATTTAGATCATGAGCAGCCACAAGGCTTAAGACAAGCCTAATTGAGTTCATTTTTACAACAGGAGATGATATTTCATTGAAGTCAATACCTTTCTTTTGAGAAAACCCTTTTACCACAAGCCTAGACTTGTACCTTTTCTTCCCACCTTCTTCTTCCTTCACCTTGTACACCCATTTGTTTTGAAGTGCCCGCTTACCTTTAGGCAACTCAACCAACTCCCATGTTTGGTTGCGATGTAGTGAGTCCATCTCCTCTTGCATGCTCTTCATCCATTCTTCTTTGGATTCATGTTGCATAACTTCTTCGTATGATTCTGGCTCTCCAGAATCTGAGATCAAGAGATGGTTGAAGGAAGGAACAAACCTTTCTGGAGGTCTACTTGCTCTTGTAGATCTTCGGGGAATAGTTTGAGGCTCCTCATTTGGTTGACGTTGTTGCACATTGTCACCGTTTGCAGTCCTTGAGTCTTCACCGTTCTCAAGCTCCATGTACTCATCACCTGTTTCTTTTGTTTGTTTTCTTTCCAAGTAATCTTTGTACATATTTTGTTTGTTAAAAATTACATCCCTACTCCTTAAGATTTTACTATCTTCAGGATTCCATAGGCGATACCCAAAGTCACCTTCTCCATAGCCAATGAAGAAACACTTTTTGGACTTTGCATCTAGCTTTGATCTTAGGCTTCTATCTATGTGCATGAAAGCCTCACACCCAAACACTTTGAGAAATGCATAATTCACCGGTTTACCTGTCCATGCCTCTTCTGGAACTCCCCCATCCAATGCCGTTGAGGGTGACCGATTGATTAAGTACACAGACGTACTTACAGCTTCTACCCAAAGCTCAAGCGGTAGTCCTGCATGTAGCCGCATGCTTCGTGCTCGCTCCATGATTGTCCTGTTCATCCTTTTCGAAATCCCATTTTGTTGAGGTGTCCTTGGGGTTGTTCTTTGCCTCCGAATTCCATTGCTAGCACAAAAGCTTTCAAAAGCTTGGCTGCAATATTCGCCTCCATTGTCGGATCTGAGGCATTTAACCTTGGTACCTGTTTCATTCTCCACAAAGGCTTTCCACCTGTGAAATATGGAAAATACATCGGATTTATTCTTCATGACATAAACCCATGTTTTTCTATTTGCATCGTCTATGAATGTTACATAGTACAATGAGCCACCAAGTGATGGTGTACTTGCAGGACCCCAAACATCAGAATGAACCAACTCAAGTTTTTTATTTTTTCTTTCATTTCGTGATTTTTGAAATTTTACCCTCTTTTGTTTACCATAAACACAATCTTCACAGAACTCCAAGTCCACTTCTTTCAAACCTGGTAGAAGCTTCTTTGTTTGAAGGATTTGCATTCCTTTGGCACTCATATGCCCAAGTCGGTAGTGCCACACCGCACTGTCAACTTCTGTAGTTGTTGCACAAGCTGAAGGTTGTGTGCTAACAGTACACAAGTAAAGTGTACCGACCTTTTCTCCCTTGGCAACCACCAAAGATCCCTTTGAGATCTTCCACCGTTTGTTTCCGAATGTAATGTTGTGACCTTCATCGTCCAATTGTCCTGTAGAGATCAAATTTTTGCGAAGAGAAGGAACATGCATAACATCTTTAAGCTTCCATTCATCTCCGTTAGCAGTTTTGACAGAAACTATACCTTTTCCGACAATCTCACAAGCTTCATCATCTCCCAAGTATACATACCCAAAATTACCTTTGGTGTAGTCTTGGAAATGTTGCTTGTGTGGTGTCGCATGGAATGAAGCCCCGGAATCTACTATCCAGGAATTAGACACATTGTCTAATGAGAGAATTAGAGCATCTTGCTCTACTTTACCTGCCACATTGGCCTCTGATGTTGGCTTGTTGTCTTGAGACTCTGCCTCCTTCTTCTTCTTGGACCAGCAATCCTTCTTGACGTGGCCCTTCTTGCCGCAGTTCCAACATTCAAGAACTGACTTTGTGTGTGACTTGCTCCGCCTTGAGCGATCACGACCCTTTTGGTTTTTGAACATTTCCTTAGGCCTTCCTCTTGTTTCCACTGACAGTGAAGCACTTGATGATTCTCCTATGCTTCTCTTTCATATTTCTTTGCTTAGGAGAACACCCACAACATCATCAAACTTAAGAGTATTTGTGCCAGAAATAGAATTACTTACAACCATCAGAAGGCTGTCCCAACTATTCGGTAGAGATGATAGTATAAGAAGAGCTCGCACTTCGTCATCGAAATTGATTTTCACCGATCGAAGTTGA
Source organism: Adiantum capillus-veneris (assembly GCF_014529385.1). Taxonomy (NCBI): domain Eukaryota; kingdom Viridiplantae; phylum Streptophyta; class Polypodiopsida; order Polypodiales; family Pteridaceae; genus Adiantum; species Adiantum capillus-veneris. Next base: position 16,883,221 of record NC_140933.1, read on the forward strand.
CTTATGTTTGTGTTAAATTCATTTAGGTGTTCTGCAACTGAACCATTCTCTGCCATCTTTAGATTGAACAAGCGCTTCATAAGAAATACCTTATTGGATGCCGATGGTTTCTCGTAGAAGTCGTCAAGTGACTTCATTAAGTCCTCCATGGTCTTCATCTTCGAAACATTGAAGGCCACCGTTGACGCCAAGCTTAACCAGATTGTTCCCAGTGCCTTTCGATCAAGGACAATCCATGCTTCATTTGCCATCGTTGCGGGCTTCTTCGCAAGACCGCCTAGTGGCAAATAGAGGTCCTTCTGGTAGAGATAGTCTTCAATCTGCATCTTCCAATGTTGGTAGTTTTTGCCGTTGAACTTCTCAATCTTGAGCTTCCCTTCCTCCTCCATAACTCCCACTCAATTCAAGGAATCCTTTCCTTGAGATAATTTAGCTACGAGCAAACCTTGCTCTGATACCAGTTGTTAGGAAATAAAACGTAGCTAAATAGATAATTGAGTAGATTACTTAATGGAGAGAGACAGATTTACATACACGAGATTATAGAGTATAGAGAGAGAGAGAGAGTACACACGATATACGTGGTTTACCCAATGTGGGCTACGTCCACGGGAAAGCAGCCACTCAATGGCTTTAGTACTTCAAAACAAGAAGTAGTTTACAAAGGGATTATACCCTTTTGGAGCTCTCGCCTTGCTTCACTCTCACCACCTCACACCCACCTTGTTGCATCAACTTCACACTATAAAATGTGTGTGAAAATGGCCTCCTTTTATAGGCCAAAAGGGCTACCCTCTCTCATGAGAGGCAGCCATGTGTAGCCGCCCTTGTGTAGATAAGTCCAAATCGAACCCTCCAATCCGCCCATGTGTGACCGCCCTTGAGAAGACAAGTCCGCTTTTGAATTCAGCCACCGGCCATTGACTTCCGACCACCGGCCAACCGACGGTTGTTTTCCGACCTCTTTCCGGCCGCCGTCCGGCCATAATATTCCGGCGAGGGAAAAAAAGTATCGGGGGCTTCCGCCCCCGAGGCCCCTAAAGTTGCCCCTGATTTTTGGCTGTGAAAATTTTGGTTTTCGATGAGTGATTTTCCTTCATGTACGATGGCTTCTCCTCATAATGGGGGCCTTGAAAATGTGCGCTTTTACCATAGAAAATTACAAGGGTAAATCAGGCTCGATACTTAACAATTTCCACCACTGAAAAGAGGCAACAAAGTGTCATAAATGTCCTGTGAGCTTACATTATTGTCTCTAGTACATGACAGCAAGGGCTGAACAGAATCTTCCACAAACACTACATCCCGTGAAACCAGAATACGCTTTGTTTGTGGATGATATAATCTGTAAGTTTTGCTTTCAGCACTATAACCAACAAAAATACATTTGACAGCCTTATTATCCAATTTTCTGCGGTGTGTTTGTGGCACCAAAGCATATGCCAAACAGCCAAAAACACGCATGTGTTCAATAGAAGACTTTCTATCATGCCATGCTTCATATGGAGTAATAGACTACAAAGCTTTCGTAGGACACCTGTTAAGTACATAAGTGGCACACATGACGGCCTCAAGCCAAAAAGAATGTGGCAAAGCTTGAATTTTGACCATACATCGTGCCATTTTCATCAGTGACCTGTTTTTGCTCTCAGCAACACCATTTTGTTGAGGTGTATAAGGCACTGTATATTGATGGTTTATCCCACGAGTAGCCAGAAATGCATTAAATTCATGAGACATATACTCCCCCCCTCAATCGGAACGGAGGGTGCTCATAGTACATTTCGAGACATTTTCAGCCATAGCCAGAAATTGTTTGAAGCACATAAAAACTTCGGACTTCGCTTTAAGCGAAAATACCCATGCATGCTTGGAGTAATCATCAATGAAAGTCACGAAGTAAAGGTAATTGTCCAAGGATGGAGTTTGCATGGGTCCACAAACATCACTATGCACAAGCTGCAACCTGCATGTGGCCCAAATTGAACCATCCTTTGGAACTTAGAATGCTGCATCTTACCCAAAATACAGCCTTCACAAACATGTTTGACAGGTGCTTCAAGAGGCGGCAAAGAAGCAACCATATCAGATTTCTGCAAATGCAGCAAACTGGCAAAATTCAGATGACCAAAACATGCATGCCAAAGTTTTGCATCTGAAATAGCCCTTGAATCTGCAATAGCATTTGCAAAATTTTGTCCACACTTGTCATTCAAAGTAAGCTTATACAGCCCATGACACAAAAGGCCAGATGCAACAATTTCATCACAAAAACTGAGATCATGAACTGTACATCTATCATCCACAAATTTGACTACAAGTCCAAGTCTAGCAAGAGCGGATACAGACAAGAGATTCTTCTTGATCCCAGGTACATAAAGTGCATCAACAAGTGTGAAGGAACTGCCATTTGCAGCAATAAGCACAATCTTTCTAACTCCCTGAACTGGATAAGAGGCATTGTTGGCACAAGTGACTGAATTCCCATGAGGGACAGACTTGAGAGAGGTAAACAATTCACGATGTGAGGTAATGTGCTTTGTAGCACCACTGTCGAAATACCACACATGTGAATCTGCAGCAACTGACAAGCATGCATCATGGACAGCAGGATTGTAAGTGCACTCTGGTCTAAAAGCCCATTCTGCATCAACATCAACAACACAATCTCCTTTCACAGAAGACTCAACAACGGTTGCATTTGTAGTGGATCCAGCATTTGCAGTGGAACCACCCTCTTTCTTCTTAGCCTCTTTGGCCTTCAACTTAGGACACAACTTGATCAAGTGATCATTAGATTTACAATAATGGCAACACATCTTCTTTTTGCCCTTATCACCAGAATTTCCAGACGAATTGCTTCTAGCAGAAGCATTAGGAACAGAAGTTTTGCCACTCGTAGCAGAACCATAAGAAGTGGCCGCATTGTTGTTACCACCCTTTCTTTGAGAAGCAATAAAAGCATGTTCAACTGCACGCTGCCTAGTTCTTTTTTTTTTGGAAAGTGACTCTTGCAACAACAATGTGCATAATGCATCAAACTTGACAACTTTAGGATTTACTTGGGTCATCGGTCTCCAAGTACTATCAAAAGTCTGATAGGAATCTGGTAAGGCATCAAGCACAAGGAAACTGTCTGAAATGACTTCACCTGCAGAAATAAGTTGCTCATTGATATCCTTGACACTAGCAAGGAAAGTTTCCATATCATCTTCCTCATTCATAATCTTTGACTCCAAATCTTTACGCAGCAAAGCAATTTTAGCCTCATGGCGGCTTGCATAAAGACCTGATAGAATATTCCAAGCATGTTTTGCAGATTTTGCTGAACGAATGTGAGGAACAATGGTGTGCTTCATAGACAATGCAATCAATGCACGAGCCTGCGCATCCTTAACATCCCAATGAGCTTGTTCTTCCGTAGGCAAAACAACTCTAATAGCAGTAATCCTTATAGCAAGACTTGCAACATCCTCAACATCGCCTACATCCTCAGAACCAGGACGTACATCAATGCCATGCACAATGTTCTAGACGCCCTTTGACACAAGAACATGTTGCATCATATAAGACCACATAGAGTAGTTGTCCCCATCCAACTTGTCCTCAGCAGCAAACATCTTGAACACATCTGTGTTGTTGTCAACCATGGTAAATGCTGCACCTGATGTGAAAACTACCCGAAAATAGGAGAAACAGAGCAGGAACAGCACATGCTATATAGCAAAAATCGTAGAAGACTATAAGGCACCTATTATGCAAACAATGGCACTGAAAGAAATTTTGCACAAAATGACGAAATAGCCTGTGCAGTTCTGCCTATAGTGGAAACGGAGGCCGAAATGAGCCCGAATCAAAAATCTGAGCAGACAAGCTCTACGAGCTTACCCAAAATTTTCGTCGACTTGCGCGAACGCTTGCCAAAGCTCACTAAAATCAGAGAAAGTGAGCAGGCGTGTGCTGGAGCATCTGACAACTAAGCCCGGGAGGATGCAACCTGCTCTAATACTAATTGTTGTAATTAGGGTTGCAGAGAAATGCACACAGCTTGGCAAAGACGAAGGAAGCTCAAGGCACACAATAGAGAGTGTGTTACTTAGTATGCAATGGAAAGATAGATAGCCCTAGAGTGATGGGCGTATATACAATGCTCGGGGGGGAAAACCTCCTAAAGAGGGGGAAAATGCCCCGGCGGTCCTAGCGTGTTCACACACATCACCACCACATGTATATGATAACAGGATCTAGCTATTTATGTGATCGGAACACAGTTCAGTAGGAGGTTCAATGAAATCAAGAATAACATCTTGATTTGCCACATTAGTGTCCTTTTGCAACCATCTTGTGTAACCAGCCCATATCCAACCTAGTGTGTAGACTCCATTTAGAACTCACTCGAGTAGCTAAAAGAGTTATCCCAACTAAGATGTACCCAAAAGAGTACCTCTTTTCACTTTCCATGAAAGTAACTGGCTGACGTAATTACTCATGAGCAAAGTATAAGTCCTTGTTATCAACTTTCATCAGTAAATAACCGCACCATAACTAGTGTTCAAGGTTGAGAAGCTGACTTACACATGAAGAGACTAAACCTAGTCGCGAACATGCTTTACATTATGATAAGCAAACTCCAACTAGAGTGATAGATGCTTTCTAACCAGATTGCTTGTTGCTAATGTATGCGCTTCTCATATCCTTTAGCACAAGATTGCACTTGTAATATATGTATCCCCTTTGGATAAATGACAATACTGAGGTGTGTTTCCCCACCATTTATAGACAGTCTTCCAAAATGACTGGTAAAGAGGGATTAGAGTGCCTCACAGGATTATTGAGGTATCAATAACAATGTTACGAATAACCATCTTGGTTAACTTGAGAGATCCACAAACATCAAAACCGAGCCATGTGACCTCTATTGGTGATTGGTAGATCCGAAATTAATCTCAGAGGGATACTGCACATAGAGTGAAAAATGCTCGATAAACAACTAATGTGATGAATAGACAATCCAAATTAACCTTTGCTAAACACTAGGGCCCATAATACCTAGTGTGCATGCATTTAGCAAAGACAAATCTGAACATGCATATCCTTGCCCGTCCTGACCCTTGGCCTAACATTGGACCATAACAAAATGTAAAAATTGATCACACCTAGGTACCAATGAAATGTGTTCATCAATGGAACAGAGCCTTGTTACATGTATAAAACAACCATTCATTAATGTTGTTTAGTAGCACTTGTAACCTTAACAAGTTGTTTTAATTATCTGACAATTTCGGGCCACTAAAATTGTTCCTGATACTACGTGCTCAAAATGGTCTATAAAACAGAATTGACCAGTACCCAGGGACTTTGTCGCGACACATAATTAAAATAGCGGGAACCTGTGTCAGTCCTAAAGACTCACATTCTCCACATCTGGAATATGTCTCAGATAAGGATGTCCGTAAGAAGAACATCCTTCAAGTACGCGATGTACTTGTGTGTGGAGGTAACTGCAAACACTCTGCGATGTGAGTGAGAGGGACCCTCATATACTTTGCTCCACACTGGCCAAACTGAACACATTGAGTTCCTAGACCATGTTGTATCCCATGTGACAACAAGTGCCAAACCAAAATTGTATCATAAAGGTATATCACTACAAACTGCATTATTGCCTAGTACAATACTTCGTCAACGTTTTTTGCTCCAACATGACTTGTCATGTGTCTGGTGAGCAAAATGGAAGCAGTCTATATATTCCATTCTAGGAACACTTAATCAAAGCTTATACAAATAGGAAAACAACCAAAGTATATACTGAGATAAAGTTAGAAAAATATCGTGGAGTACCAAACCCCGGCTTCAAGGGACTCGGTACTGACACAACATGTCAACTAAACACTAAAGAAAAACTAGTGATTAGACACCAATAGTTACCTGATTATTATTTTTTGCATCTTGGCAATCTAAAACCCTTGGCTGGTTCCAAATGATACTAATATGACCCCATGGTAAAGATCTTTCCTTGAAAGTACAAGTGTGAAGGCTCCAAGAATCAACCATCAACACTTAGTCAGTGATTTAATAATTGCAAGTTGGGTCTTACCCCAAAATTGTGCTTCAGTGCTATAGACAAAGTAGGAGATCCACTGAAGTTGAAATCGTATTCACAAATAGATCTTTTGTAGACTTGAAAGTCCATAAGCTTGATATTTTTATGGACAATTGTGTTGTCTAAAATGTTTGCTTCATCTATACACCTTGGTAGGTATAAGCATGTACGATTTTAAGACTTTCAAAAACTCAACTTGATCTTCATACTAAAAGTATGTAGTGCTGAAGTAACATCCAAAAAATCACTAATGATAAGGCTTTTGCTTGTCCACTAGAATCAATGGGTACTCAGCTGGCCTCGGGGGGTAAGTTACCACGTGAGTTCAAATAAACTGCCAAAGTTTTAAAATTTAAGAGGATTTGTTAACCCTCACGGCTCACGGACACCCCATCACCTACGATGGACGCGTATTATGTATTTGGTAGAGTCAGGTACCGGGCTTGTCGGTCCAATAGGGAAAGGTAGAGTGATCGCCGATGAGAGGCGCACTTTAACTTGGACATTCAAGGGATTGGTTGGTTAAGCATGGGCGCCCAAGTGTGAATGGGGTGAGCTCCTATAAAAGCCAACTAAACCTAATTTTTACTCATTCTCTCATTTGTGCAATTGAAGAGTGCTCTTGCTCCATCTCCATCTTCTTCTTCTTCACCTCCTTGTGTGTGTGTGTGTGAGAGAGAGAGAGAGAGGGAGAGTGTGTGTGCGATCGAGCATTACGAAGGCACGACGGCGGCGAAGCGGTTGAGCGCGGCACGACTGCAGCTTCTTCTTCATCGCGGCGAGGAATCCACCACGAAGGCGAGCGTAGAGCGGTGAGTGACACACCCTTTGTTTTCTTGAGCTTGCTAGTTTAGGCTTGTTGTGTGCTTGGAGCCGTTTGTGGCTCGCATACGGTGTATTGGCAAGTCCCTTGCTTCGACAGTGCGACAAGGAGCGCACATTTTTGGCGCCGTTGCTGGGGATATGCCCTACACTAAGCTCGGTTAGCACTTTACGCTTCCTTGTGGTGCAATTTCTATCATAGGAAAGGCAGGGAAGGAGTGTGTGGAAGGTTTCTGTTTTTTGCGTTTTCTGCAATTGCTGTCAAGTTTCAATTTCTGCTATTGTCTGCGTTTTTTCAATTTCTGCAATTTCTGCATTTTCAAGTTCGGCGTTTTCAATTTCTGCAATTTTCTGCATTTTTTCTGCATTTTCTGCAATTTCTGCATTTTTTCTGCATTTTCTGCAATTTCTGCGTTTCTGCATTTCTGCGTTTTTTTCAATTTCTGTATTTTCTGCATCAACCAAAAAAAAAAAATTTAAAAAAACTTTGGAAAAAAAAAGTTTTTTGAGAAAAAAAAATAATTTTGAAAAAAAAATAATTTTGAAAAAAAATTCGGAAATTAAAAACGCGAGCGAGCAGGCGGCGATATTTTTCGAAAATAAAAAACGTGACTCTTAAAACGGACGGGTTGGTTTGTATGAAAGATAGATCGGGATCTTCCCAAGCCCAAGCCCAAGCCCAGGCCCAGGCCCAGGCCTCAGTCTTATGATATATACTAGACTCACTCTTATATATATACCCTACTCCCTCAAGAGAGAATGAGAGCATGTGGGACAAATCCTCCACTCTCCTCCTTTCTCTTCCCACTTGCACCCTTAGACTTTCTAGTTTGGGCCTAGTTCCCTACTGGAAATTGACAGTTTTAGGGATTCCGAGGGCATAGAGTGACCAAACGGAGGGCTGTAAAGCACGGCACGACCCTCTGACCGATACGCTCGTTTCGAGCTATCACACGGCCCATTCCACGACACGCTCTAAAAAATCTAGCAAAAAAACAAACAAAAAACACGCTAAAAACTAGTCATAAGGCCTCCTAGAGCAGCTTTTTGACACCTAAGGGTATCAAAAGCACATGCACTTACGCTCTGGGCGGGTGCTAGAACACGATCATATTGAGGGTGCCTCTGTTCATACGGATACCCATTACCCATCCACGATAAGCTCTAGACCCTCAGCGGGGACACAAGGTAGCACCACCCAAGACCCTAAAATAGCCGCTAGTGATTCCTCCTCCGACTCAGAAATCATGGAAGCATACCCTAACCAAAACACTGAGAGAGAAGGCCATGCACCTCCCGAAGCTCCACAGCCTAGTACTAGTATGTTTAGCCGTTTCATGGAAACATTAGGTAGAGCTACTCGCTCGGAACCTGATGCAGATGAAGCACGCGAAGGGGGTGGGGAAGTGGAATCTCCTTTCACATCGCACGTGGATCCCACACCCCCAAAGAGTGTCCATGTGGATATCCTACCAACTTCTTACCAAGAAGGCCCTGTTGAGCTGCCTCCTTCAGAAGTTCCCTCTAGAGTACCGTTGGTGACAAGTAAAACCACGAGGAGCAACATTGCTTCTACCTCACAAGAAACCATTAACACGTCGACTCTAGAAGGATTGTTCATTAATGATCATTGGACATACGACCTCCACACTGAGGTGTTGACGGATCTACACTCTAGCCACGCCTACCATGTAGGATGGATAGAGATTGTACAATCCACCTCTAGTGCCACGAGCATCGAAGATCAACAGAAAATGATCTGTAATGTTATCCATGGCATTATTCAATCAGAAAGGCAAAACCAAGGGGTAAATATACTCTCAACTGGCCCCATGAGATTTCTGGATACGAGCAAGGCTCAACAGCCTACTCTATCACAAATGGAGACTCCTCTAATGAGCCCCATGGACCCACCTTACGTCATTTCACCTGGGGTCTCTATGCAATCTGAGCCTCCGAGCGAAAACTTTAGCTTCCCTAACTTGGCTCAACCCTCTATTAAGGAAAACACAGTGCTCACTCCAGGGATAAGCCTGACAGAGAATGTACCGATGACATCTACGGTTAGCGCAGTGCCACTACCTAGTGTCGTAGTACCTAATATGGGGCCTCGACCATATGTACCTCTAGCCCCTTATGCACACATGGCCCCCACACCTCCAATTGTACCACTTGCTTATGCTCCTCGAGTGCCGCTCCCTAGCTCTTATCCGAGTAGACCTATGCCCGGTTATGTTCCATATCCTGCATCATCCACACATATGCCAAGACCGGTACCCGTTCCTCTCCCACATATGATTGCAAGAGTACCTCCACCGGCCCTGCCTCCTCACATAGGTGACTTGGCAGCGTTTGCTCAAACCATAGGTCGATCTATCGCGGAAAATATGCGTCATGCATCTGATAGAGAGCCTAGAAGTAAGGCAGTACAAATTGCCAAACTCACGCAAAAATTCAATGGGGATGAAGATGCTAGGAAACACATTGAAGTGTTTGAACAAGTATGTGATTCCTTAGGGGAACGCAACGAACTACATAAGTGCAATGCCTTAAGCTTGACATTAAGTGGGAAGGCTGGAGATTGGTATAGGACCCTAAGGGTGGACGAGAAAACAATCTACCCTACCCTTCGAAGGTTGTTTCTAAAGGAGTACATACGAGAAGGTGTGCTTTGGGGTGTAGCATCTCAGCTACAGAAGGCCGAACGTAAGGAAGGAGAGTCAGTAAGGGACTTCATTAGTCGTCTAAAGCACTTAAACTCTCGTTGCCCTGTAAATGAGCGCTTCAACAATAACCAACTGCTTGATCGATTCATTCGAGGGTTGAGGAATGAAGGAATCTATAATGGACTAGTGATTAGAGGTATCACAACCTGGGAAGATGTCACTGACAATGCAATCCAATTAGAGGACAACTTGATGATAGCAGGCATGAGGGTGTCTACTGACACGAGATCCACTAGCTCACAAGCCATTGAGTATGAACCCATGACTGCAAAGCCCATTGCCAATGAGCCAAAGGTATTTGAGACATTCTTGACAGACCTCACCAAGGCAATCCAAGAGTCTCTTAAGGATAATCGACCCCCTCAAAATAGTCACATGTATCCAAGAAGGGAGCAACAATGGTGTTCCATTTGCTTAGGTCCACATAGCACTAGTGAGTGCCCTACGTTTAGAGTAAAATTTAATGGAACTTGTAACGCATGTGGTAGGTATGGTCACCAAGCTAAGGATTGTTTAATGATCAAACATATGATGGCAAATAGACCACCTGTAGCCTGGACGGATGCACCTCGAGCTCCTGTATTGATGCCTACTCCACCTGTTGAGCAACTACCGCAACACATGGTCCCTAGATCTCAAAATGTTGTACAAGCTACACCGTTACCACCTCCTGTGCTAGGACCGCAGCCCCCGCATCCAAGAGTCGCCCCTATGAACCAAGTGGGTTGCGAGCCATCTAATGCTTATGCAGATGGTTGTGAGGAGGAAATAGACACTAGTATTGCCTACGGACTTGATACATTGGAAGAGTGTCCTATATACTACATGGAAGATTGTTGGGGACAAGTCAAGCCGGTTTATCAAGCTGCTGCTCTCGCATCCAGAGGTCAAAATATCAACACCCAGGCTAGGAGGCCACCTCTTCAATGCTACGAGTGTGGTGGACCACATCGGGCAGCGGAGTGCCCTATTAGGCTGCAAAAGAATGCTGCACAGATGCAAATGAATCAAGGGAGCACGTCTGCAATGCCAATACTCACATGTAATCGTTGTGGCATAGATCACTTGATTGCCCAATGCCTCTATAACCCAAATGCGCCTAAAATCACACCCCTGAATTTGGTCGAAATTGCTAGTGTGACGTCGCCAATACCACCCGTTGCACCCGCTTATGCGATTACACGGTCCATGCTTCAAGGGCCAGGACATATCCTCGAAGAGAGAGATACCGCGTCAGTTATCCAAGCAAAGAAAAAGAAGACACGAAGGAAGAAGTCGCAGAATACGGAAAATTCAAAGCCAAGTTCCAAAACAAACATAGGAACAGGGAAATCAAATGAAGCTTCTTGCTCTTCATGTAGTCCCTATATGCAAATAGAAGCTTCGACACAACCTCCACCTAACACTGTACATATCCATCCAAGCATGAAAGAGTTTGCACCTTCCGGGGTAAGTTCACCACCTACAACAACATTGCAAATAAAATCCTGGGAGAGTACCTTACCACCCTTGCAACTTGACGAGGCACCTAGGGTAATAGAAAACTACTGGCAAAAATCCTCACCTATTACCAACTGGAACAATTGGTTTCAAAGGGTGACAAGCTCATTTCAAACGGTATGATCTACCCAAGGAAGGGGGGAGTGTTTGTGGACATCCATCATTCACTTGCTTCCCTCTCAACCTTTTTCCCTGACCTCTTAATCTCCGATCTTAGGGAATGTACATATAAAGCTTTATACTCACAAAAAAAAAAAAAAAAGAGCAAGAGCAATTAGCAAACGAGTATGCACATTAAAAGTCAAAACATTGACTCAGACCTACACATGTCACATCTGGTACAGTGAAACAGAAACCTATGCCATAAAACACCTTTGATCCTCATCACTTGAATGATGGAGGGTAGGTAAGATTAGTACGATAGGAGTGTTTCTGTTTTAGAGTTGAGTGATTAGCAAAGTTCTCTTTTCCCACTGATGTGCCTCCTAGAGGTATTGTTTGTGTTTCATAGTGTGTACAGGAGCGTGTTGCTATTGATAGGATTTGGACCTTCATGGAACCTTCAAATCAAGCGCGACCATCAACACAAACAGGTGTTTCTTGTCCATTCGCATTGCCCTTATCTTTTTTGCATCCATGTTTGTCTGCTTTGATTGTGATTGGTAGCATACTATTCAGCGCATTGGCTTAGTATCCAACATTTAATTCAATGTAATGTTTTGTCATAATCACTTGTCTAGGTTTAAAAATCAAGCAGTCCGACTAAGCTAGTTTGACCAAGCTAGGTATTAGAAATCTTCTCTTAATACCATGGGGAATGCCTTCCTAATAAGCAATGGTTACTTAGGTTCTTAATCCGATTTAGGCAGCATTGTATGAAATGTACTAGGGCTTTCTAGTGGGCTTAACCCTATTGACCTTTAGCTTAAGTATTATAAAGGGAGTTTACTAATGTGATGAGCCTAGGGAGGGTAACAGTGTTATATGACCCCCCAAAGTTACAAAATTTAAATGCTGAAAATGAACAAGCAAAAAATCAAAGTGCCACAATGTAAAATTTTAAGCTGGAAGAGAAATCTCAGCTTGATTTGGTAATTCACTCACATGTATCGCCTATGGTACTAGAGCCCTAGAGGTTCCCAGTGTGGGCGCTTTTCCTTGAGAAGCAAAAAACCCAAGGCATACAAAATAAGCACACACATCAAAATTGAATCAGTGTGAAAAGACCTTGGGGGGTCAAAGAAAAAGTAATCAGTCAGGTGATGATTTCATGAGAAATTCCTTTTATGGTAGCTTAACTACAAGGTTTTCTAGATATAGCCTCTAGTCAGCCCTTGAACATGAATACTTGGCTCTCGCGATTAAACAACTTAATTGACCACAGAAAGTTAAGAAGCTTACCCATGGTATTAATATTCGATCTCTAGTGCCTTTCGACCGTCAAATTAGCGACCCCAGACTTGTTTAATTTTTTGCCTTTACATCTGTTTATGCATTTGATTACATTGCAATTTAATGTTCATTGCTAACAAATTGTTTGAAATTCTTTTACCAATCAATTTTTCTATCTAAAACTGCATATGCTTTTTAAGAGAATGCAATTACTGTGCCAATGTTGTTTGATTTTGCAGTGACTGAAGAAGGCTAAGGACATTCATCTCAAATGCTCTTCCACCTCGACGAACCAGCTTCAACTCAATAGCTTCTGAGGACGGAATCTACATCAGGAAGGGGGGCATGTTAACCCTCACGGCTCACGGACACCCCATCACCTACGATGGACGCGTATTATGTATTTGGTAGAGTTAGGTACCGGGCTTGTCGGTCCAATAGGGAAAGGTAGAGTGATCGCCGATGAGAGGCGCACTTTAACTTGGACATTCAAGGGATTAGTTGGTTAAGCATGGGCGCCCAAGTGTGAATGGGGTGAGCTCCTATAAAAGCCAACTAAACCTAATTTTTACTCATTCTCTCATTTGTGCAATTGAAGAGTGCTCTTGCTCCATCTCCATCTTCTTCTTCTTCACCTCCTTGTGTGTGTGTGTGAGAGAGAGAGAGAGAGAGAGAGAGAGGGAGAGTGTGTGTGCGATCGAGCATTACGAAGGCACGACGGCGGCGAAGCGGTTGAGCGCGGCACGACTGCAGCTTCTTCTTCATCGCGGCGAGGAATCCACCACGAAGGCGAGCGTAGAGCGGTGAGTGACACACCCTTTGTTTTCTTGAGCTTGCTAGTTTAGGCTTGTTGTGTGCTTGGAGCCGTTTGTGGCTCGCATACGGTGTATTGGCAAGTCCCTTGCTTCGACAGTGCGACAAGGAGCGCACAGGATTATATAACAAAAGGTGTTTTTTTCAATTGATTTCTGAGAAAATCCCGTAAAAAAGGGGGTCATTTTATTACCTTAAGCATGTAAGTAAAGGGGGTTTTTCAATACCCTTTGAATGCACGTTATATGAATATTTTCTTAAAGGTGCAGACCCTGAGATTTTACCATATCGACATAGAAAGATTTAAATAAAAACATGCCTAATTATACTATCTCGATAGAGAGAGAGAGAGAGAGAGAGAGAGAGAGAGAGAGAGAGAGAGAGAGAGAGAGAGAGAGAGAGAGAGAGAGAATGTTGGGCTGAGGAAAATCCCTTATGTTATTGTGGTGTATGCCCCCTATGTATGTTGTTGGCAAACGATGTCTGTGTCGTAGCTTATCCTATAAGCATACAATAGTGTGCTTTGTATAATGCTTTCTCATAGAGGTGCGCAACAAAAATATATTACAGCTTGCCCTCCTACCCTTGGCAATGATCGTGACTATATCAGACTTACTTGTGGCGCTTCTGCCTTGAAAGAAGTTTGTTAGATTAAATCATTGCAAGCATTCAATAGCTTGTTGTGTCCTGGACAAAGTAGCTGGTATTATAGCAGAAGTGTAACTAATGATGAAGTGGAATTAAATCTACTGTACTAGCAAACCATGAATGCCAAGCAAAAGAAACGATAAGCCCTTGGTTAGAGTGACGGTCTCAATAAAGTGAGCCAAAATAGTAAGTGCCATGCACAATCTGGAGTGGCTTGGATACATCACAATAGTTCAACGTTATCCTACGAAGAATGTCACCTTATATCCCAATTGCCAAAATCCCAAACCTGTGTCCCATGTCCCTTGATCGTAAATCAATTGGCAACACCTGGGCATGGGTTAGAAGCCTTACTTCATGTGAAAATATCAAAGCACTTTGCTTTGCACAACAGACAATATTTTCCAAAATAAAGGTTTAAACATGGAAAAACAATAAATTTTTTATTTTAATTGACCTTGTCACCATGCTGTGGCCAGTTGTCTCCTGAATTTTAATTGACCTTGTCATCATGCTGTGGCCAGTTGTCTCCTGAATTTTTGAGATAAAATTTCTTTTTCAGAGTGAGTTGTAGCCTTGCTTGTGCTAGAACCTAGCTCTTAGCCAAATCTTCTGCTAGAATGAGAGATGTCATATATACCATATATGCTCTCCTTGTTTGTGTGAGACTGACACTTAATAAAATAATATGCATACACATTGTAAAGTCCCCCAATTAGTTGCTAATAGCATATTCCAACTTTGGAAGCCACTATGCAATATGTCTGAAGTAGAAGCCCTGCTTTGGATAACAAAAAATAGACCTTGTCAACTAGTACCTTAAAGTACTCAACCTTTCTTGGTAAGGCAACCTTGTGTTTCAAGTTAAATCACCATCCTGGAGGAGCCATGCTTGTATCGGATTTCAATAGCAACATGCATGGCCGAAGCCTTACACGTGTTGCTTATGGTGATATCCACCAACCATGATGGTGCCAACTGGCTTGAATTACACAAACATTGAAAAATTTGCATGGTTTCGTACATGGCCAGTCCATGGCATAGCCATTGTGGATATTCTAGAAACTGCAAGCAAAACATCCAAAATTTATTGCTTACCTCATCATTGATTTGTAGCAACTTGTCATATCAAACCATGGTCGATGTGTTTGGGATTCCTTAATCGTTATACTGATCATCAAGATTGTCTTTGCCTAGGAGCCTTGCCCCAACAAAACTACAAATTCCAGGGGTGGAAGATGGAGAAAGAGAGACTCATGTCGCTGCTGCTTGAATGGTAGCACATAGGTGGCCATACGAGCATTTGTGCACTGTTTCTCAAGGTGAACAATAGGCCTTGCCTTGCCAACAGTTCCAAGTATCTGTGATCTTTTTAGAGGGAAATCTATTTCTTGCAAGATGAAAGCATACTTAAAGCTAAAAGACTCATGAAAAACATGAATCTCAAACCTTAAGCATGGGTTGTCAATGTTCTCTGCTTGATGTCAAGTATGGGACAAGTCGTACTTCTGGTGCATAACTGGTGGATCTACCACCATATTGGCTCATAGCCTTGCCAAAAAAAAATTCGATGCTAATGTCATCTTCTTTGGATAGCAATTGAAAACAAAAAAATTCTCCTTAGAGGACTGTGTCCTCATCAAGATTACTTTGAAGTAGTCATTGAAATGGCCCTTGTCGTATTTATGGGGCCGCATCTTAGATTACTCACTTGTTGTCAATGCATAATCCTCTTTATGACTTGTAGAGGAATCCCCTTTGGTAGAATTCAACAAGGCGACCCTTGCTTCCTTGCCACAATCGCGTTGCATACGGTGCCTTCCTTGCATGCGACCCTTGCTTCCTTGCCAAAACCATGTTGCATACAGTGCCTTCCTTGCATGCAGCTCCTACAAGCGGGTGGAAGAGCTCTTTGAAAATGGTCGGCCAACAAACAATGCCCCAAAGGGTGCACGAGTGAGAAAAAAAAAGCATGGCTTCCTCAGCAATGTTGATTTGCAGTGTAGGGAAGAAAAATCCCCTCATCGTGCTCTATACAGACATCGACAAGGCACATGCAGAGGTGAAGATTGGCATGCATGGAATGGCACACCTCTTCGGACCTGTTTGTGCTACGAAATATGCTGGCCACCATAGCCCCTTCCTCCGTTGAAGGTTGGATTCCTGCGTGCTAGTTTTTTATTGTCCCCTTACTTTGCACAAGGGAGTATGCCCACGTGGCCTGTTGGCTTTGACGAGAGAGAGAGAGAGAGAGAGAGAGAGAGAGAGAGAGAGAGAGAGAGAGAGAGAGAGAGAGAGAGAGAGAGAGAGAGAGAGAGAGAGAGAGAGAGAGAGAGAGAGAGAGAGAGAGAGAGAGAGAGCATGCAAGGCCTTCCTCCCTCCTCCTTAGCTCCTCCCTCCTATTATGAGCTTTGAAACCATTGTAAAGACTAGGGACGGGAGCATGCCACTTTCCACCCAACCATGCCCTATATAGGACTTGCCTAGCTAATAATAGGGACCTTTGTATCACATGTTTGTCCTGGTCCTTGGCCTGCCCGATCTTACCCTAGGCATGACATCCGTACTTGTGGAAGCATCCAAAACAAAGAAATGGGATGCCTTTGAGAGTTGTGAATGATAAGGACACTAAAAAAAACCTTATCAAAAAGTTTAATGAGAGTCTCTATGCTGGACACAGAGGTGTATGGGCCACCTTTAATGAAATGAAAGAGATATATTGGTGGAAAGGTATGTATAAAGAGAGATATTGATGTAAAGGTATGTATAAAGATGTATCTTACTTTGTGGAGTCTTGTGAAACCTATCAAATGTATTCACATGTGTGTCATCGTGATGGATTGCACCCTACTTACCCATTGACCATGCACTATAAGTGGGTAGTAGATCTAGTTATAATGCCATTGGCTTATGGTAAATGAGATACATAGTGCTTGCATGAGAAGTCTTAACCAACCAACTTGAAGGTCGTGCTCTAAGAACAAAAAGGACAAAAGTGATATGTAAATGAGATACATAGTGCTTGCATGATAAGTCTTAACCGACCAGATTGAAGGTCATGCTCTAAGAAAAAAAAGCATAAAGAGATATGTAAGTTCTTCGAGGAAGATGTGATTAGCCATTATGGTTGTGTTGGGAAAATAACAACAGACAAGGGTGAGTTGGATATCGATAAAGCCACATAATTTTCCTCTGAGTTGAGCATGAAACTTGCTCTCAATACTGCATACAATCCTAAAGGAAATGGAAAATTAGAGTGGGGGCATCCTCCTATCATTATTTTTGGCTAAGGCCTAAAAAGGTAGATTGGGAGAGTGGCCTAGGTTATTTCCTTATGCTTTATGGGTTGATCGTACAACTCATAGCTCAATCACTTGTTATATGCCTTTTGAGTTGATGTATGTTCAAAAACTTATAATCCAATTGAGGAAGTAATCCCCACATGGAATGTCTTACCTTAGGAGGATGAAAGGATTATACCTTTATGATTTATGCATACAAAAATTAGAAAGAAGGCATCTCAATAGCACGATTGAAAGATGCAAGGTTAAAGAATAAAGATAGGTTTGGCAAAAGACACAGGCTCGAACCTAGAGCTATTGAGGAAGGTGATTGGGTGTTGGCGTATGACAGTAGTCTACAACCAGCATTCAATGATAAGATAGAAACTGGGATTGACATATATGTTGACTCAAATGAAGACTGAACTTGCTACAAAAAGATATGTGTGGAACATGCCAAGGAGGGGGTGGATGTCGTGTGATAAATGCAAAACACATACCACAGTCATAATTATGTACATGCATTATCGAGGAAGTGAGGCCATGGATGTGGCACTATGATATGTTTTCTCTCAATAAAATATGCCTAACCTGCTTTAGAAATGTACAAATGTCAAGTGTTTTTTGAGACATCGGTAGGTCTAAATGCTTACTCTCCACCTAGCCTTTGCCCTTTATAGGCACCCCCAAGTTGCGTTCAAACTGGCCCCTGGCCCTTGGTTTGACATTACTCCCTCCTTGGAGAAGCGTTTTTTCCTCAAAAACAAAAATGGGAATTCTTCTTAAGAACACTAATGTTTTCCCAAGTGGGACCTTCCTTAGATCTATTTTTCCACTTGGCTAATGCTTGTCGACGTATTTGATGACGTATACATAGATCATGATAGCTGGGAATACACTCAAGCTCATGTGACTGAGTTGGAGGTTCAATGAGATCAACAAAAATCTATTGGTCAATAACATTGTCGTCCTTACGTAAGCGTTTATGTAAACAACATACATGGAATACCGGATGAATGCGAGAGTGCGTAGGTAACAAGATTTTGTTGGTCATATCACCAACTCACTTTAGTATCTTAAAAGGCCCATAATACCTTAGATAATTTAGGTGTTGTCTTGGTCTTCAGGCTTTTTGAATGCTATGGTACATGCAAAAAAACCTCTTACCTTCTGTGAAGATAACTTGTTGACATTTCTCATCGGCATACTTTTTATACCAATCCTGTGCTTGTTGAACATTTGGATGAGCTAGTCGAGAGCCAATCGCAACATTTCCATGTTGTCTTGAAGGAAATCCTTGACCTAATGAAGCTTTTCAATCTCCAATCCCACTATAACAAGTGACCTAGGTTGAAAACCATACATGAGCATGAAAGGACTAAAACCAATTGTCACATACTTAGCATTATTGTAAGCAAACTCAAGAATAGATAGATAATCTTTCCAATTGGACTGCTTCTTGCTAACATATGCTTGTAACATATCCTCTAGCACTTGGTTAACACATTCACTCTGGGCCATCTGTTTCAAGATGATCTATAGACTGATGTTGAGTTGGTACCCAATTGTTTAAACACAAACCTCTAGAAATGATTGTGAAACTTGGGATCACGATCACTCACAATGTTACTTGCAACCCGTAGAAGTTGTACAGATTGTCAACAAATAACTGAGATTACTTTAAAGTCTTAATTATGGACTTGGTTGGAATAAACTTGTAAATTTTAGTCCACTGATCTATGACCTGTTTAAACCTCTAGAAATGATTGTTAAACTTGGGATCATGATCACTCACAATGTTACTTGGCAACCCATAAAAGTTGTACAGATTGTCAACAAATAATTGAGCTTACTTTGAAGTCTTAATTATGGACTTGGTTGGAATAAACTTGTAAATTTTAGTCCACTGATCTACGACCATCCGTACCGAGTCATGACCTCGTGCAGGGGTTGGTAAACCCACAATGAAATCCATAGAGATACTTTCTCATGTACCATTAGGAATCTCCAATGGATGCAAGAGACCTCCTGTTTTTAGGTGCTCTATTATATTTGCTTGATATTTTTGGCAATGCAAGACAACATAACCGTGTAAACATGCCCAGTAAAATTATCATCGTAAGAGCGCATAAGTTCTCTTTATGTTGGAATCCCCTGCACTTGGACGACCATGACATTCATCTGGAGTCGAATATTCACCTCTATTGGTACACAAATCCTCCCCTTGTGGAGTAGGTATCCATCATCTATGGAAAAATTATTTCATCTCTACAGCTCATCGCTCAAAAGATGAGAACTGTGTGTGAAGGTTAAAGACACACTATCAGCATTGGAGTGAGAAGGATCCCTCATTTTCACATGGCTCCACACTTTGGAGTATGCATCATCATGCTCGTGTTTGCCCTTGAGAGATTCGAAAAACTCACTTTGAAGCTCAGTAAAAAGAACAAAGTTGATCTCATGCATACGACTAAGAGCACCAACTACCACATTATATCATCCTTTACAATACCGGAGCTTTGCATCATACCTTGAAGAGTCTCAACCAGCCTGGCCTTTCGAACCTTCAATCTGTTTGATGTATAAATCATTTATACTTTCATGTTCAAATACAATCTCAAACTGAGCTTTGTACAAATAATGTCCCCATGTCTTCAAAGCAAACACTATTGCATCGAGTTCTTGTTTATAAGGATAATAATTTTGGTGTGCTAAATCAAGATTCTTGCTTTCAAATGCAATTGGTCTTCCCACCTATAGAAGGACTACCTCCAATAGCATGGTTATTAGCATCTATTTCTAAAACGAATGATTTCAAAGGATCCTTAATAGCCAAAATAGTGTTGTAGCTAATGCGTCCTTGAGAGAATCAAAACTTTGCCGTTGTTGATCTTCTCCCCACTAGATGATTTTCTCATTAGCTTTCAATTGGTCCTTTAGTTTTAAATGAACCTTCGATAAAAACTTGTAAATCCCAAGAAAATATTTAACTCTTTTAGAGTTTTGGGAGAAGACCACCTCCTAATGGCATCCACCTTGGATTTATCCATATGTAGCATGTCAACTGAAATCACATGATGTAAGTAGTAAATTTTCTCCTTGAAAAAATCACACTTTGATTCCTTGGCATATAATTTATTTTCTTGTAAAATTCAAATTTTGTAAGTGCTCTTCCTCAGAGGCATTGTACACTAGAATGTCATCGAGAAAAATGAAAACACTTATCTAAGGCAATATCCATAAGCATCATGAAAGTTGCAAGTGCATTGGTCAATCCAAAGAGCATGACCAAAAACTCATAATGTTCAAACCTTGTTTGGAATGCAGTTTTAAGTATATCAGCAAGCCTCAAGCATACTTGATGATACTCTGACTACAAGTCTATCTTTGTAATGAGCATGGGTGAGTTTATCAAATAACTCATCCACTCTTGTCAACAGATACTTTTTTTTTAACAGTAACAAAATTCAACTCACAATAAGCTATGCACATGCATGTACTACCATCTTTTTTCTTTACCAACAAGATGGTAGAGGCCCATGGTGAAGAATGGGGTTGTATAAACCCTCTACTGAGATAGTCAGCAAGTCAATGTTCCATCTCAGTGGCCTCAGAATGACTCATTTTGTAGTGGTTTACTTGCAGCATTATTGCTAACTTTGAGCATCATCCTTATTATTTATTTGTTTGGGTTAAGGATCGACCTTGTCGGTCCCAAAGGTTTATGGTTTAGGGCTGGTGATCACCGATGAGAGGTGCACTAGAATGTGCACCAAACTTGTCTAGTGCTTATTGGCCGAATGTGGGTGCATGTATGTGAAAGGGACGGACCCATACATAAGGATTGTAAAGCTAGTCTTTTGCTCATTCTGAACGTACAAAGCTTGCTCTTGTCTTATCCTCTTGGTTGTCGGTCTGTGAGCGTGAGAGAGAGAGAGAGAGAGAGAGAGAGAGAGAGAGAGAGAGAGAGAGAGAGAGAGAGAGAGAGAGAGAGAGAGGGAGAGAGGGAGAGGGTATCAGTGATCGAGTAGTGGCAAGAACTGTGGTAGTGAGGAGGATGTTTAGCAGCAGCGGAAAGAACGGTGACAGTGAGGAGGACATTCAGCAGCAATGGCTTCTTCCTCTCAACGTGCACAAGGATTCCCTCAGCGACAATAGCATAGGAGGTGAGTGACACATCAATATGTAGTTGTAGTGCTTATCTATGTGTATAGGTTGTGTTTTGCATGTCAATGATAGGCTATTTGCTATTTTTCTGCAAATCTAGGCACTATTAAGGCATGGTAAGTTCAAATGTTTTGTAAATGTAAGTTTTGTTGAGGTGAAAGTAGAAAAAGAAAAAAAGAAAAAACAAAAAAAGAAAACAAAAATGCCCTGTAAGTGGTTGTGATTTTTGAATTGACAAAAAAGAAACTCCAACTAGCCCCCTCGTGTAGGCGAGAAAAAGAAAGAGCCCCATTGGCCCCGGCCCTGGCCTCGATCTCGATCTTGATTTATATATATAGGAAGTAGGGTCCTTCATAGTTTTCTTTCAAGTGAAGGAATAGTGTGTATCATGTTATATATATACCCCACTTCTCAAGGGCAAAAGGAAACATGTGGGATCTAGGCTTCACCTTTTCCCTCCACTATCTTCCTTTAGACGTTTTCTCTTGGGCCTACACACCCAAGTAGAAATTGACTACTTTGGAGGTTACAAGAGTTTTCGATAGTCAAATTGTGTGTTGTAAAGCACTTCACATTCCTCTGAACAATATGCTCATTTTGAGCTATCACATGACCTATTCCACATCACACATGAAAATAGGGTTAGAAAAAACAAGAAAAATCAAGTTAAAAAACGATCAAAATAGCTAGTGGCAAGGCCTTTTAGGGTACTTGTCAGCACTTTTAGGGTATGCACATCACATGTATTTATGCTCTGGATGAGTGTTAGGGTCTGAGAAATTAGAGAGTGCCACAAATTACACATGAACCCATTATCCACCCAAGTTAGGTTTTGGGCCTTCCCAATGTAGTGCAACCCAAGACCCCGACATCGCGGTGGCTAGTGACTATTGCTCTGATTCTGACATGATGGAGGGACACCCTACCCCATACGTACCCAAAAATACAAACCAAAACATGCATGTCTCAGCCCCACAACCAAGTGCTAGTGTGTTTAATTGCTTAATGGAAACCATTCGTCAAGCCACTCATTTGGAGCCTACAACTAGTGAAGTAAATGAAAGTGATGGGGAGGTAGATTTTCCTTTCACTTCTCATGTAGACCCTATACTTCCCAAGGTGTCCATGTTGATATTCTACTCCCTACATTCACTAGAGAACCTACCAAGCCATCACCCTTTGAAGTTCTACTACCCGATGGAAGGAGTCTTGCTGAAGTACAAGAGATCGACCGATATATGAAAGCAGCTAGGGAGAGGGGAATTGAGAGCCTGCATATAATAGAACAATGGTGATCCATGAAAGCAAATGCCCCTATGACAACAATCATGCCAGTTGAGCAATTGAGTGCTCCCAAATTAGTAGTCACTAAGGGTCAAACCATATAGAGCCATAATGCCTCCACTTCAAGGGGGATCTCCAGCATGCAAAGCTTAGAGGGGGTGGGGATATTTCTCAATGAAAATTGGGAGTATGACCTGCAAACCAAGACTTTGACTGACCTGTACACGGGCTACACATACCATATGGGTTGGTTAGAGGTTGTACAATCCACGTCTAGTGCCACAAGTCTAGAGGAGTGACAATGGATGGTATGTGATATCATCCATGGGACTGTCCAATCGGAGAGACAAAACAAGGATTAACATTCCTTTGACGAGTGCTATGAGATTCTTGGATACGGGAAAGGCCAAATAACTGACCCTATCACAAATGGAGACTCCCTAAGTAAGTCCTATGGATCCTTCATATGTTGTTTCACGTGGAATCTCGATACAGTCTGAGCCCACAAGTAATAGTTTTACCTTTCTAAATTTAGCTCACCTTTCCCTCGAAGACACTACGGCTACTATGCATATCCTAGTAAAATGAGCATGGCAAAAAGTACACCCTACACCTCATTTGTTAGTGAAACTTTGCTACCTAGTAGCACATTGCCTAAAACAATACATACAAGTGTATATCAATCATATGTACATGCTGACCCTCTTACCCATGTAGCTCCTACACCCCCAATTGTTTTAACAGCTTATGCTCCACGACCACCCTATCCAAGCCCTTACTCTAGTGGGGCCATACCAGCTAGCATTAACATGTCACATCCTACGCCTGCTATGCCTAGGGCCACACATACGAACTTTGGGCAACCACATGGCACAAT
Organism: Adiantum capillus-veneris; assembly: GCF_014529385.1. Lineage (NCBI taxonomy): Eukaryota > Viridiplantae > Streptophyta > Polypodiopsida > Polypodiales > Pteridaceae > Adiantum > Adiantum capillus-veneris. The sequence goes on from NC_140933.1 coordinate 16,906,834, forward strand.
GTCATACCAAGATTGGAACCCAAGGATCACCCATATGCCAAACCCCATTCTGCATGCAGTCTCAAGAGCACAGCTACTATGCATATCCTAGTAATGAGCATGGAAAAAAGTACACCCTGGACCTCATTTGTTAGTGAAGCATTGCTACCTAGTAGCACATTGCCTACAACAATGCCTACAAGTGTATATCAATCATATGTACATGTTGGCCCTCTTACCCATGTAGCTCCTACACCCCCAATTGTTTCAACAGCTTACGCTACACGACCACCCTATCCAAGCCCTTACTCTAGTGGGGCCATACCAGCTAGCATTAACATGTCACATCCTATGCTTGCTATGCCTAGGGCCACACATATGAACTTTGGGCAACCACATAGCACAATGTCATACCAAGATTGGAACCCAAGGATCACCCATATGCCAAACCCCATTCTGCATGCAGTCTCGAAAGCACCTTTGCCCACTATACTTGCTCACTTGGGTGACTTGGCAACATTTTCTCAAGCTATCAATTGATTTATTTGTAAAAATTTGTGTAGCATGCCTGATAGAGAGCCTAGAAGTAAGGCATTACAAGTGTCCAAGCTCACACAAAAATTCAATGGAGAGGGAGATGTTAGAAAGCATATTGAGCTATTTGAACATGTATGCGATTCCCTGGAAGATCACAATGAACTACATAAGTGCAAGGCTTTAAGCTTGACTCTAAGAGGGAAGGTGAGGGATTGGTATAGAACCCTAAGGAATGAAGAGTGCACACACTATCCTACTCTTAATAGATTGGTCTTGAAAGAGTTATACGAGAGGGAGTGCTTTGGGGCATAGCATCTCAGCTCCAAAAATCCCAACGGGAGGAAGGTGAGTCAATGAGAGACTTTATTAGTCACTTGAAGCATTTGAATTCTCTTGTAATCCAAATGAGTGTTTCAACAATATGCAATTGCTCGATAGATTCATTAGGGGACTGCGACGAGGATATCTATAATGGCCTAGTCATTAGAGGTATCTCTACTTGGAAAGCAATCACCACCAATGCAATCCAATTGGAAGACAATTCAATGATTGAAGGAGAAAGATTATCTATTGAGCCAAAGCTATCAGCTTGCAAGCAATTGGGCATGAGTTGGTGACCCTATGCCAATCATGAAAGAGCGAAAGGTGTCTGAGACGACTTTGGCTGATGATCTCACCAAGGCTATCCAAGTAAGCCTTAGGGATAATCGTACTCCACAAAATAATCATAAGTATCCAAGAAGGGAGAAACAATGGCTCTTTGTTTACTTGGGACCACATAGCACCAGTGAATGCCCTACCTTTAGAATAAAGTTTAATGGGACTTGCAATATGTGTGGTAGGTATGTCCACCAAGCTAAGGATTTCCTATTGCTTAAATGCATAATGGAAAATAGACCACCCCTAGCCTGGACATACTCACCTTGAGTTCCTACATGAATGCCTACCTCACCTATTGAGATGTTTTTAAACCACACCATTACCCCCTCTAGTGCTAGGGCCTCAGCCTCCACAATCGCGAGTTACCCCTATGAACCAAGTAGTATATGAGCCATCTAGTACTTATTTAGACTCTGGTATCACTTACGGAGTAGATACTCTTGAGGAGTGTCCCCAGTACTACATGGAGGACCATTGGGGACAATTCAAGATTGTATATCAAGCTATGGCTCTTGCAACAAGAGGCCAAAACATCATATCATTGCCAAGATACCGCCTCTTCAATGCTACAAATGTGGTGGACTGCATTGAGAAGCTGAGTGTCCTATTAGAATGCAAAGGAATGTTACACAAGTGCAAACAAGTCAAGGGAGCATATTGGGAATGCCAATACTCACTTGTAATTGCTTTGGCATAGACCATTTCATTTCTCAATATCCTAATAATCCAAATGCGCCAAAGATTACACCATTGAACTTGATCGAGATTACTGATGGGTCACCACAAACTACACCGTAGTACCAGTGAAGACACTCACACGATCGATGCTCCAAAACCAAAATTACATCCTTGAAGAGAGAGATACTGCATGAATTGGCCGAGTGAGGAAGAATAAATGTAATAGAAATGGCCTATGAACTTTGAGAATAGAGGAATTAGGAGAATTCAAGAGAGAATTTTTGTGAGACTACTTTGAGAACATAGAGGTTGAACTTAATTGATGGTAGCAACATATCATAGTACTTAATTAACTTGGCATGAACAATACTTTTGCAAGAGAGAGAGAGAGTTTAGAGAACTTGACAATAGTTGAGGACCGAATTTATGTGGAGCCGGTCCTCCCTCCAATAGGCTTTTGTACTATACGTTCTTCCATCAAGAGACACTTGGTACAATATAATCTTAGTGTTCCTTGTGACCTAGGTGATGCAATGAAGATGGAAAGCTTCATGCATCACGAGCATAACATAGACTTTGTAAAAATCATTAATTATCCCCATAATATTCTCCGACCTTGTTCCTAATCGAATCTTTTTGTTTTCCATTTCATTTTTCAATTTTCCCAAATTCTTAGAGATTAACCCTGTAACCCCACCTTCTCTAGGGTTTTCTGTAAATCATTCCACAAGTATGGTATGAGTTTCAATAGTTCTCTCAAAGTAAGAGTGCATCGGATGGGTGTAGACATGATTGAATGAATGTTGTCTACTTCTAGGGTCTGTTCAACTCTTTTTACTTGAGTGGTCTTGCAAATGATGGATTCATCTTCGTTATCTCCCAAGTAAGAAGGTAATGTTTTTAATGTCATTGGTTTAGACATTCCTGAAGCTTTCGATCTGCAATCCCTGTACAAGGATTGTAAATCCATGTTCACATCAGAAGGTAGGTTATCTAACTAGACTTCTCTATAGGAGCTGACTTTAAAGTTAGGCTTCCATTATTGATCTCTCTCACTTTTTCCCGTAAGTGTTCTAGCCAGTCTTCCTCTACGAATGGAATTCCGTCTTAGGCATCTTCACTGTCAGGCACTATAAACACTGGTTCATTTGTTTCAAGGTGGGGTTCTGCCACCACATCGGATTTTGCTTTCATTTATTCTATCGCAAGCTCTTCAGGTTTTGCAATACTTTCAAGCTTGGGTTTTTGTTTATGAAGCATTTCTTGCGTGATTCTTACCAAATTTTGATAAGCCTCCAGCTTTGCTGCTTCCATGTCTGGAGATGGATAATTTTTCCATTTGTTTTCCATGTTTTGGCCTGCTTTAAGTCCTGCTTGGTAGGCTTCCAAGGCAGCATAAATAGGCTCAAAAATTTTATTGACCAGAATGGATCCTCCAGATTTCACGGTTGTTTCCTTGAATTCACTGCCAGTTTCTTTCAACTTGTCCTGGGCTAGCATTTTTGCTTTTTCTTCGAGTTCAACCCGTTGTTTTTGTTTTCTCATCTCATATCTTTTGCTTCTGCTCCTTTTGATTCTTTGAGAATAAATTTTTGTGTTCTCCGAGTCATCAGAGGAGTTGTGTTTCTTTTTCTTTGCCTAGGCTGTAGTAATTACCTTGATTGGAACAATTGGTTCACTCTCTGATGAGCTACAAGTCATCACTTGGACTACGTTTACCACAGTTTTTCCCTTGTTCAAAGGATTCTTAGGCCCGGAAAGTGTCCTTCCTTTTTGCAACATTGTATGCAATAGGCTTCAATTGGTTTGAGGTTTTTGTCAGTCTCTAGACATTCGTTCTTCCAATGGTCATCAACACCACAATTATGACAGTTTCTTATTCTAGGCTTCATCATGGGTCTTCCCATGGGAGGTCTGACACCTTGATTAGCTACATAATACATTGGTGCGAGCTCTGGTGGAGCATAAGTCATGGTTTCTTCCATTGGTGTTGGATGTGGACTATACTAATCTCCTTCTACCATTATTGTAGATGGACTAGACTCTGCATAGGGTGTAACAGGCACTAATGTTTGTTCATCTATGACTCCTTCAGAGTGCATGTACTTTACAGGCATTGCATTATGTCCTAGATTTGGAGGTTGTTGTCACAACACAGGTTGAGGTCTTTCCATACCCATTGGTGGTCTTTGAGCTTGGGCCATATTAGGCTGATATCTGTACATGGGTTGTCCTTGTGGCCTCATGGGCACAAGGACTGAACATGGGCCTCATGTGGCCTCATGGGCACGTACTGAACATTCCCATCATACTTTGGTCTGAAGTAGCACTCGTGGGTCTCATGGTTGGTCTATTTATCCTCGATTGCACACCATTTTTTTGGCCTAATTGGTTGTCCCTGTAGAGGTATCCCTTGTCCTGGTCCTCTCATAGGTGCTTTTTACATATTGTTCATCATGTCGTTCATCCTTTTTAGCATATCTTCTATGGCTAAGAGTGGTGTCGCAGCAGTCATTCCCACTTGTGCTGTTTTTGTGGATGCTATTTTCTCGCTTTGGTTATCCTTAGGGACATCTTCTTCGTTGAAGATCTCGAAATTGTCTCCTAGGTCAATCGCATCAGACACACACGCTTCTAGGGTTGTATGCTTTTTACTATAGAGTATAGCATGAAGTTTTTTGTTTAGCAGTCCCTCCAGAAACAAAGATATAAGTCGTTCTTCTGCAGGTATCTCCATCTCTGGGCATCTGGCAATGTATTGTTTCATTCGAGTTGCACAATCCCTAACAGACCCACCATGTTTCTGTTTGAAGCTATAAATTTGAGCTACCGTATTATGTTTAATCCCCGTTTTGGAACAAGCAGCTACAAATCCTTGAGCTAATGTGTTCAAGTCCATGATGGACCTTGGTGGAATGTTTTGAAACCATGTCAAAGCTTTTCCTTCTAATGTCATTCCAAACCCCTCGAATTGAGTATGAAAATCGAATATACGCTCTGCTCTTAGCACTTGCTTAAAGCTTGCTAAGTGGTCATATGGATCCCCTGATCCACTATATTTGCTAAGTGGATCCACTGTATTTACACGTCTATTTGGTTCAACTCCAGGTCTTCTGCGAGTTGGTCATGTTCTGAGTTCTTCAAACCAGTCTGTTGGAAATAGTGACTCATGTAGCCCTGGGCTGGCCTTAGTGTCACCCGGTTTTCTACGTGATGAGGTGGTTTCTGGTTTATTCACATCACTCTCAAATGATCTCTCACGGTGTTCATCCCTTAGAATTGTGTCTGGTCCTTGCTCCAATATCCAATCTCGTATGGAATACCCTTGGTATTTGGTTTGTTCTACCTCCTCAAGAGTCATCATAACAAAGTTTTCGTTAACAATCCCTAAACAAGTAGGTTGGTAGGTATGCTGATCCCTTACCTTTGATATTGAAGATATAGATGATCTTCATGGCCGTTAATTGTCTTGGTTTCGCATGAGAAGTCCACAAAAGATCTTTTATGTTTCTATCTTCCCAACAATAGACTCTGATCCTAGGATTATCCATACTAAGCCGTTTCAAAGGTTTCAATTCTACTTGATCATATCCCTCGAATTCCAAAGTTGGTGGTCCTTCTTTTGCTGACATATATATCTGGGATTATAGTGTTTACTTCTAACCCCCATTTGTCTATCACGTTAGGGTTTTCGACCTGTAAATATTGAGTTCCGTTTCGATCCATGTACATTTTTTCTTATTTGTTTGCCCTAACCTCTTCTTCAAAATCAATACCATGGTCATCAATGGGAATAGCATACTCCTCGTTAGGGTCCAAGTAAACCCGGGCTCCATGACGGTTAGTCTTGTAAAAAGATAGTATATGCTTATAGCGCACTGTCGTTCTAGTTTCCAAGTGAGTCGAGTAAGAAGACATTTCGGGTGTTGAATCTGAAAAAGTATTTGAGGCTTCTTCAAGAATTGTGTGCAAGGAATTTCCTTGATTCATGCTTTCTTCGGTAGATAGTCTACTGGAGGTTTTTTCGAGGTATGCCTTGATTTCCTAGTACACGACCAGATCTAAGGTTCATATAGACTTATGAAGCCCTGGATAGAGTACTCACCTTTGGATTTTGTCGTCAATTTCCACTCGATTCAATTGCAACTTTTTGTCAAGCCACTGATTCCTCGTCTGCAACCTGATTCGTGTACAAATTTAATCAAGTTAGCTATTCTTGTATAAAGACAGTAGAGCTCTTGAGAACTCTTGTGATTGGTCTCTGTGTATCACAGTTGTGGGAGTCAAAATTTGACTTTCAGATTTGAGTTTAGCAAAAAACAAAGGTCTAATCTGCAACCTGTACACTGAGTGTATATGTACTAATTTTGATCTGATTGAACCCAAAATTGCCTTGTGGCTTTATATTGTGTTGGTATATCACTATATAAGTTCAAAAGTAAAGAATGATGTCTCTAGATAGCAGAAGTAAATAATCGCGATTATTTATTTTTGTCAATTTTTTGTACTTTTTTGATAAGTTTGGCAAGTATACAACTTGTTAGAATCTCTGCACAAATTTCAACAAGTTTGGACCAATTCTGATCAAGTTTATCAATTGTTTGGTGTCCACAGACTCTGACTTCGAGAATTTGTCTTAAGTCTCACTTTTGGGATCCAAATTTCACCAAAATTGGTTTGTGAGATCTACTTGATGTGCATGACCTTGTGGTATACTCAAATTTGCAAAATCATCAAGTTTTGAAGCAGATGTAAATAATTGCGATTATTTCTTCCAGCTATATTTTTGCAAGTTTTTGCCCCAACTTTGACACAGATCTGTTAAGCACCTTAAGTTAAGGTCCCTGGGCAAGTTTGGATAAATTTTGGTCAAATGGTCATCAATTATCTGTCCGCAGACTAATTTTACAATTTTAGCCAAAGATTTCACTCCAGTGGTCCAAATCTTACCAAATTTGATTTGTGGGCTTATTACAACATGGTGAAGCTATTGATATGTAGACTTGGTCAAAAAAGTTAAAAAAAGGACATATGTAAATAATCACGATTATTTACTTCTGATACATTTTTGCAAATTTTTGGTCAACTGAGCATGTACACATGTTTATCACATCAACATAAGCCTATGAATCAAATTTCAATAAGTTTGGACAAATTTTTCCCAGATTTATACGCAAGATTCAAAAAGTCAGTACAAACTTTAGGTTTTACCCAGTTTTTTGCCAGTTTAGTGATCCAAATCTTTTGGGCCTTTACAAAAGTTGTTTGTACACATGTAATGAGTCAATGGTATGAACCTTGGCCAATTTAGAGCAGAAAGTTAATAATCGCGATTATTAACTTTAGGCTTGAAATGAGCACTTTTTTGCAATTTTCCCAAAGACACTTTTTACATGACGTATTTTAAGCCTATGAATCAACTCAAAACTTAATTTGGCCTAAAATGTCAAGGAAAAGTAAATAATCTGAGTTTTGTCCAACTCTTGAAATTTTTACCTCAAAGTGTCTTTGAGCTTACCCACTAGTTCGGACAACTCTTAGGCTTACTCTCCAGTCGGATTGAGTGGGTTCGAGTCTTTTCAAGCTATTTCTAGCATAGACCTGAAATTCTGCAACTTCCAGTGACAACTCACACTTGATTCTTTCAGAGAGAGCAATGTTCTGAAATCCACCTCGGATCCTTTTTACCGTACTCCTAGATTCTCATGCAATGGGGTTGTGGAAAGTGTCCACAAACACTCATTTTCTTGTGTTTTTTATGTTTTCAGAGTTTTGATCTTAAGACTTGTCTCGTCTACCAATCCTAACCTAGATCTACAATCCTACAGTCCTAAAGGTACTTAGCAAGTACGATTACTTCCAAGTTACCTCTACACAACAAAAGACGACAGCTATGCGGTTTCTAAAAGAAAGTTTTGAACTCTAGGCAAACCTAGAGGAAGTTAAAGGACAACTACACAAGACGCTTGTGTTTTTTCCTAGTTTAGGTCTCTTCGATCCCTGGCAACGGTGCCAAATGTGGGACGCATGTCTAACCTCACCATCTTATCTTATTGCAGTATTAGCGAGAACCACGATTAATTTTCCAAACCATGGGACGAAGCTGACTCGACTAGTGCATAGAGGCTACAAGAGGTTGTCAATCTCTCGGAAAATAACTAACAACTCGCATCTAACTCAGGCTACACTCAAGTGACTAAAACCACCAAAAGCCAATCGCTCATGGGCAAACAAAATCACATCCGTTATAGCATCAAATGACATCCAAACGTAATGAAACTTCTAGGACAAGTTTATAAGACCTAAGCACACATGCCTATGGTCTCAAAACTCACTTTAGGTCAAGTTCCAAAATCGCGATTATTAACAGCAGTGGATTTTTGACCTAGTCGTTTTCGACCCAGAATGCATCTAAATGCTTAGCAATGATGCCCCAATACCCCGCCTATGCTTAGTTTTCGATATAAAAGTGTAAAATCATAGTTATGATGAAATTAGGCCGCGGGTCAGCAACGCCAAAAGCTACAAAATATTGTGAATGGCTTACGTCAATGCGTAGAGCTCTTACATGCGGTTGCAATGCAATAAACGCATTCGCAACGTGACAACCGGAGAGGGGGTAGGAAGTGCGAGAAGGAGAGAAGTGAGCGTCGTGAGCTTACGCTGTGTATTTCTTATCCAAAAACTTATAAAAAACTTACAAAAATTGGCTTTAATTATACCTTAGCCAAGGTTTTTGGGTGGTCAAAACTAATAATCTGGACTTCTACCTGAGCTGGGAAATGACTGGCTGATACAATCTAGAAGCTTGTAGCCCCGGCTCATTAATTACAAGGTTTATCTGAGAAAATAAGAGTTACAATATTCTCGATTTATTAAAATAATAAATGTTTTACAAGGAGAACTCCAAAAAATGGTGCAAAAATGGTGTCCGCGTTAGCTTGCTGCTAACATTTGGTCTCTTACAATTTACGCTTTTAACAGTAGGACTCCATATGGTTTGGGTAGGTAGCCCATAAATATAAATGGAAACTATAAAAGAAGGCACACCCAACTTATAAAAAAGGCATCAGGGTTTGGAAAGATGTGTACAAAGAAGGCCAATGGCTTGCACAGTATGATAATAAGAAGGTATGTTGATTGTGTTCTGTGGGTATGCTAGTTAGCATAAATGGTATGCTAATTAGGATACAATTAATGCTAGTTAGCATACCTAATGTTCTAATTATCATACTTTTTGCTGGTTTTCAAGGAGAAGAGATGGTAGCTTCATGTATACAGTGTATGCTAATGCTAATTAGCATACTGCTTATGCTGATTAGCATAAACTTATATATGCTAGTTAGCATAAACAATATGCTAATTAGCATAACTTTGGTGGTTTTCAAGGAGAAGAGATGGTAGCTTTTTGTATACTATGTATGCTGATTAGTATACTATGCTGTGAGTGGAATGCTAATTAGCATACCCTTGCTAGTTTAGGGAAGAAGAGATGGTAGCTTTCTATATATTGTGTATGCTAATTAGCATACCTTTGCTGGTTTCAAGGAGAAGAGATGGCAGCTTTCACTTCACTGTGTATTATAATTAGCATATTGTTTATGCCAGTTGGCATAGACAGTATGCTAATTAGCATACCTTTGCTGGTTTTAAGGAGAAAAGATGACAGCTTTCTGTGTACTGTGTGGTCTAATTAGCATACTATGATGTGATTGAAAGTTAGCACAAACAAAAATGCACAGTATGCTAATTGAAGATATGCTAACTAGCATACTATGTATGCTAATAAGCATACTGTTTTTGCCAGTTGGAATAAACAGTATGCTAATAAGCATATCTTTGCTAGTTTCAAGGAGAAGAAATGACAGGTCTCTACATCCCGTGTATGCTAATTAGCATACTGTTTATGCCAATTCGCATTTTGTGGGTATGCTAATTAGCATAGATAACTGGCATAAACAGTATGTTAATTAGCATAGGTTGGCTGGTTTCAAGGAGAAGGGATGGTAGCTTTGTGTATACTGTGTATGCTAATTAGCATACTATATTGAGTGGAAGTTAGTACAAAAAAAAAATGCATAGTATGACAACTAAAGGTATGCTAATTAGCATAATGTCTATGGCAGTAGGCATAGACAATATGCTAATTAGTATACCTTTGCTGGTTTTAAGGAGAAGAGATAACAGCTCTCTGTATACTATGTATGCTGATAAGCATATCATGTATGCTAATTAGCATACTATATGCCGGTTTCAAGAAGGGATGGCAGCTTTCTATATACTGTGTATGCTAATTAGCATACTATGCTGTGAGTGGAAGTTAGCAAAAACAAAAATCCATAGTATGCTAATTGAAGGAATGATAATTAGCATAGTGTTTATGCCAGTTGGCATAGACAGTATGCGAATTAGCATACCACTTCTGGTTTTAAGGAGAAAACATGGCAGCTTCCTGTATACTGTATATGCTAATTAGCATACTATGGTATGCTGTGAGTGGAAGTTAACACAAACAAAAATGCTCAATATGCTAATTAGAATTTATTCTAATTAGCTAATGTGAGTATGCTAATTAGCATACTATTTTGGCTGTGTTAGCATAAACATTTTGCTAACTAACATAAACATTATGCTAAATAACACGCCTTTGCTGATTTCCAACAAGAATGTATAGAAATTCAATGTTTACAAGGCGCCAACAATACACATAGTATTGTATTCAAAAAAAGAATAGTAAAGGATCTGATCATTACTATTTGAAGTGAATGTCGGAATAGTTACAAACATTGGAAAGGCAATTTACAAATTTCCCTCATAATGTTACAAAACTGTAGAGAGCCTCCTACTCTGGATAAGATCGTGGTTTAGCACGCTTGTACACTCGCTTTTGCCCAGTGTCCGTTTGCTTCTTTGTTTGCTGAGCTTTTGGGTTTTTCTCTCTTTCTTCTTTTGCTGAGCTTTTGGTTCTTGCAACTCTCTTTCTTCTTCTTCTTGCTGCTGCTTCTCTAATTTTTCCCTTTTTAGCCTCTCTCTCTCTCTCTCTCTCTCTCTCTCTCTCTCTCTCTCTCTCTCTCTCTCTCTCTCTCTCTCTCTCTCTCTCTCTCTCTCTCATGTCTTTCAGCTTCTTCATCAGCCTCCCTTTGTCTCCTACACATGGCTTCATTACGCTAGGTCTCGTTGCACCGGTGCATTTCTGATTTCAGCTTCCTGATCACTTATTGTGAAAAAATTCTGTGGCAGTATCAAACGCATTTTCAGCTGTATATGCTGCACGATCTTGTGATTGCAGCCATAGTAACAACCAGCTGCTCAAAGTATCTATCAAGAAGTTTTGCCACTGTTCTTTGGTCTGGTCCTCTATCTTAGGAGTAGCAAGACAACTTCCTTCAGGTTTCTGGTATACTTTGTACATACTATCGTCAATAATTAGACTGTTTTGGGGCCCAAAGTTGCAGTTCTTCGAAAACAATCTCAAATCCTTCAAGAATACAGACTTATTATATATGTGCCAAGGCTGGCCACTGCAATGACTCTGTTACACCTCTCAGCTTAGCCCGTTTCTCTTTGAATACTGTTTCTAATATTGCATTCACTTTAGGTGCCATGCTGTTGCTCCATATATACACATGGAAAAATTGGAGGCACCAATCCAAAAATTTGTGGTTGTCCTCTGCGACAAAATACATACCTCCTATCTTGCACATTGTACTTTATCATTTCCCCTGCATGTTTAGGGGGAATGTAACTGTGCATTGGCTCTACAACTTGAATAAGCAGGCCATTTAAATCAAGAACCAAAGTGCACCCCTCGTCTGGCAATGGCTTTGGCACGCATATTGGGTCTAACAGTGCATACCACTCAACAAAAATAACTTCCCCCGAGGGATGAACATAACTGAAGTACTCATTAATTTTCGTTAAGCGTTTAAGATAGCTAGCCAGGCGCTTCTCAATCTTGGCCTTTTCTTTTTGTAGTTGTCTAGCCTTGGCAATACGCCACTTTTGTATGGTTTTGCATGCAATGGCATAATTCAAATCATGCAGGGCAACTAACTGAAATTTCTCTTGCCGTGTGACACAGGAATGGTATCGAATAAAGACATCATAGCAAAAACTACTGAACTGTTGCACAATAAAATAATATTGAAAAGAAGTTTTCCATTATAAATATCTAGAGAGATACATGCCACAGGATGTGGAGCTTGCTAACACTACATAACTTGGACACAAAAGGGAACAGATTCAACATAATTTCTTGCAAACACGTGAGGGAATGACTTTCTTTTGACCTCTACTGCGTTCATTTATGTCATCCAGGGTGTCGAAGGGGCAGCACATTTCTCGTCCCCAGGTTCTTCCAGAATCTGTTCCAAGCCACCATTTCTCTTTAATTTCACTTTATCTACAAAACTCTGTAGGGGGCTGTCATCACCGGCGCCTTGCGCAGTCAGCCCACTGTCAGTCCCGAAACCTTCCTCTTGAGCACTCCTACCTTCCTCTTGCACACTCCTAACTGTTTCCTGTGAGACGCTTGTTTGATCATTTGTAGGGGGCTTGGGTTTGGGATGAGTAATCATGATAAAATCTTCACATCATCATCATTTGTTTCTTTACCATTTGCAGCAGCCTCGTGCGCTGTCACATGCTGTGGCATTACATTTTCCCTTTCATGTTGTCTATCCAACTCATCAAATTCGTCATTAGAGATCTTCTCTTCTTTCCTTTGATTGACAAGTGTCTTGTTAGGTTCGCATCCTGCATCATTAATACCTGTGTATTCCATTCACTCATTAATTTTCATTGATACCATTATGATTGCTTGTATGCATAGTGTGACAAATAGCATTCCATGTATGGTAGGCATCTATATCCTGTAGACATTCATATTGTCTATGCTAACTATGCTAGCTAGTATACAAAGTGTGCTAACCACCATGATCAATATGCTAACTAGCATACAAAATATGCTAACTAGCAGAGAATGTATGCTAATTAGCATACACAAAATGTTAATAGGCAAAATTGTGTGTATGCTAATGGAATGCTTATTACTGATGGTGTGCTAATTAGCATACATGCTATATTAATTAGCATAAATGGTATGCTAATTAGCATACACAGTTGTATGTTAATTATCATACAATGTATGCTAGCATAGATGATATGCTCACTAGAGGATAAGTTACGCTAATAAACATAATGTCTTTGCTAATTAGTATACCATCTTTGCTGGTTAGCATATTGTGCATGCTAACTAAAATACACATTACAATAACTAGCAAAGATGTATGCTAACTAGCATACAAATCGTGCTAGCTAGCTCAAAATGTATGCTAACTAGCATAGAGGTATGCTAACAAGCATACACACTATGGTAGCTAGCAAAGAAAGTATGCTAACTAAACTTTGAATGCTTGTTAGCATGCACCAAATGCTAGCTAGCATACAATGTATGCTAGTTAGCATACTGAGTATGCTAATTATCATATCTTTTTTTATAGTTATCATACTTGCATGCTAGCCATTATACACAATGTTCTAATTATATGCTAAAATTAGCATACCTTGTTATCTAGTTAGCACACATGGCTATACAATATGTTCTTTATGCTAATTAGAACATTGTGTATAGCCATGTATGCTAACTAGCTAACAAGGTATGCTAATTAGAACATTGTGTATGATGGCTAGCATGCAAGTATGATAACTATAAAAAAAGGTATGCTTATGCATGCAAGCATACCTTTTTTCTAATTAGCATACTTGCATGCTAGCCATCATACATAGTGTTCTCATTAGCATAAAAATTATGCTAATTAACATATTAAATATGCTAGTTAGCATACCTTGTTTGCTAGTTGCACACTATGCACTAATTAGCTTATTTAACATGTTGATTAGCATACTTTGTGGCTAATTGGGAAAATCTTTGCGCTAGTTAGCATGCATAGTTTGTTAACTAGCATAGAAGGTGTGCTTATTAGCATACATAGTATGCTAACTAGCATACAAAAAATGCCAACTAGTATTCACAATATGTTAGCTAGGATAACTAGCTGTGCTAACTAGCATACACAATATGCTTACCACCATGAAAATATATGCTAGCTATATCTCATAGTATGCTAACTAGCATAACTAGGTTTCACAACTACCATACACAATAGGCTAGACACCATATCCACTAAGCTACCTAGCATACCTTCTATGCTAACTAGCATACCTTCTATGATAACTATCATAACTAGGTTTGATAACTACCATATACAATATGCTAGACACCATACCCACTAAGCTAACTAGCATACCTTCTATGCTAACTAGCATACACAGGTCTAGTGTAGGAATCAAGGTTGGATAACTGTTCCTTAACATTATCTTACCAAAACTCTGTGTGATTGGAGGTCCTTGCCCTGTGACCTTGACACACCATTCAGATGGTATCTCTGTTGGCAGGTGGAAGCTCTACATGTTCCACAAAGCCGTACAATGGCAATATCCACAAGTAACATACAATACCAGACAATGCGCTCAAACAAGCACCAAATGATGCATACCCATGGCAACTGCAAGTGACTTTCACTTTCCAGTATATCACTCTACTCTAGCTACTTGTACCTGTGTGAATCACCTGTACCTGTATCTATCACCTGTAATCTGTGATCTGCAATCTATAATCCCAAAGCTGAAGGTACTCGAAGAAGATCCTCCGTGGGGGTGCCAAATGAATGTGAGCAGGATGGAAACACACAAAATGCCTCTATAATGAACTCACACACACTCTTGGGATAATATACATTCACACTATGGGACACCACTCGGCTTACACAACCCACCTGGCCGAGACAGGGAAGACATCGATGGAGTGAGAGTAGAGAGACTATCCATTTGCCCACTCACACAGAGAGACACACACACACAACCAAAAAATTCAGCTCAAAAGAGGAATATTTATGATGTTTAGATACAATTGAGCATGGGCCAACACCAATGGGGCAAATAGCTCACACAATATGGATGAAATATGCCAGATACAATTACAAATTTGAGTAGAGGCTTCGCTCACACGATAAACTTATACAACCAAAAAAATAGAAAAACAATGAGAAAATTGGCAAAATGGAGAGTGCCATTGCGTCCGGAATGGCCCAAAACCCCAGTCTACAATATCAAAGTGCTCAAATTCGACCTCGGGTGAGCAGTTTATGGCCAAAACAGGCTCCAAAAATAGCAAAAACTGAGTTGCGGCTGTTCCTCCTCTTCTCTCCACATTTTTTTCTGGTTTCTGTCAGGTTTTTAGTATCCACACTTCACTTTATCCCTTGGCCACCTTTTGGCCTTTTGATTGACCTCAAACGGACCGCGAACAGACCAAAAAATGGCTCCGCAGTGCATTTTTGTTACCCTTCTACATCCATCCGCACACCTGGCACTCAACTTTTTCCAATAATGCACCCCACAATCACGTGAAGTTCCCCCCAAATATATTCCTCATGATGACCTTTTTGCATAATTGATCACAAGAAAACACTCCCGTTGTGTCCTCGCTTACCACATGCAAGTATTGACCCATTCGACCTCCTGACGCCACCGGATGCCATCTGACGCACCTGCTTACCTCATGGTGTTGGCCCACTAATAGCTTTCTCGAGAAGTTTTATGCTCCACCAACTCCTCATTATTGTAGAAAAACACACTGATATTGGTGACGATGAAAATTGATGTACTATGTACACGCTGTACTACCTGTACACATGTTGGCCCCACATAACCACCTAGCTCTGGAAAATGGGTAATTCTTTATTTGATGCACCATGCATGTGTATGTACATATATGCAATCACTTCTTCCAAATAACTCTTGATAGCGTTTATATATCCTTTGATATTCAATCTTGTTCAAAACAGAAGTCTTGCAAGAGATGTTTCACTCGCCCCAAGAAATATGAGGGTATGTTGCATTGGATTTCTAAACGACTATTGGAAGCCCAAGGCTACTATGACAGAAATAATCAAATTTGGGTACCTAAAGGTACATTATGTTCTTTCTTGTCACATACAAATCCATGTGAGTCAAATCTTGTAACTCCAAAGCCCATTGAAGACCGCGAGAAGGGAAGATAACGGAATACTACAAACCTATTCTAGAGCTAGTTGGGTACCGAAGCAAGAACAATTTGTTCCAACTAGTTCAGGAATAGGAAATTCAAGTGAAGCTTCTAGCTCTTCATGTAGTTCTTCCACAAAAATATAAGTTTTTGCACAGCCTCCACCTACCACTACAAATATCTACAAGAAAAAAAAAGATAGCACCTCTCATTGTAAATTCATCACTTAAAGCAAGTTTCAAGTAAGATAATGGGAAACTACCTTACTTCTATCTTGACCAAAACAGTGGAATCTCATCGCACATATTGGGATTTGAATCTGACTTCAGCTCTATGGGCTTATCATACTTCTTACAAAGTGGTTATTAATTGTACACCATTCAAAATGGTATATGGCCAAGAAGCAATTATGCCATGGTAATTTGTAATTCCTAGTCTACGGGTAGCTTCACAAGAAGGTTGGGAGGGTAACCCTTGAGTTGAGCGTTTACTATATCCTTGAGAGGGTAGACGAAGAAAGGCAATTGGCTCTGCAAAATGCACTCGTGGAGAAAGATAGGAGATATAAATGGTTTGACTGTCATTTAAAGAACAAGGATATCAAGGTTGAGGACAAAGTCCTTATGTATGGAGTGCGTAACGAGAAGAAAAAGTTGAAATATGCGGGAACAGGACAATATAGAGTATGCAAAATCACCCCACAAGGGACCATTCGTGTGGAAACTCTTGATGGAGTTGAGACCATTGGATTCCTCAATGTGAGTAAATTTAAAAGAAACTATGATCCTTTAAGCCAAGAGAAGCTATATGCCATACATTAAAAAAAGGCAGCCAAGGCACAAGAAAAATTGAAAAAGATACAAGCTCAAACTGAGGCTAAGGAGTGACAACAACATATTAGATGCCAACAAGAGACCAACCTTGGAGTCACACATGCATTTCAATTTGAAACAAAGGATGATGGGCTAGACTCTAACACACCTCTACAATACCCAATTGAGTTAAAATTTTTAGGTTCAGAATAGGATTATAAATGAATAATTTAGCAAAAGTTTATAGATGGGGTATCCATAGTTGGCATCTCCAAACACCAACACCCGCATGACATATCTAGTGCAACCCTCCAAATAGACAAAGCGGCAAAAGAAACAGAATCCAAACATTATTCAAACTTCAACAGAAGCACTAAGCTATCCATGTTCTGATGTTAGCACCACGACCATTTCCATCAATCAACATTCCAAGAACATAAGCAAGTGGATTTTGAAGCCCAGGCCGCTTGCCATACCACATTTTACTATCAAGCTAAGGGCCTTACAGTTGAAAAATATACTCTTTGATAAGAGTTTACAGCAAACCTTGCCATCACATACACTTGAGCACATTGCATAAGACCCTCATTTTGTGCAACATGACTCTTTCAATTGTGTTAATCTAAAATACATGGTAGAGTCAAACACGGCTAAACATAGACACATTTTTTCTACTCATTCATGACACAACCCTAAAAGTCACTCATCGTCCAAGAGGACTCCATATAGGAGGGGGGAAGGGAGAGTATATACCGACATTGGAGGATTATAATCTAGTTACATGCATTGTTTTGAGCTATTGATTTTCATTTTTTTGTTGTTTGAGTGCGAATACTTCCAAAACTCCTATAAATGCCCATACCAAGAGCCAATAATAAGAATTAGGGACAAGTTGAAAACGAGCCTTTAACTAAGTATGCCTATGTAAAGCTGAGTGTTGGCCTTCATAAATAAAAGTATTTTTCATAGAATTTTTGAGTGCAATTTGATATTTTTGAGTGTTTTTTAGTAATTTTCTTTATTTTTCTTAGTAAAGATACAAAATAAATAGATAAATAACCAAAAATATTGGAATCAAATTTTGATTTTCAACGTCAAATCTTCAAACCCAATGGAATGGAGAAAATGTTTTTAAATCAATTTTGAGAACATCACCAAATTGCCAATAGACACTAGAAGGACCTATGGGTGTCATAATTCGAAAAATTTCAATCCAAGGGTACATGAGATAATAGGTATAATGGGTAAGTTAGTGCTCAAATAAATAAAAAATCCAAGGTATGTGTATCCTCTAGGGCTCATTTTGATAGTTGCTTTGTGTGTGAGAGAGTAAAGAGGTTTCTAGGTGGCACATTGCATGAGCTCATATGCATGACCTATGTCCTCTTATGTGGATTAGACGGGGAAATATCCTAACCCTAATAAGAAATGTTTTGATTGAGGATATTGGTAATGAAATCTAGAATGACCATAGATAATGCACGCCAAAGTACAAGATTCTGGGTAGAAAACCATTTACACCAGCTTGACCATCATAGGATATAGAGCCCATGTATAAGCTCAAAGGCCAAGTTTCACTCCATTATTTTTGACCTAGAAATAAAGGCATGCTTAATTTAAAGTGGAATATCAGGGTAAGTGCTTTGACCCTTTAACTTTTGATAGCCTCGTGGTCATGCTCGTAGACCACTGTCTCCTCAGTTTGGGATTCAAAGCCAAACACTGACCAAAAATTATATTAGCTTTTTGGACTTGCACATAACTTACCAGATCATATGCGTGGTAGTCGCAACCTAGTTGAAAGTTTGCTTGCTTGATCTTACGATGCCTTCTCTTCTTGCTAGTTTTTGGCTGCTCCCTACCCTCCTACACTGTGTCTTTGCCTTTACGAGCTCTAGTTTCCCACCCCGGGGATTCACTATGGATTTCCATATGGTATCACCCAAGTGTACAAGAGGGGGGTTTTCAGAGGTCATACATAAGCGTATACAATAGCGGTAGCCCCCCATTATTTCATGCTCATACCGTATGCATAAGGGAGTGGGGGACCTACCCCGTGGGGGGGGGGGGGGGGGGGGAGAGGGATATTAAGTGCTTATGCCATAAGACACATGCCCTAACAAGCCAATTAAAGAATCTTTCACATGAGGGTGTTGTTCTTGGTATTTCAAAGAATAAATTTACTCCACTAGAAAACTAAGATAGCTATACCAATAAGAAAATATGGTACCTCCCTGTCCTCTCCCTTAGCTAACATCTTTAAGACTTGTTCAACAAGCTTCTAGATTTGTTGGGGTCAATGCTACCATAGACTTGACTAATCTTCTTCTATGTAGCCACTAGGCATCAAAATCTTGGACATTCAGACCCTCATTAGCCTCTTCAACATCATCATCGTCAATACCACCATCTGCATAGCCTTTGTCTCTACATCTGTACCCTCATTTTATTTATTGTTGTCTTCTTGCACGTCATCCAAGTCACTCTTCTCTTCTTCTTCTTTGTATGCAAACTCAATAGAAACACCAATGGCATGATCAAGATATTCTCCTGCACCCACGATACCAGCTTTACAATCATCATTGTAATCAGCTCCTATTTGATACACACACTCGTTTGTGTGTTCTGTGACAAAGGCTCAAAAATATTAGCACACCTTTTCAAGGTGCCACCCAAGCTCTACTAGGTTAGCTACGTCCATTGCCTTGGTGTGATATGGGCTTACATTACAAAATGATAGAGCTTTATCTTAGGCTCGTGCCACACACGAGCGATCGGACAAGTCAGAAAGTGCAATATTGGGCAATGTGTGTGTCAATCACAAATTGAAAAAATTAAGAATGTGGAACAAAATGATTTTGATAGTATAAACGACTATAGATCTAGCCATTCCTCATAGCCCATCAGTGTTTGAGAAAAATGATTTCAAAAATGTCGGTTGAGGGCAAGTGAAAAAGGAGAATTTCCATCCCAAGATAGAGAAAAATAGTGTAAAAAATTGAAAAACTAGACTTATTTTTTAAATTTCTTCTTGACAAATTCAAGAAAAGAAATTTTGCATGTTTGGGAAAATGGTTTTTCCCTCACACTGCAGTCCATGATCAATCTATCATTTGAACACACATTCGGGCGGACGTATGTGATACGAACCTTGGCCACAACCTATATGTCTTCTTTTCTCTATTTGGGCGGCAAAAAAAATTGCTCTGAGGTCTTTTGGCAGATGCCGACATGCAGAATAGCTAGGCGGGATGTGAAGGCAATAGCTGGGCGTCAGAGACAGGCGAGGGGGGGATCAGCGTGCAGGATGCAGGCCAGGTCTGCAAGGGATATGGAGGAAGAGAGGAGGGAAGGAGGGGGCAGTGGGGAGGTTGGCGTGCAAGCAATCAAAGAGAAGGGTACTGAAGCGCGGGAGGGGGGGGGGGGGGGGGGGGGGGGGAGACTGGCCTAGGAAACCTTGACAGAGGTGCGACATGATCGGGCATGCATCAAACACGAGCGAGAGCTCCTTTTTCCTGTATCACGTGCCAGAGATAGCCTCGCTTCACTCCCAACTCTTGCGGGCCTTACCTGCAACAATCGTCGCAAGGGGAACAGATGAAGGGGAGAGAGAGAGAGAGAGAGAGAGAGAGAGAGAGAGAGAGAGAGAGAGAGAGAGAGAGAGAGAGAGAGAGAGAGAGAGAGAGAGAGAGAGAGAGAGAGAGAGAGAGAGAGAGAGAGAGAGAGAGAGAGAGAGAGAGAGAGAGAGAGAGAGAGAGAGATTCCCTACGTGCTCGGAAAGGAAGGAGAGAAAGACATAATTGTATGAGACTCCTATCTGCAATCGGGACACCTGCTCCCTACCTAGCTCATGCCCACGTGTCTTCTTCTCCCTTCGTCCACCTTGACTGGCTCCCTGCTATCTTCGTGAAGCCTTCCCCTTTTCCATTTGGTGGCATCTGCTTAGATACCCATTAATAAACTACTTCCAAAATTGACCACACATACGACATACTTGAATACCCATACTAATAGAGATCAGTTATGGCTATTGTACTTGGCTAATATACTTGCTCTTCTATTTAATGTTTGGGAAAAATGTGTCTCAACTTAATATCGTGTCGTTTTCAATTTCAAAAATGCCAGTTGAGGGCTAGGAGAAAATGAGAAATTCCTCCTCAAAATAGAGAACAATAGTGTAAAATCCAAGGAAAAACCTAATTTTTAAAAATCTCCTTAGGCTCATTTGGTGTTTACCATAAACTTGGCAGGCCTCGTGACTTTGTCACTTGTTTTCTAGGCGCAAGTAACTTAGTTCCAATTTCCAAAAGCCCAAACTTTCCAATTCATTAAAGAGTGAATGGATGGGGTGCTGGTCATTTCCAATTTCCAAGGAAAGAAAGAGAGAAAGACTGAGCTGGATCTTGAGAGGCTAGAGCTAGAGCCAGGACTCAGGAGTAAATAGTTGAATGCACATTCCTTGGGCAAATCTCTCTCTCTCTCTCTCTCTCACTCTCTCTCTCTCTCTCTCTCTCTCTATATATATATATATATATATATAGATAGATAGAGAGAGAGAGATAATGCAGAGAGAGAGAGAGAGAGAGATAATGCAGCATGCGAGGTGCAAGGGGGCAGGGAGGACCTCGTCTATAAATGACACGGGGTCTAACTCAAGGGATCTACGGCTCGCGCGTGATCGGCGGGGCGGGGAGGGCTTTGGGCCGTTGGATCGACGCAGCAGGGGGGGACAAACTTATATAGTACTAAGGTTGCATAGCTTTCAAGCAATCGCGTCAGCTGGGTTGGATAGGTTGTGCGCCTGTGGAGTGGGAGGTGGCGTGGTCGAGTCACGATGCGGGCAGCTGGGGGCTGGATTTTTTTTGATACCCAAAGATGGGATCAACGGTGGATTGAACATCCACCGTAGATCCCTTGAGTTTCTCCCGTGACGCTTATAGACGAGGCAGGGAGGCCTGGGTTTGCCCTGCAGACAGGGTGTCTGCACACTTTGCAAAACTGCTGGTGGGCTTGCCCCTTGTGGTGACTTGTCTGGAGCGGGTTGGGTGGGCCTTTGCGGGAAAGGACCCTGTAGTTCAGCCATGGGGGGTTTAGCTTTGTCCATGCATTTCCCTTTTTAAAAAAATAGAGGGCAGTCGTTTTCCTCTTCCCATTTTTGGGAGCAAATGGAGGCCCTGGTTTGCAGTGAAGTGCAGAAGCGGTTGGGTGCGCATGTGGAAGGAGGAGTGGAGATCTGGTGGGAGTAGTTCTCCATTTCATTGCAGCCTTATGGATTTTCTCCTGGTTCCATAAGATGGTGCTAGCCTCGCTTATAATAGTCTATCATGCTACTTCTCTAGCTCGATCTCGGCTCTGCCTGGGGTGGATGTGTTGAAAGGAGCCTCGATTGGTGATGCAGCTTACGGCTCCCCCAATATACTACGTTACTTCCTTCTCTACCAGTTGATTCATCATCTCTCTGCATTGGTGGTACATAGGGTAAGGGTCCCTTTATGCCCAGTTATGTGTCGTTGTTATGTCTCCTGATCTAGTAATTGAGTGTGGCTCCGTTATCGGCCAATGTAATGTTTTGATTTTCCCATCTTGAGGGTGATTCTAGTTGAGGTGGCAGTTTAGGAAGGGTTAGTGGCAACCTCTAGGTGTGCATGCTCAATGGCTAGATGCTGTATGCGGGTGGCTCCCTAATTAGCCTGTCTCACTGTGGATCGGGTTGAGCACAGATCTTCGTGCAAATTTTTTGGGTTTTGTTTGATATACTCACCCACCTATTGTGGGTTTGACTCCCGAGAGAGAGAGAGAGAGAGAGAGAGAGAGAGAGAGAGAGAGAGAGAGAGAGAGAGAGAGAGAGAGAGAGAGAGAGAGAGAGAGAGAGAGAGAGAGAGAGAGAGAGAGAGAGAGAGAGAGAGAGAGAGAGAGAGAGAGAGAGCATCCCCTGGTGGACAGTGAGCACTTAGACCAAAGCCTGCAGTGGGACGTTCACGCAGCTTGTCTTGCAAGGCTGTTGCACAGTCCCAGCCTGAGTTGGGATTTAAGAGGGCTGGAGAGAGAGAGAGAGGGAGAGAGAATGAAGGGTCTTGGGGATGGTTGCCAGATCTTCAATTCATAGCTCGTTCTATAGCCAACCAATATGGAGGTGTACCTTGAGTTGTATCACTTAGGCCTCTGTCAGATGCATCCGGATACCCATTTGCTAGGTGAGCTAGAAGCAAGGTCAATGGTTGCACTGATGTGTTTGGTGTTCGAGGGGTCTAGGCTGCCTACCCTCGCCCATCTTGCACAAGAGCCAATTAGCGTGAAGGCAAGAAGGTTTTTGGTAAGGATTTTTTTGGAAGTGTCATCGCCTTGTGTGACTGCAATGAAGGCTAATGGTAGAAACGTGTGTGGGGGGTTTGTTTTTATAATTTTCTCTTGTGCCCTCTGACAAAGAAATGAAGTTGCAGGAGACGTACTGCAAAAGAGATGATGTAGCCTTACAAAAGAGGCCGTGGCCTTCTTCCTCAACAATATAGAGCTGCAATTAAGCGCGCTGAGCAAGGGGACCCTAGAGTCTTTTGCAATGAGGTATGCTCCTTTCCCTCCTGAACCATCGATTCTACATTCTAAGCTTTACACGCACTGTACCACTTTGTCATAATTTTACTGGTTTGTACACCAAGCCGGTTTCCATCAAGTTGAACCTCCTAACTAGCTGGTTTAGAAAGAAGCTTGGACATGTTAAAAAAGCCATCGATTGAAACTAAAAATCATTGCAATTAATCTGAAACTTAGATGTTATTAAACTCTTTAAAGAGAAAGTGTTCAAAACTCTTTGATTTCTAGAGGAGTTCGAGGAAGAGAAAAGTAAGACTCATGATTGCACAAAGTATAAGGTTTATTGCTCTTGCATGATAGCGCTTATATATATTGGCTTGTTTCCATTACTATTAGCTAGAATCTTCCACAGATTCCATTTGTAGCTATCATTACTCTTGGGATTTAGCATTAAAATAGAGATACAAAGGCCCATCGATCGAGCTCATGGCCTTCTTTATGTGAGCAAAATCTTCGCCCTGAGCCGCTTGCACAGATGTGGTTCACTGCAACTCTTGTGATTAATTACATATTAAAAAAACCATTTTCTCATTCCTTGCCTTGATGCAACATCAGCCTTGGCACTTGTCTTGCACTCACCATCCATCCCCTGCACCTAGCTACTTGCCCTACCTCACATGACACTTGCCCCTTCTTTGCCTTTCCCATTTCATCACAAAGAGGAGTATCCCATGAGATTCCAATTCAAAAATTGTCTTAGAATCGTTAGCACATACTAGCTATAGTGAAATTTAAGGGTAGTTGGTTTGTGAAAATATAAGCGTACAAATAGACAAGGGCCCAAACAAAATGAAGCTTCAAACCTGGAACTGGACTATAGGCATTCCCCTCATCATCATGGACATGAAAAAATTGCCTTTATTTTTTAAAAATTTTAGTTGCTACTAACTGTAATGTCTTTTAATTTTTCTGACTCTCACAACTTGGCTCTATTGCAGGCCATGTTGGAAACTCCAAAAGAGGGAGGGGAACGGGTCTTCATCATCGATCATCAATGCCCATCTCTCTCCTCACACGCACAAAGTATCTCTCTCTCTCTCACACACACACACACATGTGTGTGTGTGTTTTTTGCATCCCCAAGGCCTTTCTTTATCTCTCTTGTCAAATAGTAACAATTGGAAGCAAGAAGCATGAGCTTATCATCACTTGTAGTTTCTAAGGCAAACCAAAAGATTAAACGAAGGAAGAGAGCAGATTCTTAGCAAAGATATTGTAAAGATGAAGAGGGTCAATACTCCTTATCACATTTTGATATGTCTAAGGCTATTTAAATGAATAAATGTTTATTGACTATTATAAGGGAGCCTTATACGCTCAATGAAAATCTCCTAAAAGTTGGTAGGGAAAGGTGGATCATGGATGAGGGGGGAGGGCTTTATGAAACTAGGAGGAACAACTAGACCTTGTAGCAGAGTGGATGTGTGGGTTGTGCAAAGAGAGAGAAAGCGAGAGAGAGAGAGAGAGAGAGAGAGAGAGAGAGAGAGAGAGAGATAGATAGATAGTTCTATTATCGTCCGAGGAGGTCAAATATGACCTATGGTACCAAATGAACATGTCACGTGGTGTGAGTGGAGTTCATAAGTGACTCTCGATGTTCAAAAATGGCTGAAATGAGCGTCGCAATAGAGAGTCCACATTGTGGTTGGGAGAGGAAGGTATGTAGGGAGAGATCATGGCTGAATATATGGGCAAAAGAGGACCTAATGTGGTCAAAAGCTGAGCACTCAAGTAGTGTGTGGTACTCACTCTCTCGCACTTGACGAGGGCATAAGGTGCAAAGTCGATGACACTCCTCACCAGTGCCCCAACGTCCTGTCTCGCAGCGTCGAGAATGGGAGCTAAGACGAATGGAGGCAATGGTGCGGATCGCACTCAACGGGATGGGCTCAAGGATGTAGGAATGGGTTCGATTACCTCGTTCCGAGAAGAAGAGAGATTTGTAGTTTGGGGAAACGTGTGTGGTGTAATGGCTGAAGCGAGAACCTCCGGATTTCTCCCAAGCCATGATACATTGGCGTTATAAGAGGGCCTCATTAACTTGGGAGTCGATCGACGCATCCTTGACCAAGTGACATGCATCCCATCTTCCAAACCATTTCTTGATATCAGGCATCCACCCTGAACTTAGTATTTTTCTCTTGCATGTCTTTTGAACCATTTGACTTGCTTCATATGCGATTCTAGGAAGTCGATGCAAAGGGCTACGCTGTGTCTTACGCATGTACTCCACAACCCTTTGCATGCCCAAGACCTCAATGGGAAGCAATCCGGACTCAAGAAGTAAGAGCATGTAGGGTGTTTGTGTCTTGACTTGGAGAAAGTTGGTGAGAAAACGCTTTTGGACATTCTCAAACTCTTTCCAAGTAGACTTCCCGATGCTTCCACCCCACACCTCCACTCCATAAAGAAGCACCGGTGTCACCAATGTGTCAAAGAGGTACTTTTTGAGAGCCCAACACTTGATCTCTCCTGCATTGCACATGTTCTCAAATGCATAATAGGCCTCTTTCCGGCTTCCAAGCGACGCATTGCACAATCCTTCCATTTATGATTGGATGGAACCTCAAGGCCAAGGTACTTGAAGTGATCTACCACTTCAAGTTTCTCATTGTTATATACAATGCATGGATTTTCATCATTGAGGGTCTTTACAAGCATAACCTTGGTTTTGGATCCATTCACGATCACCCCGCTATGTAGGCAAAAGCGTTCCAAGACACTCATAAGCTTTTGTGCACTCGGGTACTAGTACATCCACAATGACAAAGAAGGGTCCTTTCCTGTAGTCAAGTAGCCATCCACTCCCTCTCTCAAACTCTTAGACTCTCAGTCTCTTTATTCATCGTCACGTTTTGGCTATCGTTTACAAGTCATGAGTTACAACATTTCTCTAGAGACTCGTAATGTGAATCTATGCACATTGTAGTCTAAGACACATTGCGCCTTGATTCAAGCTCAAAAGCAACAAACTACACATGTGGATATGACTACGCTACCCACTAAGGGAGGGGCAATGGTAGTTTCCTAGTCCATATTCAATGTGATATTATCATTTCCTTTTATACTAGTAGCAACAGTGCAATTTTTTTGGGTACATTGATTTCATCTTTGACTAGCTAGGAAGTGTACTCTGTAGTCACCCTAGGAACTTCACCACCATTTGGAGGATCTAGTTGCACTGGATTCTTGACCACCTATTCTCTCAGGCCATTAAATGGTGCTTGACCTCTTCCCCTACCAAACAATGGATAGATATCACCTCTCTCTCTCTCTCTCTCTCTCTCTCTCTCTCTCTCTCTCTCTCTCTCTCTCTCTCTCTCTCTCTCTCTCTCTCTCTCTCTCTCTCTCTCTCTCTCTCTCTCTCTCTCTCTCTCTGCGGATGAGGGTAATCCGGCATATAATGTCCTTCTTCACCAGAATTATAGCACCTGCCAAGAAATGGCCTTTCCCTGCCTCTTGGTTCTCTTGGATGTCTTCTATCCATCACACTCAGTCATAATTCCTGCACTTTCTCGGACAAATCTTGCACAAGTTGTACCCAATTCTGTGACACAATTGCTACACCTCCATTCCCATGGTTCTCCTCATGAATAGCATCCCTTGGACCCTGTGGTTGAGTAGAAACCAATGCTTCATGGCCGGACACACCCTGCTCAATTATCTTTTTGATCTTCTTTCTCTTCACCTTCGCAATTGCCACTGCACCATTATAGCTCTTCGGGCTTTCAAAATCTACCTTTTCCCTCACTTAGGATGTAAGCATGCCATGAATTTGTCCAATTTAAAGTAGTTGCCATTAGCCAACTGCATGGATGCCGCTAACTCTGCCCACCAAGCTTCAAAACACTCCAAAAATAAACCAAATTCTTCACTTACATCTTGTTTGAGTGCCTTCAGTTTGGCATCCATCTTGACTGGGGAAAGTTCTTTCCAAAAGTCATGTAGAAAACGTTCCCATAGAGCCAAACAAGCAAGCTTCAACTCACCTTCCAATGCTTCATACCACACTTTTGCTTTACCTCCCATCACCAATGTAGGAGTTTGCATCTTGTTGCCCTCGTTCAACTCATACACAATGATATCATATAAAGCTCAAATCTGCAATCCACTCATTTGGACTCTCTTCACTCGTGAAAAGCGGATCATAGCTCCTACATGCCATCTTTACCAATGCAAAAACCCGTTCTTCTTCACAAAATCAGGAGCAATCAGTGAGCTCCTCCATGGGGGCACTAGAAGATGGAAAGGGGGAAGGGGGTACACACCTGAACACAAAATGTGTGTTCTCTACAGCCTAGGGGTAAACACAACACACTCACTAGGGTTCACATTTAAAATCCACATGATCTCACCTGCACCAGCTCATGTTGTCGCATCAATATTCACCCATGCTTCACGGGAAGTTCCAACGCATATCACACACCCAAACCTCTATTCCACATTGTAGACTCACATAAACCCCTCTCTCTCTCTCTCTCTCTCTCTCTCTCTCTCTCTCTCTCTCTCTCTCTCTCTCTCTCTCTCTCTCTCTCTCTCTCTCTCTCTCTCTCTCTCTCTCTCTCTGGATACACAAACCGTGGTTCGGGGTTGAAGGGAGAGGGAGCAAGGAATCGACACAATTTGGGGAGGAATGGTGGAATTCTCCTTGAAAAAGCTTACAAATACTCCATGGCTTACACAGGACAAAGGCTCCTCTTTACTTGCTCCAAAAAATTTCTTGGTAAAAAGCCCTCTTCACTTTATAATAATCCCTCTTATAGGGAGGCTTCATTTAGAAGGTGAGTTTTCTTTTCCTGTCTAGCTCAAGGGAGCCACTTTTTCAAATTGGGACTCATTTGACCCCCATTTAGTACTTTGGATAGGATGTCAACACCTCAGCACATTCTCTCTCTTCACCACCTGAGAATCCCTCACGTGAGCCCATTTTGGTTGTCACGGCACTCTGACAACCCTTTTGGTGCACATTCCCCTCAATAAAAATCATTGGCCATACTGAATGTCCACGGGCATGGCCCCTTATTTGACTACCACATCATAACCCGCCTTGCGTGAGCGGTGCCACCCACAAACGCCCATGTGCACCACGTGCTGTTAGGGGCAATGCCCATAGCCTCCCCGCCATAGCTCAAGATCTCCAAGATCTCTCACTCCACTTTGATGCCCATATGAGGCGCACACTATATGGTATATAGCCCTGTTACAGCATAAGCCGCACATTGCGGTCTTGTGGATGTTTGAACATTGCATACTAGGAGTCATGCGGCTTTGGGACGGTTCTTCATGGGATATCATGCGACACGATGGGGTTTTGCACTGTTCTCGATCTGCACTAGAGGAGCGAGTGTATGTGGGGGGGGGTATACCAGTCTTTGTGGATATCTCTTGCATGCAATCAATATATCCTTCTCATGTAATTCTGTGTTCTGTTACATATCAATGATGTGGGACGCATGTCTAGCCTCAGCATTCGTCTTATTGCAGTACTAGCGAGAACCACAATTAATTTGTCAAACCATGGGACGAAGATGACTCGACTAGTGCATAGAGGCTACAAGAGGTTGTCAATCTCTCGGAAAACAACTAACAACTCGCATCTAACTCAGGCTACACTCAAGTGACTGAAATCACCAAAAAGCCAATCGCTCACGGCAAACAAATCACATCCGTTACAGCATCAAATGACATCCAAACGTAATGAAAGTTGTAGGAAAAGTTTATAAGACCTAAGCACACATGCTTATGGTCTCAAACTCCTCTTTAGGTCAAGTTTCAAAATCGCGATTATTAACAACAGTGGATTTTTGACCTAGTCGTTTTTGACCCAGAATGCATCTAAATGCTTAGCAATGATGCCCCAATACCTTGCCTATGCTTAGTTCTCGATTTAAAAGTGTAAATTCATAGTTATGACAAAATTAGGCCACGGGTCGACGACGCCAAAAGCTACGAAATACTGTGAATGGCTTACGCCAATGTGTGGAGCTCTTACCTGCGGTTGCAATGCAACATACACAATCGTAATGTGACAACCGAAGAGGGAGTAGGAAGCGCGAGAAGGAGAGAAGTGAGCACCGTTAGGTCACACTGTGTATTCTTATCCAAAAACTTATAAAAATCTTACAAAAATTGGCTTTTATACCTTAGCCAAGGTTTTTGGGTGGTCAAAACTAATAATATGGAGTTCTACCAAAGCTGGGTGATGACTGACTGATACAATTTGGAAGCTTGTAGCCCCGGCTCATTAATTACAGAGTTTATCCGAGAAAACACGAGTTACAATATTCCCGATTTATCAAAATAATAAATGTTTTACAAAGAGAACTCCGAAAAATGGTGTCCGTGTTAGCTTGCTGCTAGTAATCCCCCCCTCCTTGCCTTTGTCGTCCCTTGACACAGCTTTATGGGCTGAAATAGTCTTCGGGTTGATGGCTGGCGAGGTGGTCTTTAAGAACGTCCAGTGCCTTCTGGTATCTGATTCTTCGTTCTTTGTCGAGCACTTGCAGAAACTGCATTGTTACTTGATTCTTCAGCTCCACCGCTCAGTAGCCTACGAACTTGGATGTTAGGTTGCTGATCATCGGTGCAAATATCTTCGTTCGCTAGTGAAGAATCCAGTGCAAAATGCTTCTTCAAAGGCTAGCATATTATTCGATGAAAGGAACATGCATCTGGCATAGAATCCGTAAAGGACTTCATCTGAAGGTTGCCCACTTAGATCATAGCATAAGCTTTTGTTTCCTTCCAAGAATGATAGCCATGGGGCTCTTGTTTGCGCAGGCTCATTAAAAACTTATATACATGTGAGTAGAATTATGCAGATTTTACATAACATGGCACATGAGAGATCTGGCAGACTCTTGAAGAAAGACATGGCACACGATAAGGTTCTCACCATGTATTCCTCCATCGCTTGGCCTCTCTCTGGACCTGGTAGCTTGGGGAAGTCGAGCCAAGTTGGCCTCTTCTTTTGCAGTGATTCATGGGCTTGCCATGTCCTTACTCTGGGTACAGGACAGAAGGTTGGATCTCTTTGAAGGGCTGTAGGTGCTCCTGTGAACAGAATCAAGTATCTCGGATTCTTGTTCAGCCATCTTAACCTCCACTTTGGGTGGTCTTTATCTGCGCCATCTTCTTGCATATCTTTGTACAGCCTCTCTTTCACCTATAATAATTCCACTTTGATGAGAGGGTAGGGTAGGGATTGTTGGTGCCATTGAGCGTTGATCTGATTGGGAGTGAGTTGTGTGATGTTGACAGAGTGTAAAACTCTCAACTCCCAATCCATAGCGGCATTCCACTGCTCATCCACCTCTAGGGTGATCTTCTCCTTCAGTGCGTCTTCTTCAGCTTTTGACAGCTGGACCATTGGCACTGTGTCTTCATCTGTGATGTCAATCTAAAAATCTTCATTACCACTCGGCTCTGCTGTTGACTGTGTCTCAAACTCAGAAAACAAGACCAAGGGTATGTCTATCTGTGGCGGCTATGAAGTGCCTGCCTCTTCCTACGTGTCTGGTTTTCCATCTCTGAGGAGTTGATTAATCCGCTTGAGTTCTGATATCTCCTTTAGAAGCTCCTCCTCTCTCTAAACCCGCATCAATGCCAGGTCCTTGCGCTGTGATTGTTCTAGATTTAATTCCAATTCTAGGTCTTTGTTTTTCTTTTCAAGTACCTTATACACTTCGTCAGTTCCTTTGACCGAGGCCACGACTGGATTTTCTTTGATTTTCCGTAAGAAAATGGCATGATCATTGTGTTCAGAATACTACAGAGAAGCATTGGCAACATCTAATTGCACCTGAATTTTTTGAGCTGACAGAGAGGCCGTAAGAAGTTCATTCGTAACTTCTGTCAGCTGCTCGTCTTTTGCTTGGCATCAGATAATTTGGTGAGTAGATCACTTAACTCCTCCATTTATTTTTGTTGCCTATCTTTGGCTAACTGATGTTGTTTCGCTTCTGCCTTCAGCTCTTGTACCTGCCTTTGGAGATCAGTGATGACATTCATCCTGTCTTCTAACTCTCCTTGGAGAGAAGCGTTGACCACCATCTCAAGTTCTTTGGCCTTGATGCTACATTTTACTGCTGCTGAGTGGAGTCTCTCCGTCATTTCCTGCATCTGCTGTGCATATTCATTGACTTGCACTATTACTTTGTCCTTTGACTGCCACTCCTCTTGTCTTGCCAGCTGGGATGTGCCTACAGTCTCGTGTGTGGCTTCTTGCTGCGTCGTAACTGTTGGTGGTTCTTGTGTAGAGGTAGATGGTCGGTCTTCTTCTTGGGTATCCTGAGGCTTTGATGCCTCAGTAGTTTCTGGCTGAGTAGAAGTAGAGGGTGTGGGCTTCAACCTTGATGTCTCTTCAAGTGCCAGCGTTTCTTCCTTCTCTGGCTCAAGTTCTGTCTCATGTGTAGTGGTAGACTCTTTTTCCGCATCTACTTCTTTATCAATCTCTTGTTCAGATCCACTCACCTTTTCCTCTTCCGGCTTTTGAGTATCTTCTGTTGCCTTCTCTGGTTCTGGCTCGGCTTCTTTTTCTTTTTGTCCGTAAGGATGGTCAACTTCTTCTGCAAATTCTGCTTGTTGAGTGGACTCATAATCTTTGTCTTTCTCGGGCTCTGCTTCTTCATTGGTGTCTTTGCCTACATGTGATGGTGGTGGACTAGGCATGGGATGGTCTTGTTGTTCTGTAGGCGGTCAGGTGGGTTGGGGAGATCCATGACTTTGCTCTTGGCTAGCCATTTCCTTTGCTTGCCTTTGATCTTATGCTTCCTTGACTTTCCTTGCAGCTTCTTCTATCTCCTTCAGCTTTAGAGCTTCAGCCTCTTGGTACATTCTTTCTAAATGCTCTGTTGGATCATCCGCCTCTTTTCTTGTATGATGCTTTGTTCGAGGGACTTTCAGTCCTGCAGGTACCCATTTTTATGGTTCCTTCCCTTGTGCTTTCCTACTGTGCTGGTAGGCCTGTTTCTCTGTTTCAAAGAATGCTTGTTTTTGAGCTGGCTCTTCTTGGTGTGCGGCCACAGCTTTCCTTTTCATCTCTTCTCTACGATCTCTCTTTTCTTCTTTGTCAGAGCTCTCGCTGCTGTGCCGTTCCGGCGAGCTATCAGCTGACTCATTTTCAGATTTATATGACCTTTTACCTGACCTTGTAGATCTTGGAGAGGGTTGTGCTGCCAATATCCATGTATTCTGTGTTGGGGTATAAAGCCCAATGTGGTCGCCCAGGTAAGTGGGCGGGCCGCGAGGTATGCACACATATTCTTTTGTAAAAACCTAATAAGAACTCACTATGCTGTACACATTACAGTAGAGCGAGTTCACCATATCGTCGTGCTCTTCTTCTCGCGCTCTCTCTCGCGTCGCACTTCCGCTCGTACTCCTTCAACTAGTATCAGAGCTCAGATCGAGGCTCGGGGCTGCACTGCAGTTGCTATAGTCACCAACTCAGATTGGAGTGAAATTCAACAGGCGAAGACACGGCCCCAAATCTCATGGGACAGCCCGATGGGCTGGGTGTTGTCAGAATTTCATTCTGAGGTCATCTCGGCCACCGTTCGGCTTCGACAAAGGTCTGCGCAGGCCATTTTCGACTACGTGGTCTCGACGGGTGCAGATCCGACTCTGCAAATTTGGGGTTTTCGGCCTACGACTGCAGGTGCTGAGGATATCGACACTCCCAGAGTGTTGATTTGTGGCTGTCTACACATCGAAGGACGGCTCACAGTTCTTGGAGGCGTGTCACATACGACACGGGCGCATCTACACACAGACTGTAGGCGACATCCACTAGTTCATCAGGTAGCTTGTGTTTGCTGCTTGATATTCCAGATTTCATCCTGACATTGCAGGTTCTTCCACATGGGATGTATTGTCAGAGATGATGTATGTCTGTTGAGGGTTTGCTGGCTGTGAGTCACGCAGCAAACAACCGCCGCAGCAATTACAGCATACAATGGGAAATTTGTGGATGTATGACTCTGAGGGAAGTCTATGTACTGTCAGATTTACTACATCCTTTGTTGAGGGTCGAGTGAGGTTTTATTGAGCTGGGGGATTCTCGAATGTTGAGATCCTTTCGGTGATACAGGTCTTCGAGCGATCCCTCGAGCACCCTTAGATAGGCAGCTAGGATGTATTGACTGTGAGTTAGACAGTTGGGATTGCATCTTTGCTTTACTGCCGTTGAGGCATTGTCGCAGTCTATGCTTATAGGACAGTGACAGGACAGTGAGAGACAGTACAGGTGCAGGACAGGTTTACCCGCAGCTTACAGTGTCAGAGAGATAGTGTTTTTTGAGCTGTTTTTTGGTCTGTTTTTAGTACACCAGAGCCATTTTACAAAGGAGACTCTGCCAAAATTTCTGCAGAATCTGAAGCTTTCTTGGTTCATTTGACAGGTTGATATTGGTTCAGAGGTCAGGTTACAGGGGAAACTCTGCCGAATTTTTCCCAGGAAAGTAAACTACTGTGAAGCGTAGCTATGGCTGGATCACAAGACACTGCTCTTTACAATATCAAGAAGATGGATGGAACCAATTTCCCATTGAGGAAGAAGCAGATTTGGCACGTGTTGGTACAAAAGAAGCAGATAAAACCTATAAAGCTCAAGGGGATAAAACCAGAAGATATGGACGAAGATGAATGGAGCGAAATGGATGAATTGGCACTTTCTACCATTATGCTGACTTTGGCAGAAAGCGTTTACTTCAATGTAGCAGACGAGATGTCGGCTTATCAAGCATGGTTAAATCTGAGTGATCTTTATGAGAAGCAAAGTGCATCTTCACAGGTATATTGGCTTAAGAAGCTTGTTGACTTGAATATGAAAGAAGGGACACCTATGTCCAATCATTTGAATGAATTCAACACAATTTATAGTCAGTTGTCAGCTCAAGGTGTCAAGTTTGATGAACCTGTTAGAGCTATGTTCCTGTTGATCACATTGCCGGAAAGTTGGCACACTTTTCGCACAGCTTTGAATAATTCTGCACCTCCAGATGGTTTGAACATAGCAGGTGTAGAAGGAAGTCTGCTTACTGAAGAAACCAATAGAAAGACAATGGACAAAGGCAAAGGAACAGCCTTAGTTGTCAGGGGAAGGACCAAAGAAAAGTACAAAGGTGGAAAGAGGAATCAGTCTCGTAGCAAGTCCTGCAGTGCTAAAGGCAAGAGTAACATAGAATGCTACAATTGTGGCAAGAAGGGTCACATGAAAAGAGACTGCAGAGAATGGAAAGCAGAAAAAGGCAAAGAGAAAGCTGAAGACCATGGTGAGAAGAACAAGTCCTCAATGAAGATTCAAGAAATAAATGTGACAAACACTGTTGCAGAGGATGACAGTCTAGTGTCAGGAGACATCTACTTCTTGAAGAATACAATGGTCTCAGCTCTTCTTACACCATCTGATGGAAATGCACTGAGTGGTTGGATTATAGACTCAGGGGCATCACTTCATGTGTCTCCAAACAAGGAGTGGTTTACTTCTTATGTGACCACTAAAGATCATGTTCGGCTAGGCAATGGGAAGACATGTGAGATCTTAGGTGTTGGAGATGCTCAATTGAAGTTTCAGAATGGCTCTTCTTTCACGCTGAAGAATGTGAGACATGTTCCCGCAATTACAAAGAGCTTGATCATCACAAGTTTACTTGATGATGCTGGCTATGTCACCAGTTTTGGACAGAACATGTGGAAGATATCCAAGGGTTCTATGACAGTAGCACATGGAGTAAATTCTGGAGGACTTTACATGATTTATGTATCAAATGTCTCTAAAAATGTAATCAATGTAATTGAGCAGCCGAACGTTTCTTTGTGGCATAGCCGGTTAGGACATATGTCCAAGAAGGGAATGGAAATCTTGTCTCGTTCTGGTTATTTGCCTGGCTTTTCATTTAATGATTTTGAATTCTGTGAACATTGTCTGTATGGTAAGCAAACACAGCAGCCACATAAGCATAGAAGCAGTAGAAGAGATACACAGTTGGCACTTGTTCATAGTGATTTGTGTGGACCTATGCCTAACCTATCTCTAGGGGGAGCTTCTTACTTTATGACATTTATAGATGATTACTCGAGGAAAGTATGAGTTTACTTTCTCAAGCACAAGGATGAAGCGTTTAGTGTTTTCAAAACGTTTGTGACACTTGTGGAGAATCAGAGTGGCAAGAAGCTTAAATGCTTACGCACTGACAATGGTGGAGAGTATGTTTCAAAGGCCTTCAGGACTTTTGTGAGTCAAAAGGTATAAAACGTGAACTTACTGCTCCTTACAATCCTCCTCAAAATGGTGTTGCTGAGAGGATGAATAGGACCATACAAGAGAAGGTCAGAAGTATGTTGTCTAATGCACAGCTGCCAAATGGGTTTTGGGCTGAAGCTGTATCAACAGCTGTTCATCTTGTAAATAGATCTCCTAGCAAGGTTTTGCAGAAGGATTCAGTGCCAGAGATGGTATGGTCAGGCAAAATGCCCTCATACAAGCATCTCAGAGTCTTTGGCTGTGAGGCATATACTCACGTTCCAAAGGAATTTAGGAACAAACTTGAGCCAAAGAGTAGAAAGTGCATCTTTCTAGGCTATGGTAATTCTGGTGAGATGGGGTACAGACTTTGGGATCCCGAATCCAGAAAGGTTGTCCGTAGCAATGATGTTCACTTTAATGAATCCAAATATCATTCTAAACCAGAGAGGGTTGAGGAGATTAGAAGAGTTGTCTTCCAAGAAGATGGACCTGCACGTGCAAGACAAAATGTCAGGGCTCAAGAGGAGCAAGGACAGGATAGAGTGGAACCACAGGTTGTGGCTGAGCCTGAGCCACCTATTGTGCATAGATCTGGACGTGTCACGCGACCTCCTGATAGGTTTGTTCCATCTATGAACTATGTCATGTTGACTGATTGCAATGAGCCTTCATGTTACAAGGAAGCAATGCAAATGAAGGACTCCGGGAATTGGCAATTGGCCATGCAGTCAGAGATGAAAGCTCTGCATAAAAACGAGACATGGAAGCTAGTTAAATTACCACGGGGCAAAAAGGCTCTACCCTGTAAATGGGTTTACAGGTATAAGATCACCGCTCATGATAGTCAGCCAAAGTACAAAGCAAGGCTTGTTGCCAAGGGCTTTAAGCAATAACAAGGCATTGTCTTTGATGAAGTCTTCTCTCCGGTGGTCAAGATGACTACATTGAGATGCTTTCTTGCATTGGTTGCCATATTAGATTTGGTGTTGCACCAAATGGATGTCAAGACAACGTTCTTGCATGGTGATTTAGATGTGGAAATTTACATGCAGCAGCCAGAAGGGTTTGTTGAGAAAGGCAAGGAAGATTGGGTATGCCAGTTGTTAAAGAGTCTTTATGGCTTAAAACAATCACCGAGGGCATGGTACCATAAATTCCACAAGTTTATGCTTTCTCAAGGCTACAAACGTAGTGAGTTCGATCACTGTCTATATAGAAAGAAGGCTAAGGATGGTAGTTGGCTGATCCTTATTTTGTATGTGGATGACATGTTGATTGCTGGCAAGCACTTTAAAGAAATTTCAGCTTTGAAGTCAAAGATGGCAAAATTGTTTGACATGAAAGACATGGGTGAGGCAAGTCATATACTTGGTATGCGCATTGAGAGAGACAGATCTAAGAAGTTGATTTGGTTATCTCAAACAGAGTATATTGACAAGGTTTTGCAACGTTTCAATATGCAGGTGACTTAGACAACCGAAGGTCTATGTCAGGGTATGTCTTTACATTGGCTGGTGGAGCAGTATCATGGCGTTCTAGATTACAAGATTGTGTTACTCAGTCTACTACAGAGGCTGAATATGTTGCAGCATCAGAGGCATGCAAAGAATCAATTTGGATTAATCAACTAGTAACAGATTTTGGAATCAAAGAAGAGATGCCTGTGTTATATTGTGATAGTCAAAGTGCTATACAATTGGCTCGCAATCCAGTTTATCACTCAAAGACAAAGCATGTGGATGTGAAGTATCATTTCATCAGGGAAATGCTTGAGGATAAGCAACTTTAGCTTGTCAAAGTTCACACCACAGAAAATCCTGTTGATCTACTTACAAAAGGACTTCCCTCAGAGAGCTTTGCGCATTTTCTCAAGTAGTTAGGTGTAGGGTAGTACATCACTTCTCTACATCTCTTGTATATTAGCTTGTATAGTAGCTTCTCTCACACTTAAAGTACCACATTGGACTTTAAGTGGGAGGTTGTTGGGGTATAAAGCCCAATGTGGTCGCCCAGGTAAGTGGGCGGGCCGCCAGGTATGTACACATATTCTTCTGTAAAAACCTAATAAGAACTCACTATGCTCTATACATTACAGTAGAGCAAGTTCACCATATCGTCGTGCTCTTCTTCTTGCGCTCTCTCTCGCGTCGCACTTCCGCTCGTACTCCTTCATTCTGATCAGGGGCAGACTGTAGGTTGTCGGCCATGCTGATGGCATGATATGCTATTCAAGTCAAGACCTCTGTTGCACCCAAGTACGTGATTTTGCCTTCCTTCTTGGTGCCCTTTAAGGTTGTCAAGACATACTGCACGTGGACCACGGGCTGTCTTGTTGTCGACTTGAGAACCCGAGTGAATGTGATGGCCACGATGTGATTTGGAATAGTGCACCTTGGTGGCCTTTTTGCCAGAAAATGAAAGTGTTGGTGGTACAAACGGGCTGGCTCTTCCACCTGTTTGTGGATAAGATCGGCGAATGTAACCACGATTGTCTCTTTGGTAAATGTGCCTGCGGTTTTCCTGTCTCTTTCCTGCATGGTTATTCCTTCAGTGGGCAGTCTGAGTGCCTCTGCCACTATCTCTTTTGTGATCACTACTTCAACCTTGTTCCCTTGGGTGTCTGATATCTATGCAGTTCCTTCTTCTTTGATGGTGGATAGAAGCTCATAAGCTTTATGAGAGTCCACTCCGCAAGGCTCTTGTTCATAAAAATGCCTGAGCCCCAACCTGCGGTTAGCCTCTTTTCTCTCTGGCTTGGTAGCTACATCATAGACTTCTTTGGGCAGGAGTTGCAACTCCACCTGATGCCCCTCTTCACTCTTGAACCTACCAGTGAAGACCGTAGTGTGGTGCTCTTCTAAATGTTCTCTGGAAATGTAGGATGCCTTTGCTGCTTTGACTGACTCAGGGTCTAGTTACGTGGGTAGTTCTTGTAGTTTCTCTTTTTGGTTTAACTTCTTCTTGACCCTCTCTACTGCTTGCATTGCTCCTGTTCAGTGAATAGAGTGCAAAGATAGCAGATTTGTTAAAATTTTCTTTGAAATGTTCTTTAGGCTGAAATGCTGACAGTTTGGTCCAATTTGCTTCAAATCAATTTTTGAACAAGCAAAGATGCAT
This sequence comes from Adiantum capillus-veneris, assembly GCF_014529385.1. Taxonomy (NCBI): domain Eukaryota; kingdom Viridiplantae; phylum Streptophyta; class Polypodiopsida; order Polypodiales; family Pteridaceae; genus Adiantum; species Adiantum capillus-veneris. The sequence continues at coordinate 16,945,562 of NC_140933.1, forward strand.
AAAAACATACAAGGAACAAAACTGTATGTTCAAAACAAAAATTTGCAACCAAAGTTAATAATCGCAATTATTTACAGCTAAGGAAAATTTTCAACTTTTTGCAAACTTGATTTATAGGCTTGAAGTATATACCAAATACATGCTCTGAGTGAAATATGGGCTCATTTGGATGCACAGGGTGAAAATGGTACCAAATTTTGGCTTTAGGTCTCTGAAACAGTAGATATAAAGGAAATTTGAGATTTTGAACTCCAAATTGATTCAAGATTGGCTAGTGGGATTAACACATCATGTACTTTGGATGTATGATGACAAAATATCTAAATTCCCCAATTTTGACCAGAAAGTAATAATCACGATTATTAACTTTTCTTCCAACATTGACATTTTTTTGGTACAAATTGGTTCTAGGCATTGTATGGACTTTGGGTATGAGATATGAAGTGATTTGGATCAAGAAATGTGGTCCATAACCCAAATTTTGGCTTGCAAAGACTTCTTTGCGTTTTTTTGGCAATTTTAAAGGTAATGGGTGGTCATTTTTGGCTCATACTTGATTTTTGGCATGTAATAGGTGTGTACACATGATAGGTGAGGTGATTTGACAATTCCAAGCAAAATTGATGCAAAAGTAAATAATCGCAATTATTTACAACAGTGACAAAAACTTTGCAAAACCTATAAATTTTGACCTAGACATGTTTCATACACCTAATGCAAGTCCTAAATTTGGTCAAGTTTGGTCATGCCGACATCACTTTGTGTTCTGTCGACTCTGAAATCATCGTTTTTTTGTGACTATTTTGTCTGTCGGGTTGGTCGATCAACTTTGAGGCTTTGGACTTGTACGTAACATAGTCGTCAAGCAACCTGTCCAATTTTGTCTCATTTGGAGTCAGTTTGACCTCGTATGTCGAATTTGACGCTTTGTAACCTTCGAGCCGTTTTCTACTTTTCAAGGGATTTGCTTGATGGATTTCACCAAACCAATCATATACATTGTATATGGACCTCATTAGCAAGCCATCTGTGGAGTCAGGTTGGAATTCTGGCATTTGCCAAAAACCTAACTTTTCTACTCGGGATCCCCTTGACCCTAGCTGAATGGTCATCTGATGGTATAGAAAGGTTCTATTATGTTAGGGAATGATATGGTTCAAATCCCATCCGATTTGGTCAAGCTGGAAGGCCGCTATAGTTAGTTTTAGATCGTAGGTCTTCGTGCAGTGCTCGATTTCTAGGGCTTTAAACTAGCTACTAGCCGTACAAAATGGATCATTGTCGAGTAAGGAACTTACCCCTCATGTATTGTGTGAGACGGCGCTGAAAATGGTCTGCTGTGGGCTCCAAAAAAGTCGCGCGAAAGAGGCCGAAATCTCTGTCTGCAAAGGCTCCAAGTGGAAATGAGGTGGTTTTAGCCTACCTTAGATATCTATACCCAGACTTCCCGAACCAATTTTCTCCAGATTCCCTCGTTAGTCCTACTAGGCCGTGAAATCTATGTTAGACTCAAAAATTTCCCTGATCGGATTCCTGTAGCTCATTCTGCAAGAATTTTGCAAAAGTAGGCTTGGCCGCCTAATTTAGGCTTCCCGCTCCCATCTTCTGATTTCATTGAAATATTTTGTGCTTGTCCACCTTGTCTTTCTATCACCATCGTGTCTTCCACTTTTCCATTTGAGCTTCCCTGCTAATTATTATTAATTTTTAACCTGTTTATCTAAAAAAATCAAAGAAAATAAAAAAATGCTCTAAAAAGATAAAGTAAAAATCCAATAATTAAGAAAATCCCTTGAAAAACATAGATTTATTGTTTTTTGTTGGATTTCTCTATTTTTTAAGCCTCATTATCAACAAAAATGATGAAAAATACTCAAAAAGGACTATTTTTGATGATTTTTTAATAGTATATACACTATTTACACTCATCGGGGATATATTATCTATGAATTTTCCCTTGGTGGTGATATATAAGGGCATTATTAGATAATTTTGCAAAAAAATCACACGTTAACAAAGAACTTTTTCCTCCCTCTTCAAACATTGCCCTTAATTACTTAGTACTTAGTACTTAGTTCTTAGTGCCCTTCCACCCCTCCTAGATGGCGTACTCCGGGACGACTGTGTGCATGGGTTGAACAACCGTGTCTATGCATAGCCGTGGTTGGTTCTACCATGATATGAAGATCAATGCAATTCAAACCAATATACTATGCAATAGCTGGGTCTTGAGTAATTAACTCAAGGTTTTCGATGTCGAGGTTTTCTGCTGATGTCTTCCAAAGAGAAAATTTTGTAGTTTGTGTGCTCTCTGTTTGATTGTACCATCAGGATGCTTTAGCACACTGATTGGTTGAGGTGTTGGTAGCACTTTTAACTATTGTCGAGCTTTTTCTCGCCATTGGTAATTTGGTCGGCGTGGTGGTCCATGGTGTAGTGGAGTCTGTTGAGACTTAACTCACCATTGCTTGATTGGTTTCGCGGGTTGTGGAGGAGATAATTGCTCCTTTTTCTTCCAAACCATTTTCATGTTAGGTTCCTTGCTCGGAGATGCTCGTCCCTGTGCTCGAACCCTTGGAACCTTTATTTGTTTCATAGGTGAAGTTCTAGGCACCGAGATTTGAGTCAGTTTATCCTTAGGCTGTGCTTTTGGTACCCAAATTTGCCTGACTCCTTGCATGCTATATGTAGCATTTGATTGTCGCGGGGATGGAGAAGATTGACTTTGGGAATTGGTCTGTTGATTGCTTCTTTTCCACTCCTCCTTGCTTGGTGCAATTGGAACAATGAGTTGCCCTCCTTTAGGTGATAGCTTTAGTTGATTCGTATCTCAATCTGGTACTGCTTTGTATGTACGCATCTAGGGAATTCCAAGAATCATCGTCTCATTCATGTGTTCATCTGGTAAGCATACAAACTCATGAGGACACGAACATCCATGTGCTATCACGTTCAAGTTGACTACTCCCAATGTTGGAGTTGGGTTCTTGTTGCATCCTTTGATTGTTGCTATTCCTAGAATAATGCTTGACTTGTTGCCTTCTTGTATGTGGAATAATTGACTGCATTTACTCTAGCTCCTGTGTCGACCAAAGAATTGGTGCTATGATTGTTGAGTTGTACTTTGATGGGCAGGTCCATTCCATCTAACCAGTCATCATCTGTTGAAACTGTGTCTTTAGGTAATTCCCATTGTCGATCGTCTATTTCCAAAGTGTTAATAGGAATCGGTATCTGTTTATTCTTGAGAGCAGCTTTTCACTTGAGTACCCGAAGCCGAGCTTCCTCTTAGGCTTCATCAATAACCTGTTGTCGTTTGATCTTCCTTTGTTTGGCTGCATGCATTCTCTCTAGGAATTCATTGGTTAGTGGAAAATTGTATTTCTTTAAACGACATCCACTAATCCAATTAGCCATTGGTTCACCATCTAGGGTGGACAATTTTACTGCTCCACTTGGACATACATCTTCAATGATAAATGGTCTGTTTCCCTTTTTCTTAAACTTGGGAATGTGTTGCTTAAGGGAATAGACTAGAACTAAGTCCCCTTTCTTGAATATCTTTGTGATTGAGTGGGAATCAAAAAACTGTTTTTGTTTCTGCTTTTGTGTATAGATATGAGCTACAGCAGTTAGCCTTTGCTCGTCTAGCTTTTCAAAATCTTCAAGTCTTTTTGACAATTCATGTCCAGTCCACTCAAGATTCTGTGCTACCCTTACTGTCAACAATAGAAATTCTATTGGCAGCATGGCATCAAGACCATAAACAAGGTTAAAGGGTGTAGCATTTAGAGTTTTTTTGAATGAAACTCGATAAGCCCATACAGCAGCATGGAGATTCATTTTCTAGCGTGTCCTTCCTGAACTAACCACTTTAGACAGCATCGAGCTAAGAATTTTAATCGTATGCTCAGCTTTTCCGTTTGCTTGTGGGTGATAGCGAGCTGATTTGTTATGGATGACCATAAACTCATCAAGCAAACACTCTATTACCTCATTGAGGAAATGAGTTCCCCGATCACTGACAATCTCTATTGGCAGTCCATATCTCATGAATACATACTCATATAAGAATGCAGCAGTGGTTGTGGCATCATTCTTTTGAGTTGCTTTAGCCTCGGCCCACTTGGTCAAATAGTCTATAGCTACAATGACATATTGAGCTTGGGTTCTTGTGAGGTCCCCACCCCGCCGTCTCCAATGGCGGATCTGATGGTGAACCTGGTGGCCACTAGATCTATTGCGGAAGCAAACAAAATGGTTCAGGGTTCGACTAGCGGACGATCTCTCATCACAAGTGAGTCGAGTTCGAGCCTACTAGCAGGGAGATCTAGCTCCACCTCGCAGGCGAAGCGTACTTGAACTATCTAGAGATCCTAAGACCCACCTTCCAAGAGGAGAGAAACCCCGAGCGCCTTTTTCCCCATGTTTCAGAGGCACGTACACTCGAGATTTCACCGCTCTAGGGGCAATGAGCATTACTAATATCGAATAAGCACTATGGGGACAGAGAGTTCCCGATCAATCGGGACCACCAATCTCGTAGGCATTGGCAACCTGAGCCAAGCTCCCACTTTCCACCCCCACACTCACACTTCCTTGTATGACCTAATTACTACCACAAAGGTTGTTCAACATAAAGATCCCTTGTTTAATTCCGAATCACATTGTTCGTTAATACAACCCTTCAACCAGTATTGCAAACAACACCAAGACAGAATTCTAGTAAAAATTCTACTCAAACTTATTCATAAAAGTTCCAATGTTCTGGAGGTACAACATCCCCCCTCCAGCGAGAGTTCACTCCTCCCGTTGTCGCCTAGCTGCCCATACAACTAGGTATATCCACCGCATAGAAAGCACGTCATGGAAACTCCCACCGCATAGAAAGCAAGACGTGGGTTCCCACCGCATAGAAAGCAAGTCGTGGGTATCCACCGCATAAAAAGAAAGTCGTGGATTCAAGAGCCTTTAACGAGGAACTCTGCCCCTTGTGATCAGTAGGGGGGTCATGACTGATTCAACATTGGAAATAAAATGAACATGTCGAGCTAAATTTTCCCTAGCAGACATTCTTTCCTATTGCAACCAGCATACCCATCAATCGTTTCCTTCCTACTTTAGAACTTAATGTACAATGAATTCAATGCCGAGGTTTACGTCGGATTTCTCCAACATGTCTGGGGATATTTTCATTCCTAACTAAATGTGTGCAATGTTAAATTAAACAACTTGAATGAAATTATTATCTACCTCTTCCATTTCTTCATCGATGGCCCGTGAGATGGCCGGTATTTGTTCCTCCATGGGAGCTTTTTTCTTTCCGTTCACCTTGCTCGTTCCTGCCTCGTGGTCGTGGGCTCCACCAAAGCGAGTCCTCTTAACCGGGGCCATTTTAAACTCACTACTTTAAGTAATTAACTTGGGGAAAAGAGCTAATGTCCGTAAGCGTCATAACAAGCCAAATGATAGATTAGCAACATCAAACAATGCCTGCTACATGGGAGGTTTAGATTTTTCCATATAGCAATCATTATGGATGACACATAATCCTATGGGAACCGGCTCTAAAGATAATTACTCGGCTTACATGATTAAGAATAATAGGATTTCACTAATGGAATTATCAGAGAGATGAATTAAGCACGATTAATCTCTTTCCTAGCAATTAGAGGGTGCAAAATCACCGCATGCATAGGTGTGAGAAAAACCACCTCTTAGAGACTTAATGACAGATTAATCTTACCTTAATTATATCTTAATGCATAACAAAGATGGATCTAAATCAGCTACAATATCAATGCGTGATAGAAAGAGTGATTCTCATCAATCTACACAATTACCAGCTTATCGATTAATTTCTATGCTACCTAGAGAGAGAAAATTCTAATAATCGTGCACTAATCATTAATTAAGAGTGATGAATGGCTGATAATTCAGCTATGGGCTGATAATTACATAATAGAATATGGTTAAGGAGAATTTAGAGAGTGATTATAGAGAATTACGACTAGAAATAAGCATAATAGACGAGAAATTTAGATGGTAATGAAAAGGATTTGCAGAAAGCATTAATTAGACCGTGGTTACCGTGATTAAGGGCTGATAATCCTCTCGATTCTCTGATCTAATCGAGCTTCTTGAGGCGAGAATTCGACAACACCTCCCTCCTTGCTTCTCCTTCGAAAGGTGTGTGTTCCGGCAGCACCTTCCCAGAGTGTGTGTAGGTGTGTGTGTGTGCACTGTGTGTGTGTGAGCATATGTGTGTGTGTGTGTGTGTGTGTGTGTGTGTGTGTGTGTGTGTGTGTGCAGGCCTTTAAATAGGCTCCTACAGGCTGAAAATCGACCAGCCCTGCTATTAGCATTTGGAGGAGCACTCAGTTCACTACATTAGAAAGTCTAGTTGCCTACTCACCAAGTGTCAGGTTGGCTAGTTTAACTGACTCTAAGACTTAGTTACTGGATTGGAAACTCTCCCAAGAGTCCCACAAAGCAAGAGGGCGTCCCCTAGCTGCTAAAGCTGATCTGGAGTGGGCTGGAACCTGTTTCCACACAGTCCCGGGCCCTCGGTACCTCCCCGGACAATTTTTTTTGGGAAAATTGGTTCTAGGCTAAAACGGGTCATACGAGTCGGATTTTGATGCCGAAAATTGCTATATCAAGCTCTAACTAAGGCGTACTGGCCCGAGTACCTACCATATTTAGCAGCCCCCGGGGTCCGAAAATGCATTTTTTTGAAATTCGGGGTACGGGTGCAGTTTTTCGAGACGATCAGAACTGGACGGGTCGGGTGACCAAAAACTTACTATTTATGGAATTTTTTTCAAAAAATTATTTTAATTCACATTTCGGAGCTTTAAAACATTCTAAACATCATGGCACTGACAGAATTTGGAAAACTGCTAAAAATAGTAACTTATTCTATTATATTCAGTTCATGGTACAAGGGTGCTCTTTTTGATCGGGGTCAGAGACCTTACAGTTCTATAAGCAGGTGGCTGTATTGGTCCAACAAAATCTATACCCCATTTTTCAAAAGCTATAGCCCCCATCATTGGTCTTAAGGACATGCTACCTACTCGTGTGGGCATTTTTTCTCGTTGACAAGCATCACATCTTCGAACATATTCTTTGGCATATGCAAAAAGTGTTGGCCACCATATGCCTGCCATCAAGATTGCTCTTGCGGTGGTCTCACTAGAAAAGTGACCTCCAGCTAATCCAACATGTGATTATTCTATAATCGGAATATACTCGTTTTCATTTGCACAAAGACGCAAATGTTGATCTTTACCTCTGCGATATAATTGGCTCCCAATAAGAGCATAGTCTCTTGCTTTAGTTTCAATTGATCTTTGACGATGTTTACTCATATCCTCAGGAAATGTTCGGCTCAATAAGTAAGTAACCAGATAATTACTCCACTTAGGAACATGTGACATTTGAAACAATTTTATGTGAGGTATGGGTGTTTGTTTTTTACATTGAGGGAAATCCTTTACAAAGGATCAAGCATCTCTCCTCATAGTCAGCCAAAATACCCCAAGTCTCAAGATTCGTTCCATAGTTTGGTCTTCCGCAAAGTGAATTCCTACCATGGTACCATGTGCTTGACTTAAATGCTATTCTTTTTCTTTAGGGTTAATGCATAAGAGCAATACCCCGTCTCGATTTCTTTTGTATAGCCTTCCAGCTAGTAATTGATACATAGCCGATTGCTCGATTAATCCGATTGTGATAGGAAGTGGTATTTGTGAATCCACTTGAGCTATTGGCATTTATGGCACAATGTTTTCCAACCATCTAGGTATCATTTCTAGAACAAATAGGCATCTGGTAGATCATCGTCTACCCCTTTAGGTGATTCCCCTAAAACAATCCTTGACAAATGATCTGCTCGTTGATGTGTAGTGCCTTTTTTTACAACCATAGTGAAATCAAATTCGAGAAGAATGATGAACCATCTCACTATTCTCCCTGTGCTGCATGGCTTACTGACCAAATACAACAAAGCTTGGTGGTCCACAAAGAATACAAACTTGTTGGCTAATAGGTAATGTCTATACTTTTTAGCGGCATAGATCATTCCTAGTCCTTCTCGTTCGGTGGTGGTGTAATTCTTTTTTGCCATGTTCAATTATCGGCTAGCATACGAAATAGTAAAGTCAATTTTCCCATCTCCTGGTTGAGCTAGTATACAACCGATAGCAAAATTAGAAGCATCTACATGTACGTGGAATACCTTATCCCAATCTGGTGCTTTAAACATTGGAGCTGAGGTGAGAGCTTGCTTAAGATTCATGAAGGGTTCTTCACATGCCTTGGTACATTCAAAGTGCGTAATCAAGCTGTAAATGGGTTTTGCAATTATAGCGTACATGTAGATGAACCGTCGGTAATATCCACAATGTCCCATGAAGGCTTGTATCCCCTTGACTGTTGTTGGTCTAGGAAAATTAGCAATGACATGAATCTTCTCAATATCAGTAGCTATGTCATTTTTAGACACTATGTCTATGATCTTTTCCTTGTCTTCCCATGAATGTGCACTTTTTAGGATTTAAGCAAATCCTATAAAGTCTACATTTTTTGAATATCTTTTTAATGTGTTCAAAATGATCAGCCCGGATTGATGAATGTGCGCATAGATCATCCATATATACTTCTAAGAATGTCATAAGATATTCTTTGAAAGCATGGCTCATCAACCTTTGAAACGTGGCTGGAGCATTAGTTAACCCAAACGGTATAACCCGATAGGAAAATATGCCCCATTCTATTGCAAAAGCAGTTTTGTGCTGATCTTTTGGGTCAACCAAAAGCTGATTGTATCCCGAAAATCCATCTAAGAAGTTGTAACCATCTTTTCCTCCAACTCATTTTAAAACATGCTCAGTTATCGAAAGAGGAAAGTTGTCTCTGATGGTAGCTGCATTCACCTTTTTGAGATTAACACACACTCGTAATTTCCCATTCTTCTTGGGTACTACCACAATTGGAGACACCCAATTTGTGTGTTCAATTTTGTAAATGAATTCGGCTTCCTTTACTTTTCAATCTCTTCTTTGATCTTCTTGGCAAATGTTTTGTTACACGTGTATGGTCTCTGTCTGCTTGGTTTCGTGTCATCTCTCATGGGTATGGTATGTTGACAGATTTTTGGATCAACACCCTTGAGATCCTTGTAAGACCAAGCAAAGATATCTAGGTATTCCTTTAACAAGCTCAGTAAAATCTTTTCTTCTTATTCTGTTAGGTCATGCGCAATGTAAGCAGGTCTAGGCTCTTCTCCTGGTTCAGCCAAGTCTACCCTTTTAGTGTTTTCAGGCCCTTCGTAAGATTCGCCTTGTTTCTGTAGTTCCCTAACAGGTTGTTCAATTATGATTTTCCGATCTTGGAGAGTATACTTTTTGTGATGGGATGGAACATGCATTACATCCTTACCATCCTCTTCCATGGTTTCCATTTCGGTTGTGTATATCTCCTTTAGAGATTTTTTCAACTCTTGATATTTCTTTTTCCGCTCGACTCTGGTCATGAGTGGTTTCTTATTGTGTGATTTTTCTTGAGTACCCTTGCTTTTTTTTCTCGATGTTTGAGACATTTCTGAGTTTTTGTTTGAAGGATATTTGCTAGTTATTTTGTCCTTGGCACAATCATTTGCATCTATCTGGATCAGGAATCGTGTTTTACTCGAGACTGATGGCATAGGTCGTGTTTTCACAATTTTGGTGTCTCTCTTTCATCTATACCGTTTTTGTCTTCTTGATTTCTGGTTTGGAAAGTCAAAAAACTTTTTGTTCCCTCCTTTTAAGAGTAACTTAGCTCTCGTATGCTCTTTTTCTGACCCCAAATCTTCTGAGATAGCTGAGTGTTCATATCAGTTGCATTGTAATAGAGGTCTGAAAAGACTTGTTGAGCTTTCATTAAGTCCTTGGGTTCCTCATCTTCGTTTTCAATGTTGAGGATTGAAATCATTTGGATGGGAATTATGTCGTAGCCATCCTCATTGCAAAATTGAATAGGCATGGACGTATTCACACATACATCCATTGTTGCTAAAATTTGAGTCCACTCGACGAATGGATCAAATAAGTGCTCTGGAAAGGGTTCAGGTACGTAGGCTTCGTCAGTGTAGTCCTTTTCTAGGATACATTATTCTCATCTTAAGCTTCCATTTTCTGAAGCTCCACACATCCAAACAGAAGTTTCTTTGTTTAACCAGGATGGGAGTTTAGTTTCAGCCGAAGAGACTAAATCAAACTCTTGGATGGGTGTTTTCAAGACATCTTTATAAGTGTGATCTTTTAGATTGACTCTTGTTCTAGATCCCACTTGCTTCAAGTACAGATAGTTGTCTCCCCAATCTTGGGTAAGCTATACCTGTTGCATGAAAGGTCTTCCCAATATGATTTCATAGTTGAGTTTTTTGCCAAAGTCTACTATGGCAAAAGTGTGTTCATATTCTATTCAATTCCACAAGATCTGACTATCATTTTTTCAAGCAGCCCTAAGGGTCTCTCAATGTGTCCGTCAGCCAACTACAATTTCATTCGAGTTTGTCTAATGGTTGGCTGTCCCCAGGATTCCCATACTCCTTTAGTGGCTATGGCTATGTCAGCTCCACTGTCCAATATGGCCATGGTTTCAATGTCATTATATTTCACTGGGAGGGTGGTGTTTCTTTCTTCCCCTTCATAATATTCTCTGACTTTGTTCATGGGAGCTGATTAAATTTCTTTGTTTTCCATTTCATTCTTCAAATTTTCCAAATTCTTCAAGATTAACCTCGTTATCCCCACTTTCTCTAGGGTTTTCTATAAATCATTCCATAAGTTTGGTCTGAGCTTTAAAAGTTCCCCCAAGGTAAGAGTGCATTGGATGGGTGTAGACATGATTGAATGAATGTTGTCTACTTCTAGAGTCTGTTCAGCTCTTTTTACTTGAGTGGTCTTGCACACGATGGATTCATCTTTGTTATCTCGCAAGTAAGAAGGTAATGTTTTTAATGTCAATGGTTTTGACATTCCTGAAGCTTTTGATCCGCAATCCTCATACAAGGATTGTACATCCATATTCATATCAGAAGGTAGGTTATCCAACCAGACTTCCTCTATAGGAGTTGACTTTAAAGTTAGGCTCCCATCATTGATCTCTCTTACTTTTTTCCATAAGTGTTTTGGCTAGTCTTCCTCTACGAATGGAATTCCATCTAAAGCATCTTCGTTGTCCGGCACTATAAGCTATGGTTCATTTGTTTCAAGGTGGGATTCTGCCACCACATCGGATTGTGCTTTTGTTTCTTCTACCGCAAGCTCTTTAGGTTTTGCAATACTTTCAAGCTTGGGTTTTTGTTTTTCTAGCATTTCTTGCGTGATTCTTACCAAATTTTGATAAGCTTCCAGCTTAGCTGCTTCCATGTCTGGAGATGGATAGTTTCTCCACTTGTTTTCCATGTTTTGGCCTACTTTAAGTCCTACTTGGTAGGCTTCCAAGGCGGCATTAATAGGCTCAAAAATTTATCAACCAGAATGGATCCTCCAGATTTCACGGTTGTTTCCTTGAATTCGCTACCAGTTTCTTTCAACTTGTCCTATGCTAGCTTCTTTGCTTTCTCTTCGATTTCAACCCATATATTTTTGTTTTCTCATCTCATGTAATGGAATTTTCCTTAATATGTGAGAGTAGCGGAATTTAATGAGAGTACTTTCAAGAAATGATTTTGTGAGCATAGCGGGTTGACATAATTGAAGTAAGCAACATAATCATAGCAATTAGTCAACTTGGCATAGACAATAATTTTGCAAGAGAGAGAGTTTAGAGAACATGACAATAGTTGAGGACCGGATTTATGTGGAGCCGGTCCCCCCTCCAATAGGCATTTGTATTATGATTTCTCCCATTAAGAGAGACTTGTTACAATACATTCTTTGTGTTCCTTGTGACCTAGGTGATGCAATGAAGATGGAAAGCTTCATGCATTACAATCATAGCATAACATGAACTTGAAGAAAGCTTTAACTATCCCAAGCCTCAGTCCCAAGACCTCAAACACCTTCGAAGGTGGAGAGAGCTAGCAGGGAATGAGGGTAGGGAAGAGGAAGAAGAAACATTTTGTAGGAGAAAGAATTAGTTCCTCACTTATCATACTCTTGTTGCTAGCATACATAATAGCATAGTAAAGAAGAAGAAGGAGATGGCAAGCTTAAGCATTGAAGCATGGCTCTTGGTTGGATTTGCACTCCATAGCCAAGAGTGTTGGTGTAGGCTCTCAACCTCTACTTGCTTGGAGAAGGAGAGGGAGCTCTTGCACTTTTCATAGTACACAATGAGAGTGTTTGTGAGTGTGTGTGGGTGCGTATACCCCCTAATCACCCCCCTAGCTTGCTTGGGTCGACCCCCCCTTGTAGCTCATGCTTGAAGCTCATTGGACCCCTCCAGGCCTAGCCAATCACAAGCAGGAGCCATTACAAGCAACATAGGTAGCCTTGGGACAAGTGTCCCCCTTTCCCCTTTGAGAGAGAGGACTTGATAAATGCAAAAACAATTAGATAATTCAAGTAATTTATCATTGGAACCCTTTGAAGCCTAGCCAATAGGCTTCAAGCAACACATGAAGGTAACATGGGTAGGGACCTGACATGTGTCCTTGCTGCCTCTTCAAGCTGGGGCTTCCCTTGTGAGTGTGAGTGTGTGTTCTCTCTCTAATCCCTAGGAAAAGGGCTTGCCCCTCCTCTTGTAGGGATGCTTTTGAATTTAGGAGCTCAAGCACCTTAGTCATCAAGCATGACAAAGCACTTGGACTAGGGGGTGTTCCCCCAAGCATCTCAGGCAAGCATCTCAAGGCACCTCAAGCACCTTAATCATGTAGCAAGTCAAGCACCTCAAGCATGGAGTAAGTCAAGCACCTCAAGCACCTTAATCAAGCACCTCAAGCAGGACAAACACCTCAAGCACGACAAGCACCTCAAGCAGGTCAAGCACCTCGAGCTTGGGCCGGGTTCCCACCTCAAGCTCAGCCCTAGCTTACCTAAGGTCAAAGGACTTTTACACACATTATTGGAGGTCTTCAATGAAGCTAACCCTAAGGTCTTATGCTCCATTGGTTAGCCTTGCTCTTTGATAGACCATCTCCCTTTTGGGCCCCTTTACCATTGGCCCCGTGTTGAGATAGATCTATAAGCACATATCTATATCTTAACACTTGTTCCCGTTTATTCTCCCACATTAAGTGATCAATTTAATATGAGAAAATCATTGGGTTGGTTAGATATTAGATTTTATGACATTACCTCTCTCTTGAAATCATAGTCGTCCTCGACTATGAGGTAGAAGAGATAAAGTCTTAGTCATTAGTCAATCGTACTTAGCGGGTAAAGGATCCCTTTTTACGCTACGACATCTTTCCAAGATGGATGACTAATCCATTTGGTGCTTGGGAGACATAGCTGCCGCAAGCATGTCTGCTCTTTAGTCCATTTCATTCTCCCAAAGTAGAGTGACAAATTCTACTTGGTGTTTGAGAGACGTCGTCATCACAAACATGATTTTAAGCATGCATACTAGTTAAATTTGTGCACAATTAAAAAGAGGACTAGTCATATAAGACAAAAACATGAGTCATTTAAAAGAAATTTGTACATTTGCTTACTCTAATGTAGCATTGTAAGCATTGACAAGGTTCATACTATCCTTAAGTTGTACTCCTTGCATCCATCTAGCATCTTCAAAAGGATAATTTTTGAACTTAATAAGATATCGTCGGATTATCTTACCATGTTGTAGTACCTTGTCTTCATGCCGAAGGACAACTTCGGGTTGTAGCACCTCTTCTTGGTCTTCAACTTCGGGAGGGTCTTCAATAATTGGTTCAGTTGGTGGCTCTCCTTTGTAGGGCTTAAGCAGGCTTACATGAAAGGCATTGTGTATAAGCCAATGGTTGGGCAACTTGAGTTGAGAAGCCGTCTCATTAATGGGCTTCAAGATTTGGAAAGGACCATAGTATCTTTTTGCTAGTTTAGCATAATACTTTTGATGGCCCGTAGGATTTGTGCCCGTCGTTTGCCTTAATCGAGCCTTAGGAAACTTGAGTAAGACCCAATCATTTTCTTTGAACATTAAGGCTCTTCTATGCTTATCAGCAGCAGCTTTTTGCCTTTGTTGAGAGATGGATATAGCCTCCCTAATCTTTTGAAAAGATTCTTGTAGGTCACGGCTATACTCATCGGCGGCGAAGATCTTCCCATGTACTTTGAGTAGCAAGGGAATTTTAGGTCTTCCCTCAATGATCTCAAAAGGTGCTTTTCCCGTAGAAGTATGTACAGTATTATTGTAGGCATACTCTACAAGAGGTAAGTACTTTTCCCATTGTGAGCGTTGATCTACTTCGGTAACATAAGTCTTGAGTAGATCAAGTATCGTAAGATTGGCTATCTCACTTTGGCCATCCGTTTGTGGGTGATAGGCCGAAGAGAAATTCAATCTTGTTCCTAGATTTTCAAAGAGACCTTTCCAAAAATTACTGGTCATTCTAGGATCTCTATCTGACACGATGGATGTGGGTAATCCATGGTGCTTGAAAATCTGAGATATGAAGAGAGTTGCCATTTGGTGGGCCTTAATAGTCTTTTTGACAGGAATGAAATGTGCTTGCTTGCTAAACCTGTCGACTATTGTCCATATTCCTGTATTCCCATGGATAGACTTGGGTAATCCAAAGATGAAATCCATGGATATACTCTCCCATGGTGAATTTGGAATAGGCAATGGCTGGAGTAATCCAGGTTGCTTCCCTCTATCATACTTGGTCTTTTGGCATACTACACATTTTGATACATACTCTTGTATGTCCACTTTCATGGTAGGCCAATAGAAGTACGTCTCTACTCCTCGGAGAGTAGGTTGAATACCTCTATGCCCCGCATATGGAGGAGCATGGGATTCATACATAACCTTCTCACGAAGGGAATGGGTAACACATAGCCTATTGCCGTGGAGAAGATAACCATCCTGCAAGGTGAATGGTTCCTCTTTCTTCCCCAAAGCAAGGGCTGACATTATGTCTCTAAAGTCAGGGTCAGTAGCATACTCATCTATCATAGAGGATAGATCATTGTGAGTAGCTATAGACACCGCATTAACTTTTGGTCGTCGTGAAAGTGCATCGGCAACTTGATTGTGCTATATGGAAATTGAATTGCGAAAGAAAATTTGCCCACCTCATTTGTTTGTCGAAAAGCTTGGTTTGCGTCATGAAATACTTAAGACTTTGGTGGTCGGTTCGTAGGATAAATGGAGTCCCCAATAGGTAGTGCTTCCATGTGTCTAGGGCATGTAGAACAACTAAAAGCTCTTTCTCATAAATTCCCAAGACTCGTTCATCACCATTGAGCCTTCGGCTCTCATATGCTATGGCATGCCCTTCTTGAAGCAAAACCGCTCCAAGGAAATCACCACACGCATCACATTGGACCTCAAATGGCTTTGAGAGATCCGGAAGCACGAGGACTGGTTGGGAAGTAAGCTTCTCTTTGAGTTTTTCAAAAGCATTTTGCTCCTTAGCAGTCCATACAAACTTAACGTTCTTCTTTGTTAAGTCGTGAAGTGGTCCTGCTACTTGAGAGAATTTTGCTATGAAGCGTCTATAGTATGCACACATACCAATAAAGCTTCTTAGCTCATATAGATTCCTTGGGTTAGGCCATGATTTTATTACCTCTAACTTTGATGGATCCATACGAATCCGATCGTGAGAGATAATATGACCTAGATATTGAATCTCTTGAAGGAAGAATTCACTTTTCTTTTGGTTGAGAAAAAGTTTGTTTTCCCTCAAGGCTTGAAAAATCACTTGGAGATGTTGCTTATGTTCCTCCAAAGATTTGGAGTAGATGATGATATCATCAAAGAACACTCCAGTGAATTTACGATATGGTCTAAAAATTTTCTCCATGAGACGATTGAAAGTAGCTGATGCATTAGTCAAGCCAAAAGGCATGACTAGATATTCATAAAGACCAAATGTTGTGCGAAACGCGGTCTTTAGGATATCTTGATCCACTATCCTTATTTGATGATAGCCACTCTTAAGGTCAATCCTACTGAAGTAGGTAGAGCCTTGTAGCTTATCAAACAGATCTTCTACCCGAGGCATGGGAAATCTGTTTTTGATAGTGATATGGTTTAGTGCTCGATAGTCCACACACATACGGTATGTACCATCTTTCTTTTGCACTAAAAGGACTGGAGAACAAAAGGGAGAGGAACTAGGCCTCACCATCCCTTTGTCTACCAATTTTGTACTTGCCTCATAATCTCTACTTGTTGAGCTTGTGAGACTCGATAAGGAGGTTTGTTAGGCGGCGAGCTTCCTGGAAGGAGCTCAATACGATGGTCATCATCCCCTCGTTTTGGAGGTAGGTCCATAGGGATATGATCGATGAACACATCTTTTAGAAAAGTAGACAAGTCTAACTCTTCTTGATTCCTATTTTTTTCATTTGATGAAACATTATTAGCTTTTAGAACTCTTTGACATAAATTATGTACGCAAAAACTGAGCTCTTCATTGATTTATCAAAAGAAAGAGGATTTACAAGTGGAATAGTGCGACCACGCTCACTAGCATCTATATACATGTTCTTTCCCCTGTAAGTGAAGTAAATCTCCTTTTAGGGAACTTCATGTTGGCAGCCATGCGATCAAACCATGGTGCCCCTAGGATAACATCCTGATGTATGAGAGGAGAGATGAAGAAGTCTTCTTTGTCGACATAGCTTTGGACATGAAGCCTCAAGTTCCCAATCAAGGGAGTAACGAAGGCTTGTTGTCCCTTGAAAGCTGCATCAGCGACTACTATATCTCCCATCTCAAAAGCTTGAATGCCCAACTTGGTGGCCAACTCTATTGATATGAAGTTAAGAGTAGAGCCAGGGTCAAACAAGATGAAGGCATCATGCTCTCTTACCTTTCCCCAAGCATAGGAGAGTGATGATCCTTTGCAATGAGCATCCTCTTTTGGAGCTTCGATGGTGGAAGCTCTAGGAGTCTCATTGCGAGTATTCTTCTTGGGGCAAGAACGATAGCCATGTCCTTGCTCTCCACACTTGAAACACGTATGGTCCTTGCGAAAAGCTTCAAGCTCTTCGGGAGAGAGTTTGTTTTTACCTTTGTAAACTCCCTTCTCCTTGGACCGATTGTTGTTGTTGTTGTTGTTGGAAGTGCCTTGGGAATTATTTTGAGCATTGGATTTCCCCTTTGCATCATTTTTATCTTTGTTTTCCATGGGCTTGACATCACGTCTAGCCCCTTGATGGAAATTGATGCGTGAAGCAACCATGGTGTGGTGGATTACTTCGGTAATAGTACCGGGCCGTTGAGAGTTGATATATTCGGCCATCTCTTCAGGTAATCCCGCGCAGAATTGCTGTCTTTGCTCGGCAAAGTCTATCTTTTGAAAGACAGTAGCTTTGAGATGTAAATCCCAAAACTTGTCTACATACTTGTTGATAGACTCATGAGAGAGAATCTTCAAGCCGCGCCATTCGGTAAGAACTTTATCTTTAGTATCGCTTGGCAGAAATTGCTTCATGATGGAAACTCGTAGAGTTTTCCATGTCTTTGGGGCTTCTCCATTGCCACGAAGGCTAGCCCACCATTGACGAGCTGATTTTTGGAAGTGCATAGCTACATGACGTAGCTTGGAGGACTCTGTGAAGCCCTCGTCCCCAAAGGCCGCATCAAATTGCTGGATGAAGGCCAACACTTTGTCAGTAGCACCAAAGGTGCCATCGTAGGTGAGAAAAGAGATACTCTTTCCTTCCTCCTTGAACTTCTTTAGCTTTTGTGACCTTCGCCATGCAGGAAATGATTTGCGATGTCCTCCCCTCTTGTATTCTCTAGGAGAATAGCCATAACTTTCATCGGAAGAGGAGGAAGGTGAAGAAGAAGGAGAAGAGGGTGACCTCTTCCTAGCTCTTTTCTTCCTTTGTTTCCTCTCTTGCCTTTCAGAGTGATGAGGAGAAGGACTATGGGTTGCTCTTTTCCTCTTGGGAGGAGTAGGCGATCGTCTAGACCGCCTTCTTCGTGGAGCCACATCTTCCGAAGAACTTAGACTTTCATTGCTGTCTTTCTCTTTGGATTCCTCCTCTCGAATGGGAGAGAGTCTTCTTTTGGGGGTCTCTTCTAGAGGCCTCCTAAGCTCTCTCTCCTCTTGGAGAGGAAGGGAAATTCCATAGGCACGAAGTTGTTGAGTAACTTCGGCTTGCAAAGTAGGGTTGCCCATAGCTTGTTGCAACCTAGTCACAAGATAATTCACAAAAATGGGAGCATCATCATTAGCACCTTCATGTGAAAAATCAAATCTATCAATGTTCATTCTACTCTCTTGATTATTGTCAGCCATGTTAACGAAATTTTATGTATGTACTTAGTGTATGCTTTGGCAATTCAAAACCTTAGTTGCCACTCCTCTTAGCCTTTGAAAATTGGCTCTTAAGTATCTACACCCACGGCTCAAAGTGGTTAATTATAGAGAGTAGAGGAGTAGGTCTCACATAGCAGAGTTGCCAAGGGCTAGCACCTTTCGGACTTCTTGTGGCTCAATAATGGTAAAGCCGTAGGCAAGTCTAAAAAGACTCCATTATTAAGTCCAAAGCTCCCGAGGTGTGCACCATCCCCCACATAGTGGGCTTAACAAACCGATATTAGATCCCAGTTCCACTTACTCTATTATAATTAACAACATCAACCATTTATAGGCTACTTAAGGATCTCTCTTCTTAAGCAAGAAAAGAGAAACCAAATGCTCTGATACCAATGTAATGGAATTTTCCTTAATATGTGAGAGTAGCGGAATTTAATGAGAGTACTTTCAAGAAATGATTTTGTGAGCATAGCGGGTTGACATAATTGAAGTAAGCAACATAATCATAGCAATTAGTCAACTTGGCATAGACAATACTTTTGCAAGAGAGAGAGTTTAGAGAACATGACAATAGTTGAGGACCGGATTTATGTGGAGCCGGTCCCCCTCCAATAGGCATTTGTATTATGATTTCTCCCATTAAGAGAGACTTGTTACAATACATTCTTTGTGTTCCTTGTGACCTAGGTGATGCAATGAAGATGGAAAGCTTCATACATCACAATCATAGCATAACATGAACTTGAAGAAAGCTTTAACTATCCCAAGCCTCAGTCCCAAGACCTCAAACACCTTCGAAGGTGGAGAGAGCTAGCAGGGAATGAGGGTAGGGAAGAGGAAGAAGAAACATTTTGTAGGAGAAAGAATTAGTTCCTCACTTATCATACTCTTGTTGCTAGCATACATAATAGCATAGTAAAGAAGAAGAAGGAGATGGCAAGCTTAAGCATTGAAGCATGGCTCTTGGTTGGATTTGCACTCCATAGCCAAGAGTGTTGGTGTAGGCTCTCAACCTCTACTTGCTTGGAGAAGGAGAGGGAGCACTTGCACTTTTCATAGTACACAATGAGAGTGTTTGTGAGTGTGTGTGGGTGAGTATACCCCCTAATCACCCCCTAGATTGCTTGGGTCGACCCCCCCTTGTAGCTCATGCTTGAAGCTCATTGGACCCCTCCAGGCCTAGCCAATCACAAGCAGGAGCCATTACAAGCAACATGGGTAGCCTTGGGACAAGTGTCCCCCTTTCCCCTTTGAGAGAGAGGACTTGATAAATGCAAAAACAATTAGATAATTCAAGTAATTTATCATTGGAACCCTTTGAAGCCTAGCCAATAGGCTTCAAGCAACACATGAAGGTAACATGGGTAGGGACCTGACATGTGTCCTTGCTGCCTCTTCAAGCTGGGGCTTCCCTTGTGAGTGTGTGAGTGTGTGTTCTCTCTCTAATCCCTAGGAAAAGGGCTCGCCCCTCCTCTTGTAGGGATGCTTTTGACTTTAGGAGCTCAAGCACCTTAGTCATCAAGCATGACAAAGCACTTGGACTAGGGGGTGTTCCCACAAGCATCTCAGGCAAGCATCTCAAGGCACCTCAAGCACCTTAATCATGTAGCAAGTCAAGCACCTCAAGCATGGAGTAAGTCAAGCACCTCAAGCACCTTAATCAAGCACCTCAAGCAGGACAAACACCTCAAGCACGACAAGCACCTCAAGCAGGTCAAGCACCTCGAGCTTGGGCCGGGTTCCCACCTCAAGCTCAGCCCTAGCTTACCTAAGGTCAAAGGACTTTTACACACATTATTGGAGGTCTTCAATGAAGCTAACACTAAGGTCTTATGCTCTATTGGTTAGCCTTGCTCTTTGATAGACCATCTCCCTTTTGGGCCCCTTTACCATTGGCCCCGTGTTGAGATAGATCTATAAGCACATATCTATATCTTAACACTTGTTCCCGTTTATTCTCCCACATTAAGTGATCAATTTAATATGAGAAAATCATTGGGTTGGTTAGATATTAGATTTTATGACATTACCTCTCTCTTGAAATCATAGTCGTCCTCGACTATGAGGTAGAAGAGATAAAGTCTTAGTCATTAGTCAATCGTACTTAGCGGGTAAAGGATCCCTTTTTACGCTACGACATCTTTCCAAGATGGATGACTAATCCATTTGGTGCTTGGGAGACATAGCTGCCGCAAGCATGTCTGCTCTTTAGTCCATTTCATTCTCCCAAAGTAGAGTGACAAATTCTACTTGGTGTTTGAGAGACGTCGTCATCACAAACATGATTTAAGCATGCATACTAGTTAAATTTGTGCACAATTAAAAAGAGGACTAGTCATATAAGACAAAAACATGAGTCATTTAAAAGAAATTTGTACATTTGCTTACTCTAATGTAGCATTGTAAGCATTGACAAGGTTCATACTATCCTTAAGTTGTACTCCTTGCATCCATCTAGCATCTTCAAAAGGATAATTTTTGAACTTAATAAGATATCGTCGGATTATCTTACCATGTTGTAGTACCTTGTCTTCATGCCGAAGGACAACTTCGGGTTGTAGCACCTCTTCTTGGTCTTCAACTTCGGGAGGGTCTTCAATAATTGGTTCAGTTGGTGGCTCTCCTTTGTAGGGCTTAAGCAGGCTTACATGAAAGGCATTGTGTATAAGCCAATGGTTGGGCAACTTGAGTTGAGAAGCCGTCTCATTAATGGGCTTCAAGATTTGGAAAGGACCATAGTATCTTTTTGCTAGTTTAGCATAATACTTTTGATGGCCCGTAGGATTTGTGCCCGTCGTTTGCCTTAATCGAGCCTTAGGAAACTTGAGTAAGACCCAATCATTTTCTTTGAACATTAAGGCTCTTCTATGCTTATCAGCAGCAGCTTTTTGCCTTTGTTGAGAGATGGATATAGCCTCCCTAATCTTTTGAAAAGATTCTTGTAGGTCACGGCTATATACTCATCGGCGGCGAAGATCTTCCCATGTACTTTGAGTAGCAAGGGAATTTTAGGTCTTCCCTCAATGATCTCAAAAGGTGCTTTTCCCGTAGAAGTATGTACAGTATTATTGTAGGCATACTCTACAAGAGGTAAGTACTTTTCCCATTGTGAGCGTTGATCTACTTCGGTAACATAAGTCTTGAGTAGATCAGTATCGTAAGATTGGCTATCTCACTTTGGCCATCCGTTTGTGGGTGATAGGCGAAGAGAAATTCAATCTTGTTCCTAGATTTTCAAAGAGACCTTTCCAAAAATTACTGGTCATTCTAGGATCTCTATCTGACACGATGGATGTGGGTAATCCATGGTGCTTGAAAATCTGAGATATGAAGAGAGTTGCCATTTGGTGGGCCTTAATAGTCTTTTTGACAGGAATGAAATGTGCTTGCTTGCTAAACCTGTCGACTATTGTCCATATTCCTGTATTCCCATGGATAGACTTGGGTAATCCAAAGATGAAATCCATGGATATACTCTCCCATGGTGAATTTGGAATAGGCAATGGCTGGAGTAATCCAGGTTGCTTCCCTCTATCATACTTGGTCTTTTGGCATACTACACATTTTGATACATACTCTTGTATGTCCACTTTCATGGTAGGCCAATAGAAGTACGTCTCTACTCCTCGGAGAGTAGGTTGAATACCTCTATGCCCCGCATATGGAGGAGCATGGGATTCATACATAACCTTCTCACGAAGGGAATGGGTAACACATAGCCTATTGCCGTGGAGAAGATAACCATCCTGCAAGGTGAATGGTTCCTCTTTCTTCCCCAAAGCAAGGGCTGACATTATGTCTCTAAAGTCAGGGTCAGTAGCATACTCATCTATCATAGAGGATAGATCATTGTGAGTAGCTATAGACACCGCATTAACTTTTGGTCGTCGTGAAAGTGCATCGGCAACTTGATTGTGCTATATGGAAATTGAATTGCGAAAGAAAATTTGCCCACCTCATTTGTTTGTCGAAAAGCTTGGTTTGCGTCATGAAATACTTAAGACTTTGGTGGTCGGTTCGTAGGATAAATGGAGTCCCCAATAGGTAGTGCTTCCATGTGTCTAGGGCATGTAGAACAACTAAAAGCTCTTTCTCATAAATTCCCAAGACTCGTTCATCACCATTGAGCCTTCGGCTCTCATATGCTATGGCATGCCCTTCTTGAAGCAAAACCGCTCCAAGGAAATCACCACACGCATCACATTGGACCTCAAATGGCTTTGAGAGATCCGGAAGCACGAGGACTGGTTGGGAAGTAAGCTTCTCTTTGAGTTTTTCAAAAGCATTTTGCTCCTTAGCAGTCCATACAAACTTAACGTTCTTCTTTGTTAAGTCGTGAAGTGGTCCTGCTACTTGAGAGAATTTTGCTATGAAGCGTCTATAGTATGCACACATACCAATAAAGCTTCTTAGCTCATATAGATTCCTTGGGTTAGGCCATGATTTTATTACCTCTAACTTTGATGGATCCATACGAATCCGATCGTGAGAGATAATATGACCTAGATATTGAATCTCTTGAAGGAAGAATTCACTTTTCTTTTGGTTGAGAAAAAGTTTGTTTTCCCTCAAGGCTTGAAAAATCACTTGGAGATGTTGCTTATGTTCCTCCAAAGATTTGGAGTAGATGATGATATCATCAAAGAACACTCCAGTGAATTTACGATATGGTCTAAAAATTTTCTCCATGAGACGATTGAAAGTAGCTGATGCATTAGTCAAGCCAAAAGGCATGACTAGATATTCATAAAGACCAAATGTTGTGCGAAACGCGGTCTTTAGGATATCTTGATCCACTATCCTTATTTGATGATAGCCACTCTTAAGGTCAATCCTACTGAAGTAGGTAGAGCCTTGTAGCTTATCAAACAGATCT
This sequence comes from Adiantum capillus-veneris, assembly GCF_014529385.1. NCBI lineage: Eukaryota > Viridiplantae > Streptophyta > Polypodiopsida > Polypodiales > Pteridaceae > Adiantum > Adiantum capillus-veneris. The sequence goes on from NC_140933.1 coordinate 16,968,862, forward strand.
TCTACCCGAGGCATGGGAAATCTGTTTTTGATAGTGATATGGTTTAGTGCTCGATAGTCCACACACATACGGTATGTACCATCTTTCTTTTGCACTAAAAGGACTGGAGAACAAAAGGGAGAGGAACTAGGCCTCACCATCCCTTTGTCTACCAATTTTTGTACTTGCCTCATAATCTCTACTTGTTGAGCTTGTGAGACTCGATAAGGAGGTTTGTTAGGCGGCGAGCTTCCTGGAAGGAGCTCAATACGATGGTCATCATCCCCTCGTTTTGGAGGTAGGTCCATAGGGATATGATCGATGAACACATCTTTTAGAAAAGTAGACAAGTCTAACTCTTCTTGATTCCTATTTTTTTCATTTGATGAAACATTATTAGCTTTTAGAAACTCTTTGACATAAATTATGTACGCAAAAACTGAGCTCTTCATTGATTTATCAAAAGAAAGAGGATTTACAAGTGGAATAGTGCGACCACGCTCACTAGCATCTATATACATGTTCTTTCCCCTGTAAGTGAAGTAAATCTCCTTTTAGGGAACTTCATGTTGGCAGCCATGCGATCAAACCATGGTGCCCCTAGGATAACATCCTGATGTATGAGAGGAGAGATGAAGAAGTCTTCTTTGTCGACATAGCTTTGGACATGAAGCCTCAACTTCCCAATCAAGGGAGTAACGAAGGCTTGTTGTCCCTTGAAAGCTGCATCAGCGACTACTATATCTCCCATCTCAAAAGCTTGAATGCCCAACTTGGTGGCCAACTCTATTGATATGAAGTTAAGAGTAGAGCCAGGGTCAAACAAGATGAAGGCATCATGCTCTCTTACCTTTCCCCAAGCATAGGAGAGTGATGATCCTTTGCAATGAGCATCCTCTTTTGGAGCTTCGATGGTGGAAGCTCTAGGAGTCTCATTGCGAGTATTCTTCTTGGGGCAAGAACGATAGCCATGTCCTTGCTCTCCACACTTGAAACACGTATGGTCCTTGCGAAAAGCTTCAAGCTCTTCGGAGAGAGAGTTTGTTTTTACCTTTGTAAACTCCCTTCTCCTTGGACCGATTGTTGTTGTTGTTGTTGTTGGAAGTGCCTTGGGAATTATTTTGAGCATTGGATTTCCCCTTTGCATCATTTTTATCTTTGTTTTCCATGGGCTTGACATCACGTCTAGCCCCTTGATGGAAATTGATGCGTGAAGCAACCATGGTGTGGTGGATTACTTCGGTAATAGTACCGGGCCGTTGAGAGTTGATATATTCGGCCATCTCTTCAGGTAATCCCGCGCAGAATTGCTGTCTTTGCTCGGCAAAGTCTATCTTTTGAAAGACAGTAGCTTTGAGATGTAAATCCCAAAACTTGTCTACATACTTGTTGATAGACTCATGAGAGAGAATCTTCAAGCCGCGCCATTCGGTAAGAACTTTATCTTTAGTATCGCTTGGCAGAAATTGCTTCATGATGGAAACTCGTAGAGTTTTCCATGTCTTTGGGGCTTCTCCATTGCCACGAAGGCTAGCCCACCATTGACGAGCTGATTTTTGGAAGTGCATAGCTACATGACGTAGCTTGGAGGACTCTGTGAAGCCCTCGTCCCCAAAGGCCGCATCAAATTGCTGGATGAAGGCCAACACTTTGTCAGTAGCACCAAAGGTGCCATCGTAGGTGAGAAAAGAGATACTCTTTCCTTCCTCCTTGAACTTCTTTAGCTTTTGTGACCTTCGCCATGCAGGAAATGATTTGCGATGTCCTCCCCTCTTGTATTCTCTAGGAGAATAGCCATAACTTTCATCGGAAGAGGAGGAAGGTGAAGAAGAAGGAGAAGAGGGTGACCTCTTCCTAGCTCTTTTCTTCCTTTGTTTCCTCTCTTGCCTTTCAGAGTGATGAGGAGAAGGACTATGGGTTGCTCTTTTCCTCTTGGGAGGAGTAGGCGATCGTCTAGACCGCCTTCTTCGTGGAGCCACATCTTCCGAAGAACTTAGACTTTCATTGCTGTCTTTCTCTTTGGATTCCTCCTCTCGAATGGGAGAGAGTCTTCTTTTGGGGGTCTCTTCTAGAGGCCTCCTAAGCTCTCTCTCCTCTTGGAGAGGAAGGGAAATTCCATAGGCACGAAGTTGTTGAGTAACTTCGGCTTGCAAAGTAGGGTTGCCCATAGCTTGTTGCAACCTAGTCACAAGATAATTCACAAAAATGGGAGCATCATCATTAGCACCTTCATGTGAAAAATCAAATCTATCAATGTTCATTCTACTCTCTTGATTATTGTCAGCCATGTTAACGAAATTTTATGTATGTACTTAGTGTATGCTTTGGCAATTCAAAACCTTAGTTGCCACTCCTCTTAGCCTTTGAAAATTGGCTCTTAAGTATCTACACCCACGGCTCAAAGTGGTTAATTATAGAGAGTAGAGGAGTAGGTCTCACATAGCAGAGTTGCCAAGGGCTAGCACCTTTCGGACTTCTTGTGGCTCAATAATGGTAAAGCCGTAGGCAAGTCTAAAAAGACTCCATTATTAAGTCCAAAGCTCCCGAGGTGTGCACCATCCCCCACATAGTGGGCTTAACAAAACCGATATTAGATCCCAGTTCCACTTACTCTATTATAATTAACAACATCAACCATTTATAGGCTACTTAAGGATCTCTCTTCTTAAGCAAGAAAAGAGAAACCAAATGCTCTGATACCAATGTAATGGAATTTTCCTTAATATGTGAGAGTAGCGGAATTTAATGAGAGTACTTTCAAGAAATGATTTTGTGAGCATAGCGGGTTGACATAATTGAAGTAAGCAACATAATCATAGCAATTAGTCAACTTGGCATAGACAATACTTTTGCAAGAGAGAGAGTTTAGAGAACATGACAATAGTTGAGGACCGGATTTATGTGGAGCCGGTCCCCCCTCCAATAGGCATTTGTATTATGATTTCTCCCATTAAGAGAGACTTGTTACAATACATTCTTTGTGTTCCTTGTGACCTAGGTGATGCAATGAAGATGGAAAGCTTCATACATCACAATCATAGCATAACATGAACTTGAAGAAAGCTTTAACTATCCCAAGCCTCAGTCCCAAGACCTCAAACACCTTCGAAGGTGGAGAGAGCTAGCAGGGAATGAGGGTAGGGAAGAGGAAGAAGAAACATTTTGTAGGAGAAAGAATTAGTTCCTCACTTATCATACTCTTGTTGCTAGCATACATAATAGCATAGTAAAGAAGAAGAAGGAGATGGCAAGCTTAAGCATTGAAGCATGGCTCTTGGTTGGATTTGCACTCCATAGCCAAGAGTGTTGGTGTAGGCTCTCAACCTCTACTTGCTTGGAGAAGGAGAGGGAGCACTTGCACTTTTCATAGTACACAATGAGAGTGTTTGTGAGTGTGTGTGGGTGAGTATACCCCCTAATCACCCCCCTAGATTGCTTGGGTCGACCCCCCCTTGTAGCTCATGCTTGAAGCTCATTGGACCCCTCCAAGCCTAGCCAATCACAAGCAGGAGCCATTACAAGCAACATGGGTAGCCTTGGGACAAGTGTCCCCCTTTCCCCTTTGAGAGAGAGGACTTGATAAATGCAAAAACAATTAGATAATTCAAGTAATTTATCATTGGAACCCTTTGAAGCCTAGCCAATAGGCTTCAAGCAACACATGAAGGTAACATGGGTAGGGACCTGACATGTGTCCTTGCTGCCTCTTCAAGCTGGGGCTTCCCTTGTGAGTGTGAGTGTGTGTTCTCTCTCTAATCCCTAGGAAAAGGGCTCGCCCCTCCTCTTGTAGGGATGCTTTTGACTTTAGGAGCTCAAGCACCTTAGTCATCAAGCATGACAAAGCACTTGGACTAGGGGGTGTTCCCACAAGCATCTCAGGCAAGCATCTCAAGGCACCTCAAGCACCTTAATCATGTAGCAAGTCAAGCACCTCAAGCATGGAGTAAGTCAAGCACCTCAAGCACCTTAATCAAGCACCTCAAGCAGGACAAACACCTCAAGCACGACAAGCACCTCAAGCAGGTCAAGCACCTCGAGCTTGGGCCGGGTTCCCACCTCAAGCTCAGCCCTAGCTTACCTAAGGTCAAAGGACTTTTACACACATTATTGGAGGTCTTCAATGAAGCTAACACTAAGGTCTTATGCTCTATTGGTTAGCCTTGCTCTTTGATAGACCATCTCCCTTTTGGGCCCCTTTACCATTGGCCCCGTGTTGAGATAGATCTATAAGCACATATCTATATCTTAACACTTGTTCCCGTTTATTCTCCCACATTAAGTGATCAATTTAATATGAGAAAATCATTGGGTTGGTTAGATATTAGATTTTATGACATTACCTCTCTCTTGAAATCATAGTCGTCCTCGACTATGAGGTAGAAGAGATAAAGTCTTAGTCATTAGTCAATCGTACTTAGCGGGTAAAGGATCCCTTTTTACGCTACGACATCTTTCCAAGATGGATGACTAATCCATTTGGTGCTTGGGAGACATAGCTGCCGCAAGCATGTCTGCTCTTTAGTCCATTTCATTCTCCCAAAGTAGAGTGACAAATTCTACTTGGTGTTTGAGAGACGTCGTCATCACAAACATGATTTTAAGCATGCATACTAGTTAAATTTGTGCACAATTAAAAAGAGGACTAGTCATATAAGACAAAAACATGAGTCATTTAAAAGAAATTTGTACATTTGCTTACTCTAATGTAGCATTGTAAGCATTGACAAGGTTCATACTATCCTTAAGTTGTACTCCTTGCATCCATCTAGCATCTTCAAAAGGATAATTTTTGAACTTAATAAGATATCGTCGGATTATCTTACCATGTTGTAGTACCTTGTCTTCATGCCGAAGGACAACTTCGGGTTGTAGCACCTCTTCTTGGTCTTCAACTTCGGGAGGGTCTTCAATAATTGGTTCAGTTGGTGGCTCTCCTTTGTAGGGCTTAAGCAGGCTTACATGAAAGGCATTGTGTATAAGCCAATGGTTGGGCAACTTGAGTTGAGAAGCCGTCTCATTAATGGGCTTCAAGATTTGGAAAGGACCATAGTATCTTTTTGCTAGTTTAGCATAATACTTTTGATGGCCCGTAGGATTTGTGCCCGTCGTTTGCCTTAATCGAGCCTTAGGAAACTTGAGTAAGACCCAATCATTTTCTTTGAACATTAAGGCTCTTCTATGCTTATCAGCAGCAGCTTTTTGCCTTTGTTGAGAGATGGATATAGCCTCCCTAATCTTTTGAAAAGATTCTTGTAGGTCACGGCTATACTCATCGGCGGCGAAGATCTTCCCATGTACTTTGAGTAGCAAGGGAATTTTAGGTCTTCCCTCAATGATCTCAAAAGGTGCTTTTCCCGTAGAAGTATGTACAGTATTATTGTAGGCATACTCTACAAGAGGTAAGTACTTTTCCCATTGTGAGCGTTGATCTACTTCGGTAACATAAGTCTTGAGTAGATCAAGTATCGTAAGATTGGCTATCTCACTTTGGCCATCCGTTTGTGGGTGATAGGCCGAAGAGAAATTCAATCTTGTTCCTAGATTTTCAAAGAGACCTTTCCAAAAATTACTGGTCATTCTAGGATCTCTATCTGACACGATGGATGTGGGTAATCCATGGTGCTTGAAAATCTGAGATATGAAGAGAGTTGCCATTTGGTGGGCCTTAATAGTCTTTTTGACAGGAATGAAATGTGCTTGCTTGCTAAACCTGTCGACTATTGTCCATATTCCTGTATTCCCATGGATAGACTTGGGTAATCCAAAGATGAAATCCATGGATATACTCTCCCATGGTGAATTTGGAATAGGCAATGGCTGGAGTAATCCAGGTTGCTTCCCTCTATCATACTTGGTCTTTTGGCATACTACACATTTTGATACATACTCTTGTATGTCCACTTTCATGGTAGGCCAATAGAAGTACGTCTCTACTCCTCGGAGAGTAGGTTGAATACCTCTATGCCCCGCATATGGAGGAGCATGGGATTCATACATAACCTTCTCACGAAGGGAATGGGTAACACATAGCCTATTGCCGTGGAGAAGATAACCATCCTGCAAGGTGAATGGTTCCTCTTTCTTCCCCAAAGCAAGGGCTGACATTATGTCTCTAAAGTCAGGGTCAGTAGCATACTCATCTATCATAGAGGATAGATCATTGTGAGTAGCTATAGACACCGCATTAACTTTTGGTCGTCGTGAAAGTGCATCGGCAACTTGATTGTGCTATATGGAAATTGAATTGCGAAAGAAAATTTGCCCACCTCATTTGTTTGTCGAAAAGCTTGGTTTGCGTCATGAAATACTTAAGACTTTGGTGGTCGGTTCGTAGGATAAATGGAGTCCCCAATAGGTAGTGCTTCCATGTGTCTAGGGCATGTAGAACAACTAAAAGCTCTTTCTCATAAATTCCCAAGACTCGTTCATCACCATTGAGCCTTCGGCTCTCATATGCTATGGCATGCCCTTCTTGAAGCAAAACCGCTCCAAGGAAATCACCACACGCATCACATTGGACCTCAAATGGCTTTGAGAGATCCGGAAGCACGAGGACTGGTTGGGAAGTAAGCTTCTCTTTGAGTTTTTCAAAAGCATTTTGCTCCTTAGCAGTCCATACAAACTTAACGTTCTTCTTTGTTAAGTCGTGAAGTGGTCCTGCTACTTGAGAGAATTTTGCTATGAAGCGTCTATAGTATGCACACATACCAATAAAGCTTCTTAGCTCATATAGATTCCTTGGGTTAGGCCATGATTTTATTACCTCTAACTTTGATGGATCCATACGAATCCGATCGTGAGAGATAATATGACCTAGATATTGAATCTCTTGAAGGAAGAATTCACTTTTCTTTTGGTTGAGAAAAAGTTTGTTTTCCCTCAAGGCTTGAAAAATCACTTGGAGATGTTGCTTATGTTCCTCCAAAGATTTGGAGTAGATGATGATATCATCAAAGAACACTCCAGTGAATTTACGATATGGTCTAAAAATTTTCTCCATGAGACGATTGAAAGTAGCTGATGCATTAGTCAAGCCAAAAGGCATGACTAGATATTCATAAAGACCAAATGTTGTGCGAAACGCGGTCTTTAGGATATCTTGATCCACTATCCTTATTTGATGATAGCCACTCTTAAGGTCAATCCTACTGAAGTAGGTAGAGCCTTGTAGCTTATCAAACAGATCTTCTACCCGAGGCATGGGAAATCTGTTTTTGATAGTGATATGGTTTAGTGCTCGATAGTCCACACACATACGGTATGTACCATCTTTCTTTTGCACTAAAAGGACTGGAGAACAAAAGGGAGAGGAACTAGGCCTCACCATCCCTTTGTCTACCAATTTTTGTACTTGCCTCATAATCTCTACTTGTTGAGCTTGTGAGACTCGATAAGGAGGTTTGTTAGGCGGCGAGCTTCCTGGAAGGAGCTCAATACGATGGTCATCATCCCCTCGTTTTGGAGGTAGGTCCATAGGGATATGATCGATGAACACATCTTTTAGAAAAGTAGACAAGTCTAACTCTTCTTGATTCCTATTTTTTTCATTTGATCCAAAGATGAAATCCATGGATATACTCTCCCATGGTGAATTTGGAATAGGCAATGGCTGGAGTAATCCAGGTTGCTTCCCTCTATCATACTTGGTCTTTTGGCATACTACACATTTTGATACATACTCTTGTATGTCCACTTTCATGGTAGGCCAATAGAAGTACGTCTCTACTCCTCGGAGAGTAGGTTGAATACCTCTATGCCCCGCATATGGAGGAGCATGGGATTCATACATAACCTTCTCACGAAGGGAATGGGTAACACATAGCCTATTGCCGTGGAGAAGATAACCATCCTGCAAGGTGAATGGTTCCTCTTTCTTCCCCAAAGCAAGGGCTGACATTATGTCTCTAAAGTCAGGGTCAGTAGCATACTCATCTATCATAGAGGATAGATCATTGTGAGTAGCTATAGACACCGCATTAACTTTTGGTCGTCGTGAAAGTGCATCGGCAACTTGATTGTGCTATATGGAAATTGAATTGCGAAAGAAACTTTTCCCACCTCATTTGTTTGTCGGAAAGCTTGGTTTGTGTCATGAAATACTTGAGACTTTGGTGGTCGGTTCGTAGGATAAATGGAGTCCCCAATAGGTAGTGCTTCCATGTGTCTAGGGCATGTAGAACAACTAAAAGCTCTTTCTCATAAATTCCCAAGACTCGTTCATCACCATTGAGCCTTCGGCTCTCATATGCTATGGCATGCCCTTCTTGAAGCAAAACCGCTCCAAGGAAATCACCACACGCATCACATTGGACCTCAAATGGCTTTGAGAGATCCGGAAGCACGAGGACTGGTTGGGAAGTAAGCTTCTCTTTGAGTTTTTCAAAAGCATTTTGCTCCTTAGCAGTCCATACAAACTTAACGTTCTTCTTTGTTAAGTTGTGAAGTGGTCTTGCTACTTGAGAGAATTTTGCTATGAAGCGTCTATAGTATGCACACATACCAATAAAGCTTCTTAGCTCATGTAGATTCCTTGGGTTAGGCCATGATTTTATTACCTCTAACTTTGATGGATCCATACGAATCCGATCGTGAGAGATAATATGACCTAGATATTGAATCTCTTGAAGGAAGAATTCACTTTTCTTTTGGTTGAGAAAAAGTTTGTTTTTCCTCAAGGCTTGAAAAATCACTTGGAGATGTTGCTTATGTTCCTCCAAAGATTTGGAGTAGATGATGATATCATCAAAGAACACTCCAGTGAATTTACGATATGGTCTAAAAATTTTCTCCATGAGACGATTGAAAGTAGTTGGTGCATTAGTCAAGCCAAAAGGCATGACTAGATATTCATAAAGACCAAATGTTGTGCGAAATGCGGTCTTTAGGATATCTTGATCAACTATCCTTATTTGATGATAGCCACTCTTAAGGTCAATCCTATTGAAGTAGGTAGAGCCTTGTAGCTTATCAAACAGATCTTCTACCCGAGACGCGGGAAATCTGTTTTTGATAGTGATATGGTTTAGTGCTCGATAGTCCACACACATACGGTATGTACCATCTTTCTTTTGCACTAAAAGGACTGGAGAACAAAAGGGAGAGGAACTAGGCCTCACCATCCCTTTGTCTACCAATTCCTGTACTTGCCTCATAATCTCCTCTTGTTGAGCTTGTGAGACTCGATAAGGAGGTTTGTTAGGCGGTGAGACTCGATAAGGAGGTTTGTCTCATGGTTGGTCCATTTACCCTCGATTGCACACCATTTTTGTGGCCTAATTGATTGTCCCTGTGGAGGTATCCCTTGTCGTGGTCCTCTCATAGGTGGTTTTTGCATATTGTTCATCACGTCGTTCATCCTTTTTAGCATATCTTAAATGGCTGAGAGTGGTGCCACAACAGCGGTTCCCACTTGTGTCGGTTTTGTGGATGTTGTCTTATTGCTTTGGTTATCCTTAGGACATCTTCTTCATTGAAGATCTCACAATTGTCTCCTAGGTCAATAGCATCAGACACACACGCTTCTAGGGTTGTATGCTTTTTACTATAGAGTATAGCATGAAGTTCTTTGTTTAGTAGTCCCTGCAGAAACAAAGATACAAGTCGTTCTTCTGTAGGTATCTCCATCTCTGGGCATCTGGCAATGTATTGTTTCATTTGAGTTGCACAATCCCTAACAGACTCGCCATGTTTTTGTTTAAATCTGTATATTTGAGCTACCGTATTATGTTTGATCCCCGTTTTGGAAGAAGCTGTTACCATATACATGTGGTAGTGATGTGTGTGAACACACTAGGACCACAGGGGAATTTTTTCCCTCTTTAGGAGGTTTTTCCCCCGAGCCTTGTATATACGCCCATCACTTTAGGGCTATCTATCTTTCCATTGCACACTTTTTATTGTGTGCCTTGAGCTTCCTTCGTCTTCTACAAGCTGTGTGTGTTTCTCTGCAACCCTAATTCCAACAATTGGTATCAGAGCAGGTTCTTCCTCGCGAGCTTAATCGCCAGCTGCTCCAGTACATGCCTGCTCACTTTCTCCGATTTCAGTGAGCTTTGGTGAGCGTTCGCAAGTCCACAAATATTTTGGGGCACAGCTTGGTCTGCTCTGATTTTTTATTTGGGCTCATTTCGGCCTCTGTTTTCACTAGAGGCAGTGTTGCACAGGCTATTTTGTCATTTTGCGCAGAATTTCTGGCAGTGCCATTTTCTGCATAATAGGTGCCTTATAGTCTTCTACGGTTTGTGCTATATAGCACGTGTTGTTCCTACTCTATTTCTCCTATTTTCGGGCAGTTTTCACATCAGGTGCAGCATTTACCAAGGCTGACAACAACAACACAGATGTGTTCAAGATGTTTGCTGCTGAGGAGAGGTTGGATAGGGACAACTACCCTATGTGGGCTTATATGATGCAACATGTTCTTGTGTCAAAGGGTGTCTGGAACATTGTCCAGGGCATTGATGTACGTCCTGGTTCTGAGGATGTAGGCACTGTTGAGGATGTTGCAGGTCTTGCTGCAAAGGTTGCTGCTGTTAGAGTTGTTTTGCCTACGGAAGAACAAGCTCATTGGGATGTTAATGATGCGCAAGCTCATTCATTGATTGCGTTTTCTGTGAAGCACACCATTGTTCCTCACATCCGTTTAGCAAAATCTGCAAAACAGGCTTGGGATATTTTGGCTAGTCTTTATGCAAGTCGCAATGAGGCTAAAATTGCTTTGCTGCGTAAAGAGCTGGAGTCAAAGATTATGCATGAGGAAGATGATATGGACACTTTCCTTGCTGGTGTCAAGGATATCAATGAGCAACTTTTTTCTGTAGGTGAAGTCATTTCACAAAGTTTCCTTGTGCAGACTGTTCTTAATGCCTTACTAGATTCTTACCAGACTTTTGCTAGTACTTGGAGACTGATGACCCAAGGAAATACTGAAGTTGTCAAGTTTGATGCATTATGCACATTGCTGTTGCAAGAGTCACTTTCTAGAAAAAATAGGACTAGGTAGTGTGCAGTTGAACAGGCTTTTATTGCTTCTGAAAGAAAGGGTGGTAAGAGTAATGCAGCCACTTCTTATGGTTCTGCTACGAGTGGCAAACATTCTGTTCCTAATGCTTCTGCTGGCAGCAATTCGTCTGGAAATTCTAGTGATAAGGGCAAAAAGAAGATGCATTGCCATTATTGTAAAGCTAATGATCACTTGATCAAGTCGTGTCCTAAGTTGAAGGCCAAAGAGGCTAAGAAGAAAGCGGGTGGTTCCATTGCAAATGCTGGTTCCACTACAAATGCAGCCATTGTTGAGTCTTCTGTGAAAGGATATTGTGATGCTGATGTTGATGCAGAATGGGCTTTTAGCGCAAAGTGTACTTACAATCCTGCTGTCCATGATGCATGCTTGTTAGTTGCTGTAGATTCACATGTGTGGTATTTTGACAGTGGTGCTTCAAAGCACATTACCTCACATTGTGAATTATTTACCTCTCTCGAGTCCGTCCCTCACGGGAATTCTGTCACTTGTGCCAACAATGCCTCTTATCCAGTTCAGGGAGTTGGAAAGATTGTGCTCACTGCTGCTAATGACAGTTCTTTCACACTTGTTGATGCACTTTATGTACCTGGGATCAAGAAGAATCTCTTGTCTGTATCCGCACTCGCTAGACTTGGACTTGTAGTTAAATTTGTGGATGACAGATGTACAGTTCATGATCTTAGTTTTGGTGATGAAATTGTTGCATCTGGCCTTTTGTGCGGTGGGTTGTATAAGCTCACTTTGTATGACAAGTGTGGAAAAAATTTTGCAAATGCTGTTGCAGATTCAAGGGCTATTTCAGATGCAAAACTTTGGCATGCACGTTTTGGTCATCTGAATTTTGCCAGTTTGCTGCGTTTACACAAAATCTGATATGTTGCTTCTTTGCCGCCTCTTGAAGCACCTGTCAAACATGTTTGTGAAGGCTGTATTTTGGGTAAGATGCAGCGTTCTAAGTTTCCAAAGGATGGTTCAGTTCGGGCCACATGCAGGTTGCAGCTTCTGCATAGTGATGTTTGTGGACCCATGCAAACTCCGTCCTTGGGCAATTACCTGTACTTCGTGACTTTCATTGATGATTACTCCAGGCATGCATGGGTATTTCCGCTTAAAGAAAAGTCCGAAGTTTTTATGTGCTTCAAACAATTTCTGGCTATGGCTAAAAATGTCTCGAAATGTACTGTGGGCACCCTCCGTTTCGATTGAGCGGGGGAGTATATGTCTCATGAATTTAATGCATTTCTGGCTAGTCGTGGGATAAAACACCAATGTGCAGTGCCTTATACACCTCAACAAAATGGTGTTGCTGAGAGGAAAAACAGGTCACCGACGGAAATGGCACGATGTATTGTCAAAAGTCAAGCGTTGCCGCAGTCTTTTTGGCTTGAGGCCATCATGTGTGCCACTTATGTACTTAACAGGTGTCCTACGAAAGCTTTGCAGTCTATTACTCCATATGAAGCATGGCATGATAGAAAGCCTTCTATTGAGCAAATGCATGTTTTTGGCTGTTTGGCATATGATTTGGTGCCACAAGTGCAATGCAAAAAATTGGATGATAAGGTTGTCGAATGTATTTTTGTTGGTTATAGTGCTGAAAGCAAAGGTTATAGGTCGTATCATGCGCAAACAAAACATATTCTGGTTTCTCGGGATGTAGTGTTTGTGGAATATTCTGTTCATCCCTTGCTGTCATGTACTAGAGACAGTAATGTAAGCTCACAGGACATTTATGACACTTTGTTGCCTCTTTTCAGTGGTGGAAATACGAATGTAAGTTCTAATGAGGCAAATGTACACCTATGGGGGTTTCTGAAAATGTTCTAGATCAGCCTATTACTGATGCAGATGTACATGATGTACTTGATGAGGAAAGGGCTGAGAATGAGCAGGCTACATGTATGCCAAAATGACTGGTGCACACTTTGCGTGACAGTAAATTGGATGCACCTTTGTCTAGTCGTACTCGTTCAGGCTCTCGCCATGCATCTTATGCATCAGATTGTTATGCTTTGGCTGTGTCTAGCTTACATGATGTTGAGGAGCCTCTGTCTTTTGATGAAGCACAGAATTCAGAAAATTGGATGGCTGCCATGCAATCAGAATATGATGCACTCATAGAAAATGACACATGGACTTTATGTGATTTGCCTCCTCGCAAAAAGGCCATTGGTACGAAGTGGGTTTACAAGTTGAAACACAAGCCGGATGGTGAAAAGGCTTGACTTGTTGCAAAGGGTTATGCACAACAAAAAGGCATAAATTGTGAAGAGACTTTTTCTCCCACTTGTTATATGACTACTGTGCGTTTTCTATGTGCATTGGGAGCTCATTTTGGTTGGGATGTACATCAATCAGACATTGTTACTGCTTTCTTGAATGGTGACATTGTTGGACGGGTACGCCGCGACGGACGTCAGCACAGTGCGAACTCACATAACAAGTAATGTTAGCTAAGGACGAAGCTCGACCCGCAGGCACGTGGAAGCAAGCATAAGGTGTCAACCTACACTCGACCGACTCCTAACTAATTCCTCCAGAGGTCCCTACCAATTGTCTAAGTCACAGTCTTCAAAAGTGCAAAAGAGGAATCTCCGTACAACACTTGCTAGAGCCGAACACCCATCAAACACTTTCAAAACACCATAGAACTTGAAGGAGACCCTACTAATACCTATAGGCCGCTCTCCCTAAGGTCTATAAACCAAAATCACGACCCAAAAGACCCAGTGCAGAAACACATAGGATGTCTGGCCGAAATCTGCAGGTCTTTGTTTCCGACATCTGAAGTGCTTAATGTGTAGCTCTACTCAATGTGAACGCGTAGATATGCTGCAATGCGAAATCAGATAACGTATGCTCACCCAAACAACCGATGAAGCTCATAGAAGGAGCTCCCAAAGCCGGGGACAGTACGCGCGCAATGTTTGTATCGGCTCGTAGCTCTAGTCGCGGGCAACACGTGCACTCTTCCACACTCGATTCCGACCATCGTAGCACACGTAGCGTCAAGACGAAGCTCACAATCTCTCTCACGTACACAGTACGCTCACTCACAGACTTAAACTTGTTTAAAATGACAAAAGGTTTTTCATTAAGGTCAAAAAGTGGTATATATACCTTACAACTTCTCAAACCCTAAAGTTCCAAAATCAACCATCTACTCAATTTAACTATCAAAACTGGGATACAATTTGGAAACTTCTATAAGTCCCAGTGTGAAAAATCCGGTTTTCCTCAATGAATGAATAATTACAAAAATAATAGTCCGCCGAGTAGTTAGATGCCGTGGGGTGTGTCCAACTTCTAACATCCCCCCCCTCCTTGTTCATGTCGTCCACGACATGGCCTTGATCCTTTGCTTCATCTTATGGTCTCCTGCATCTTTAGCAGTGATTCGTACCTTGCATGTAGATTTAGCATTGTTGGGCCAAAGATATTTGTATGCATGGTGAAGAACCATGTGTAGAATGCTTCTTCAAAAGCCTGGAGGTGATAGGATGGTAGAAACATAATTCTTTGATACAACGCATGTATCACCTCCTTGGAAGGCTGACCTGACATATCATAAGCACATCTGTATGTATCCTAGAAGAAGAATATGCTGTCAGTCACCTGGCCCGGCTTGAAGGTCTCGAACACTACTAGGATGGTTCTGCAAATCTTTCTCATCATAATGCAGGTAAGGTCAGGTGAGCCAGTGAACAACTTTATGGCGCCCGTTAGGGTTTTCACCATGTATTGTACACTTATTCTCTCACCTGCTTTCACGCCCGGCAGCTTTGGGTAGTTCAGCCAAGTGGGTTGGCTTCTTTGTAAGATTTCTTGTGCCTTCCACGTCCTAACCTTTGGTAGAGGACAGAAGCTGGGGTTGTCCCTGATATGTTTAGGTGCCTCTACCAAGTGGATTAGGTATTGTGGGTACTTAGTAAGCCAAGCCTTCCTCCACTTTGGTTGAGAATCTACTATGAGCTTAACTCCTTCTGGCCTCGAGGTGTCTGCGTTGTAGAGAGGGACCGTTGGCTCTTCTCTAATTCGCCTGTTTATTGTTGCCGCCTCATATTTCAGCAATGGATATGGGAGAGAGGGTTGAAGCATTCACGTCTGAGATTGCTGGCATCGATTTTCTTAATTGTCATAGATTTGAAAACCCTCTCTTCCCATTCCAAGGCTTCCTTTGTGCTTTCTCTAAGCTCTGCCTCTATTGCTTTATGCAATTTTTCCTCCTCTTCTTGTGTTAGATCTTGTGGCTCTTGAGAGGATCCTGCTGTGATTTCCTCTGGCATGGGTGTGTCCACAGGTTCTGCCACATTGTCGAGGTCGATGCCCTCATTGGCAGCTGGCCCTGAGCTTTCTGCTTCTGCTTGTTGCCGGCCTTTCAACTCCTCAATTTGATTGAGGAGTGTCTGCTTTTCCACTTCGACTTCTCCGCCCATAGTCACGAGGAGGTCATTGAGTTCAGCGTTTACTTTTTCAGCTTCCTCGAGCTTTATCTTTATGCTCTCCAATTCTTCTTGTAGGGCTTTTTGGCTGTCCTCCATTCTGGTTTGCATTGCGATAGAACCTTCAGCCATCATCAACCTCTGCTTCTTCTCGAGAGTCAGCTCCTTCTAGAGTTCTTGCATCTGCTCTTCATATATTTGACTCTCGGAAATGATTTGAGTCGAGCTCATAGCTCTAACTCTAGCGGGTGATGCTTGCAGCCTCTGGATGGTTTGATCTTTGACTTTTAATTGGTACTTGAGCTCAAGGACTTCATCCATGCTTGCTTCTTGTTCTATCTCCGCCTTTTCCTTGGCGTTCCTCATGGCCTCTACTTCTTTAGTTTCTTCTGCTAGCTAGAGCGTCAGATTATCCCGTTCTTTTTCGGCATCTCGCAATGACTTGCTGAGTTGCAGACACTCTTCTTCAGCTTCTTGTAATCTTTTTGCTGCTGCCTCATTTGCTTCTTCCTTTGCTTGGCAGTTTTGTAGAGCCGTTGCCAAGCTGGCCTGGAGTTCAGCTTCTCTCTCTTTTTGTCCTTGGCTTTGTGCCTGTAGAGTATCCCTTTCCATCTTGGTCTTTTCTTCGGTGGCCTTTAAAGTTATCAATTCTTCGTCTAATGCCACAGATTGTGCTCTTATTCCAGCTAGCATTGTCATCACCACGTCCCAATCATTAGAGGGCGGGTGCAGGTCTACCATGTCGGTAGCAATTTCCTTTAGCTCAACTAGCCTGATGCCTGGCATCTGTTCTTTATGCCCTGTCCTCGCCAAGTCGAATGCGACTGTGGCGGCTTCTTCCCTTGTATAGCCTGTAGCTAGAAGGTCCAAAAATGCATAATATGCCTCCTCTAGTTCTTTTTGCTCAGACGTAGGATTGGCCTCTTCTTTGGGCTCAGGTTCTTGCCTTTGCTCTTGCTCCTCAGCCTGGTGTTCTTCTTGATTGTCCTCAGCCTCCTTATCTTCTGGTGGAGGGATGCTAGGAGGTGGTGATGGCTGTGGGTTGGGTTTAGGGCTATCTGGTAAAGCTGCAGGTTTGCCCTTTAAGTCTTTGTTTGCTTTTGTTTTTCTTTCCCTTTCTTGGCTTTCTTGTTCATCTAGCAATGTCTGCCTTATCTGCTCCACTTCTTCCTCGGTGAAAGGGACATGGGGAATGTTTTCCGTTGCAGCATCAAGAATCTCGAAATTCTTGATATAGTCTTCAAAGCGGTCTCTCTGCACTCTTCTGGATGATCCGGACATAGACTCGAGAAATGGATTCCATAATTTGTTTAAATCACCCTTGAGGGCTCTTTCTGCTCGGAAACTCTCCATCAGACTCTCGAGTCTAGCCGCTTTTTGTGATCTTGTCTCTTTGGCCGGCACTTGAGCAGATTCCTTTTTTCCTTTCTTCTGCTCAGGTTGCTCGTCTGCAACTAGCTCTAGCCATCTCTTCAACCTCGTAGCCACCCTTGGTGCTCGTTGTGGCTCGTCTTCTTTGTCTTTCTTTACCCTTAGCCAATAATTCTGAGATGGGGGGTCAGGCCACCTTCCTTTGGCGTGTAGTGCTGCATAAATTACCTTGGTTATCATTTCTCTTGGCACTATGTAGGTTGGCTTTTTGTTGCCCATTTTTACCAAGCTGTCATGTATGTATGCCGCATAGTTGATAATCTTTGGGGTGCCTTTTGTCATTGCCCAAGTAAACGTTGTGGAAATTGCACCTGGCGGCATCCTGCACTTCTGTGGCCTCTTCGTGCACATTTGGAAGTACTGGTTGTACAATTGGCTCATGATCGCCACCTTTGGGTTGTCAATGTCTTCAAAGGTGTAATTGGCCTTTTTCTCTTTGTACACCTTGACTTCATCCCTTCGTTTTGTCACACTGTCTCCCTGATTGGAGAGATCTAGTGCATGGGCTACAACCCGCTCCGTGATAATGATCTCTGTATCGGGTCTGCCGTGCAAATCTGTCACCTTGGCCACTCCATCCTCTTTTATGCTTGTTACAAACTCCCATACTCTTTTGACGTCCACCCCTACTGGTATTGCTTCGAAATAGTTATGGAGGTCAATTTTCTCCAAGTAGCCGGCCATTTTGCTTCGGACAAATTCATTGAGCTCACTTGGCAGCATTGGCAGCTCTATTACATTGCCTTCATTGTCTTTGAACACCCCCTGGTAGATCTTTAGGTCGTTTGACTCTAACAGATCTTCCTGTATCCAGGTGTTGGTGGGCTTTAGTGTTCCCTCTGGAATGACAAAAGGGTCCACCTCGTCTAGATAATCTTTGATTGTCATTCTCTTCTTCCTTGCCGGTGACTTCGAGGCTGCCATAGATCCTGTTGCACTTAGCAGTCCAAAGTTAGCGTTTTTTTTTCATATCAGCTGCTTAATTGAGTTTTACTTATCCAAATGACTTGAAAATTGAAATTATAGCTTAAAAGGAACTTGTGAAGCTGTGCATGTGCTCACAGTGCAAATCTAGCCAAAAATTTCCATCTAGACATCCTACGCGTAGGATGTCTTTTTCTTCAGAATTGGTTCATACTTGACATGCAGGTAGTGTCAGGCTCATGGAACATGGTTATAAGCTTGGATTTGAATTTGGATGTTAAAAAGTGGATTTTTGGGCTGATTTAGGCTTTAGGTCACAATTTGGGTAGATTCTCCATCATGGGTAGCAATTGATGTCCAAATGGGTTGAAAATTGGTATACGGGCCCAATGCATCATGGTATTGGCTCCTATGATGTCATTTCTTGCACAGAAGGATAAATTTATGCTGAAGACATCCTACGCGTAGGATGTCTTTTTCATCAGAATTGCATGAGACTTGTTCCGTGGGTTGTCCTTGGCCTATGGAACATGGCCATGTTCTTGGATTTGAATTTGGATAAGATTTGATGCCTGTAGGGCTCGGTGAGGTGTTTTTGGGCTTAGAAAAGTGTATCTTGAAGGTGTTGGGGGTCAAAAGTGATTAGAATGGCTTCAAACTTGACATATGGGCTCTTGCAGATGAGGTAATTAAATCTGGAATGACAAAACTTCCCTTCCATGCCAAAAAGGTACATTAGACATCCTACACGTAGGATGTCTAATTCATCATTTTTACTCCCTGACCACACAGATGGTTTGCTGATGTGTATGTGAATGTGTTGTGCAAGTTTCATGAGATTTGGACAAGATTTGGTAGGTCAATGGCCCATTTTTGCCTCTATGCCCTAACTTTGCATTTTTCCATGCATATGAGGTCAAATCTGGTCCAAATGTGATGAAACTTGGTGTAGGGCTTGTAAATGTCATTCAGAACATATGCATGACAAAAATTGTTGGGTTTTGTGCCAAAAAGTGCCTTTGAGACATCCTACTCGTAGGATGTCTCCTGATGATTTTTTCAGTGTTAGTGCTCCTAGTGCTTGCCCTTTGCCCCCCTAAGTCCCTTTTGAGCCTAATTTCAACAAAAAAGTCAAATGGATAGAGTATAACTCCCTGTGTGGACTTCAGAGCCTCCGAGCCGTTTTCTGACTTTTGGAGTGCTTTTTGGTGATGAAATTTCTCAATGTTGGTCTCCATAGCTTCCCAATCCCTTGGGGATCCTTGCCGTATGGTTTTTGTCGACTTTGGCTTCACCGGAGCTTCATTTGGCAATTTGTCGCTCTAGAAGCACCCGTGGTTGTGTTTACATACCTTTGATGATTTGTGGTGGTCTACCACCATAGGACTTGGTTGTTGATGGTCTAGGAAAGCCGCTCGTGAAGTTTGGTGGCAAACGGACATTTGGTTTGGCCGCAAGTGCATTTTGACGCTTTGTGTGTCTGATGCCGTTTCTGAGGTTTAGTGCCGCTTCGGGTCACTTTTTGGTCATGCGGATCATATGGACTTGTCGAGATGCTCCTACCCATAAATTTTGGTAGCATTTGGTCGCCGATTTTTCGATTTCCCATTTGGTGGCCTCTTGCGGGTTTCTGGGAATTAGGGTTTTTCCCGATGGTTTACCACTGCCTTTGGCTATCTAGGACTGGTCTCCTAGACTAGGGTAAGCTGACGATGAAGTCTTGTTGCTTTCGGGTTAGCCGTTAGGCCGCCGTCTCTAATTGTAGGTCTCTACCGCTCGCTTTGTGTGTGACCTCTACGCTAGTTTTCGTGACATAATGACAAACATGCGCGAAAAGCTCAAGGTGGTGAGCCTACCTCTCATGTGTGGAGCTAGTTGGGTAGACGTGTGTGTCGTAGAAGCTGCTGGAAGGTCGATCCGCTCTAGGTGGCAGAAGCTCTCTCCACAAAGTCAATAGTGAGAATGAGCTAAAAATGGGGTGAAAAATTCTTATAATGGAGGTCCCCGAACCACTTTTCATGAAATTTGACATGTGCTCCTATCTTCTTGCGAGATGTAGTTTAGGCTCAAAAATTTCTTGATTTGGACTCCATTTGCTCAGTTTACCAGAAATTTGTCATTTCGGTCAAAACCTGGCCAAAACATGCTTTCCGTTCCAGTCTCATAATTGCACCCCCACTGTACCATAGGTTGTCCTTTAGTCACTGGTCATCCCCATATTTTTTGTTTTTCATTATGACTGTTTTTCACCTGCTTTTTGTATTTTTGAAGTTTTTCTGCCGAAAATTAGCAAAATTAAAAGGAAAATAGAAAATCAAACCCAAAAAATTCCCAAAAATCATAATAGATCACAAACATCACCGCAACACATTATATACACTCACATGCAATTTTCATGGCCGGATTTCTCCGTTTTTCCAATATTTTGCCTGAAAAATGGCTATTTCTACTTATACACACACATCTAGGGGCTTGATTTGGCGTTTGGCCCCCTATACCTGTAGCTTCATGCTGTATAAGGGCATATATACTTGGGTTACTCCAGAAAATTCCGCAATCAAACGTCAACCCTTAAAATAGTCGAAAATCATGCCCCCTTTTTTTCTTTTTTCTTTTTGGTTCCGCCTTGAGAATGCCTCCCCCCCGCCTAGTCGGAGTCCTCCCAGATGACAAGGTTTTGCCTCGGAGTATGTGCCGTGCATAAGTTGAAAAAGTTGTGCTAATGCCTGGCCGATTAATGTGGCCCTATTTTATGCATACTAGGTCAGTGCATGGAAAAATTAATGCTGTGCAAGAGAAGGGAATAAGCAAGATGCTTATTGGCATTCGCTGTCGAGGCTTCCTGCTTTCTTTGCAAGTAGCAGCTGTAACTCTACTGCTCTCTATTTAATTGTCTTTTTGGCAAGAGGCAATTGCTTTTCCGACACGGTGGATGGAGTCGTAGCTGTTTCTGAGGATATAATTGGCTGGGATGTGATAGCTATGGGCCTTATGGCCTTGGCTTTCCATTGGTAGTTTGGTGCTGCCGACTTTTGTAGATGGTTTGGCACTTTCTTGTTTGCCACTGGTTTGTCTGTCTCATCGGCATCCACATATATCAGTTCTCCTTGTTGACCTGCAGATGTCTGCTTTCCATTGTTGCTTGTACCTAGGGATTTTTTTTGGCTTTTGCTTTGGTATCCAAATGTGAGTGACAGTTTGGTTATGGCTAAGCAGTTTCTTTGGGATCCATATCTGTTTTATGACCTTGGTTTTGGGTTGCACCATCTGCTTTGTTGGAATCCGGTTGTTACATTGTTTTTTGTCCGCCATTGCATTTCTATCCTTCCGCATCCATACTCGTTTACCTTGTTTTGGTAGCCTAGATTTTTGCATTGTGGCCAGTGACTTCAGCTGTCTGTGATTAGCATGGTTGGCTTTTACCTGGTTGTTGGTCTCGGGTTTCCTGGTGGTCTTTGATGGTATTTGTTCTTTTGTCTCTGTTGCCAATGATTGCATGGCTTGCAGTTGATCATGATGGTATTTCTGAGCAAAAGCTATCACCTGTTGTTCATGTTCGTGCTGAATTTTGACCACCTGTGTTTTCCATTCTATCTGGACATTGTATGCTTTTTTCCAAGGTTGCCCTAGCATCATTGGGTGTTGTGTGTTTTCATCTGTCACCACATAGAATTTGTGTGGGTAAATATATTGATGTAGCTGTACATGCAATATAGTCCATCCTAATGTTTTCAATGGGTGTGATGTGCTACTTTCCAGCACTTGGGGGGTAGGATGAAGTTGATCTGTGACTTTGAACTGTTGGTATTATCCGTAAGAGATCAAATTTGCTTGAGCACTCGAATCAAGCAAGGCTGTTGATTCAACTTGATTGTTGCCCACTTTGACTGAAATTATTGGCTCTACTATTTCCTTCTCCAAGTTCATCAGTCGAATGGCATTGATTCTCAATGGTGGTTTACTTTGTTGTTGTTGTCGCAGAAGCCGTCTTTTTGTTATGCATTCTTGTGCTTCGGCTTGAGCTTCCTTTCGTACTCTCTCTTTTTCCTTCATTCTTTGCTTTCCTTGATGAATTTGTTGGAGCATCTCCTATGTGAGGGGTAGAAGATATCTCCTTAGTCGACACCCACTAATCCAGTTTGGCATTTCTTCACCTGCTAATGTAGCAAGCTTGACAGCTCCACTTTGTGATAGATCATGAATCACAAATGGTCCCATCCCTCGCTTTTTAAGTTTCTTGGCATGGTTCTTCAAGGTATAAACAAGTACGTAATCACCTGTTTTGAACTCTTTGGTACGCACATGTTTGTCAAAAAATTCCTTTTGTCTTCTCTTTTAGCATAGATTGAAGCGACAGCTCGTAAGCGGAGTTCATCTAGCTTTTCAAGATCATTAATTCTTGAAGAGAGTTCATGCCCTGTCCATTCCAAGCTTGTTTCTACTCGTAGAGTTGGGATTAAAAACTCTATAGATAGTATAACATTTAGCCCAAACACCATGTTGTATGGTGTTGTTCCTATTGATGTTTTGTAAGCTACCCTGTATGTCCATAGTGTTGAGTGTAGCTGTTGATCCCAATCGGTTCTTGATGCTGACACTATTTTAGTGAGAACCGTGCATAGTGTTTTATTTGTGGCCTCAGCTTGCCCATTGGCCTGTGGATGGTATGGTGCTGATTTCCTATGTATGACCATGAATTCCTCTAGTAGATATTCAATGACTTCATTGAGGAAGTGTGTTCCACGGTCACTGACAATTTCTATTGGTAACCCGTAACGTACAAAAACATTCTCATACAAAAATTGAGCTGTGGTGCGGCATCAGCTTTTTGTGTTGCTTTGGCTTCGACCCATTTTGTGAGATAGTCCGTAGCCACAATGATATATTGGGTATGGGTGCGATATGCAGGGGGTGATATAGGTCCCACAAAATCAATGCCCCATTTTGCAAATGCTCTTGCCCCCATCATTGGTCGTAATGGCATTTCATCTCTTTTTATTGGTATCTTGGTGCATTGACATGCATCACAACGATTTACAAACTCATCGGCATCCATGTGCAATGTAGGCCACCAAATTCCTACGGTTAAGATAATTTTTGCTGTCTTATCGCCCGAAAAATGGCCTCCACTTACTCCGCTATGTGCATGTTCTAGAATTAGCAGGTATTCGCTTTCACTTGCACAGATTCTAAGTTGATTGTCCTTTCCCCCCTTATAGAGTTGATTTCCAATTAACTGAAATTCACGAGCTTCCAGCTCTATAGCTTTTTCCCGTGCTGTTGTAATGTTCTCAGGGAACGTTCTAGTGGTTATGAAGTCAATGATATATTGACTCCATGCAGGTGCTATGTTCACCCAAAACAAAGTTGCGTGATCCACTGGTCGTTTGGCACTACATACTGTACAATTGGTGACATAAGAATGTGTATCCGCATACATAG
Organism: Adiantum capillus-veneris; assembly: GCF_014529385.1. NCBI lineage: Eukaryota > Viridiplantae > Streptophyta > Polypodiopsida > Polypodiales > Pteridaceae > Adiantum > Adiantum capillus-veneris. Next base: position 16,992,103 of record NC_140933.1, read on the forward strand.
TTGGCCAATAAACCCCCAACTGTTTCAGTCTCTGGTGTGTTTTCACTGTCGAACAATGAAATGCACAACCTTGGACATGTGCCTCTTCAAGGTAGCACTCGAATTCTTCCGGATTTATACATAATCGTAGGATTAGGTCAGATTCAAGATGATACAGCCGTCCTGCTATCAACTGGAAGTTTTTTGTTTGTCAAATTGTTTACTGTTTGGATCTACTTCCTGTATTATCAAACTCACTTCCAAAGGAGAGAATGCTAACTATTTCCTGAGACCATTTGGGTACCATTTCAATGTTGAAAAGATAAGCATCTGGTATGTCATCATCTACCCCTTGAGGAGCTTCCCCGTTGTGTATTCTTGAAAGATGATCAGCTCACAGATGGGTTTTACCCTTCTTGACCACCACTGTGAAGTCAAATTCTAGCAATATAATAAACCAGCGTACGATTCTCCCTGTATTGCAAGGTGTATTTACTAGGTACAAAAGAGCTTGATGATCTGTGAAGAACACAAATTTGTTTGCAAGCAAATAATGCCGAAATTTCTTCACCGCATAAATCATTCCTAACCCTTCCCTCTCGGTGGTTGTGTAGTTCTTTTCTGCACTGTTTAATTGTCGGCTCGCATAGCAAACCGGAAAATCCATTTTTCCGTCTCCAGGTTGAGCTAGACTACTTCCAATGGCATATGCTGAAGAATCAATGTGCACATGGAATATCTTTTCCCAATCTGGTGCCTTTAGTACAGGTGCTGATATAAGGTTTTACTTCAGCCTTTGGAATGAGGTTTCACACTCCTTGGTCCATTCGAAATTGACTAGCAAATGATGCAGAGGTTGTGCGATAACCGCATACATGTATATGAATCTTCGATAATATCCGCAGTGCCCCATGAAGGATTGTACTTGTTTCGCATTAGTAGGCATGGGCAGGTCTACAATGACTTTGACTTTGTCTAGGTCTGTGGTTATGCCGTTTCTTGAGACAATGTGTTCTAAGATTCGTCCTTGCTTAACCATAAATACACACTTTTCTGGGTTCAGACAGATTCGATATGTTCTGCACTTTTCAAAGACCTTTTGCAAATGGTCAATATGTTCCTCTCGCAGAAGAGAGTGTACACACAGGTCATCCATGTAAATTTCTAAGAATATTCTTAGGTATTCCTTGAAAGCGTGAGTCATTAACCTCTGGAAAGTGGCTGGTGCATTTGTTAAGCCAAATGGCATAACTCGATATGCATAAATCCCCCATTCTGTGGCAAACGCTGTTTTGTGTTGATCCTCCCTTGCTATTGCCAGTTGGTTGTATCCTGAAAACCCATCCAGAAAGGAATAAGCCCGTTTCCCGGCCACTCTCTCAAGGACATGTTCTGTAATTGGCAAGGGATAATTATCCCTTATGGTTGTTGCATTCACCTTTTTGAGGTTTACACACACCCGCAGTTTTTCATTCTTCTTGGGATCTACCACAATGGGTGACACCCAATCTGTATGTTCAATCTCATAGATGAACTCCGCTTCCATCAGTTTATCAATCTCTTCTTTGATTCGTTTGGCAAATGTGTCATTATATGTATAAGGAAGTTGTTTGCTAGGTTTTGCATCTGATTTCAAAGGAACTGTATGTTGGCATATCAACGGATCAACTCCTTTGAGGTCTTTATAGGACCAAGCGAACACATCTTTATACTTCGTGAGAAGTTGTGTTAGCTGTGCTTCCTCCTTAGGCTCTAAATCGTTAACTATATAGACCGGCTGAGATTTTTCACCTGGTTTTGCGAGGTCTATTCTCTTTGCATTTTCAGGACCATCGTAAGATTCTTGGTTGGTCCTCTCCCTGATCGGTGGTGTCAGGATGATTTTTCTATCTTGGATAGTAAATTTCCGATAGTGTGCTGGTACGTTCATGTTGCCCTTTTCTGACTCCCCTTTACCATCAATATCTTCTTCAGTAGTCCATATTTCTCTCAAAGACCTTTTCAGTTCTTGGTATTTCTGTTTACGCTCCAGTTTGGTCCACTCTTGGTCTTTTGTTGTTTCTTTTTTTTGATTTTTCAGATTTTTGTGATTTTGTTTCGGTTTTAACTTTTCTTACCTATTTTATTTCTTCTCGCGTTCGTTCTTTTCGATTTTCTGAGAAATTTTTTGATATTTGATCCTTCACACAATTATCTGCTTTTACAAGCATCAAATAGTGAGTTTTACCTTTTATCCTGGGCATCAGGTTCTCTCTCGCTTTCCTTCCTGCTCTTTTCCTCCTATAGCGTTCTTGGCGTCTAGGGTATTGATTAGCAAAATCATAAAACTTGATATTCCCGGCTTCATTCCCATGCTCACTTGAGGTGTCTGAACACTCATTATCTGCCTCATCATTTACTTCCAATTGTTCAGAGGAGTTGTAAAACTCTTCTTGTTCTGAAGGTTCTACCGTCTCTTTCTTTGGTATAACACTTACCATGTAATAGGGTAGCACGTCGTAGCCATCCTTATCGCAAAATTTTGTTGTTGGACTGTCGGTAATGGTACATACATCTAATGTTGCCAGTATGTGTTCCCATTCTAGAGGTTCCAAGGCATCTTCAGGGAAAGGTTCCGGAATATACTCCTTATCCTCAATTGCTCTTTCTAAGACGCATTCCTCTTTTCTTAAGCTTCCACAATGTGAAGCTCCACACATCCATAGCTCTTTTGGTTGCCCTAACCATGTTGGTAGTTCTGATCTTGCTATTGTAGCCGAATCAAACTCTTCCACTGGTGTTTGGTTTACATCTTTGTAACTATGGTCTTTCAGGTGTATTTTAGTTGTCGTCTCGCTATGTCTGAGGTATATGTGGTCATAACCCCAATCTTGGACCATCTTCAGTTGTCGCATGAATGGTCATCCCAAGGTTATCTCATAATTGTTCTTTTTGTCAAAATCGACTATTGCAAATGTATGCTCGTACTCGATTCCATACGAAGTGACAATTAGTTTTCCTAAGAGTCCTAGAGGCTTCTCCATGAACCCATCTGCCAACTGCAGCTTCATTCTAGTAGCCCTCAAAGCTGGTTTTCCCCATTTTTTCCAGATTTCCTTGGTGGCGATAGCAACTCTTGCTCCACTGTCAAGAATAGCTTTGGAAACTACTCCTTGGAATTCTACCGGTAGCGTCGTGTTTCCGTCTTCTCCCTCCCAATATTCTCTAACCTTATTCAATGGTACCGGCCTAGTGTTTAGGTTAGTCCTGTCTAACTCCCTGATTTCTTCTTGTAGCTTCAAGGTGGGGTCTTTCACTCCAATTTTTTCTAGGCATTTTCCTACTATGGTCCACATGTTTGGCCTTAACCTTAGGAGTTCTGCTAACGTGATTGTGCATGCCACCGAGGTGGATAACAGCTCAATCAATCCTTGTGAATCCATCACCTTGTTAGAAGAAAGTCTTTGAGATGGGATTGCTCTCACTTCCGACTTAGCTTCATATTCTCCCAGGTAAGAGGGTAAAGTTCTCAAAGAGTCTGGTTGGATGTGCCCCGAACTAATAGATCCTTGGTCTCCCCCTTGTGAATGTATCTCAAAGTTCACTTGTGATCTTGCCTCGAATTCTTCAATAGGAGGTAAGATCATGTTCTTTTCTTTTATCGTGCTATTCATGTGGTGACTCATCCTATTAGCCTCGTTGGCCTCCCTGATTTGCTTCCACAGATCATCTAGACCATTACCGTCCTTTCCCATTTCTGCCAATATTGTAGGATGGACCCCGTCACTTGCCTCATCGGTGGTATTTGGCACTATGATAGGCTCTCCTCTGAACTCATAATCATTAGTGAGTCTTTCCTTTTTTTCTTCATGTTTCTCTAACGTTGGTTGGATAGGGGTTGGAGCTGGTGCGTCATGACAATTTGCCGGTTTACCCAACGGGTCTTCCATCAATGATTGAGCCGTCTCGATCATCTTTTTACACATATTCAACCTTTGTTTTTCTATTTCTGCATATGGATAAGTCATCCACCTTTGCTCCTGGGTTTGGTTTTTTTTAATTCAAGCTTCATAAGCTTTTAAAAGCGCATCTAGCTGCTCGTTTACCTTGTCTGCCAGTACAGATCCTCCTGATCCTGCACTTTTGGGCTCTGCTATTTCCTTGGGTGCTATGGATTCTGTGGTGTGTGAGCTTAAGCTAGCTAGATCTTCTAACCTCTCCAATCTATTCTTTGTATGTTTCAACTCATCGGATAGGGCTGTTTGCTCTAGTTCTTTCCTGGCTTTCCTTCGCGCCTTTCTCGCTTTCCAAGTGCTTCTCTGATTTTTCGTTTCTGAACCTTGAGCATCTATTTTTGGTTCTTCTATTATGGGTTCGTTCGTCGTTCTTTGGGCTTGTGCTCGTGTTACCGCCTGAATAGGTATGATTATTTCATTTTTCGATCCTCCACTGGAAGGTACTGTTTCCAACAGGTTCAAGGTAGTTTTTGCTCCTTTGCTCGGGTTTTTAGGGCAATCTGGAATCAAATGAGTAATTCCACATTCTGGGCAATACACATTGACTCTAATGATTTCATCATGAGGACAATCTCTCAGCCAATGGTCTCCGCCACACTTGTAACAGGGTCCCTTGGGTTGTTGAGGTGCTCCTTGAGCCCCTCTTTGCTGGAAGCCTGTCTTTGTCCACCCATGCCTCCATTGGCTATGAACAACAATGTTCGTTCATCTAAGCTATATCTTCCTTTGCCTGTGGGCTGTGCAGCAGTTGGTGGTCCTTGATTCCCTATCATGCTCCATGGTTCTGGTGTCGAGGGTTCTTCCGGTGGATAATAGACAGGGTTTGCCGCATATCCATTGGGATCTTCATAATATGCATGCATAGGCACCAAAGCCTTTTCCTCTGATTCAGTTACCGTTGGTGTGTATCTTATACTAACTGGTCGTAAACCTGGTAGGGGTGGTTGTTGCCCCAACACCAGTTGTGGTCTTTCTACACCTACATGTCCTGGTAAGTTGCCTGCTTGATATCTAGGCATCGGTGGAACTTGAGGGGAAGCTACAGGAGCTTGGGGAGCATAAGGCCTCTCCCTCACATCTCCCTTGTTATAGTAACATTCCTCGGTCCCATGGTTTGTCCATTTTTGTTCAATACCACACCACTTGGGCTGTTTAGCCTGGGGTTTGGCGTACAAGTTGATCTTTTTTAGCACTTCATCTACGAGCTGCTCCTGGTTTACCGCTATTTCTCCTTTTAGTGTTGTCTTGCTCCCACTTTGCTATGAAGATGAATCGTCATCAAGGTCCTTGAACTCCCCTTCTTTGTAGACCGCACAATTGTTCACAAGGTACAGAGCCTCCTTGGTCAACTCATTCAACATCGTGCTCCTCTTCATATGTAGGTCTTTCTGGAGATCTTCATTCCTTAGTCCTTGGATGAATATCAGCATAAGTCTGGACTGAGTTGGCAGTTCTTCAACAGGACAGAACTTAACATATCTTTTTAGTCTTAGGGCTGCCTTCCGTACAGATTCTCCATCTTTTTTTTTGAATTTATGGATTTGTGAGACGGTATTATGAGCTATTCCCCTTTGAGAGAATTCCTCAATAAACTCGTCAAACACTTCCTCCATCGACTCAAAGTCTCTACGCTCCACAGAGTCAAACCAAGTTGCAGCATCATCCTCTAGGGTTAGTCCAAACCCTGCAAATTGGGTAGGAAAGTCTAACACCTCTTTGGCTCTAATTACACGCACAAAGGCTGCTACATGATCTCTTGGGACTCTATTCCCTGTGTATTTCTTGTTTACCCATTTTTGCACTTGAGAAGGTATAATTCTGCGATGGTCTACAAACCTCATCATTGGATCACCCCGTCCAAATCTATACACCTCCTCAGGCCTTCTGTAATAGGCTGGTTCCTCTCCCAACGGTGCTCCTAAGCCATAATTTCTAACGGTTCTCGCTGGAGGTGGTTCTTCTCTTCGAACTCGTTCGATGGGTGGTCCTCCAAGCTCGGTCGACCCTTGTGTCTTTGGCTTACTCTCTGCTTGATACCTTGAATAGTGTGGCGGTTCTCGAAAATCCCTTAGCCCTCGTGCGGCTTGATAACCATCTTGGTTTCGGTCTGGTTCCATTGTTGCACTCTGTCGAAGCCATGCCTGCAATGATGGCTGGTTTGCTGGTTGGTCTTGGTTGTTGAATGCTTGCTGTCTGGTGGAATGTGAGGTAGTGTCATACTCATCTGAAAATGGATTCGTTGACTTGCTTGGGATGTGGATGGCTCTCGGAATTTCCTCAAGGGCATATGCTGTTGCTCTTGGACCTGTTGCTCTTTCTACTTCCTCTGGGAGAATACGTTGGTATTCTCGCCCGTATCTATCAACAAAAACTATGGCCTTCCCCGTAGCAGTTTCATAAGAGAATAAGTAAAGAACCTTGTCTTTGTTTAGTTCATTTATGTATGGTTCTTTGTTGCGAAAGTAAGAGACAATACCCTCACTCTCGTGTTTGTAGATTCCCACATTCTCGTTATAAGTTGGAATCCTGATTGTTTTCTTATCGTACATAAAAATAGCTCTGTTCCGATCAATGTTTGGTGGCGGCTCTTGAGTTTCTGAAACCATGTTCCCTTTAGCCACGTTATCTCCATATCTGTTGTAATCTTCAGGGTTGCTAACTATTAAATAGTGGTTCCCCTTTTTGTCTCGGAATCTATGTCCATCATCATACACGCGGATTATCTCCAATCTTTGTGCGGGCCTCTCTTCGATACAAATGCACTTGCGGCCTCGATAGTCAGAATAGACTAGGGCTCCTCTTGAGTTGTTCCCTCTAAGAAGATCACCGTAAGCCTGGAATCATTCATAGGATTTTGGGAGGTGCTTCCTTCTCGCATAGGTCCGTCATAGGTGAAACCTCATGGCTGTTGACTACCCATCATGAAGAAAGATTTGTCTGACGAAGTGTCAGTATCACTACCTTCCTCAATAATTGGTGCTAGCGGATCTAGCCTGACCTGAGTTACACTCTCTTCGGTGGACACTAAGCTACCTTGGTCACCTGTCACCTTCTGGTCTCTAACAATGTATCTTCCTGATCTTAAATTCATCAAACTTATCAATGCAATTTAGCATAAATTCAACCACTCACCTGGCAGCGGGTCAGTTTCTGCACAACTTCTTGCTTTGTTGCTGAATATACCTGTACACAAGCGTTTTAATTTTGGCAATTGAATCAAAGCATTTATCTTCTAGAGGTTATCTTAGTAATGATTGGTATAACTAGAGAGTTAATCTCAACCACTACTGTATTTTATACACTGCTGATGCTCTGGATTAGGTTGCTAATCTGAAACAGTACTTCCTTCTGATGTTGGCCAATTTACGCGAAAAAGTCTGAATTTAGTCTCTGCTTTGTCAAATGGGCAACCAAGGTCCAAATTCACTTCTGAAAGAAGTTCTAGAACCCTTAAGCCAAATGGAACCTCACTGTCTAGGCCAGGTCAAATTTTCTCTGCAGTCTGCCTCAATAGACATCCTACGCGTAGGATGTCTCCTGCTGTATTTTGCCTGGATTTTTGCACTGTTGTTTCCCCTTGTTGTGCTGAGCTTACATCTGCTTTTACTTTTTGATTTGGACTTCTATAAGCTGGTCAATGAGTCAGGAATCTGTTCCGACGGTCTGTTGATGGTATTGTTCAGTCTAATCAACTCCAATTTGGACCAAAATTGACTAGCAGGCTTGCCTTAGGCCATATAACACCTTACAATGCTCAAAGTCAAATTCTGGCTTTAATTGCTTGCATTAGACATCCTAGGCGTAGGATGTTTTTTTCTTCAGAATGGCTTCAAACTAAAGGCTCAAGCTCCCCTTGAGTTGCTGATCACCTTGGTATAGTCAGATTTCAGTTTGGAGTCCCAAATCATTCAGAAGACATCCTACGCGTAGGATGTCTTTTTGGCCTATTTGACCCCAGATTTGTTCCACAGCTTCCCCTTGATGTCAGTATCCCAGTGGTATGCTTAGATTTTGATTTGGATGTCAAAAGTCTCAAACTTCAGCTGTTTTTGTTTTTTCAGTCAAAAGTGCTAAAGTCCACTTTGAACCCAATTTTCTTACCCAAATGAGGTGAACCCCTTTCAGTCACTCAATATATCATGCAAGGCACACTCATGCAGCCATCTTATGGTTTTAGTCTCAAGTTAATGTTTTGGCACTATTTGGGTAGGATGTCTAGTAATTTCAGTCTATCTGGCCTTATCCTGTCAAGAGATGGCCAAATTTCCACTTTCCAGTTGAAATTAGGGTAAACCCTTCCTTTTGAACACACTGGTCAACTCAAAATCCCAAAATTCCTTCCAGATTGGCCTGTAGACATCCTACGCGTAGGATGTCTCTTGGCTTAAAATTAAAATTTTTTCTGACAGGAATGCCCCTGATGCTCTATAGACCTATCAGAAACACTCACAGTAACTTTTGGACTTCAATTAGGCTTTCGACCACACTTTTGCGTCTTTTTGCGTCTTTTAAAAACTTGTAATGATTCTACCAAGCAAGTGTACATGCATGAAATGCTCTAGATCTGAATCATGATGTCCTACTTACTCTACTCCTACCTATCATGAAGAAATGGTGATAATCGTGTTTTTGGTTGCTTTTTGGCCTCTCCGGACTCTCACGCTCTCCTCTCACCGCTTCTACCACTCCAACTCCTACTCTAGAACTCGACTACTACCTAAAACTACCTAAGTCTAACTCCTCTACCTAAGTCGAAGGATCTAGGCCAGACACACACTTCCTAGACTCCCTCTAAGACCTAGAGAGTCCTCCACCCTCTGATCCTGTCTAAATGTAAAGCGAGACTCTTAGCACGCCAAAAATCCCAATCCTCAAGGATTAGTCTTGGTCACCTACCTAAGGTTTTCGTCCCCGGCAGCGGCGCCAATGTTGGACGGGTACGCCGCGACGGACGTCAGCACATCGAGAACTCACCTAGCAAGTAATGTCATCTAAGGACGAAGCTCAACCCGCAGGCGCGTGGAAGCAAGCATAAGGTGTCAACCTACACTCGACCGACTCCTAACTAATTCCTACAGAGGTCCCTACCAATTGTCTAAGTCACAGTCTTCAAAAGTGCAAAAGAGGAATCTCCCTACAACGTTTGCTAGAGTCGAACACCCATCAAACACTTTCGAGACACCATAGAACTTGAAGGAGACCCTATTAATACCTATAGCCCGCTCTCCCTAAGGTCTATAAACCAAAATCACGACCCAAAACACCCAGAAACACGTAGGATGACTTGCCGAAATCTGCAGATCTTTGTTTCCGACATCTGAAGTGCCTAATGTGTAGCTCTACTCAATGTGAACGCGTAGATATGCTGCAATGCGAAATCAGATAACGTATGCTCTCCCAAACAACCGATGAAGCTCATAGAAGGTGTTAGAAAATAAGACGTAGCTAAATAGATAATTGAGTAGATTACTTAATGGAGAGAGATAGATTTATATACATGAGATTATAGAGTAGAGAGAGAGAGAGAGAGAGAGAGAGAGAGAGAGAGAGAGAGAGAGAGAGAGAGAGAGAGAGAGAGAGAGAGAGAGTACACACGATATACGTGGTTCACCCAATGTGGGCTACGTCCACAGGAAAGCAGCCACTCAATGGCTTTAGTACTTCAAAACAAGAAGTAGTTTACAAAGGGATTATACCCTTAATGGAGCTCCCGCCTTGCTTCACTCTCACCACCTCACACTCACCTTGTTGCATCAACTTCACACTATGAAATGTGTGTAGAAATGGCCTCCTTTTATAGACCAAAAGGGCTGCCCTCTCTTATGAGAGACAGCCATGTGTAGCCGCCCTTGTGCGAATAAGTCCAAATCGGACCCTCCAATCCGCCCATGTGTGGCCACCCTTGAGAAGACAAGTCCACTTTTGAATTCGGCCACCGGCCACCGGCCATTGACTTCCGACCACCGGCCATCGGCCATTGACTACCGGCTACTGGCCATTGACTTCCGACCACCGGCCATCGGCCATTGACTACCGGCCACCGGCCAACCGACCGGTTGTTTTCCGACCACTTTCCGGCCGCCGTCCGGCCATAATATTCCGGCGAAAAAAAAGTCTCAAGGGCCTCCGTCCCTGAGGCCTTTAAAGTTGCCCCTGATTCTTGTCCGTGAAAATTTTGGTTTCCGGTGAGTGATTTTCCTTCACGCACGATGGCTTCTCCTCATAATGGGGGCCTTACAAATGTGCACTTTTACCACAGAAAATTACAAGGGTAAATCAGGCTCCATACTTAACAGAAGGAGCTCCCAAAGCCAGACCGTACGCACGCAATGTTGGTATCAGCTCGTAGCTCTAGTCCGAGGCAACACGCTGCACTCTTCCACACTCGATTCCGACCACCGTAGCACATGTAGCGTCAAGACGAAGCTCACACTTGCTCTCACGTACACAGTACGCTCACTCACAAACTTAAACTTGTTTAAAATGACAAAAGGCTTTTCATTAAGGTCAAAAAGTGGTATATATACCTTACAACTTCTCAAACCCTAAAGTTCCAAAATCAACCATCTACTCAATCTAACTATCAAAACTGGGATACAATCTGGAAACTTCTGTAAGTCCCAATATGTACAATGTGAAAAATCGGGTTTTCCTCAATGAATGAATAATTACAAAAATAATAGTCCGCCAAGTAGTTAGATGCCGTGGGGTGTGTCCAGCTTCTAACAGACATATTTGAGGAATTTTATGTAACGCAACCTTGTGGTTTTGTCATAAAAGGACAAGAGCACAAAGTGTGCAAATGTAACAAGGCTTTGTATGGGTTGAAGAAATCTCCTCGTGCCTGGTATGAGAAAGTTGACACTCATTTGGTCAAACAAGGCTTTCGTAATAGTCCAACAGAAAGCATATTGTATGTCAAGGGTGAGGATGATGTATTTCTCATTGTGGTTCTTTATGTCGATGATTTGCTGATCATCACTAGACCAAATGAGAGACAGATTGCTGAATTTAAAGCTGATTTGAATGCTACTTTCAAGATGAAAGATTTGGGACTGCTGCATCATTACTTGGGTATACAGTTTAAGCAGTGTGATGGTGGTATTGCCTTGTGTCAGAAAAGTTACATAGAGACATTGCTATGTAAGTTTGGACTTGAGGATTGAAAACCTATTGCCACTCCCATGGAAACAGTTTTGAAGTTGAGTCTACATGATGCTGGCGATCCTGCTGATGTCACTCTTTATCAAACTGTTGTTGGTTGCCTCATTTATGTATGCAACACGAGGTCGGATATTCAGTTTGCAGTCTCACAGGTCAGCAGATTTATGCATAGCCCAGGGTCTAAGCATTGGCAGGCTGTCAAGTGGATTTTTCGCTACCTTAGTGGCACTTTACATCTTGGCTTGTTTTATCCCAAGGGGGGATCATTGCCGCCAAACTTACATGCTTTTTCGGACTCAAATTGGGCCGGTTGTTTTGACACAAGAGTGTCCACAAGTGGTTTTTGTTTCATGCTTGGCAGTTCATGTATATCATCGTTGAGCTAGAAGCAACCTACTATGGCCACTTTGAGTTGTGAGGCTGAGTACAGCGTAGTCTTCACAGCTACGGTTGAGTGTGTATGGCTCAGACGCTTTATGGCTGATTTGGGTGTTGGACAGGACACTACCAACACTATCTACACTGACAGTCAGAGCGCATTGGCAGTTGAGAGGAGCCCAATTTTTTATGCTCGCACTAAGCACATTGAGGTGCATTACCACTATGTCAGGGAGAGGCTCTCAGCAGGAGAGATCAGCTTGACTTATGTGCCAACACAGGAAAACCTTGCAGATCTTTTCACAAAGGCATTGTCTCATGAGAAGATTGAAGCTTTCCGCAAAGCTTTGGTCTTACTCCCCTTTGTGGACTGATCATGTCCTCAAGGCATGGCACTTCCCTTTACTCATGTGCCAGCTCTCGTTCACCGCATCACTCCAGGGGGGATTTTTTACCATATACATGTGGTAGTGATGTGTGTGAACACACTAGGACCGCCGGGGCATTTTTTCCCTCGTTAGGAGGTTTTTTCCCCTGAGCATTGTATATACGCCCATCACTCTAGGGCTATCTATCTTTCCATTGCACACTAAGTAACACACTCTCTATTGTGTGTCTTGAGCTTCCTTCATTTTCTCCAAGCTGTGTGTGTCTCTCTGAAACCCTAATTCCAACACAAGCAGCTACAAATCCTTGAGCTAATGTGTTCAAGTCCATGATTGACCTCGGTGGAATTTTTTGGAACCATGTCAAAGCTTTTCCTTCTAATGTCATTCCAAACCCCTCGAATTGAGTATGGAAATCGAATATACTCTCTGCTCTTAGCACTTGCTTAAAGCTTGCTAAGTGGTCATATGGATCTCTTAATCCACTGTATTTTTTGACCCATTTCTGAAAATCAGCTGGTCTGACGCGTCGGTTTGGTTCAACTTCAGGTCTTCTGGGAGTTGGTCCTGTTCCGAGTCCTTCAAACCAGTCTGTTGGCAATAGTGAGTCATGTAGCCCTGGACTGGCCTTAGTGTCACCCGGTTTTCTACGTGATGAGGTGGTTTCTGGTTTCTTCACATTACTCTCAGATGATCTCTCACGGTGTTCATCTCTTGGAATTGTTTCTAGTCCTTGCCCCAATATCCAATCCCGGATGGAATATCCTTGGTATTTGGTTTGTTTTACCTCCTCAGGAGTCATCATAACAAAGTTGTTGTTATAATAATCCCTAAATAGCTAGGTTGGTAGGTCTGCTGATCCCTTATCTTTGATCTTGAAGATATAGATGATCTTCATGGTCATTAATTGTCTTGGTTTGGCATGAGAAGTCCATAGAAGATCTTTTATGTTTCTATCCTCCCAACAATAGACTCCGATCCTAGGATTATCTGTACTAAGCCTTTTCAAAGGATTCAAGTCTACTTGATTGTATCCCTCGAATTCTGAAGTTGGTGGTCCTTCTTAATTTGCTGACATATCTGGAATTATGGTGTTTACTTCTAACCCCCATTTGTCTATCATGTCAAGGTTTTTGACTTGTAAATATTGAGTTCTGTTTCGATCCATGTAGAATTTTCCTTTTTTGGTTGCCCTAATTTCTTCTTCAAACTCAATACCATGGTCATCAATGCGAATAACATACTCCTTGTTAGGGTCCAAAGTAAACCTGGGCTCCATGACGGTTAGTCCTGTAAAAAGATAGTATATGCTTATAGCGCACTGTCGTTCCGGTTTCCAAGTGAGTCGAGTAAGAAGACATTTCGGATGTTGAGTCTGAAAAAGTGTCTGAGACTTCTTCAGGAATTGTGTGCAAGGAATTGCCTTGATTCATGCTTTCTTCGGTAGATACTCTACTGGAGGTATGCCCTGATTTCCTAGTACACGACCAGATCTAAGGTTCATATAGACTTATGAAGCCTAGATAGAGTACTCACCTTTGGATTGATTTGTCGTCAATTTCTACTTGATTCAATTGCAACTTTCTGTCAAGCCACTGAGTCCTCGTTTGCAACCTGATTCCTGTACAAATTGGATCAAGTTAGCTATTCTTCTATAAAGACAGTAGATTTTTTTCTATTCTCGTGATTGGTCTCTGTGTGTCACTTCAATTCAAGCTATGAGAGTCGAATTTGACTTTCAAATTCGACTTTAGCAAAAATCAAAGGTTTGATCTGCAACCTGAAAACTAAGTGTACATGCATCAATTTTGATATGATTGAACCCAAAATTGCACTGTAGCTTTATATTATGTTGGTCTCTCACTGTATAAGTTCAAAAGTAAAAAACGATGTCTCTGGATAGCAGAAGTAAATAATCACGATTATTTACTTTTGTCAGTTTTTTGCACTTTTTTGATTGGTTTGGCAAGTTTACAACTTGTTAGAGTCCCTGGACAAGTTTCAACAAGTTTGGACAAAATCTAATCAACTTTATCAACTGTTTGGTGTTCGCAAACTCTGATTTCAAGAATCTCACTTAAGTCTCACTTTTGGGATCCAAATTTCACCAAAATTGATTTGTGATGTCTACTTGATATGCTTGACCTTGTGATGCACTCAAATTTGCAAAATCATCAAGTTTTGAAGCAGATGTAAATAATCGCGATTATTTACTCCAACTAGTTTTTTACAAGTTTTTGCCCCAACTTTGACGCAAATCTGTTAAGTACCTTAAGTTAATGTCACTAGCCAATTTTCATCAAGTTTAAACATTTTTTGCTCAAATGGTCATCAATTATCTGTTCGTAGACTAACTTTGCAATTATAGTCACAAATTTCACTCCAGTGGTGCAAATCTTACCAAATTTGGTTTATGAGCTTATTACAACATGATGAAGCTAGTGGTATGCTGACTTGGTCAAAAAAGTTGAAAAATTGGGCAGATGTAAATAATCGCGACTATTTACTTTTGACGGATTTTTGCAATTTTTTGGTCAATTGAGCATATACACATGTTTATCACATCAACATAAGCCTATGAATCAAATATCAACAATTTTGGATAAATTTTCCCCAATTTATACTCAAGATTCAAAAAGTCAGTACAAACTTTAGTTTTTACCTAGTTTTTTGTCAGTTTAGTGATCCAAATCTCTTGGGCCTTTACAAAAGTTGTTTGTACACATGCAATGAGTCAATGAACCTTGGTCAGTTTAGAGCAGAAAGTTAATAATCGTGATTATTAACTTTAGGCTTGAAATGAGCACTTTTTTGCAATTTTCTCAAGGACAGTCTTTATATGATCTATTTTAAGCCTATGAATCAAGTCAAAACTTAATTTGGCCTAAAAAATCAAGAAAAAGTAAATAATCTGAGTTTCGGCCAACTCTTGAAATTTTTTACCTCGAAGTATCTTTGAGCTTACCCACTGGTTCAGACAACTGTTAGGCTTACTCTACAGTCGGATTGAGTGGATTCGAGTCTTTTCGAGCTATTTCTAGTTGTAGACTTGAAATTCTGCAACTTCCAATAACAACTCACACTTGATTCTTTCAGAGAGAGCAATGTTCTGAAATCCACCTCGGATCCTACTTACCCTACTCCTAGACTCTCATGTAATGGGGTTGTGGAAAATGTCCACAAACACTCGTTTTCTTGTGTTTTTTATGTTTTTCAGAGCCTTAATCTTGAGACTTGTCTCGTCTACCAATCATTCTCCAAATCCTAACCTAAGTTTACAATCCTATAATCCTAAAGGTACTCAGCAAGTACGATTACTTCCATGCTACCTCTACACAGCAAAAGACGACAATCTTAAGCTATGCGGTTTCTAAAAGAGAATTTGGAACTTTAAGTGAACCTAGAGGAAGTTAAATGACAACTACACAAGACGCTCGTGTTTTTCCCTAGTTTAGGTCTCTTCAATCCCCAGCAACGGCGCCAAATGTGGGACGCATGTCTAACCTCACCATCCTATCTTATTGCAGTATTAGCGAGAACCACGATTGATTTGTCAAACCATGGGACGAACCTAACTCAACTAGTGCACATAGGCTACAAGAGGTTGTCAATCTCTTGGAAAACAACTAACAACTGCATCTAACTCAGGCTACACTCAAGTGACTGAAATCACCAAAAGCCAATCGCTCATCGGCAAACAAATCACATCCGTTACAACATCAAATGACATCCAAATGTAACGGAACTTCTAGGACAAGTTTATAAGACCTAAGCACACATGCTTATGGTCTCAATCCCCACTTTAGGTCAAGTTCCAAAAACGAGATTATTAACAGCATTGGATTTTTGACCTAGTCGTTTTGAACCCAGAATGCATCTAAATGCTTAACAATGATGCCCCAATACCCCGCCTATGCTTAGATTTTGATTTAAAAGTGTATATTCCTAGTTATGATGAAATTAGGCTACAGGTCGGCGATGCCAAAAGCTATGAAATACTGTGAATGGCTTACGTCAATGCGTAGAGCTCCTACCTGCGGTTGCAATGCAACAAACACAATCGCAATGTGACAACCGGAGAGGGAGTAGGAAGTGGGAGTAGGAGAGAAGTGAGCGTCGTTAGCTCAGGTTGTCGTGTCGCTCCGTTCCCATGACAAGAAAATGAGCAAAGGAATGCCAATCAGGTGTATTTGAATCCTGCATGATTATTCAATAGCTATAAGGGCTTGCTAACAAGCCAATTTTAAAGTTAAAAGTGTACCAGATGGGGCTCTAAGGACCAGAAGATGTCTTGGTAATGCTACACAGTGAGTATGCTTGAAGTGGTCATAGCAGGGATTTTATTAATTAAAGTTGAAGTACTTGAAAGGCTCTGCGTGCTTGTCTTTACGGCTCGTCAATCAGAGCTACGGATAAGAAGTTATGACAGTTTTAAGTTGAGTCAGTAGCAGATCCAGATTAAGTGCCTACTGATAAAAGTTGAAAGATGAAAGGAATGCATAGGTCCAAAGTGCTCACTTCTAGGAGCATGTCGGTCTTTCCAGCTCATCAATCGGGGTTTCGATTGGCAAGATATGGCCAGTTTAAGTATCGTCGGGGGCCGATTCTGAACCGCCATGGTCGCCCTGATCAAGTGAACGATGAAGAACTCAGTCTTCTCATCCCAACTATGTACCATGGCCGAGGGCCCACTTAACCTAAGGCTGCCCAAGCCATGACATAAGGCCGTCCACTAAGCTTGGCCGCCCACTATGAAGCGTTAAGAGCCGCCCAATACATTTAATTAAAGGGCGCCCGCCCAATAAGGGCAAAAAGGATTTTTTTAGTGTGTAAGCAAAAGAAAAACAAGGAGGTCATGGCGGGCTGCGGCAATTGATGAACGCAGGAAGGAGAAGAAATACTTGCACCAGGCTGTGTGGTGCTCCAATGAGGACGCCAAAGAAGCGGGAAATGCTTAGAAGGCCATCGCGATGCGTTTTGGCACCAGCGGCGCTGGATTTAGTGCTAGTCGACAATCTTGCCTACCACGTCATAGGGTGGCTACCCATTAGCGATGTCGCTAATGGGTAGGCCAAATATAGAAAAGATGCATGCAACCTATATAAAAAGAGGACGACTCCCTCTTAGTCTCTCCTCCTCATATTATTGAACTCTCTCTCTCCCGGAGAGGAGGCAAAAGCTCTTAAAAACTCGTTAAGCAAGCCATTAGGGTTTTTTTTAAAACAAGCTCTTGGACAAGCAATTAAGCCATCTTAAGCTCTCATTGATTCCTTTAGCTAGATCTATGCTAAACTTCATAAGTTCTCTAAGCCCAAGCTTTGAATCCGAACCTCATAAGCAAAAGCCAAGCCTGAACTCTCTTTAATCAAGCTTGAGCCGATTTCTTAATTTCCTAAGCCAAACCCAAAGCTCCCTAATCTCCCAGGAGCTAAGCCAAGTTTGCTTATTCTCATTCTCATGAGCCATATTCTTAATCTCTAAAGCCTAACCTCATCCTGGTTAACTAAGCTTAAGCAATCATTAACCAGGATTCTATTAAGCTCCAAGCCTACTCTTAAACCATTAGCCGAGCCTAAAACCATTCAAATCAAGGATTTAGGCCATAAACCTTAAGCCAAATCAGATGGCCATTGGAAGATGGAAGTTCCTATGCCATGACGGGAAGAAGCAGAAGGCAATACAAAGCAGGTCATTATTAATTTTCTTGATTAGCACCTGGATTAAGCCAGGTTACACCTTGTAAGGAGCATAAAGCCTCCATTATCGAGTGATTAATCATGGATTCTGTTGATTAACTGGTATTAAGCAAATTGTTTGTTTGAGCTCTGTTTTCATTAATTGTACCTGCTGCACCGCTTTCCCCATACCTCTCACAGCCAGGGGCCCGGTGCCTTCTTAGCTCATCTTTCGCACACTTATCCCCCGACAACGCTGTGTATTTCTTATCCAAAAACTTATAAAAATCTTACAAAAATTGGATTTTATACCCTAGCCAAGTTTTTTGGGTGGTCAAAACCAATAATTTGGAGTTCTACCAAATCTGGGTGATGACTGACTGATACAATTGTGAAGCTTGTAGCCCCGGCTCATTAATTACAAAGTTTATCCGAGAAAATAGGAGTTACAATATTCCCGATTTATCAAAATAATAAATGTTTTACAAAGAGAACTTCGAGAAATGGTGTCCGTGTTAGGTTGCTGCTAACAAATGAAGAAGACGTTGTTCTGTTCCTGTGTAGTGTCTTCTATTCTGCCTTCATATACCTTAATGTTTATATAATGCAAGGCATTTTGAGGGTATCCATTCCCGTAGTGCTTATTGCTCCATTGCGGGGCATTAGGCATTACATGTAGCGACCACGATGCGCGATGGGCGACCTGCTGTGAACATGCATGCGCACTAGTTCGCAGGGTCCTGACCCTGTGGTTCCAATTTTGGGGAAACATCAGAGGCGAGGCGGTTCAGATGGATTTGTTTTTTCTACACTACAGGCTGAGGAACATGTGTCTCCATCGCCAAGCCCGATGCGTGGTAGGTGTATTTGGTGTGCACGACGTACTCCAAGTAGTCAGTCATGTCCTCCTGCCATGCGCTCTCCCTCACCTACTCATGTTGCTCTACCACCGACTTCGGTAAGTAGTCCCGGGGTTTCACTACCATCGTCCCCGTCTCCTATTGTTCGATAGCTTTTTCCAGGAGGGGGTACAATTGGGCAAGGAACTATGGCACAGCCAGTGGCGGGTGGTCACATTAAGTATAGCCACTTTCGAGGTCTTTCAAAGGAAGATCCTGATGCACTTTCGAGGTATATGCATTGAATCATCCTGGCGCTGTGGTTCCTCTCCATCAACAATCGGTGTTTGAATCCACACTTTCAGGGAAAGTTGGAAAATGGTTGTCAGAGTATCCTGACGATCACTTTCAGACGTATGTCAAAGGGTCCAGAGAGTTCTTGCGACAATTTAGAACGGAAAAGACGGTCCCTCAACATTTGGAAAAGCTTCAGACGCTACGTCAAAAGTCGTTGCCAATGGAGGATTATGTTGCAAAGTTTTGGATGCTTTTGCACCGGGTACCTCAGGCACAACGGCCAACAACCGAGGTGTTGAATGATTATTTTCTGCAAGGACTCAATAAGGATCTTAGATCTGCTATGGCAACAGTAGATAAGGTAACCACTTCACTGGATAATGTGATTGCGAGGGTTGTTGTAGCAGGAGAGGCTTTAGAGGATACAGAATCACCAAAGAAATAAAAAAAAAGGATCGCAAGAAATCTCATCGTAAATCTCAGGGAAGTGGCAGTGATAGTTCGGAGTCGGAGATTGTAGACTCAGAATCCTCAGATTCAGGCAGCAGTGGTTCGGTGAAAGAATCGGAGGAAGCACCTTGAAAAAAATCCCAACGTCAAGGAAAAGGCGTTTCATCCGGACCGGTGGAATCTTCTTCGGTGGTTAAAAGTCTGAAGCAACTGTGGTGTACTCAGTGCCCGAATCCGAGACATGCCGCTCAAGAGTGTGCAATGAATCAAAAATGGTGTGTGATTTGCATAGCCAACACTCATAATACAGTGGAATATTATTACAATGGTCGTGGTCGTAGGAGTCGGGATTCTTCTACATGGCAGTCACAATAGTCAAGGCATGGACAAGAGGCTTCCGTGGCGATGGCTCACGCTCATACATCAGAGGCGCCCTTTCAAGGTCAAGCCGATGGATGGGGTCAAGGAAGGGGTCGCGGTCGCAGAAGAGATGGCCGCGCAGTAGGAGATTTCGGAGGTCTTTTGGAGAACATTTTAGAAGAGAGAGGAAAAAGCGCTCCTCCAATGAAGGAAGAGCTTACGTTATGTAGAAAAATAGATTGATAATGAGAAAAATATAAAAAAGGTGTTAGTGGTTCTTGAAAACGGGCGCCTTTTCATTCAATGTGAATGTGTTTTTCATGAGGTAGGCAACACTCATTTAATATGGCTTTCGTCATCATGAAAATTTACAAAAATCACAAAATTGAAAATTGGTGTTGGAATTTGAAGCTTTTGGCACCACCAATGTGTTCGGAACGTCTAAAAACCGAAAAAACGCATATCTACTTGCCTCAATCTGACACCTGGAGAGGGAGAAATCGCCAAAAGACCCTTAAAAAGGGGATTTTGGATCATGGCACGTAAGGGACCGTTTGGAGAATTCTAAATGACCCTCTGTGTGCCGTGATCCACTTTTTTCATTTTTGCCTCACGACGTGTGTTTCGCGCCGTGATGCAAAATCTCCTTTTTAGGGGTATTTTGACAATTTCTCTCTCTGTAGTTGTCAGATTGAGACAAGTAGATAGATGTTTTCTATGTTTTTGGTCATTTTGGATGCATTGGTGGTATCAAAAACTATAAATTCTAACACCAACTGATAATTTTGTGATTTTTTTAATTTTAATGATAACGAAAGCTATATTGAATGAGTGTCGTGTACTTCATGAAAACGACACACGCATTGAATGAAAAAGTGACTATTTTCAAGGATTTTTGAAAAGTTAGGTTCACTTTTCAGAGTGTTCAATTGTCCTTTTGGACGTACGCAACAAGTGCAAGTATAATTTAAGAACATTTTCTAGAGAGAGAAATAGAATTTCTTAGAAGGCCCTCCAAATGACCTCTGAAATCTCCTAATATATCCTAATCGACCCAAGGCCTACTTTTTTTGTTTGGAAGATGGGCATTTGTGGTCCGAGTGTTCAGAGGCTATGGAGTATGATAAGAAGAAACAGGAACATGCTGCTGGAAAGCAGCCGAGTGTGGCTATGGTTTAGATTGAGGGGTTGGAGGAATCAAACCCGATGGTTTTGCTAATTACTCGTTCTGGTAAAAATGTGGTACCAACAGCCGATGTTAAGCTTTCGAATTGGGCAATTCAAGAAAATGTATGTAAAAAGACTGTAATTTGGATGCCACATTCAGTACCACCATTGCAATCATCAGGTCCATCGACCACCTCCCCAGAAAAAAGAGAGGGGAAAGTCTGAAACAAGGCAAATACTATGGAAGACGATAATTGGGATTCAGTTTGGAAAGAGGTTCTAGAATCACCATTACAAGTACGATTGGGATCGTTATTGAAATTGGTTCTGAATTTTCATAACACTTTGCTAGGTCAAAAGTTCAAAGCAACGAATGAGATGGAAGTTGATATTGTGGTAGCTAAGGGTGAGCGGGATGATTCAGTCTCATTTTCGGCAACTAGGATTACGGATACTCACATTCCGGAGCTATCAGTAAGATATCATGGCACATACATCAACAAAGTGCTATTAAATGGAGATGCGAGAGTGAATATTATTACTCAAGCGGCTTGTGAGCGCTTTGGCCTTAGTGATTGGGAACCTGCATACTCTAAAGTTTTCATGGGTGACCAGAGAAGAATACAGCCAGTAGGATTACTCCGAGGCATTGTGCTGGATGTAGCTGGCTTGTCTTTTGTTGTTTCCTTAGTAGTCTTAAATATTGAGGATCACGTCAGGATTATCGTATTATTTTGGGGAGACCATGGTTATGTCAAGCCAGGGTAAAGCATACTTGGGAGGCAAATATGCTTACAGTTAAAAAGGGTCGTAGTAAAGTTTGGGTGATATTGGGAACATGCAGACAACCTGTTCAGGCAGCATGGCTTGTGATAGCAGAGACAGTGAATATGGTGGAAGGATTAGAAGAGGATGAAGAGGAGCAATTCCTGAAGGCTAACCCGGATTTAGTTTC
Organism: Adiantum capillus-veneris; assembly: GCF_014529385.1. NCBI lineage: Eukaryota > Viridiplantae > Streptophyta > Polypodiopsida > Polypodiales > Pteridaceae > Adiantum > Adiantum capillus-veneris. The sequence continues at coordinate 17,013,748 of NC_140933.1, forward strand.
TCTCTATGTTGCAGATGTCTCTATGATTTTGGAGGGGAAATCTTTTAGGGGTTCCAGGAATAGCAGAGCCGAGGGGGGGCAAGAAAAAGTTTTGCCTGTTCCCGAATCATTGGAGGAAATTATTAGGCAAGAACATGCGTTTGAAGCACAGATGAGTAAAATAACAAGGGTCAAGGAGATGAACTGGAGATGGTCTTTCTAGGAGATCACGTGGAGTCTCAGCCCATTTATATTAATAAACAACTTGAGGCAAGTTTTCGAGGAGACTTGATTAATTTGTTGATAGAATTCATGGATGTTTTTGCATGGGAGTATGCGAACATGAAAGGATTGAATCCAAAGTTTTATCAGCATACGATTCATTTAAAACTAGATGCAGTTCTAGTGAAGCAACATTCATATAGGATGAATCCGAATGTAGTGAAGCAAGTCAAGGTGGAAATTGATCGTCTGTTGTAGGTGGGCTTTATTACTCCTATTGACAATCCTGAATGGATTTCTCCTATTGTGGTGTTACCAAAGAAAAACAAACAAATTCGTATTTGTGTGGATTATAGGAAGCTGAATGCAGCTATAATTCCAGATCCTTTTCCTCTTCCATTTTTGGGTTTTATTTTGAATGATATGGCAGGGCAAGAGATGTATTCTTTTCTGGATGGGTTCTATATAACCAAATTCAGATGGGTGTAGGTGATCAGGCTAAAACAACTTTTATTACAGCATGGGGTGTTTTTGCATGCACAGTAATGTGGTTTGGATTATGGAATGCACCCTCAACTTTTCAAAGGGATATGTTTCAAATTCTTTGTCCCTATTTGACAGATTTTATGCGAATCTTTCTGGATGATCTCAGTGTCTTTGGAGCGCAATTAGAGCATTTGAAGCAATTGCGATTATGTTTTATGAAATGTCGAGAGGTGAAATTTGAGTTAAATCCTCTAAAATGTGAATTTGCAATGCAAAGTGGGAGATTATTGGGTCATGTAATTTTTGAGGAAGGAATTTCAGTGGATCCGGATAAAATATCCGCAATTATGAAAGCACCTCCGTTGGTGAATTTGAAGCAGTGTGCAGTATTTTCGGGCCAAGCTCATTGGCATGGGAGGCATTTGAGGTTTGTCGCACATTTGGCAATCCCTATTAATGACGCAACGCATACCAAATTTTTTGAATGGATGCAGGAATGTGATCTGGCCTTTAGGAGATTAAAAATTCAGCTGCCCAAAGCTCCGATCATGATCCCTCCAAATTGGGGTCAAGATTTTCATGTTGTTGTGGATGCTTCTGACAGGGCTATTGGCATTGTGCTGACGTAGGAACAAAATCAAGGGTGGTTTTGGCTTGTCTATTATGCTAGTAGAAGATTATCATCCATAGAAAAAAATTATTTAATGACAAAAAGAGAATGTTTAGGGATGATTTACTTGGTGAAAAAGTTTGGTCATTATCTGTTGGGTCGGAGGTTTTTCTTTCATGTGGATCATTCGGCTCTTTTATACCTGGTGCACTAACAAAATTTGAGAGGAAGATTGGCTCGATGGGTGCTCTTGTTACAAGAATTTGATTTTGAGGTAATACATCGTCCATGAGACCAACATCCGGTTGCTGATTATCTGTCTAGGCTAGATTCTGGCGAGCCGCCGACGGGGGTGGCTGATGAATTTACAGATGCGTCTTTCTTTTTGACAGGAGCAGTTGTGGATGACCTTACAGTTACTCAACCACCCAGAATGATCCCTAGCATTCTATGGACCTGGTATGAGGAGATGTTTCATTTTCTCGACAGTGAAGAAATGCCTTCATTCTTGTCCAGACATCAACGGCGCCGGATGGCTATTAGAAGCCGAAATTTTGAGATGTCATGGGGAAGCTGTATTATTGCACGGTTGTGGTTATCTTGCTAAGATGTGTCCTACCACCACAGGAACAAGGATCTATTATGGAGAAGGTCCATACCGGCATTGCATGCAGGGGACCACTTTGCAGCTTTGATCACAGGAAGGAAAGTGCTGCAATCTGGTTTATGGTGGCCAACATTGTTTCAAGATGCGATGGGCTTCGTAAAACATTGTGATGTGTGTCAACGGTTGGGGCAACCTACTAGAATGTCCAGAATGCCCTTACAACCAGTATTACCCTTGGAGCCTTTTCAAAAATGGGGATTGGATTTTATTGGGCCTTTTAAACCAGTAGCAGCTAACACTGTTAATAGGTATATTTTGATGGCCACAAATTATGCGACTAAATGGGTGGAAGCATGGCCTTTGAAAGATAATACAGCGGTTTCTGTTGCTGGGTACTTATATAAGGATGTGTTTTCCAGATATGGCTGTCCTATTGAGTTGGTTAGTGATCAGGGTAGCCATTTCTTGAATAAGGTGATGGAGAGAATGTTACAATTTTACTTTGTGTTACACAAAAAATCTTCTCCATAGTACCCTCAGGCGAATGGGCAGGCTGAATCAACTAATAAGCAATTGGTTCGCATCTTGACAAAGCTAGTAAATATGCACAGAACGGATTGGGATGTCAAACTTCCTTCCGCATTATGGGCCTATCGTACAACATATAAAGTGGCAACAAGACTAACTCCTTTCAAATTGGCCTTTGGAATGGAGGCAATTACCCATTGGAGCATTTGGTTCTGAGTTTGCGGATGCTTATTGTAGATAGGCTTCTTTAGGAAGATTCCATTGTTTATCGTTTGGATATTTTGCAAAAATTAGATGAAGAGCGGTTGTGCAGTTTTGCGGTGTTGCAAGATCTGCAATCTCGGGGGAAGAAATGGATGGATTGCCCTAAATCATGGCAATTTTTACGGGGCCAATTGGTTCTTGTATTTAATTCCCGCCTTGGGAAGATGCCCGGGAAGCTGAAATTACGGTGGGATGGGCCCTTCTGGATTTTTAAGTCATGTGGGCCTACCTCTTTTTATTTGGCTGACTTCCGGGGGGGGGGTGTTTTTTGTGCCGGTGAATGGCTTCCGACTGCGCCATTTTTTTTCACCTATCTCGGTTCAATGCCCCTTTGCTATAGTACAAGAGCCGGAAGCCACCTTAATCATGATTGGGGATTCTTTAACATGCAATATCAAAAAGCGAAAAAAGGGCTATGATGGTTGCGACGCTGTGGCATGCCCTATTTTCAAAACTCCTTGTGAGTGGTTTCGTGCATGCAGTAGATACCTTATACTTTCCTCGCATTATTTGCAGGGCTTTTGGAAGGTTGCACTGTAGTGTTCTTCTGTCCTTCTGTGTGCCTTCGCCACCATGACGGCCTACTTGTTACAGTGCATTCTGTTTACTCTTGTGCAACAGCTAGCTCTAAGAAGAGTGGACGCTTGGTTATAGGATTTGTGTCTGCATGTCTTCGTCAACCTGTATTGGCAGGGTATTCATGTTCACCCGCAGACCATGGAATTGATTGAGCAGTTAGCTATTGGTGATATGGTGCAGGTTAACAATCAACAGATTCAGTTGACAACTGAAAGAATTTCAAGATCTTGTTGCCTGCCAAGTGATGGTGTTGTGCGAGCATCACACGTTATTCCTGCTGCAGAGGCAGAGCTGGAGTTCGGCTTGAAGTTATCAGGGCTCACTGATGCAACGATAAGAGATGCATATCGCTGGTTCTTGGAGGCAATTTGGTTGCAAGCCAAGACCTACACAATTTTTGCTAAAGCGCGTAATGTATTGCATTCAACCCACTTTGGGCCAGTGGCTTGGGCAGCGATTGTCTGAGAACGATTGCTAACAGAATGTCAAAGAGTGGTGGGGCAGATGGGCCGCATTACCCCAAAACGAATACGAACGTCGGGAAACTTCTTACTCTGGTGTTTCCGTTGCGGGAAGGTTTTCCTCTTGCCCTTCTCCCTCTGTGCCATCTTGAGATGATCCATTTCTTGCATGAGAAACTACGCAGTCGGCACAGGCTCAAGCTCTGCACTTACTGTTGTGGGGTGTCTCAAACACCCGCTTAAATATTGGATGTGCCGGGTACTTCAACTCTAGTGGCAACCTTTGGTTCACAAGAGATGGCCACTGTAGAGACATAAAGCCAAAAGCGAGGATGGGAGGAAGTCCTGCTTTCCACATCACCTCCTACTGTGACATCATCTGTGATCAGTGGAGGACTCCGCAGTTGCGTGTTGGTAGCGAAGAATGCAAGAGCGGGATGCAACTTCCACTCCGGTTGGAACTGGCTCTGCGGGTGCGGACACTTCCTCGCAACCAAAAAATCCTGGTGTTAATATAGCAGATGTCACAGTGGGGGGAACTATTCCCGTAGCTCTACCCTGGGAGCCAAGTGTCGCAAATCCACCATATTAGCTCTAGGCGTGCGGAGCATTTTGCAGCACATTGTGGAGTCCCTGCGTTTGATTTGGCTAGCTCCATCAACTAAGGCACGCGTTACCGAGCTCAAACATAGGCGGTTGCCTTGCAGGCTCGCAATACGGAGCTTTTAAGTCAAAACGCAGCATTGGATAGTACAACCCTTATGAAATACAGGCTTTGAGGGGGCTAACTCTGCATTTGTCGCTTCTGTTCAAGATGAATTTATTTGATTGCACACGCAGAACAACCTGGCCACTTATTTAGCATCATATCTTGGTGATGTGATGATCAATATGAATGATCTTGATGCCTTAACAGTGGAAATGCAGCGGGACTTGCACAGTTTTTTGGAAGGTCAAATGCAGAGTTGGAGGTCAAGGCTATTTGATGGCGCACTAACACAACAACCAACTCAACAAGTTGTGGTGAGCCAGCCTAAGCTGACGACTAATGATAGAGGTAAGAACATTGTCCAAGAGGGTTTTGATATTTCTGATTGGGTGAAAGCTATAGAAGAATGTGTTGAGGCCTAGGCTCATGTCTCTCATTTGCAACGAGTGATTTGTCATCTTTGTAGGGAGTGGCACAGAGTATGTTTTTGGGTGGAGACACTGGCTCATTCTTTTTCACTTAGTCTCCCACCTTGTCCACCTTTTTGGCCTGCTCTACACAGATATTTGTCGTATTATTACCCTATTCATACACCTATTGCCCCTTTACCATAGGCCCCTCAGTCTATTTCCTTGCCAATGCAATTCATTCCAAGAGATCCTTGGCCGGAGGATCCTGAGATAGATACACAAATGTTGGCGGAGTTTTATAGAGCCCATCGGCAAGATTTTCGGGGATTTGGCTACATTGATATTTCCTCGTCACCAGAGCGGGAAGAGGAGCAGCAAATGGAGCCTTCAACATGAAGAGGCTAAAGCTGTGGGTTCGCACAATCCACCGTCCGTACCAAGTGTTACGGCGTAAGCCGCACATTACGGTCCTACAAATGTTTGGACATTGCGGAGTAGGAGTCATGCGGCTTTGGGATAGCTATTCATGGGATATCATGAGATAGGATGGGGTTTGTGATCATTGATCTAGTTCTGTAACAAAATTATTTAGTAGATCAAGTATCATAAGACTGACTTTCTCACTTTGGCCATCCATTTTTGGGTGGTATGCCAAAGAGAAATTCAAGCTTATACCTAAATTTTCAAAGAGACCTTTCCAAAAAAAACTGGTCATTCTAGGATCTCTATCTGACACAATGGATGTTAGTAATCCATGGTGTTTGAAAATTTGAGATATGAAAATGGTTTCCATTTAGTGTGCCTTAATAGTCCTTTTGACAGGAATAAAGTGTGCTTCCTTGCTAAACCTGTCGACTGTTGTCCATATTCCCGTATTCCCATGGATAGATATGTGTAATCCAAAGATAAAATCCATGGATATACTCCCCCATGGTGAATTCGGGATTGGAAATGGCTGGAGTAATCCGGGTTTCTTCCCTCTATCATACTTAGTCTTTTGGCATACCACACATCTTGAAACATACTCTTGTATGTCCACTTTCATGGTAGGCCAATAGAAGTATGTCTTTACTCCTCGAAGAGTAGGTTGAATGCCTCTATGCCCCGCATAGGGAGGAGAATGGGATTCATACATGACTTTCTCACAAAGGGAGTGGGTAACACAAAGCCTATTGCCATGGAGAAGATAACCATTCTACAAGGTGAATGGTTTCTGTTTCTTCCCCAAAGAAAGGGCTGACATTACATCTTTGAAGTCAGGGTCAATAGCATAGTCATCTATCATGGAAGATAGATCATTGTGAGTTGATATAGACACCGCATTGACTTTTGGTCATCATTAAAGTGCATCGGCCACTTGATTGTGCTTACTAGCAATGTGAGCAATATGAAAATAAAATTGCAAAAGAAAAATTTGCCCACCTCATTTGTTTGTCAAATATCTTGGTTTGCGTCATGAAGTACTTGAAACTTTGGTGGTCTGTTCGTAAATGAATGGAGTCCCCAATAAATAGTGCTTCCATGTTTCTAGGACATGTAGAAGAGTTAAAAGCTCTTTCTCATAAATGCCCAAGACTTGTTCATCCGTATTGAGCCTTCGGCTTTCATATGCTATGGCATGCCCTTCTTGAAGCAAGACTGCTTCAAGGCAATCACCACAAGCATCACATTGGACCTCAAATGGCTTTGAGAGATCCAAAAGCATGAGGATTGGTTGAGAGGTAAGCTTCTCTTTGAGCTTGTCAAAAGCTTTTTTCTCCTTAGCAATCCATGAATATTTAATGTTCTTCTTTGTTAAGTAATGTAATGGTCCTGCTATTTTAGGAAATTTTGCTATGAAGCATCTATAGTATGCACACATACCAATAAAGCTTCTTGGCTCACGTAGATTTCTTGGATTAGGCCATGCTTTTGTTACCTCTAACTTTGATGGATCCATACAGATACCATCTTGAGAGATAATATGACCTATGTATTGAATCTCTTGAAGGAAAAATTTTCTTTTCTTTTGGTTGAGAAAAAGCTTGTTCTCCCTCAATGCTTGAAAAATCACTTGGAGATGTTGCTTGTGTTCCTTCAAGGACTTGGAGTAGATGATGATATCATCAAAGAACACTCGAGTGACTCTGCGGTAGGGTCTAATTATTTTCTCCATCAAATGATTGAATCTGGCTAGTGCATTGGTCAAGCCAAAAGGCATGACTAAATATTCATAAAGACCAAATGCTGTACAAAACGCAGTCTTTATGATATCTTATCGACTATCCTTATTTGATGACAGCCACTTTTAAGGTCAATCCTACTAAAGTAGGTTGAGCCTTGTAGCACATGAAATCCAAGGCACATGAAATCTGTTTTTGATAGTGATATGGTTTAGTGCTCAATAGTCCACACACATATGGTATGTATCATCTTTCTTTTGCAATAAAAGGACTAGAGAACAAAAGGGAGAGGATCTAGGACTCACCATCCCTTTGTCTACCAATTCTTGTACTTGACTCATGATCTCCTCTTGTTGAGTTTGGAAAACTTGATAAGGAGGCTTGTTAGGTGGTGAGCTTCTAGGTAGGAGCTCAATTTGATGGTCATCATCCCCTTGTTTTGGAGGTAAGTCCATAGGGATATCATCGATGAAAACATCTTGGAATCCATTTAGAAAAGTAGACAAGTCTAAATCTTCTCGATTCCTACAATTTTTGTTTGATAAACCATTAGCGTCATTACTGGATTCTTTGACAAAAATCATGTATGCAAAGATCGATCTTTTTGTTGACTTATCAAAAGCTGGTGAATTTATAAGTGGCATAGTATGCCCAGACTCATTAGCATCTATATACATGGTCTTTTCCTAGTAGAAGTAGATTCTCCTTTCAGGGAATTTCATGTTGGCATCCATGCGATCAAACCATGGCGCCCCTAGGATAGCATCCTCATGTTGGAGAGGAGAGATGAAAAAGTCTTCTTTGTTGACATAGCTTTGGACATGAAGCCTCAACTTCCCAATCAAGGGAGTAACGGAGGCTTGCTGTCCCTTGAAAGCTTTGTCAACCATTACAATATCTCCCATCTCGAAATCTTGGATGCCCAACTTGGTGGCGAACTCCATTGATATGAAGTTGTGAGTAGAGCTAGGGTCAAACAAGATGAAGGCATCATGCTCCCTTACCTTTACCAAAGCATAGGAGAGAGAGATTATCCTTTGCAATGAGAATCCTCTTTTGGAGCTTCGATGGTGGAAACCCAAGGAGTCTCATTGCGAGCATTTTTCTTGGGGCAAGAACGATAGCCATGTCCTTGCTCCCCACACTTAAAACACTGATGGTCCTTGTGAAAAGCTTCAAGCTCTTCAAGAGAGAGTTTTTTTTTACCTTTGTAAACTCCCTTCTCCTTGGACCTATTTTGGTTGTTGTAGGAAGTGCCTTGGGAAGAATTTTGGGCATTGGTTTTCCCCTTTGCATCATTTTTGTCTTTGTTTTCCATGGGTTTGACATTCCATCTAGCCCCTTGTTAGAAATTGATGCACGAAGAAACCATGGTTGGTGGATTACTTTGTTGATAGAACCACGCAGTTGGGAGTTGACATACTTGGCCATTTCTTCAGGTAATCCGGAACAGAATTGTTGCTTTTTCTTGGCAAAGTCTATCTTTTGGAAGATAGTAGCCTTGAGATGTAAATCCCAAAACTTGCCCACATATTTGTGAATAGATTCATGTGAGAGAAGCTTCAAACTGCGCCATTGGATAATTACTTTGTCCTTTACATCTCTAGCAAGGAATTGCTTCATGATGGAAACTCATAGAGTTTTCCATGTCTTTGGGGCTTCATTGTTGCCACAAAGGCTAGCCCACCATTGACGAGCCGATTCTTTGAAGTGCATAGCTACATGGTGTAGCTTGGAGGACTCCGTGAATCCCTCGTCTCCAAAGGCTGCATCAAATTGTTGGATGAAGGCCAATACTTTGTCAGTGGCACCAAAGGTGCCATCATAGGTGAGAAAATAGATACTCTTTCCTCCCTCTTTGATCTTCTTGAGCTTTTGTGATATTCCCCATGCAGGATATGATTTGCAATGTCCTCCCCTCTTGTATTCTCTAGGAGAATAGCCATAGCTTTTGCTAGGAGAGGAGGAAGGTAAAGACGAAGGAGAAGAGGGTGACCTATTTCTTGACCTTTTCTTTCTTTGTTTCCTCTCTTGCCTTTCGGAGTGACAAGAAGAAGGACCGTATGTTGACCGTTTCCTCATGGGAGGATTTGGTAATCGTCTAGACCATTGTATTCGTGGATCCACATCTTCAGAGGAACTTAGGGATTCATTACTTTCTTGTTCTTTGATTTCTCCTCTTGTATGGGAGAGAGTCTTCTTTTGGGGGTCTCATCAAGAGGCCTCCTAAGCTCTCTCTCCTCTTGGAGAGGAAGGGAAATCCCATTAGGAAAAATTTGTTGAGTAACTTCAGCTTGCAAAGTAGGGTTGCCCATAGCTTGATGCAACCTAGTAACAAGATAATTGATAAACATGGGGGCATCATCATTGAAGCACCTTCACGTGCAAAATCAAAGTTATCAATGTTCATTCTACTCTCTTGGTTATTGTCAACCATACTAACTAAACTTATGTATAGATTTACTTTGTGCTTTGGTACCCTCAAAACCCTTACTCACTACCCTTCTTTAGCCTTGAAAATAAGCACTTGAGTATCTACACCGACGGCTCAAATTGGTTCATTATAGAGTGCAGTGGGGTGGGTCTAGCATAGAAAAATTGCCAAGTGATAGCTCCTTCCAGACTTCTTATGGCTCAATAACGGTAAAGCCGTAGGCAAGTCTAAAAAGACCCCATTATTAAGACTAAAGCACCTGAGGTGTGCACCATATCCCACATAGTGGCCTCAACAAAATCGATAATAGATCCCAATCCCACTTACCCTAATATGATTAACAAAATCAACCATTAATAGGATACTTAAGGACCTCTCTTCTTAAGCAAGAAAAGAGAAAGAAAATGCTCTGATACCATCATAATGGAAATGCCTATGAACTTTGAGAATAGAAAAACTAAGAGAATTAGAGTGAGCCTTTTTGTGAGATTACTTTGAGAACATAGAGGGTGAACTTAATTGACGGTAGCAACATGAACATAGTACTTAATTAACTTGGCATGAACAATACTTTTTCAAGAGAAAGAGTATTAGAGAACATGACAATAGTTGAGGACTAGATTTACTTGGAGCCGGTCCCCCCTCCAAAAGGTGTTTGTATTATTGATTCTCCCATCGAGAGAGACTGTTTCAATACAATCTTTGTGTTCCTTGATACCTTGGTGATGCTGTGAAGATGGAAATATTCATGCATCATGAGCTTAACATAAACTTTGCAAAAAGAATTAACTATCCCAAGCCTCAGTCCTAAGGCATCAAACACCTTCGAAGGTGGAGAGAGCTAGCAGGGAATGAGGGTAGGGAAGAGGAAGAAGAATCATCCATAGGAGAAAGAAATAGTTTCTCATTTATCATCACTCTTCTTGCTTAGCATAGCATAATAGCATAGTAATGAAGATGAAGAAGATAAAAAGATTAAGCATTGAAGCATGGCTCTTGGTTGGATTTCCATTCCATAGCCAAGAGTGGTGGTGTAGGCTCTCCACTTCTCAACAAGATTGGAGAAGGAGATGGAGCTCTTGCACTTTGTACTCCACACAATAATAGAATGTGTGTGTGTGTGGGAGAGTATACCCCCCTCTCATGCTTGGTCTCTCTCTCTCTCTCTCTCTCTCTCTCTCTCTCTCTCTCTCACACACACACACACACACACACACACACACTCACACTCTCTCTCTCTCTCTCTCTCTCTCTCTCTCTCTCTCTCTCTCTCTCTCTCTCTCTCTCTCTCTCTCGTATGATTTTATTATTTCATTTGGACATGTGTCCTCTTTTTTCTCTTTGAGAGAAAGAACTTAATTATTTATTTTTATGTATCTAAATTCTCATTGGACCCCTTTAAAACCTATCCAATAGCATTCAAGCACATCATGAGGTCCACTTATGGAGGATCATTTGAACATGTGTCTTTTATGCTTATTAAGTCATTTGTTGAATTGAATACTTCAAAGACTTAGTCAATCAAGCATGGAAACATTGATGCCTCTTGAGAGTTATCTTCGAGTTGAATATTCAAGAATCTTAGTCATTTAAGCATGTGAGAAACACCTCAAGCTTTTGGATAAGGTTCCCACTAACACTTAGCAAGCCAACAAGCACCTCATGCTTGGGTAGGATTCCCACCTCAAGGTCAGCCCTAGCCTGCCTAAGGTCAACGGACTTTCGAACACTAACTTTTGAAGGTCTTTAATAAAGCTAACCGTACGGTCTTTAAGCTCCATTAGGTAGCATTCCTCTTTAACATACCATCTCTCATTTGGACCCCTTTTAACCTTGGCCACGTGTTGAGACAGATCCATAAGCACATGTTTATATTCTAACCCTTGTTCCCAATTATTCTCCCACATTAAATCATCAATTTAATATGAGAAAATCATTTGGGATGGATAGATATTAGATTTTATCACAAAGGTATAAGCAATGCAACAAGTATGGAAAACAAAGTCAGACTTTTATAAGGCTACCCAAGAAAGACGTGTAAAGTAGTGGATGATTCCAGTCAAGCTTCTCAAAGCACAAGGATTTTATGAAGGTAACTCTCAAATATGGTTATCGAAAGTAGTAGCTCAACTTGGAACAGCTAAGATCAGTCATATAGTACATGGCTACACCCAAAGGTAGCAAGCAATCACAACCAAGAGCCAACAAAAGCCAATCACAACCAAGGGTGATACAATCTCCAGATGGATACCTCATCTCCTACTACAAACGCAAGGCTTTTACAATGGTAATAACCAAATTGGATACCAAAGCTAGTGTCCATCAATTCATAGAACAAAAGATGAAGATGCAAAAGACAATTAAACAAAGACCACAAACAAGGTGGGTTTCAAAATTTCTGTTCGAAACTCAATCACAGCCAACCCACAAACATCTACAACCGCTTCTCATGGGAGATAAAGCAAAGGTTGCATCAGTTTGTACTACAACTGTAGAGCCTCTTTCACAAAGCAATATCAGTATACAATAAACAAATCAAGAGGATCAAAAGTATGTCAACCTATTGGAAAAAATGGTGGCACCCAAAGATCAAAACAATGAAAGATGACTAAATCTCAAGAATCTATGGAATTGGGTTTCCGGCCTTGAATAGGTACATCCACATTGCCATTAAGAATAAATGGCATGAGAGTTAGAGTCGGGTGGTTAAGACACTAAATGAGCAAGGTGATAGTCCTTGATTTTGGTAATGAGCAGGCTACTAATGATGCCCTTATGCTTGTTAACTAACTTGTTTCTAGGCTTTAACAAGCCATGGGCAATCCATCCCTCCAAAGTGAAGTGCAACGGTATCTTCGTGCTCATGGGATTCTCCAAACTCCTCGCCATGAAGAGAGAGTACATAGGAAGTCTCCTTGTGAGACTTCCAAAAGAGGCCTCTCTCCAATTGGGGAAGAAGAAGAGGATCCATATGAAGGGCTCGAAAATTTACTTCTTGATGACGCATCTTATTCCCAAAGGAGAAATCAAGAGTGCCCACCAAAAGAACAAGAAAGAAGTGAGTCTCCGGCCACCTCGGTGGAGATGGCTCCACAAAGACAGCGGGCAAAACGCTCTCGATGACCTCCTAAACGGAGAAGACCATCGCACACTTCTCCACACCATAATTCAAAGAGGGATGATAAAAAACAAGAACAAAAAAAGGCAAGAAATAGGTCACCCTCTGCTTCATCTTCTTCATCCTCTTCCTCTATGAAGAAAGTGATGGTGCAGAAAAGGAAGAACAAGGCAAGAAAGAGGCAAGAAAGAGGTCACCCTCTTCTCCATCTTCCTCAAATTCTTCATCTTCTGAAGAAAGCGATGGTGCAACTTTTAAACCATCAAAAAGAAGAGGCCATAAGAAATCCTATGCCGCCTGGAAGAGATCATCCAAGCTCAAGAAGTTCAAAGAGGGAGGAAAGGACATCTCTTTCCTTACCTAGAATAACACCTTTGGTGCTACGGACAAAGTCTTGGCTTTCATCCAACAATTCAATGTGGCATTTGGAGATGAGGGATTCCCGGAGTCCTCTAAGCTAAGCCATGTAGCTATGCAATTTCAAAAGCCCGCTAGGCAATGGTGGTCTAGCCTACGGGCAAATGGTGAAGTTCCACGAACATGGAAAGCTTTAAGAGCTTCCATCATGAAACAATTTTTGGCCACCGATGCCAAAGAAAACTCACCAAATGGCAAAGCTTGAAGCTCTCTGCCTACAAATCCATTCACAAATATGTAGACAAGTTTTGGGACTTACATCTCAAAGCCACTGTCTCCAAAAAGATGGATTTTTGAGAGCAAAAACAACAATTTTGTGCGGGCTTACCTGAAGATATGGCGGAGTATTTCAACTCCCAAAGGCCACGCATCATATCTGCGGTGTCTTCATGAATCAATTTCCAAACAGGGGCTAAGAGAAATTCTAAGTCCACGGGAAAGAAAGGGTTCTAGTGAGCCTAAGGGGAAGGAAAATGTCTAAAAGTCTCCTAAGGGCAATTCCAATAACAACAAAGCTAAGCAGAAGGGAGTTTAAAAAGGCAAAAACAAACTCTCTCCTAAAGAGCTTGAGTGTTATTGCAAGGATAACCGTTGTTTCAAATGCGGAAAGCAAGGGCATGCGTACCACGCTTGCCCCCCAAAGAACACCCACCATGAGCCTCCTAGAGCTACCTTGGTCGAAATCCAAGAAGAGAAAGCTCATCACAAAGGATCTCCTCTATACCATGCTTGGGGAAAGGTAAAAGAACATGATGCTTTTATTCTCTTTGACGCTGGTTCTACTCACAATTTCATATTTACAGAGTTGGTCACCAAGCTAGGCATCCAAGCCTTTGAGATGGGAGATGTCCTACCCGTTGATGGTGCTTTCAAGGGGCAAGAAGCTTCAGTCACTCCCTTAATCAAGAAATTGAGGCTCCATGTCCAAAGCTATATGGACAAAGAGGACTTCTTTATATCTCCTCTCAAGCACGAGGATGTAATCCTAGGGACACCATGGTTTGATCGCATGGTTGCCAATGTTGAATCCCCTGAAAGGAAAATCTACTTTAGGTTCAGGGAAAAGATATGTACATAGATGCCAAAGAGATGGGTAACACCATACCCATTGTACATACACAAGCTTTCAATAAGTCAATAAAGAGCTCTATTTCTGTGTACATGATTTTTGTTAAAGATTCTCAAAATGAAACTAATTCTTTAGCAAAAGAAAATATAAATAATCACAAGGAACTAAAGTTATCCAATTTTCTCAAGGAATATCAAGATGTCTTTATTGACGACATCCCTTGTGAACTACCTTCTAAACGAGGCAATGATGACCATGCAATTGAACTTCTTCTAGGAAGTTCACCACCTAATAAACCTCCTTATATAGTTTCTCAAGCTCAACAAGAGGAGATTATGTGGCAAGTGCATGAGTTGGTGGAGAAAGGCATGGTTAGGCCTAGCTCATCTCCATTTTGCTCACCCGTGTTATTAGTGCAAAAGAAAGACGGCACATATCGTATGTGTGTCGACTATAGAGCACTAAATAGGATCACTATAAAAAACAGGTTTCCCTTTCCACGAGTAGAAGACCTAGTTGATCAGTTGCAAGGGTCGACCTACGTCAGTAGGATTGACCTAAAAAAATGGCTACCATCAAATAAGGATACTTGATCAAGACTTTCTAAAGACCGCATTTCGCACTACGTTTGGTCTTTAGGAATACATTGTCATGCATTGTGGCTTGACCAATGCACCAGTCACATTCAATCGCTTGATGGAGAAGCTATTCAGGCCTCACCGAACCTTTATTGGAGTGTTCTTTGATGATATTAATATCTACTCTAATTCACTAGACGAACACAAGCAACATCTCCAGGTAATATCTCAAGTGCTACGAGAGAATAAACTTTATATCAACCAAAAGAAAAGTGAGTTTTCCTTAAAAGAGAATCAATATTTAGGTCACATTAGATGGCATCCAAATGGAGCCATCAAAGCTGGAGGTAATAAAATGATGGACTAATCCAAGGAATCTTCATGAACTAAGAAGCTTTATAGGTATGTGTGCATACTATAGATGCTTCATAGAAAAGTTCTCACAAAACGCTGATGTACGCTCTTCATCGACAAGGTGAAGCTTTGACAAAACACAAGATTTTAGGAGTTATTATTGCTCAGATGGATTATTGATTGCCATCCCTTGGAGTATATTACATGTGGGGTTGTGCTCCACAAACCCATTGTTGATATATATCTCTACTGCAATGTAGTTTAGAGAACACTAAGTGTGGCCAAGATAGTGGTGGCAAGGGTACTTCAGTCGATATGTGCTCGAAGATGTTTTGGTTGATATGAAAACCAAAGGAAGTGCTAAGTGATGTTAAAATTCTCAAGTTTTCCAATGTGGTGAACTTCAAAAAAGCTTAAAATGTGTTTGAGGAGCTTGTTGCCCATAGGGATCAGTGTGGCGGCATGGCTTAGCAAATCTTGGAGCTACTGGATGCGAAGGAGTTGCGATCGTGGGCTGACGAGTGGTCAATAGGAGAAGGAAGTGGAAGCCGGCGTTCAGAAGGTACAAGGAGGATTGTTTGAATGTGAAGCTAGTGGTCTTTGTGCAGAGGCACTACACCTATGCTTGTAATTGGAAGGCCATTGCTGGACGCCTAAGCAAGTCGCTTCATATGAATGGCTTCTTAAAAAAATTGAAGCAGGCAATTTTGAGGAAAACAAAAAGCTTATAAAATAAAATACCGAGCAGTACGCAGGAGGGGGGGAAGTCGGCACAGCTAGGACGGGTTTCTTTTGACGGGGCGACCAAGAGGAGACCCTTCTGCAGTTGGCGGCATTTGTAGACGACACCGAGACAAGCAAAGACAAGGCAGAGAGCGAGGAGCCACCGCTGAGCGCTGGTAGAGGCCGACAATTGACAAAGTGCAAGGCGGTTAGAGAGGTTGGGCATTGTGGACAATCAAGCGTTTGAGCCTTCCAGCAGCAGGGTCAAAAAGGAAGCTGGCAACGAGGACGGCTTAGTTGGTAGAGCACTATCTTTTGGAGGTGGCTAAGCGAAGCACTACGAGGAGGATGGCAAGGTGACGTTGCAGTGTAGAAGAAGAAGAAGCCAGCAGGGCACTGTAGGGAGGCTGAGACGAGCGTCGACAGTAACGTGGATCAGAGAAAGGCCAAGCCGCCATCGAGAGAAGAAAAGCAGTTTCCTGCAGAGTGGCCTTTCATGGTAATTGCTGGGCCTGGTGATAAGCCTATGATCGTGGTCCACTAAAAGGGCGAAGAAAAGTTTACGAGCAGCTTCAGAGAGGAGATAGTCGAGCAAAGACAGAGAAAAGAGCTGACAAGCGGTGTTAAAGGGCAGACGGTAAAAACAGCGCTATAATAATGAATTTAAAGAAAGGAGTACAGCAACACGTAGTGGTTTTTTTTTCTGGCCGAGAGTGGCATCTACAGAGTTGGAGGGCTGCGAGGGTTAAGGGAGAGTGCCGCCGTCGATTGCAACAAGAGGAAGACCGAGTGCAGCAGTAAGTAGGTGGGAAAAGAGAAAAGGAAGAGCCCGTGGGGATAAGCTATCGAGCCGTGAAGAGACGCAGTAGTTTAAAACTTCTGATGTACTTCGGGATTGAGACTACAAACAAAGTGATCACTAGCAGGAGTCAAAAGAAGTAAGACTGGGCAATCCATAAGTTATTGCCCATAAAGAGCACACCCATGGTATTATCAAAACTCCCCACTAAGAAGAGAGTACCTAGGAAGCCTCCTAGTGAGACTTCCAAAAGAGGTCTCTCCGGCAATGGTGGTCTAGCCTACGAGCAAATGGTGAAGCTTCATGAACATGGAAAGCTTTGAAGAGCTTCCATCAAGAACCAGTTTTTGGCTATTGAAAATAGGTGCTTTACGAGCAGTTTTCACAATTTTGTTTGAGTTAAAAGAAGATTGCAGCAAGCGATGGCAAAGTGAGTGCACGTGAAGGTGGCCGAGAACAGCAAGGGAAGGCCATTGAGGCCATACAAATTTGGCATTTGCACTTCCGCTCATAGTCTCGGCGAGTTCAAGAGCACTTGTTGCCTATTGCGATCAAGTTTATTTCTTTGTATTCAGACTTTAGTTCATTTAAGTAATTGAATTCAAGGTGTACAAGGTGTTCTTCGTGCTATATTCTCTTGAGATGTGCATCTTTCTATTATCGTTTCCCACAGCGAGCAGCCCGCCCGCTCAACTCGCGAACATAAAATCCCTCGTCATCTTTTGTGAACCCGATGCGAAGCAAGCCGGGGTGGGAAATTTTGGCAGAGAGGATGATGATGACATCTCAAGTAGAGATGATGCAACTATTTGATGTCTTCTTGCAACAACAGAAGCAACATGTTACTTATGAGAAATTTAGTTCGGACAGAGAAGAGTTTTTATGAGGATTTGCTCAACCAGATGAAGCAGTGGAAGAAGCATTGGATAAAGTCTGTTCCAAAAGAGGTATTTTTGATGGCTATGATAGCGATGGATATCTTGCATGCTACAAGTCAGAGATGGAGCTTATGGGTGTTCCAACTAAGCGTATGATCAAGGAGTTTGATCGGTTAGTAGCTCCAGAATTACGTGATCAGATACAGACGCTTATCAATAAGTATGCAGATAGTTGGAAAAGATTTGAAGGAGCCAACACATAGCCCTGGACATAGAGTAGATGAATCAAGAAAAGCAGGTTACTTTCAGTAAAGGTGATGGAGATAAATTGCAGACAATCAGATATGGTGAATTTTGGGAGCAAATGCATGCAAGAAGTAAAGCTAAAGCAGATACAGCTTTGCAAGTACCAGATTTCATCGCAGAGGATCATGCTTCAAGCAGTCTAACACAGGTAAATAATGAATTTCAGACTAAAGTCATTGATGAAAATTTTATAGAGCTTGCTCACATGGTAGCTGCCTCTATCATTGGTTCTTGTGAAGAATTAGACGAAGGTGAAAGTTTTGTTGTCAGTGTTCCACATACTAGTAATCTTTGCAGCATGGATTGTTCTCAAGCAGTTCAAGATAAACCTCTACAAGGTGTTGATGGTCCTCTTAGCACAATGGAAGCATGCGAGGCTAAGCAGAACAACAAGTTTCTTCAAGATGTTTGCATTGATAAAAACATTTATATTGTAACAAATGAAGTGTAAGAAACTATGGAGTCAATAGAGGATGTGCATGAGGGTATATATGAGTCTACAATTGCTGCTAACAATATGTTTACAGGTGTTGATATCATAGAGCAGGATGAAGATGAGAATAGTGATGCTTCCTTCTCAGGGTTGAGAGAAGATAATGCAATTATTGATGTCTTTTTATCTGATTGTGGTATGTATGAGCAACATATTATGGATGAGTTCTCTACTGCTAGTACCTATTCAGAGGAGGTGCATGAAGGATCTTCACAGGGTATCGATCAATATTTGGGTACCATAGAAGTATGTGAAGTGGAATAGGATGAAGAGATCTATGAATACTGCTTGGATGATGTTCTTTGTGTGCCTAACATTTTTGACATGATTGAAGTACAAGATACTAGACACAAAGTTTCTTCTTCCGCTAGTTCTCATGAGCTACAAGAGGAAGCAACCCACAATTCTTTGATAGATGATGAGAGTATTTATTGCTCTATTGATCCAAAAGTGGATGCAAATTCACAAGTTATAGCTCTTTTTCATAGTTAGGTTGGAGTTCCAAGTAATGATGTCCCTGACACTGATGCAAGATTTTTAGAGGTTCGTGATAACTATGAAGTCAGAGGGGGTGAATCACTATGGATAAAGCAAAGGATGCACATGCTTCTTCAGTTTCTTCGACGGGGTACTGGCTATGGTTGGGTCCATAAACTCTTTCTACTTATGCTTATGTCAGTGATATTATGGTTACCGGTAAAAGGTAAGCAGTGTTGTTGTATGCTTGCTGAGCAAAAGCTATCAAATGTTTATGAGAGTTGGGTGTTGAATAATGATATAAGGGAAAATTTACTTTATTGCGAGGCTCATAGATGTGTGCTTGCAATGGTATTCGACCCAAGAGATTTTGAGGTCCTTAAGAAGCAGTTGAATATGGATGGACTCTTCTGGGTGCACAATGTCATTGGTTGCTGGTTGATCTAGGAAGAACAAGCTTACACCAAGGTTGTTTGATGTCGATTGAGACCGATAATGTATGCTCATGTGGATTATATGCAGCTCTAGTGCTTGGGCAATATCATCTTAAGACATTTGATCTAGAAGGACAGGTCTACGAGAACGGCTTATGGCAGTTGATATATAGATCATATGACCCGGGTGGTGTTCATCATGCTTACAGGTTATGGCAAGAGATTTACAGACTTTGCAGTGGATCATGCTTATGCTTTGTTAGATAGAACTACTTGATTGATGATTTTTTTTTGAACTTTTCCTTCGATTTGGAGGCTTATGATTTCCTGAAGTCAAAATTTTCAAGATTACGGGTAGCATACTTACAATGGACCACTGTTTACATTCCAACTAGTTCTGTACTTACAAATTTTAAAGATGGTTTCTACATATCGGAGGATGCGCAGGTTCAAAGGGGGTGGATGTCATGACGCTCCATGTCCACAAGGTGAAGCTTTGACAGAACACAAGATTTTAGGCGTTATTATTGCTCATATGGATTATTGATTTCCATCCCTTGGAGTATATTACATGTGGGGTTGTGCTCCACAAACCCATGGTTGATATATATGTCTACTGCAATGTAATTTATAGAGCACTAAGTGCGGCCAACATAGTGGTGCCAAGGGTACTTCAATCGAGATGTGCTTGAAGATGCTTTGGTTGATATGAAAACCAAAGGAAGTGCTAAGTGATGTTTAAATTCTCAAGTTTTCCAATGTGGTGAACTTCAAAGAATCTTAAAATGTGTTTGAGAAGCTTGCTGCCCATAGGGACCAGTGTGGCGGCATGGCTTAACAAAACTTGGAGCTACTGGATGCGAAGGAGTTGCGATTGAGGGCTGACGAGTGGTCGGTAGGAGAAGGAAGTGGAAGCCGGCGTTCAAAAGGTACAAGGAGGATTGTTTGAATGTGAAGCTAGCGGTCTTTGTGCAAAGGTACTACACCTATGCTTGT
This sequence comes from Adiantum capillus-veneris, assembly GCF_014529385.1. Taxonomy (NCBI): domain Eukaryota; kingdom Viridiplantae; phylum Streptophyta; class Polypodiopsida; order Polypodiales; family Pteridaceae; genus Adiantum; species Adiantum capillus-veneris. Next base: position 17,033,841 of record NC_140933.1, read on the forward strand.
AATTGGAAGGCCATTGGTAGACGCCTAAGCAAGTCGCTTCATATGAATGGCTTCTTAAAATACAGAGTGAAAATTGAAGCAGGCTATTTTAAGGAAAACAAAAAGCTTATTAAGGAAAATATCGAGCAGTACGCAGAGGGGGGGAAGTCGGCACAGCTAGGACGGGTTGCTTTTGACGGGGCGACCAAGAGGAGACCCTTCTGCAGGTGGCGGCATTTGTAGATGACACCGAGACAAGCAAAGACAAGGCAGAGAGTGAGGAGCCACCGTTGAGCGCTGGTAGAGGCCGATAGTTGACAAAGTGCAGGGCGGGTAGAGAGGTTCGGCATTGTGGATAATCAAGCGTTTGAGACTTCCAGCATCAGGGTCAAAAAGCAAGCTGGCAACAAGGACGGCTTAGTTGGTAGAGCACTATCTTTTGGAGGTGGCTGAGCAAAGCACTACGAGGAGGATGGCAAGGTGACGTTGCAGTGCAAAAGAAGAAGCCAACAGGGCATTGTAGGGAGGCCGAGAGGAGCGTCGACGTAATGTGGGTCAGAGAAAGGCCGAGTTGCAAATATGTCCCATCCAAGTCACTTCCTTGAGTATTGACATTGTTCTGTTAGTGCCAGATAGCTATACTGCACACATCCATCATGGAAATCTGCTAAAATTGGAGTCGTAGTTTGCCGAGAAATGATCCTTCGGTGGTGAGTGACCTAGTCTATATTTAGAGACTTTTTCCAAATTTTGCTCGTCCATTTCATTTACACTTAAGTAGTAAAGCAGCTAAATGTGTGTGTTGTGCTTGTTAAAGTCTAGAGTCGAGGGACCAGCTAGATCTATCGTTGAGGGGCAAAGAGAATTGTGAGATAGCAAAAATATTTTGTTCCTAGTTTCTTTTTGTACATAGGAGTAGGGTGATTAAAACCTATCACCATCAGATTGAGTTGAAAGGATCATGGCCAAAAGGTCTAAAAACCATATTTGGGCAAAAAAGACCATAACTCTCAAAATTAGGAAATTTTGATGGTATGTAAGTTTTCACTTGGATCGCGATTACCCCATTTAGAAATTTCTAATCATGAAGCTATTTCAAAGCTATTCCCCAAAATTTTAGGATTTGATCACAAAAAGTTTGGGAATAGTTTTAGGATCGATATTTTGAAGCTATTCCCCATACTTTAGGACCTCGATCACAAAAAAATTACGATTTAGGAATAGTTTTAGGAAATTTCAAAAGTTTTGACATGATTTCGATCCATGTACCTCATCATAGATTTGGACTAAAAATTGAACATTGGAAATAGAGACTTATTGAAACACGTTTTTCCAAAGAGACACATGCCAAAAAGTTAAAAGAAGTTGTCAAAAGAGCCAAAATCAGAGAATAGTCAAAAACCGCTAGAAAAAACCCACGATTTCACTTTTGACTGCTCAAAATTGATCCAAATCCAAAAAGATATTGGGGATAGGCTAAAACTTACTATTCTAGCAGTTGGTCAAATCCCAAGTCCAAAAGTGATGGAACATGGAACGCATTCCATGGACCCCATCCGAGGCTTTGGATAGAGACTTTTTTAGTCTATAGTAGAGACCATTAGAAACAATACTTCTCAAAGCAAGATGGCAAAAAGAGTCCAAAAAGCGCCTCAGAAGGGCCAAAAACACCTCAAAATGAAAAACCGCAAAGTCGAACCTAGGGTTTGACTTTTAGTTGACCCAATCAAATCTAAATCACACAAAAAATATATATCTTGTGTCAAGGTACCAAAGGCAAGCTATGTGTGAAGTTTTAGAACATTCTTCCACTAAGGTACATGGATCGTGATCCATGTCTCCTTATCACAGACTGAGACTAGAATCGTACCATAGCTAGAGCTAGTCATAAGAAGCCTAGTGGTATTTTCAAAATTGAATTTGGCCTTCATTTGATATTTTTGCAAGCTAAAATAGATTTTGTGCTAGAAGTGCAATTATTTTAGTCAATTCCACAATTTTGAGTAATAGAGTAGCTGTGACCTCACAACCATCATTAAGTGTTTGTTGTATAGATTGCACGGGCTATAGCATAGTGGATGGAAGTTACTTTGAGTTGAAGATTGGAAGTGGCTAACGAGATAATAGGTCAAGGTTTTGCAAGAGTGCTTTTTCTTTATGTATTTGAGGTCAGGTAGGTTTTACCCAGCTAGAAGGTGATGTAGAGCCTAAGGATAAGCCACCTAATTTGGACATTCCAAATGCAAATTTAAGGCGAGTGAACAAAACAACACGGACAACAACCATATGGAGCTATAAAAGTACGGTAACAGAGAGAAAATGCTCTATTACAAGTGCAATGAGTCCTACATTGGAGAGTTTTTAGAGCATAAATGATTGTATATTTTTACATATACTAATGGTAGAGACACCCATATAATCATGCTTGATAAGTATAGGTGTAGATACTCCACAATAGATAGTCAGGAATAGGAGAGATATACATACTTTTGAGTCACTTTATCAGTATTACATCACTCCTAGAACATTGACACCTAATGGGTGTAGATACTCCACAATAGAGAGTAAGGAATTGGAGAGATATACATACTTTTGAGGCCCACTTCATCGGTATTATACCACTCCTAGAACATTGACACCTAATGTATCAGAGACAAGAACAACAATTGGAAGACTAAGTCAGGCTAGAATAAGAATTATTAACTCATTTAGTCAACCATAGTTTTTAGTGCCTAGACCGATGGGATCCTTGGGTTCAAGGGTTCCAATGACCACATATAGGGGCACGAGGCTCCTAGCATGATCTATACAATGAGAGTTTCAGACTAAAAGAAAGAGATGTACAACTAGAGGAGAGAGTCACAGAGAGAAATCCAACTAGCATTCGTAGGGGGGTTATGAGGCTAGAGATATCCTTGTACAAGAAGCTAGAATTGTGAGGATGGTTGTCAAAACACAATGAATGAAACCATCACAAGTAGCAAAGTGTGTTGCCAAAAAGTACAATGGATCTAGAGATCCATATGCACGTGTTTTGCTCTTCCAAGAAGCTTTGAGAGTGGAACAAGTGGCATATTTTCACACTCAATACGAAGGATTTGGAATGACATCAGAAGGAGCAATATTAACTTGGTTCCAGCCATTGTACAAAACAGATTTCCCAAACATAGAGCATCTTATACAACAATTTGCTGAGGAATTCTCTAAAAGGGGAATCAAGCATAGCACACTGTCCCAAATATACACTTTCAAGTAGAAGATAGTGGTTTTTTATCATTGGGAAATCTTCTTATTTCCTAGCATCATCAAAGCTCTAACTCTATGCATCCTTCTGATCCCTTCTTTCTTCATTAATATCTTAGATCATCGTAATGCATCTTGTACGATGGTAGGTTTCATGGCTTCTAGTTACGAGATAATTCGCTCCCTTAAGCCTTGACAAAATGTGGCTACTATCTATTCTATGGTCACTATGGTGGTGTGTAGGTTCTTCTAACTCTTACTAATTTTTTTCCAAGCCTTGTAAAAACTCAAGGTTCCGTATGGTTCTTCTTCGTCATCTTCTTCTGTTAACTGAGTCAACGTCAGTTAACAGACGCTGCTAAAGACCGAAGATGTACGAATGCACATCGAGGATGAATGCAAAGAAGAAGTAAAGATTGGAGTTACACATTTTTCACGTTTTCACAAAATGGTCACATATTGTAAATTCCCAATTTATTTCAAGACATTGTAATATTTTAATGTGTTATGGGCTCAACGGGAGTTCCAAGATGTAAAGAATAGGTCAGTTATTACTGTGCCTAGGTAGTAGATTTAGTAAGTGGTGGAGCCCTAAAGGCCTTGGGCGCTCGGACATTGCATATTTTTAACCTAGGTATATAAGGCAGTGTGTAAAAGAAATTAGGGTTCTCAAGTCATTTGTTGAGAGCACTCTTTGGTGAGAGCTCTTGAGGTGTGTATCTATGGAGTCCTCGAGCTTCTCCTTGCTCATGAGACTTAATTAAAACTAATCAATGATTCATTCTCTTTCACTATGCCTCTCTCATGCTTCTCATGATTGCCTACGATACTTAGATTAGCTAGATCTTAACTAATTAGTGGTTAATCCCTCTCTAATCTTGTGTGATTGCCCTCTTTTGCTTGTGTGTGCATGTAGGTTTGATTGGAGTGTGGTGCTCGATAGATCTATGTGTGTGTGCTTGCGATTAGTGTGTTGCATGATAGGATAGTGTTGTGTGCGTCTTACAATCGTAATGTGTGTGATTGGGTTGATTGGATGTGAATAGAAGTGGATATGGAGATTGCCCTTCATTGTGGCTCAGCTCCTTCATAGGCCAAGAATCTCACCTTGTAAAGTTAACCATTTGTGTTCCCATGATTAGCTCACTAACCGTGTGAGTGTTTCCATGCCCTAGCCAAGTAGCTCATCCTTCCGTATTCACAATTTTGTTGATCATTGGAGCTATTGCAACAATGGGACCCCAACATTTGGCGCCGCTGCCCCGGACGATGGCCTACGTTAGTGTAATTGTGGCATAATTGAATGTGTTCCGTCACTAATTTCACTTGTGTGTTTATGTTTTTGTGGATTTTGAATGTGTGTGCATGAAGCATTGTATTCATAATACCCTAATGTGTGACCGTATCTTGCCAATTGTGTGTTTACACAGTCTAATTTCTCACTAACCCCTTGGTAATCTGACTAATTTTTGCTAACTTACTAATTTTCTATGAAGGATTGGAGCATTCGACCATTCAATTGATCTTCAACGGAAAGGTAATCAAGGTGGTTTTCTCAACCTCCCTAGAATCTAGAGATGTGTAGAATTGTGTAGAGATCCCACCATGATGATGCAATGTAATGCTATGCTATGTTGATGCAATGTGGATTGAAAATATTGTGATTTTTCGTTTTCATGCCATCGTAATGTTGAAAATGCTAAGAATTGGTGGAGTATGATTTGACAAGTTTCCATTGTTAATTGGTGATTGTAGGTTGCTAATTTTGCCCATGTTTGTGCACCTAGAAATCAATGTGTGCGTTATGATTTTTCAATTGTGATGATTGATTTGTGCTGTGCTCATGCCCAACTAATGATTTGTGAAATCACAATGCAAATCCAACAAGTTTCCAAGCTCTTCTAAGAATCCGTGAAGCCACAGAATTTCTTTGCTTGCCTCCGTCATTGCTACATACTCTACTTCCGTGGTAGAAAGTGAAACCACTTTCTGCAGCTTTGAAGCCCAGCTTACTGCTGTGCCTCCAACCGTGAACACATAGCCAGTAGTGCTCCTTCGAGTATCTTTGTCACCTGCCATATCTGCATCAGCATACCCTTCTAGAAAAATATCAGTTCCTCCAAAACACAAAGCATTTGTTGTTGTCCCTTTTAGATACCTAAGTATCCACTTAAAGCTTGCCAATGCTCTTTACCTGGGTTGTCCATGAACCTACTCACAACTCTCACTGCATGTGCAATGTCTAGCCTTGTCCAGACCATAGAATACATTAGAGAACCTACCGCTGCAGCATATGGAACTTTAAACATATAGGCTATCTCCTCTTGTTTCTTTGGACACATATCCTTCGTTAGTTTAAAATGACCAGCCAAAGGTGTAGAAACTGGTTTTGCATTTTTCATTGCAAACCTTTCTAGTACCTTCTTGATGTAATCTGCTTGAGATAGCTTTATTGTCTTCTTCGTCCTGTCCCTTGATATTTTCATACCAAGTATCCTCTTTGCAGCACCTAAATTTTTCATTGAAAAAGATTTAGACAGCTCCTCTTTTAGGTCTTTGATGTCCTGCATGTTAGCACTTGCAATCAACATCTCATCAACATACAACATTAGGATGATGAATTTCCCATCTCCCAAATTCTTCTTGTAGACGCAGTGATCCGAGTTGCATCTTGTGAATCCATGATCCAACATCCATCGATCAAACTTCAAGTACCATTGTCTTGATGCTTGTTTTAAACTATACAAACTCTTCTTTAATCTGCAAACCATTTTCTCCTTACCTTTTACTTCATACCCCTTTGGTTGAAGCATGTAGATTTCCTCCTCTAAGTCACCATGAGGGAATGCCGTATTTACATCCATTTGCTTGATATTTAGATCATGAGCAGCCATAAGGCTTAAGACAAGCCTAATTGAGTTCATTTTTACAACAAGAGAAAATATTTCATTGAAGTCAATACCTTTCTTTTGAGAAAACCCTTTTACCACAAGCCTAGACTTGTACCTTTTCTTCCCACCTTCTTCTGCCTTCAGCTTGTACACCCATTTGTTTTGAAGTGCCCGCTTACCTTTAGGCAACTCAACCAACTCCCATGTTTGGTTGCGATGTAGTGAGTCCATCTCCACTTGCATGCTCTTCGTCCATTCTTCTTTGGATTCATGTTGCATAGCTTCTTCGTATGATTCCGGATCTCCAGAATCTGAGATCAAGAGATGGTTGAAGGAAGGAACAAATATTTCTGGAGGTCTACTTGCTCTTGTAGATCTTCGGGGAATAGATTGAGGCTCCTCATTTGGTTGACGTTGTTGCACATTGTCACCGTTTGCAGTCCTTGAGTCTTCACCGTCCTCAAGCTCCATGTACTCATCACCTGTTTCTTTTGTTTGTTTTCTTTCCAAGTAATCTTTGTACATATTTTGTTCGTTAAAAATTACATCCCTACTTCTTAAGATTTTACCATCTTCAGGTTTCTATAGGCGATACCCAAAGTCACCTTCTCCATATCCAATGAAGAAACACTTTTTAGACTTTGCATCTAGCTTTGATCTTAGGCTTCTATCTATGTGCATGAAAGCCTCACACCCAAACACTTTGAGAAATGCATAATTCACCAATTTACCTGTCCATGCCTCTTCTGGAACTCCCCCATCCAATGCCGTTGAGGGTGACCGAGTGATTAAGTACACAGACGTACTTACAGCTTCCGCCCAAAGCTCAAGCGGTAGTCCTGCATGTAGCCGCATGCTTCGTGCTCGCTCCATAATTTTCCTGCTCATCCTTTCCGAAATCCCATTTTGTTGAGGTTTCCTTGGGGTTTTCCTTTGCCTCCAAATGCCATTGCTAGCACAAAAGCTTTCAAAAGCTTGGCTGCAATATTCGCCTCCATTGTCAGATCTGAGGCATTTAACCTTGGTACATGTTTCATTCTCCACAAAGGCTTTCCACCTTTGAAATATGGAAAATACATCGGATTTATTCTTCATGACATAAACCATGTTTTTCTAGTCGCATCGTCTATAAATGTTACATAGTACAATGAGCCACCAAGTGATGGTGTACTTGCAGGACCCCAAACATCAGAATGAACCAACTCACGTTTTTTATTTTCTCTTCATTTCTTGATTTTTGAAATTTTACCCTCTTTTGTTTACGATAAACACAATCTTCACAGAACTCTAAGTCCACTTCTTTCAAACCTGGTAGAAGCTTCTTTGTTCGAAGGATTTACATTCCTTTGGCACTCATATGCCCAAGTCGGTAGTGCCATACCGCACTGTAAACTTCTGTAGTTGTTGCACAAGCTGAAGGTTGCGTGCTAACAGTACACAAGTAAAGTGTACCGACTTTTTCTCCCTTGGCAACCACCAAAGATCCCTTTGAGATCTTCCATCGTTTGTTTCCGAATGCAATGTTGTGACCTTCATCGTCCAATTGTCCTGTAGAGATCAAATTTTTGTGAAGAGAAGGAACATGACTAACATCTTTAAGCTTCCATTCATTTCCATTAGCAGTTTTGACAGAAACTGTACCTTTGCCGACAATCTCACAAGCTTCATCATCTCCCAAGTATACATACCCAAAATTACCTTTGGTGTAGCCCTGGAAATGTTGCTTGTGTGGTGTCGCATGGAATGAAGCCCCGGAATCTACTCAGTCTCCTTCTTCTTCTTGGACCAGCAATCCTTCTTGACGTGGCCCTTCTTGCCGCAGTTCCAACATTCAAGAACTGACTCCTGTGCTTCTCCTTCGTATTTCCTCACTTAGGAGAACACCCACAACATCATCAAACTTAAGAGTATTTGTGCCAGAAATAGAATTACTTACAGCCATCACAAGGCTGTCCCAACTATCCGGTAGAGATGATAGTATAAGAAGAGCTCGCACTTCGTCATCGAAATTGATTTTCACCAATCAAAGTTGACTTATGTTTGTGTTAAATTCATTTAGGTGTTCTGCAACTGAACCATTCTCTGCCATCTTTAGATTGAACAAGCGCTTCATAAGAAATACCTTATTGGATGCCGATGGTTTCTCGTAGAAGTCGTCAAGTGACTTCATCAAGTCCTCCGTGGTCTTCATCTCCGAAACATTGAAGGTCACCGTTGAAGCCAAGCTTAACCGGATTGTTCCCAGTGCCTTTCGATCAAGGACAATCCATGATTCATCTGCCATCGTTGCGGGCTTCTTTGCAAGACCGCCTAGTGGCAAATAGAGGTCCTTCTGGTAGAGATAGTCTTCAATCTGCATCTTCCAATGTTGGTAGTTTTTGCCGTTGAACTTCTCAATCTTGAGCTTCCCTTCCTCCGCCATAACTCCCACTCAATTCAAGGAATCCTTTCCTTGAGATAATTTAGCTACGAGCAAACCTTGGTCTGATACCAGTTGTTAGGAAATAAAACGTAGCTAAATAGATAATTGAGTAGATTACTTAATGGAGAGAAACAGATTTACATACACGAGATTATAGAGTATAGAGAGAGAGAGAGAGAGAGTACACACGATATACGTGGTTCATCCAATGTGGGCTACGTCCACGGGAAAGCAGCCACTCAATGGCTTTAGTACTTCAAAACAAGAAGTAGTTTACAAAGGGATTATACCCTTAATGGAGCTCCCGCCTTGCTTCACTCTCACCACCTCACACTCACTTTGTTGCATCAACTTCACACTATGAAATGTGTGTAGTAATGGCCTCCTTTTATAGGCCAAAAGGGCACCCCTCTCTCATGAGAGGCAGCCATGTGTAGCCGCCCTTGTGTAGATAAGTCCAAATTAGACCCTCTAATCCGCCCATGTGTGGCCGCCCTTGAGAAGACATGTCCACTTTTGAATTCGGCCACCGGCCACCGGCCATTGACTACCGGCCACCACCGGCCAACCGACGGCTGTTTTCCGACCACTTTCCGTCCGCCGTCCGGCCATAATATTCTGGCGAGGGAAAAAAAAAGTCTCGGGGGCTTCCACCCCCGAGGCCCCTAAAGTTGCCCCTGGTTTTTGACTGTGAAAATTTTGGTTTCCGGTGAGTGATTTACCTTCACGCACGATGGCTTCTCCTCATAATGGGGGCCTTACAAATGTGCGCTTTTACCACAAAAAATTACAAGGGTAAATCAAGCTCCATACTTAATAGCTACACCAATTAGAATCCCTAGAGCTTCTAGCCAACAGACCCCTTCAAGGCAGAAACCTTTGAAAGATCAAATGGTTGTTGGAAGTTTTCAATTGACCCAGGTTCCATCAGAATCTGTAGACAAATGCTTATATGAAGATCATCAGGGACAAAAGTTTTAGCTGATCTCCACAAGTCAAAGCCAAAAGCTGACAAATCCAATAGTGTTCAAACAGCTACATGTGACCAAGCTCACATATGCATATCAAGATGCACATGGTAAAACGAATAGCAAGGTCATGACCTTGTACAAACCCCTATGGATGGCCCAACTGAAGTGAAAGACTATTCGAAGATTATGCAAAGCCTCAAGCTGCCAGAACAAGTGACTGAAAATTCAAAGTTAATGAAATCTGAAGTCCAAAAGGCTACACAAAGGTCACCACCAAAATCTCCTCCGAAGAGACAGATTCTGCCAGAAAGTACAATGGATTTTCTAAGATCAAGGGTTACTCAGATGCAGGAGGACAATGCTTATCAATTATTGCAGACAAAAAAGTGCACTACCATAGTAAATGGAGTCAACATCAATTGAAGCAGGTGATAAAAGCAAAGAAAATAAAGATAAAGTTCAACCAAAGGATGCTGCCGTAGCAAAAGAAGTCAATTCATACACAGATCTTGAGAAGATCAAGTGCAACATTGGTGAAAACGAAGAAAATCTGTCAAGAGAAGTAAAGCTAGATTTTCAATTAGACAAGAACCTCATGTCCTTTCGCACTTGGAAAAGATGTGGCCAACCACAGCTCGAAGATGCTCCTGAATATGTGAGCATATGTGGAGACAAACGAGCAAAATGCTGGGGAATCATCTCCATCGTCATTGAAGTAAGTTCATAGATCATAATAGCTCAATTTCATGTGATCACAACAAAAGATATGCCAGACGATGGCATAATGGGAATGCCAATGGCCTACAAATGTTAGAGATACATAATGCAAACATGATGAAGTCATCACATACAACCAAGAATGAAGACCAAGACTGGTCACCCACAGACGACAACACAAAGTCCTCAAGCACAATTCAAATGGAGATTGATGCCAAAGCAAATCTTATTGAAGATGATTCATCTCCATCGAATAGAGCTTCAGAAGAGATAGAAGCAGATTAAGCGACAAAAAGTGCAAATCAAACAGAGTGAAGGGCAACCACAATAGCTATTCAGCAAAGAATACCATCAAAGCCAGAAGTTAAAAAGAACACGGTTGCAAAAAACCAAGAAGCAATAGGAAGTCCAAAGATCAATCTCTCATTGTCAGCTAAATCAGCTGATGTAAGTCAAATTGGAAAACAGAGTCTCAAGCCACCTCCATAGAGACACATCTAGATCAAGATGAGACCATGGCAAAATCAAGACAAAGATCTTCAATAGAACCAAAAATTCTAGATTCAGAGTTGCAGGAGTCACAAGAATCAAAGACAAATCATGCAGACAAAGGTAAAGCTAAAGTGGAACTTCCATCGATTAGCACAAAAAGTGTGACAGTATATGCCTCTACATCAAAGAACCTTTATGGATCAGATTCATCAAGCAAGACAGGAATTAGGAGAAAGCTGGACTCACTTTTGGGCCTTTCAGTTCTAGAGAGAGAGTGGCGCTCGACCAATGAGGAAGAGACTAACGTTATGTTGAAAATCAACATTTTGGAGTCAAGCTCTTTTAAAAAAAGGGAGGAAATATTATTTTGGTTCATCAAATTGCACAATTTCACGCTTTCAAGGCATAAATGCCGTAAGTCGTACTAACTCTGTACCGAGGAATTTCAGAACTTTCATTGAAGACTCTATCTAGTATCTTTGTTCCCGCCCAAATATGACTTTGAGTAGCTCTACTTCCCTCTCAAAACTTCTTTCCTTTTTCATATTTGTGCTAACCTTTCTATGTATTCATTCTATTGCACACCATGTCTACTTCTCAAAGGCCTAGCACTACCATTGACTCTGTTAGCATTTTTAACAGTTATACTACAGACGATCAAGCATGGATTCCATCTCGAATAACTATCGAAAGTTGGGTTCTACTGCAAACTAGGAGGAGGAAGAGGAGGCAACGCAATGATTTTGTGGAGGCTTTCAAAGGTCAAGTTAAAGAGTTTAAAGTGCATGCACAAAGCAAGCGGGTGAAAGAATTCCTCATACAACATGCTTTCCAACATGCAGAATTAAGGTTGCAAACATCTCCTCCAAGTTTTCCAAGGTATTGACCCAACTGTAAGTTATTTCAGCATCTCGCTTAGTGCATGATTATATTCGAATATTAAGTGGTGGATATCATCTTCGATATGTTTTAGATATTTATCCATCGAATACGACAGATTGACAACCAGTTGAGAGCATAGTTGGGATTTTTGATGCTTTCCATGCGTTTATTGGTGAGCAAATGTACCGAGGAAGACAACACAAGGAACTTGCAGATAATGGAATTTTCTTTTATGATATGTCATATGTGGAACCGAGAAATTCCATTGGTTGGGGTCGTGTAGCTCCTTTGTCACTTCCATCCTTTGACAGCAAGGATTGGTCCTTGCCTGCTTCGCAAACTAGTGAAAGCTTTAGGAATAAGTTGTTTCAAGATATACAAAAGTCCCTCAAGTATTCAATTGCCACAAAAATAATTCGGCTCGCACTATTTATGTCTCTTAAAGTGTTTGTAGATTTTTTCTTCGATGAGCAAATAAGAACTACCGCAACAATGTTCATTTGCAAGTCTGAGAGCTGTTTGGACTTTTTAGATGATAATTGGGATAGGAAACAATCATAGAACAAAATCTGTATTTTGCAAAAGAATTCCAAAATTTGCAAGTTCATTATAAGCTCTCAAAATTTCTTAGTATCGTTTTACTATATTAGATATCATCTTCTTAGTGGGCAGCTTATTCCACTCAACCAAGATACAGAGAACGGCCTCGAGAACAAACCTTTATCAATGGAGCTCTACTTTCGAGACATCCTACTTACTGTGATGGAGACAATGTCAAGCACAACTCTTGCACAACTCATGATAGATCTTACATGTGAAGAACTTCCACTTTTTTTGGAATTATATGCATTCAGTTTCAACAATAGAAAGGTGCTTACTAAATCGATAAATTTTGTTTGTCTTTAATACATTACGGCAGAATCTAACTTTTTCTTCTTTTCAGATTCCAAGGCACAAGGAGAAAACAACATTGTGCAAGGAGTCACTAACAAATACACTTCACTTAATTGCTTCCACCGGAAGCTAGGTCACATACCTTGTGCACGCAAAGAGCTTTGATGCCGTGCAAACCATGATGTACTCTTCAAAATGACTAATGCAGAGACATTTTTTGCCGGTCAAACAATGTTTCAAAAATGTACATTTTCAATGTTTCAAAACTTTACATATTGTGTTGTTTCTGTCAAGATTTATACAAGTAAGTTGTTCCCTTTCCCTGCTACTGTCCTCTCCCCCGGTTTGTGCCACTCGTCCCTTGCCCTCTACTCCAATTTCTCCCCTGCCCTCTGCTCCGGTTGCTGCTACCTCTGCCTCTGGGGACACTGGTCTCGGGGATCCTTTCGCGTCGCTCGAAATCATGGGCCTCTTCCATGGCTTCCCATGCTTCTTGCACCTATGAAGCTTCCCGTTGTTCTTGCTCTTGTCGTCGACGTGTAGCCCATTCCTCTACTTCTGCGGCGTCCGCATAATATTGATTTATTGCTTCTTGCATATTTCAAACTTCTTCTTGAGTTTGATTGTGGCGTTGCATCATTTCGTTAATGCGAGCCTCTTCGAACTCCTATGCTCTCGCCGCTTCCTCTCTTGTACGTCTGTTTATCGAGATTATAATATGTTGGATGGCCATTACAGAAAAATGTCACACATCGTTGGGGATGTACTTATGTAATCGAAGTTCTTATAGAAGCGTGATACATATATTTGTTGCTTCATATATACGTTGCAGCAAACAATAAAACAACAGATTACTTACATTCGGTACATCCATAATTTGACTGATGAGCAATAGGACATTCAAATAGGCTCGCCAGCCACAGCTATAGTCATCAGTCTACGTGGGCACGGTTACCCGTTCGTGGCGGACTACATTTCCTAGATCATGTTCTAACAAAATATGCTCTACACAGCATACAAGATTTTTCGCGGCACTACATACATAACCACTTGAGTCAGCAACACATTACAAAGAGACACTACTTTCCAAATGTACCCAAATGGACCTTACGTTTTTACACGACCGTCAAACACCCTGCTTTGCTCGGAGTTTGCGTAGTAAACAATCTTAGCTTCCATGTCAAATAACATGAAACTCCAATGATCACTACAAAGACACCATCAAAGATGAGAAGAGATTCTCAATGCAGCATGTTTTTTACAAGGCAAGAAAATACTCACGATTGATTGTACACAGTGACCAGAATGCACGCTAGATTAAAGTTGACTCTGCTAAACCAGCTCATCAGACTCAAAAAGGAAACTAAGTTGTTCTATAGATAAGGTGATATCAGCGGATCTATTATACTTTGTCTTGAACCTTAGGGGGCAGATTCGAGACAGCGTGGCTAACATGAACAAATGGCAGAGATTATACTTAAGGTATTTCAGCGGGCTATCACTACCACAAACCGGTGAGTCAATACCGAGCGAGTGGGGTAGCTATCGAATTCCATCCTCCACTGACTCGCTTGATATTGACCCATGTCTTAACGGTAGTGAGCCATTATAAAGAAAAACTTGACGATTGCCGCAAAGACATGCGTCAATACCGAGGGAGTCAGTGGCGGATTCCGATTCCATAAGCCACTGACTCGCTTGGTATTGACCCATGTCTTTAAGGTAGTGAGCCATTATAAAGAAAAACTTGGCGAATGGGTCAATACCGAGTGAGTAGTACCACTATTGAATTTCATAAGCCACTGTCTCGCGTGGTATTGACCCATGTCTTGGTAGAGACCCATTTAATGAATCAAACGTGACTTTTAAAGAGCATGAGAATTACCACAAAGCAACGTTGACGACCTCATTTGTTGCGAGCGAGTCGGTGAAACTGCGTATGCACCGGAAGTCTAGATGATCGAGGTTGAAAATGCAGGCCTCCTCTGACCTTGCAGGCAGTTATATTTGCACATGCAAAGGCGCTGAGCTCAACAGAACTCTCAACTCCTCTTCATTCTCTTCGTTGATTTGCTCTAAAATAATTGACTCATCCGATACGTTGGATGGCCCTTGTGATGCAAAGCCTTGCCCTTGCCTTTCTTGAGCTGGCGCCCTGGCTGCCTCAAGATCCTCCCTAATAGCCTCCCTAACATCCTCAGGCTCTGGATCATTTTCCTTCAATATTGGTTGCTCCATAGATGCCTCAAGCTCCACCCTGGCCTGCTCTTGCCCCTCATCATCCCTTACTGGCTGTGGATCCTCCATGACTTGCTCATTTTGGTGTCTAGCTGGCTCCTCCATAATTGTCTTTGTTTCTTCCATGACTACCTCGGGGTCCACTCTGGCTTGCTCATGTCCCTCTGCAGCTATCTCAGCCTTCCCATCTGTGTTGTTTCTCTTGACCCATGATCGGGTGATCGGGTCCTTCTGCTGTTTGTTTCAGCCCTAGACGGCTCTGTCTGTCATGCACGAGGATGGAGAGGGGGGATGTTGAGAATATCCATGGTTCTACTATCCCGGATAGGCACTGGCGGAAGCAACCCATCGTAGCAAAAACGCAGCCTACGAAGAGTATCAAAATCCTGCGGCATGATAGTGACGCGGTGTGCATGCGCATCCAGGATATATCCATCACTGAAGAATTCCACTAGGTAGTCTTCAACAATTTCTTGAAGGCAGAGTAGTGCACTGCTGGCCCATCGCATGCCGACTCTCCACTGCTCACAAATCTCCCACACTACTCACTGGAAAGGGAGATGTGGAATAGCAGGTTGAACGTGTCGTTCTATCCTGCGCAGCTCTTGCAGTACACCTCTGTGCGCCTCATATCGGCGTCTTCTAGCTTGAGCATTCAAAGATTCACCTGTTGCCCTCCTAGTCGTGGCCTTTACACAAGGCATCTCTACAAATAGCATAACACCAAAAGACAATTCATTTGTTAGCACAAGGGACTTCAGATTTCAGAAAAGGTCAGTACCAAGCAAATAGGTGCATAGGAAAGAGTTTGCCTTCCCATATTCTCTCGGTAGTGACCTCAGAAAATAGTAACAACAGACATGGCTTATGTTTTCTGAGGTCAGTACCAAGCGAATAGGTGCATAGGAAAGAGTTTTCCTTGCCTTATTCGCTCGGTAGTGACCTCAGAAAATAGTAATAGTAGCTGACATGACTTATATTTTCTGAGGTCACTACCAAGTGAATAGGTGCATAGGACATAGTTTGCCTTGCCTTATTCTCTCGGTAGTGACCTCAAAAAATAGTAATAGCTGACATGACTTATATTTTTTGAGGTCACTACCAAGCGAATAGGTGCATAGGAAAGAGTTTGCCTTGCCTTATTCTCTCGGTAGTGACCTCAGAAAATAGTAATAGCTGACATGACTTATATTTTCTAAGGTCACTACCAAGCCACATTCGGGCCCTCCTCATGAGGTCCCCCCTTGGCCCTCCCCCGATGTTACCCTTAATTTTCTCGACCAACATAGCCCGGGAGTGGCTGCTGTCAACACAGGAGTCAATTCTCGAGGTAAGCCACTGGTAATTCTTTGCTTTTTGCTCCCAATTTCCAAGATCCTAGTTTGAAGAGCTTATTTTCTAAATGCTCTGTGTAGGATGCTAGCCTGAAGCTGCATCAAATACTGATCGTCAGGCAGAGGGTCTCAATCCTTAAAGACTCTCTGGAAGCAAGAAGGCCTGAAGACATGCAGCGATTGCTCGCCGAGAATGGCTCTGTAGAGGCTATCTTTAATTGGCTTCAGGAAATGAAGGATGAAGTGCTTGAGCTAGCCAGTAAATATAAGGAAGCCAATAAATTTTGCCAACATGCTTTAGGAAGAGATAGTCTGGCTGTGAAGGAAAAGGACTACATGGTTATTGCAAACCCTAAACCCCCAAAAATTAGTAGGCTACTCTTTGTAAAGTCTGAAGTGTTTTCTAACTCAAAACCCGGTGTTAAGTTGTAATTTTGTTTCTTTCTTATAAATTCAAAACACGTATTTGGTATAAAAGAAACCCTAAATCCGCAACAAACAAGGTTTACCTTCCCCTTATCTACTTAGTATTGACCTCTGTACTAGCAGACATCACT
The DNA here is from genome assembly GCF_014529385.1 of Adiantum capillus-veneris. NCBI lineage: Eukaryota > Viridiplantae > Streptophyta > Polypodiopsida > Polypodiales > Pteridaceae > Adiantum > Adiantum capillus-veneris. Next base: position 17,050,461 of record NC_140933.1, read on the forward strand.
TAACTTTTCTTTTGGTCAGTACCAAGCGAACAGGGCCCTTCGGACTAAGTGACCTTCCCTTATTCGCTTGGTACTAACCAAGGACGATGGTCAGTACCAAGCAAACAGGTGCAGCAAACATGGTTTACCTTCCCTTATTCGCCTGGTACTGAATACACAAAAATACAAGTGCACAGAAGGATAGTAAGTAGAATACCTCTTCACTGTGTGTAGAGTTCCGCGTCACTGAAGCACTGCAGAACAAGGGTAAGAGAAGGAGGATGCGCGAGAGTAAGAGGTGATGGAGTTTTCTTACCGCATAGCGTCAATGGGGGTAGAGTTAATTAGAATGATATGCAGTAGAGGACGCGAAAAGAGGCAGAATAGTTGAAACTTGAGATGTTTGGCGGGGGTAATGCCTCAACTTAGAATGCTTACCTCGGGGAGGGTGACAACTTCACTTATGCGTGAGATTGTGGTTGGTAGATCGTACTGCATGGGAACCTGAGACCATTTATTATTGGTTGTCCTTGTGAGCGCAGCCCATGTGCCTTTTTGAGTGACCATTTAGGGTCAGACATACGCGAATCACCCTTGCAGTCACCATCTCCATCTCCAAGTGGAACAAACAGATCGCCGTTGCCTTTGCCTTTTCTGCGCTCTTCCCCTTGGCCAGCTCTCGTGATCCTGCGTTTAGAGTCAGATGCCGATCGCCCTTGCATTCGCCATTGCCTTCGCATTTTTGCGCTCTTCCCCTTGGCCACTTCTCGTGATCCTACGTTGAGAGTCAGACGCCAATCGCCCTTGCAGTCGCCATCTCCATGTCCAAGTAGAACAAACAGATCACCGTTGCCTTTGCATTTTCTGAGCTCTTCCGCTTGGCCACCTCTCGTGATCCTGCATTGAGAGAACTCCACTGGGTCGAGTCCTTTGCTGCCGCATCGCCATTGCCATCGCCCCCCTCTGGTTCTTGCTGTCAGTGGCCTGCGACATCACCATCCAACTCGGCACCATTGGATATTGTAGAGACAGGTTCTTTCTCCCTGCCTCTCCCCTTCCTGTGTGCTGTTAACTGTGTGCGCACCGAAGACACTGCGTTAGGGTAAAATTAAAAGTCTCAAACCACATGCATGGTTGGAATAATTACTCCTTATGTGACCGTGCCTGAGTTTGGGCATAGTGAGTGAGTAGGCCTATAAATCTATCACTAATAACATTAAATGCTTTGTTCTTATCCACCTGTTTCGAATGCTTGGGTCACAGGACAGAACCAAGCGCATAGGACCCTTCGGAGATTTTTGGGGCCCCTACTCACTTGGTTCTGACTCAACTAACGTCACCTCTTATGACATTAGCGCACAGGACAAAACCAAGCGAATAGGGCCCTTCGGAGATTCTTGGGGCCCCTACTCGCTTGGTTTTGACTCAACTAACGTCACCTCTTATGACATTAGCGCACGGGATAGAACCAAGCGAATAGGGCCGTTCGGAGATTCTTGGGGCCCCTACTCGCTTGGTTCTGACTCAACTAACGTCACCTCTTATGACATTAGGGCACGGGACAGAACCAAGCAAAAAGAGACATTGAGGGGTACTCGAGGCTCAATATTCGCTTGGTTATGACACCAAATAGTTTTGGCTTGCTTTTTCTTTCAGTCATGGGGATCATAGTCTTGGAGACAGACGTGAGCGAGGATATATGTGAAGAAAAACTATTCACGTTCTTATATAACGCGCGTGCTCATCACTGTGTACCAGAACTATCAGGAATGTTCAATGTAGAGTTTTATATACATAGGATTATAGATTGCTCATTTGAGTACCTATAAACCCATTTGCAACAATATGAGACAGTCACTTGTGACAATTCCATGACAGTTGATGGCATGAGATATGTGCACCCAGCCGACCTTGACCCTGACACGAGTGCTTCAAGGAGACTGAATCACTGTCTACAAAAGTGTCCCTCCAATGCACTGCTTGTACAAGACAGGTGTATGAAGCACTTCAAAAAGTGTCGCTTAGTGGAATTCTACAATGGGTTTGTCTGTTACTTATACGTGCAGACGGATGGTGAGTGAGAGACTTCCCAATCAACAACTTTTGGTACTCGTCCATTGGTGCCAAAGGAAGAGGTAGAGGATGTGGAGGTGCAGTTCGACCCAGAAGAAGAGCGGGTAGAGGTACTAAAGGAAACATTTGATGCGGGCTTAGATGCGGGCTTAACTCTTGTTTCTCTTGCGGATGCAGCAATAGGGTGCAAGCAAGAAAGTTCAAGTAAGGAAGTGACTTTGCCTCTGAATTGTGCTCCCAGCTTTGCTATGGCGCACGACACCCACTATGTTCTACTCACAGATATCATGAATGAGCTCAATATACGGGAGGACTACTGCCTAGCGGAAATTGCAAATTTTTGTGAGGCAGACATGGGGTTTGTGGACGATGATGGAGTGGACCAACATCTTATTGCTGACACAGCTGTCCGCGACTCACAGTTCACTTCAGGGTGGCAACTTATCAAAGATACGTTCAATGAAGCAAAGTCCAAAGAGGCCAATTTGCCAACAGATGAGCAGTTTGAATCGACAACACAACAAATCGGCTTGGAAAACATGGGTAGGCACGTGTCACCCAAAGATCAGGTAATGAATAGTCAGTCTATTCACTTGTGGGGGAGGTCGATGCTGAAAATGGATGAGAATCAGATGGTAACTTTTGTCGTGCATTCAGATGGTATTAGAGATGGCCCAGTGATAAAATATCATGATCGATTTTTTTGCTGCCAGGTGCTAGTGTATGAAGATAGTTTCCTTAGAAGAGCGGGAGGCTCACGGCAAGGGCTTGTCACTGGAGTCCAAGGCAAGGATGCGGCATTGTCTCACTACATCGGGCGTTTCAACCACAAAAAGGTTTGTAGAAACAATTCAAGTACTTGGCAATTGTACTGATCTCACTTACGGCCCATAAATCCATTACAATTTTTATGTAGATCATAATATACCACAAGGAATACTCCGATGACAATGCAAAGTTCCCACTGTTTGCAATGAAAGTTATTACAAGATTGTGTGGTGGACACCCCCTCCCACTAAACGCAGAAATACTAATTCTGATTGAGAAACAGTTTTCTCTATGCGTATTTGGCATTGGGTATGGGTGCCAAGCACTCAGAGCCCCCTATTTCATGTCCTACACAGCTCAGGCTCTGGTTGCAGGGGTTGAAGACCCAAAAAAATTAGATCCATACAACAAACGGCTGTTTTTGAGGGAAGAAGACGCCTGATGCCCGTGGAGATGCTGCCATCAAGAGAGGAACGAGCTCGTCTACAGAGCTTGCACATCGAAGAGGTACAAAGTGAGGAAGAAGGACGTGCATCGAAGAGGATAAAAATGACGGGCTCAAGTCCATCTTCTCCCGCTCCTGACTCATGACCGTCACCACCTCGCATGGCGCTCTGCCACATTTGAAGCTCCCCAAGACATCTATTTCTTCTCTTTGCAGATGTGTTGTAAAGACCGTGTAATTCCTGAACTTTTAAGAAGTTCGTTCTGCCTTGCTCTATGAATTAGTTGTCTATAATTCCATTGGTGTAACTCCAATAGGCTATTGGCCTTTTCTTTCCTCCCCCATGTCTAGTGTGCTCAAAATAACCTGTTCTTGCCATGTAGTGGGTTTTTTCCATGCCTTGTGTGGACCATATTGATAGTGAGCCGTATGTCTTGGCAAAATATGGACCATGGTTGAACTGTATGTGCTACATTGAAATAAAACAAAATGGTCAATAGAGTACAATTTAAACTTTTGTTTTGTATACGTAGAATGCCAACCCACCATGTAATGTGTGATATGTTGCCCATCCCACCCTATAAGGTAAGCCTTTTTCCAATCCAGCAAGGCTGCTTGAAATGACGTGAGCTTAGTTTGGTCCCAAGAATGCTGCTCAACGTAATATTTTATCTAGTGATTTCCACACGTTTTCCTTGTGATTCTAGATTACCCCACCACCAGCATTGTCTTTAACCACTTTATGTAGCTGTTTCCATTTGTTGAACATGTTTCCCCTTTCTGAATCTTTGAGGCTAAACCCAAGAAACCTTCTTGCCTTCACTCCGCCTTTTGATGCTTTCCTCGGTACCTTGTACCGACTTTGAGACATCTTAGGGTCCTCTTCGATTTTGACATTGCCTCCATGCAAACCAATGTGTGAGAGCACTCCCTCTATTGCTTTGATCACTCTTTTTTATTCACTCTCTAGCTTTAATGTCCATGCAAAACATATGTACAAATGAACCACCTTTTCAATTATTCGACAGAGAGCATGAAGTGCACAGACGTGAACTCTACTCAGAGGAATATCAAGCACTGGTTTAAAAGTTTTATCTTGAAGATGTCTGTTGAGAGCTCTAATCCATTGCAGACTCTCAAGTGATTGTGCATCATCCATGCAATATAAGCATGGATTTTCCACAGCTACTCTGTGTGTTATGTTGTACATACACTTAAGAGTCTTTAAGTCACCTGCCATGTGCCATTCCACTGTGTAGTCACCAAATCCTTCCACTGAAAGAACGGCTCCATTTATTTGTTCACTGATGATAGAAGGAATTTTGATTTGACTAAAAACCCAATCGAGGATTTCAAAATTTTCCTTATCAACCTGCAGTGAAAAACGAAAACACAAAATCAACAACCAAATAATCAATATTTTTATTATCATAGAGTGAACGAAGTATACCTGAAATGATCCTAGAGTTAGAATGTTGTTTTCTGATTGCACGCTGAAGTATCGTGGATCCTCTTTCGTTATTGACGGATCCAGAGCTTTGTTCATGAGGGTAATGGTGACTCTCTCCAAGTTCTTGTTCTTCAGGACCTCGCACTCGTCGATCTTCAAAACAAACTTGAGAACCCCACAACACTCGTCTTGACTGATGTCAAAGAAGTGAACTGCATACCTTTGCAATGCTTCAAGATCAACGAAGAGGTTGTTGTGCTCATTAAACTGTACCTCTCTGCCGCCCTTGCCTAAGAACGTTGCTTCAATATGGAATGGTGACCCAAGTTTCTGAAACACCTCATCATTTACGTGCCGGCAATCAGCCTTTACATGTGATGGCTTTGGTAGCAATGATCCTCTGTGTAGTTTATTTTGAGACTGTTTAGCTAATGCTTTGAAGAGTGCCCTGTATCCCATCTGCGAGATGCCACTCTCATCAAGTATTTCTTGCACTTCCATTGGTTCCAGCTAATTCTCGTTCATGAAGGAGGTAAGTAGCCTCCCTTTCAACTTACGAATTTTTTTTTGAGTTATCATCTCTTCAAGTACTTCTTTTGGAACTAGATGGCTGTAATGCACTCCGGCATTGAAGCCTGCATCGTTCGAGTTTGGATGCACTAAAGACCTACCAAAAAAGCATCATGCGTTATGATCATGTATAGGAAAGTAAGTGTATCCATTTCTTAATGAATCACATTGAAGAAACAAACTTCGAGTTACCTTAAAGCTCGTATTCAATTTTTTAGGCCACCACTACCAACCTTCATGTTCTCAATGTTGCACAGATCTCGTTTTCTTTTTCGACTACCAAGCACTGTGTCTTTCTCTCGCAAACTTGTGATCTTCTTCTCAAGGCCTTGGATTGTCTCTTTGTTTGATGAAATCTTTTGAGAGCATGCTTCATTAAGTTTCTTCAGCTGCATGTTCTCCATCGCCAGGAAGTTTCTTTGCCTTTCCGCATTCAATCCTCTCATTTCCAAATGTTCGGTGTATCCCAATAGCCCATCCTTGCCATCACCTGTGAAATGTAAGAGGTTAGTGATATTAGCAAAGGGAGGTGGCGCATTTGTCGTAGGATCCTTTGGATAAATAGACCCATCGGTCCACAAATCCAAATGATGTTCTTTGTTTGTCCTTCTAAGTTCTTTCTCCCGTTGAGATAAGAAAGACTCCCTCCTACGTTTCTGCAACGGTGCGTACTCTTGAAATACATCAACATGAAGATGATGTATGTTCTTTCTTTGGGTACGTGTTAAAGATGAAGGGGCTGAGGATTGTAAGTTCAAATTAGTGTTTTCATCAAGAAAATATGCGTTCTCCATTCCTAGAGTTTATAGAGAAGAAGACGGAGAAATATCTCAGGTTTTGGGAGGGAAGGCCATATTCTCAAGTTTAGAGTTCGTGTGGCTTATGTTTAGAGTTGATAGAGTTCGTGTGGCTTATGTTTTTAGAGGGAACGATTGTAAGTTGGCATTTCAAATCATTAGTCATACGGTTAGTTGGATTCCTGACAAGAGAACGAAGGATAATAATGATAAAGATGGCGGCTACCTACCAAAGAATGTCATTTTGGCTTTTTGTTGTGCAAAAAAGTATCACATAAAATGCACAATTTAACATTTTCATTTTCTCTCTCTAAGCTGACGTGGAACTTCTTACAGGGCCCAAAGGTGAGTCCAACTTTCTCCTAATGATTTAAAAATTTCAAGTCAAGTGCTGACCCAACGGAAACCTCCAAGGAGACACCCCAAAAAAGCAAAGATATTTCAACCAAAGTACTCAATAAAGTAAAGGAAAGTCAAGCAAGTGTTTGTTCCGAGCAGTTTCGTCAAAGTCAATGATCCGATTTGGATTAAGGACAGGAAATCAACACATGAAGACAAACACATCGGATGGATAGCATCATGATGGAGCTTAAAAGAACAGGAGTACTATGAAGGTAACCGACAGATATGGGTGCCAAAACAGCAGGTTAGAGCATATGAAGTAACTTCAAGTCCCTCCCAAGAAAGAAGGCCCACAAGGTATCAACCTCGACAATTTCCTAGGATACCTAAGCAGTAGGTATACAAAAAAGCAACATTAAAAGATGGTAAAGTCAACCACAACTCTCAAGAGGATACATAAAAAAGATGGATCTCATAGAATTTTCTTCTTGGACAAGGATTTTACACAAGTTATACAAAGCTTTGGCTACCAGTCAACCACAAGCCAAATGCAACTACACCAGACCTGCATGAAGATCTCAAGAACTCAACAAAACCTAGAGAAAAGCAAAGTCAACAAAGGAGATACAAAGGTCATCAAAAGATTTGAATTCCACAGTCTTCCAATGCTCCTAGTCAAAAGACAAATTCCGACAGTGAACAGAGGCATACAACAACATCAAAGACTCCTATCAACAACAGGCCTAATTGGAGAATCAAACAGATAATGGAGTCTTCAAATTCAACAAAGGACAACCCAACCAACACGAATGCAGATTTAAACATGATAAAACAGGTATGGCAAAATAAACCTTCAATGCCAACTTGGTCCTTCACTAATCCTCTTTTTGAGTATTCAAGCTTACTTTTATATGAAGAAATGTTTATAGTAAGCACAAGAATGTGAAAAGTCAAGTCGCCAAGGTGCAAAAAACACTCTTTGGCATAGTCAGAGTATGCGGGCTGCTAAGTCATGAAATGAGGAAAGCATTAGTCCCAAAGCTTCAAGTCATATTAAACTCTGTGCTAAGAGTCGTAGTTATTAGGCTTACTCTCAAGCTGGAAGAATTGAGCATATCTATGTCATGTCGCTCGTGCTGGATGACATGATCATAAGAGTCAAAGTCTATTAACTTACAATTGGTGGAGTTTTGTAAAGTCCAACAGTCACGCACAGTGCACAATAAGATGAGAGCACATATCCTCATCAACAAAAACCATTCTTAAAGGGGTGCCAACTTGCAAACTCATGTCATATGCTTTTATAGCTACACCATCTTTTTGAAAAACCCCTCAAAATCTTTCTTGCACATCATATTGTTTTTCATGCATTTTTGTGTATGCATAAATAGGATGTCCCATCATTGGACATATGCATTAGATACTCTTTTTGCTTCCATCTATGCACCTTAAGTGGACTACAACAAGCAACAAACCAATGTCATGCTAACCAACAAATCCATGCAGTGGGGTCACTACTGGGCAAATAGGAAGCTTGGGGATGGCCCAATGCTCCCTATCGCTTGGTGTTGACCTTCATGTTAAAGCCGGTATAAGCACCAAAAAAGTCCTCGGGACACGACAACCGACAATGGTAAGACAAAATTCAATGGAGTTACTACTAGGCAAATAGGAGGCTTGGGGACTGTCCAACACTCCCTATCGCTTGGTGTTGACCCTGTTGTTAAAGTCCTTACATATGCCAACAAAAATCTTGGGGCATGATAACCGATAAAAGAAAGACATGTCATGCAATAAGTCATTATTGGGCGAATAGGATGCTTGGGGATTTCCCAACGCTCCCTATTGCTTGGTGCTGATCTTGGTGTAACCGACAATGAAGACCATGGTGATGTGATTACAAAAATACAGTTGAGTCACTACTGGGCGAATAGGAAACTTGGGGACTGTCCAACGTTCCCTATCGCTTGGTGTTGACCTTGATGTTAAAGTCATTACATACGACAATTGAGTCAATACGGGACAAATAGGACGCTTGGGGACTGCCCAACGTTTTCTATCGCTTGGTATTGACCTTGGGGTTAAAATCGTTTCATGCAATAGTGGAGTCGGCACCGAGCGAATAGGAGGCTTTGTAATTGCCCAACGCTCCCCATCGCTTGGTGTCGACCTTGGAAAATTGACGTCGGCCCAGTACACTTCCACAGATATCACATTTATCAATTCCATATCTATCAGTGAATAATACCTTCGGTACTTTATTAATATTTCCCGTGCTAATAAGTACTCCAATAATGCACATATCCCAAAGGCACTTTTTTTCGCTGGGTTTTTCCCCTTTGGTCATCCAGGTATTAGACCATAATTTAGAACTCCATCATTCTACTTCCATTGTACATACTTTTCATAAATAAACATCAACCTCATCATTATGCTATTACATCGAACAAATGCAACATCATCCCTCACACCAGCCATATTTAGACCAATGAAGATGTTGCAACAAATTGAACCTCATGAACAAAATTCAACAACAAATGAAGACAATCAGCCCATCAACAACCAATCAAAACTTTTCCTTGCCTTCATGGACACTTTTCGATAGTGCTCAAGGACGGGCAGTAAAATAGAAGGGGAGAATGTTAACTAAGTCAACTTCAGTTAAAAAAAGTTGTTAAAGAACAAAGATGTACGAATTCACATCGATGATGAATGCAAAGAAGCAATAAAGATTGGAGTTACATATTTTTCATGTTTTCCCAAAATAGTCATGTTTTGTAAATTTCCGATTTATTTCAAGCCATTGTAATATTTTAATGTGTTATGGGCTCAATGGGAGTTCCAAGATGTAAAGAATAGGTCAGTTATTGTGCCTAGGTAGCAGATTTAGTAAGTGGTGGAGCCCTAAAGGCCTTGGGCACTTGGACATTGCATATTTTTAACCTAGGTATATAAGGCAGTGTGTAAAAGAAATTAGGGTTCTCAAGTCATTTGTTGAGAGCACTCTTTGGTGAGAGCTCTTGAGGTGTGTGTCTATGGAGTCCTTGAGCATCTCCTTGCTCATGAGACTTGATTAACACTAATCAATGATTCCCTCTCTTTCCCTATGCCTCTCTCATGCTTCTTATGATTGCCTATGATGCTTAGATTAGATAGATCTTAACTAATTAGTGGTTAATCCCTCTCTAATCTTGTGTGATTGCCCTCTTTTGCTTGTGTGTGCATGTAGGTTTGATTGGAGTGTGGTGCTCGATAGATCTATGTGTGTGTGCTTGCGATTAGTGTGTTGCATGATAGGATTAGTGTTGTGTGCATCTTACAATGGTAGTGTGTGTGGTTGGCTTGATTGGAGGTGAACAGAAACGGATATGGAGATTTTCCTTCATTGTTTCTTAGCTCCTCCATAGGCCAAGAAGCTCACCTTGTAGAGTTAACCATTTGTGTTGCCACGATTATCTCACTAACCGTGTGAGCTTTTTCATGCCCTAGCCGGGTAGCTCATCCCTCCATGTTGACAATTTTGTCGGTCATTGGAGCTATTGCAACGATGGGACCCCCAACATCTTCCCTTTCGACTAGTCATTCATTCTCAACAAGAGCTGGCAATAGGTGTTTTGCTTGTCCAATGGCATGATAGGCCAGCCTTGTGATCACGTCTAGGGCTCCCAGGTAGGTGATAGTGCTTCTTCAATGCAGTGTGCACATACTGAGCAAGGTTAGCTGGTAGTTTTTCTTGCTTTCAGTATGCCTCTTTGAAGGTAGAAGCAACAGTTGGACTAGTGTACTTGGTTGGCTTTCTACATGGAAATTGAAAGTGTTGGTGGACCTAGAATGCCATTATTGCATCTACCATTTCTTTTTGCTTCAAGTCTACAAAAGAGGCAAGCTACCTTGTGAAAGTTTCTATGGGAGCTAAGTTCCCATGTCTCATTGTTTTCCCCTCCCTTGGTATCTATAGTGCCTTGGTTAATATATCTTCTAGAAGATTCACATCCATTGGTGTGTTGTTGAGGTCAAATATGGTATCCTTTCCATATTCCTTGATAGCCAAAAATATATTGGAAGCTCTCTAAAATTCCAAACCATAGGGTGGTAGCTTCAAAATCTCTTTCAACCCTACTTTCTCAAGTGAAGATTCATCGTTGGTGCCTTGGCCAAATTGGTGGCCTTGTTGGGCTTTGGGCATATGGTATTTGGCCTATGCACTAACCTAAGGTGTGAACTTAATGCTTGTGTGGCACAACCCATGTGTAGGCCCATGTGATAGCATGTGTAGATTTCCACCTAGGATATGTGATGCAAATGGTGATGTATTTGCCCATGACATATGCCATGTTTTCATCCTCTTTTGAACTTATATAAGAGGCTTTGTATTTCCACTTTCTTAAGCATTATCAAACATAATTTAATTATCATTTGAGTTTACATTGAGTTTTTCTCTCTACTCCATTACACACATTCACACAAAATGAATACCACACTCTTTCACCCTCCATAGATCCTAACTATTGTATTAGAGCCATTGAGTGGTTAGAGTTTCTTAATCATCTAATTAGGTCTCCCCAATCTCAAAAAAATAAAAAATTTGTCAAAACATATCAAGTGCATAATTGAAGGGTGAGTTTAGGAAATGAAAAGACAGATGAAAGTGGAAAGTCAACATACATATGAAGGTGAAAAGTTAAAAGACACATGAAGATGGAAAGTTAAAAGAGGCATGAAGATGGAAAGTTAAAAGAGGCATGAAGATAAAAAGTCAAAAGACCTTTTATGTCCATATAAATAGGTGTTTCTCTTCGCTTTTATTTTACCTTTAGCGTTTTCTTCTCTTCAAAGTGTCCTCTCTCTCTCTCTCTCTCTCTCTCTCTCTCTCTCTCTCTCTCTCTGTGTGTGTGTGTGTGTGTGTGTGTGTGTGCATTGCAATTTTGCATCCGTTCTTTTATATATAACACTATTGTAGGTCTATGTGCTTCGTCATTGCCCGTAGCTATGGGCTATAGACTAGCGCATCACTCTTGTTTTTGTTGAGGGGATCTTTGAGTTAGTAGTACCTTTTAATTTTTTTTAAGCCATTAGTAATACCTTCTAATTAGGTCCTAGTTATCTCTACTTAGTTTCTCGCTAGAGAATATTTAATTAGTGTGTGTAGAATTGTTCATTTCCATCCCTCTAATAAGCTCTATAATTAAGCATGTTTTAATCTTTTTCATTAGTGTGTGGGTGCCAATCCATTTAGCCTTTTTTCACAATTGAATTGAGCAACATCAAGTACTCAGTGCATTGCATCAATTGAATTGAGCAACATCAAGTACTCATTGCATTGCATCAATTTTGTGTGTGTGTGTGCATGAGTGTGTGTGTGTAGCTGTTTTAACTTATATATAAGACATAAATGAACTTTTACATTCAAAAGACAACTGGATTTAGAGATAGGAAAAATTTAAAATTAGTATAAAAACAACTGAGTCCTAGAATTATCTTTGTACATGGTATATGAGAATGAAGCTACATTATAGTATACAATGATAATGATCAAATATAGAATTAGTTCCCAAGTGGTAGGAGCGAGTGTACTATGATCAAATATAGAATTAGTTCCCAAGTGGTAGGAGCGAGTGTACTCTTGGGTAGAAAATAGCTTTAAGTGTACTCTTGGGCAGACAATAGCTTGGACACTTGAAGTTAAGACGGTGGGTGAGAGAAATTCTAAAATCGGCATAGCATTGGCCTCTAGTGTTCATATGCCAGATGATCAAGAAAGGAGTGCACATGCAATGAGTTAAATGTAGGTTCACAACATGTGTATTTGTAGAAGAATATCATGCTATATATGCAATTTAACATGTGCCATGAGCACGGTTTGGGACAGACGGAATGCATGTGATTCCCACTGTCGGACAATGTGGCAAGAGGAGTACATAAGGAGGGAGACCTTTGGCACATGTCAGAAGATCCACCGGCAAAAAGTCTAAATATGGAATCAGAACAAAAATGGGTAGGGGCTGCCAATCCTTGTTAAGGATACTCATAATGAAAATACACGATAGGGATTTCGAACAAGAATTTGCAGTGAGACAGAAAGCTCTCATCTACTAAGGGTAAAAGAAAGTTTTCATGTTTAAATGTGTGTGTGTATGTGTGGTCCACCCCCATCACTGAGGAGAGGATCCACATGGTTGGAGGTAGGGCCCACCATGTGGATCCCTATCCCCAACCAAAAATGAACGATTTAGCGACAACGATATCCAAATAATTAGTATGAAGTGTACAAAGAGTCATTTATCATATGCAAAGAGGTTACCATTTTGGTAAAAGTGGTGCCAATAGGGCTAACTTATATACGCGTCACATTCCTAAAACAGCCATGCATCTGATTAAGTATACTTTGTCAGAGTCAAAGAGAATCTGCTAGTCTAAGGTAATAGAACTATATGATATATGTGCTTGTCCAGATTAGGAGCCATGGCCCCAACACATCCCTTTGGATTAGGTGGGTCAAGTCAAAAAAAATTATAGCAGGTCTAGGCCCATTGTATGGTGGTAACCCGACCAAAGGCTAGTTAGAAACAAGTGTGTGTGTGTGTGTGTGTGTGTGTGTGTGTGTGTGTGTGTGTGTGTGTGTGTGTGTGTGTGTGTAAGAATTATTTATCTAACAATAGTTTGTTTTCACAAAGTATTGAACTCTACAATGGGACTAGAGACTAGTCAAAGTGTAAATAACCAAACCTTATGTATACATTAGATAACAAGTAGATAAAGTTAAGACTACAATTGACATCGATACTTACATATAGTGTATTACATGTTATTATCAAAGAATCATATACAAGGGTTATCTATCACTAATAAAAATAACCAAACATTGGATGATCTTTTGTTATTCCTGTAGTTGTCGTTTTAATCCCAAGGAAAGAATCTCTTACCTGTCACCATCCAAGAAATACAAGCTTGTCAAAACTGGCATTACTTGGGAAGATAGGTATCAACGACTCCCTCCCCTTGTTATCGGTGTCAAAAATTACAATAAAAACTAACAACATAACATAGATCAAATTTTATGTTTAGAGAATGTCATTTATTTACAATAATGTTTACATCATTTTATTCCAAAACAAATCGAATAGCATCTCCTTTGTAAATTGAATCAATTCTCAAAAGTCCAGTCTAATGCCATCTCATTCAAGACCCCCACTTGAGGATTAAGGCTCTTTTAACAATATTTGGACAAATTTAAAAGTAAATTACAAACATTTGTTTCAGAATTATGTGTTTATCCACCAAGAAAGGATAGCATTCAAAAGGCACTTTACAATTGTGAATTCACCACAATATACTTACCTTCATTATAAGTGAGTTCTTGCATATAAAGATAGAAGTTTATGAACTTTGTGTCAAGGACCACATTCATGGTATTTATCTACTATGTTACGGCTATGCATACAGTCCTTGTAGCCTTGAATATAAGACAAAATAGGTCCCAGCTAATAAAGTTGGGTATGGTAGCCCTGAAATGAAGCTACAATATCCTCAGGTCACATATGAGGTTGTAGGAAACCCAAGTAGTAACAACCATTTCCAAAAATCACATCCCAACTAGATCATGTCAATTGATGTAACTTTTCCTGTAGGTCTCAAAGTGAGCAAACCAAAATTAACAAAGATTTTTAAGCTTAATAATAAAATTTACTTACTCAAGACCAGACTATGTGCTTGCTAACATGTGTCTGTGTTTGTGTGTGTGTGTTCTAGGTTTAGAACCTCAAAAGAGGTTGATTTCTAAAGGCCAATGCCACTATACCTAATTTGTATACAGTTTTTCCATAATAACGTGAGGAAGTACCTATCATACTTATCAACTGAACAATATGTGGACAATAGTAGCATATAAAGAACGTTATAAAGGTGTATATACAAATGCTCATGTTATTTAAGAGACAATAATTAAGAGACGTAATTATTTTTCTCCAAAGTGGCTATTCTGCTTGAAAAAACCAACAATTTTTCACCATAGAGTGAGTATATATCTATATAGCAGATATTATATTAAAAAAACCAGCATTTAGCGTGTATTTTGATCAGATTTTCCACAAATCCATTTATTATTATTTCCATACAGACCCTCATCTAAGGTTTTGAGGCATGATGTTTATATACATACAACATTCAATCATTAACATATCATGCTCAAAGGTTTACCGCATACAATTGTAAAGAGCCTAATTAGCTCGAGAAAATAACACATCAGTAATAACCACTTATTAAAAAACCAAAATTTACTGAGTAGGTGCAAATGCACCTACCTGTGTGTCAAATTCTCCTGTTTGTTTGAAAGTATACCCAAAGGTTGCATTCTTCATGTGTAGCTCTATGGGTATCTCAAGATCAACTAATGCCTCTAATATACTCAAAAGGTAAACAAACAAATTCATCTTGGTTTTATAGCTACTCTCCATATGAGCCTTCGGATCCCATCTGTGCAGAAGATCTTCATGCAATAAAATTTCACACTATGTGTGTGTGTGTGTGTGCACGTGTGCGCATGCAAGTGCAAGAGAGAGAGAGAGAGAGATAGTTCTATTATCGTCCTTGGAGGTCAAATATGACCTATGGGACCAAATGAACATGTCATGTGAAGTGATGCTCAAAAATGGCTGAAATGAGCGTCGCAGTAGAGAGTCCACATCGTGGTTGGGAGAGGAAGGTATGTAGGGAGAGCTCATGGCTGAATATATGGGGAAAAGAGGACCTAATGTGGTCAAAATCTGAGCACTCAAGGAGTGTGTGGTACTCACTCTCTCGCACTTGAAGGGGGCATAAGGTGCAAAGTCGATGAGACTCCTTGCCAGTGCCCCAACGTCCTATCTCACAGCGTAGAGAATGGGAGCTAAGACGAATGGAGGCAATGATGTGGATCACACTCAATTGGATGGGCTCAAGGATGTAGGGATGGGTTCGGTTACCTCGTTCGGAGAAGAAGAAAGATTTGTAGTTTGGGGCAATGTGTGTGGTGTAATGGCTGAATCGAGAACCTTCGGATTTCTCCCAAGCTGTGATACATTGGCGTTGTAAGAAGGCCTCATTAACTTGGGATTCGATCAACGCATCCTTGACCAAGTGACATGCATCCCATCTTCCAAACCATTTCTTGATGTCAAGCATCCACCCCGAAGTTAGTATTTTTCTCTTGCATGTCTTTTGGACCTTTTGACTTGCTTCATATGAAATTCTAGGAAGTCAATGCAAAGGGCTACGTTGTGTTAAGCATGTACTCCAAAACCCTTTCCATGCCCAAGACCTCAATGGGAAGCGATCCGAACTCAAGAAGTAAGAGCATGTAGGGTGTTTGTGTCTTGACTTGGAGAAAGTTGGTGACAAAACGCTTTTGGACATTCTCAAACTCTTTCCAAAAATAGACTTCCTGATGCTTCCACCCCACACCTCCACTACATAAAGAAGCACCGGTGTCACCAATGTGTCAAAGAGGAGAAAGAGAGAGAGAAAGCGAGTGCAAGAAACCCATTGGTGGGTTGACAAGAGAGGGGTGACACATGCTGATGCAGTGTGTATGTACGCGTGTGTGTATCTTGCAAGAGTGTGCAGAGTAAGCGTTAATGGAAGTAAGCTGCACACAAGAGAAAAAGATAGACCATGTCATGAAAGAGGGGGCAAGACACATTCTAACAATGAACTAGGTCGATAATGACAACAAATTTTTGGTGTGAAGGCGATAATCATGACAGCTGTAGAGACCGCCAATTTTGGACATGGAGGGTCAATACGGTGGGTGAGAGAAATTCTAAAGTCGGTGTAGCATTGGCCTCTAGTGTTCATATGCCAGATGATCAAGAAGAGGAATGCACATGCAATGAGTTGAGTACAAGTTCACAACATGTGTATTTGTACAAGTGTATCATTCTATATACGCAATTTAAGTTGTGCCATGAGCACGGTTTGAGATAGACGAAATGCATGTAACTCCCACTGTCAGACTATGTGGCAAGAGGAGTAGATAAGGAGAGAGACCTTTGGAACGTGTGAGAAGATCCACCGGCGGAAAGTCTGAATATATCAAGGATACTCATAAATGAAAATTTCCGAACAAAAATATGGAGTGAGATAGAAAGCTCTCACCTACTAAGGGTAAAAACAAAATGTCATGTTTTAATGTGTGTGTGTGTGTGTAGCTGGTTTTTAAACTAATACCTATACACAAAGAACATATTAGTTCAAAAGACAACTGGGTTTAGACAAAGGACAAGGATTAGCACAAAAATGACTCAATCTTTGATTCATTTTTGTACATCATAGTGAGAATTAGGTATCATTCTAGTGATCTGTACATAAGATAGTTAAGAACAACTGATACTGAGGTGAGAGAAGATAAGTATGTTGGTGATAGATAGCACCACAGCTAAAAAGATCCTAAGTAAAGATAGAGTCCTCACCTGCATCCATATAAACAAGACAATTGACTTGTTAGCCTTGAATATGTATTATAGGTGTCAACGAACCTATCAATTGTTATCCATGTCCTACTTAAAACCCTTTTAATCTTATACCAACCATCCATAGAGAGTTTAAATCACCAAGTATCCTTTCCCACAAAAATGTAATGATGTTGTCACAGTGAGGCCAATGTACCTCAGGTAAAATGTGTGTTTTGAAAAGATTTTATGAAATTTATTTCAGGCTTGTGATTAGAAGACCATCACCCCTTCTAATCCAAGTGATATCTTTATAGTAGTTTGTAAAAGTAGCTAGTTAAGACTATTTACTAAGAAAATTATACATAATAATTAGATTAAATTCTAATCAGAAGGCCATTACCCCTTCTAATCCAAGTGCCTTAACCATTGAAGCCCCCCTTTTTTTTGTTTTAAGATGTTTGTTTTGAAATAAAAAATGGTTTGATCACATCTTAGTCCAAAACCATCTATGGTTTACTCACTAGCTATCAAAACAGTACAATAGATTGGTTTTAAGACACTCAGGCTAGTTAATAGAAGGTTCTATTAACTAGGCATTAGGTAGATTATGAATCAGCATTCAAAGTTTATGCTATTAAGCTAGTTTTGCAATGAAACACCCCCTTTCCAACTAAAAGAGGGTAAAGTGAATAGTCTTTTCACTAAAGCTACTAATAGTCTAAAGAGATTTTTCTTAAGAAGTAAACCTAAAATTCTACAAGTGATATAAGCAGGGCACACAACCAGCTAATATCCAACCGATCAGTGCGGTCTAATCATAGTGTTCAAAAACAGATAAGCTAACCATTAACCAGTAATCTAGGTACTAGTTTATGTCAAGAAGAACCTACATCTGAGGTAAAACTTTCCTATGCTAACATCCAACCAGCATTTCTTCTAATAAGCCTTATAGCCAAACCACTTATAGTTTATAGTAGGTTTTTTTTCTTCAAGTCACTAATTGAAAACATTATCAATAGCTAGGTATCGTAACTCCATTGCAACCATAAGAGAGTAGGTGACACAAAAAAACCCAATGTATACCTATCGTAGGGTATAGACTTTCAAAGCACAAAAGTAGGAAAGCATAATATCACTATATCAACTAGGCAATACGAGCTAGCGGATACCCAAGCACTATTAGTATCCAAAGCCATGGCATGGGAAGTAATAACCAGGCAATGATCCTAAGTAATAACTATCAAAAGCATGTTCAGCCCCAAACTATAAACTAGCAATTAATTAATTCCATATCAAGGTAGTGTTCTCCAACCACCTACAGGTGAGGCTTATCACAAACCCAAAATCCGTCAACATAGAGTATTGAATAACCAATGGCCATTTTATAATACCCAAAGTATACCCATAGATTAGGCTATGCAAATGTAATACCATAATCTTTATACCAGATAATAATCTATGCCAGACCATACTATAGTAGAGTGTATGAGATATTTAAAAAAAAACCCTAAATGCAATAACAAATAGGTAAGCTATTTTGTACCGTCAATATCCCTCATGTTTTAACGTTAAACAAACAAAAAGGCCATTATTTATTTTTGTGCTCTCGGGAACTAGTATGTTCTCAACCACCATGTTCTCATGTTCTCAGCCATCAAACAACCACAATCACTGAGAAAAGTATTCCCAACCAAAGCACCCCAAGGAAGAAAAAGTGATCCAAAAGGACATGAATAATTTCTAAGATCAACTTTATAATTAGAGTGTAAGAAGCAAAAATAGCATTATGGGGAGTAATAGCCAATTAATGGTATTTACCCTAAGCAATAGTAGTAAAAAACCATCAAGAGTATGCTCATTACTAGCAACCAATCCAAGAAGGGAGTGTTAAAATGAGTAGAACTTTTTCAATTGTAAGTGATCCTGATTTATGTAATCTACAAATGGTAGTATCCACCCCAGCTTTATCTATTTCGGAGCCAAAATATACCATGTAGATTCATAAAGTGCACCCAACCTGGGTAGGTCACGAAATGGATGTCACCAAGGTATCCGACATAGATATATTGGGTAAGTTAGATACTAGGTGAAACAGCCCAATCAGCCAACATCTCCTACACTTCCCATTATTCAGACCCATTGAGAAGGGATAAATCGTATCAAGGGCTACCAAAAGCACCTCGAGGGAGTAAATGGTCTACACAAAACACAATCCATATAAACTTAGTTTTTTTTAAATAATAGAAAAATTAACCAAAATATAAGAGGTATTATGGGAAGGAGCTAGCCTTGCTCAATCAATCCCAAAGTTAATAGAACTTAGGTTCAATAATGCTAGTCCAATACCACTAGATAACCACGATTTATATCTATGTTGAAAACAACATTAAGTAAGTTTTGGAAGAAATAAGTAGCTTGAAAGAAGAGCTGTAGTTGATTAGGTAGATGTTGTTGCCAAGATCGCTACAAAGCTCCCATCCTCAAGCCAAAGATTGAAGTTTAAGTACAACTTATTAAAAACCAAAGTCAGGTTCAATATAGAATACTCACTAGCCATATCAGTGGCTCAGGTGTAGCTGTTTGTAGCTAGATGAATCCATTATAGCCAAATAAGGTGACAAAGTGTGTGTGTGTGTGTGTGTGTGTGTGTGTGTGTGTGTGTGTGTGTGTGTGTGTGTGTGTGTGTGTGTGTGTGTGTGTGTGCGCGCGCGCACGCGCTGTCGTGCTGTGGCACGTATATAGTGGGAACGGGCATTAAACGATTTATTTTGTGACTTTTTGACGCATAAGTATACTTCATATAATACTCATATGCATAAATAAAAGCTTTCTACCATACCTTAGTATTACCTTTGAAGTAATATAAATGTACATTACTATTAGAAAGTACTGCAAGAGAAGTATCAATGATTGTGCCTCTTTTTGTCTGGGGGAAAAGCATTTGTATATTTATTCTAATATCTCAGCTATACCCTACCATATATAAATTATTTTCTTCTTTTCACATACTTTAATAATGCATACCTTCTTGGATACATACAAGAGGGAAGGGCCTACTACAAGACTTTATGAAAAGGAAGATCCAAAGCTTCTTGGACCATCCCAATTTGAAAATCCCAACCTAAGGGCATGGATAAAAGGCCAAAACCAAGTCAAGATCTTTTAGTAGGCCAATTTTTCCTTTTGAAGCATGTCAATCCGAGTTACAGGTCAAAGGTTACAGGGAAACCAGTGAAAACCCCTCTCACAACTACACTGCAAGAAGAGATGGTAAACAGGTGAATCAAGTGAAAAGAGGTAATCTTGGTCTTTTTTCATAAAATAAGATATTTGGAGGATAAAAGACACAAACATGTGAATGTGACACCTCAAAGATGCCTTGAAGGACAAGACACACAAGTTGCGACCCCCTGCTGGAGCCACACAGAAGATGCCTAGGTGGGGCCCACATACATCATGCACCCATATGGAGCCTCAACGACCAAAGATGTTGAATTTCATGATATTTTGAGTCCTAATATTGACCATTTTAAGAAATATCCAAAGAACATTTGATTTGGGTTAACTCTTTAGCCTAATCAAGTGATTATGTAAAACATGGCTCCCTCACCTATAAAAAGGGCAACCTTCTCTTCATTGGGGCAAGTTATGAGTGAGTGAGAATACCTCAATTCCATAGTGACACACTCATCTCAGTGCCACACTTTCTCTTTAAGAAAGGCTGAAGTCTTGCCTCATCTTCTCTCTCCATTAAGGTGGTGGCGATTGCTCTCATGTAAAATATATGTTGCTAGTTTTTCTTTCATTTGCATATCTAGTCCAATACTTGTCTCTAACTCTATCTCTATCTCTTATTGTCTATCTTTAATACCACCACCACACTTAGATCTATCTCTAATTCTATCTTACTTCCCCTTTGGTCTCTCTTGTTGTGTCCTAATTGTTTCATTGGAAGGTATTCAAGCAGCAACCTTGTCAATGTAATGAGTACAACCTTCTTGCGGGAAACAATTATGAGCACAAGGTTAGTAACCATATCTTCATCTTCCACAAGCATCTCTCTCTCTCTTAAGGTTCTCATTCTCTTCCACAAACTCTAGAATCTCCTTGCTATAGGTACTTCTCTCCCCGCAGTATCCTTATTGCCTAAGGGAAACAATAGGGCTTGGGAGAGAAACTCTCTTCTTCTTCTCCTTTCACTTCTTTCACACCTTTATCTTCGAACATACTAGGTATATCATTGATGAATAACCATAATCCACATAGAGGTAATTTCTTTCAATTCTATTCACTGCAATCTATTAGGGTCAACATTTGGATTAGTCGAAAGATTCACTTTCAGCAACGCATAGTGTTTCTATTTGGTCCTGAAAGGCTCAACGAAATACTTCTCTCACCAGATCCCATCATACTACTTATTATTGGCTATGACTTCTCTTTTGATGTGAATGTGGTTATTTTATTATGAATCAAGAGGATTTGTACTCACAACTAATCCAAATCGCTAGACAAAACATATACATTATTGTAAGCACAAAGTTACAGTTCCAAAGAGCAATCTGTAGCTTATTTGGACAACAAAGATTAAATATCATTAACTGTTGGACGGATACGCCGCGACGGACGTTAGCACAGCGAGAACTCACCTAACATATAATGTCAGCTAAGGACAAAGCTCGACCCGCAGGCGCATGGAAGCAAGCATAAGGTGTCAACCTACACTCGACCCACTCCTAACTAATTCCTACAGAGGTCTCTACCAATTGTCTAAGTCACAGCCTTCAAGAGTGCAAAAGAGGAAACTTCCTACAATGCTTTTTTGGAGCAAAACACCCATCAAACGATCTCGAAGCACCATAGAACTTGAGGGAGACCCTATTACTACCAATAGGTCACTCTCCCTAAGGTCTATGAACCAAAATCCCGACTCAAAACACCCGGTGCAAAAACGCGTAGGATGTCTGGCCGAAATCTGCAGGTCTCCGTTTTTGAAATCTAAAGTGCCTAATGTGTAGTTCTACTCGTTGTGAACGCGTGGATATGCTGCAATGCAAAATCGGACAACGTATACTCACCCAAACAACCGATGAAGCTCGTAGAAGGAGCTCGCAAGACCGAACCATACGCACGCAATGTCGGTATCGGCGCGTAGCTCTCGTCGGGGGCAACATGCTTCACTTCTTCGCACTCGATTCCAACCACCGAAGCACACATAGCGTCAAGATGAAGCTCTCACTCTCTCTGTTGTACACAGTACGCTCTCACATACTTCAAACTTGTTTTGAAATGACAAAAGGTTTTTTCATTAAGGTCAAAAAGTGGTATATATACCTTACAACTTCTCAAACCCTAAAGTGCCAAAATCAACCATCTACTCATTCTAACTATCAAAACTGGGATACAATCTGGAAACTTCTGTAAGTCCCAATATTTACAAGGTGAAAAATCGGGTTTTCCTCATTGAATGAATAATTACAAAAAATAATAGTTCCGAGTAGTTAGATGCCGTGGGGTGTGTCCAGCTTCTAACATCCCCCCCCCCTCCTTGTTCATGTCGTCCCCGACATGGCCTTGATTAACTGCCTCATCTTATCGTTTCCCGCATCTTTAGTAGTGATTCATACCTGGCATGTAGGTTAAGCATTGTTGGTCCAAAGATTTCTGTGTTCATGGTGAAGAATCCTGTATAAAATGCTTCTTCAAAAGCCTGGAGGTGATAAAATGGTAGAAACATGACTCTTTGATATAGCGCATGTATCACCTCCTTGGAAGGCTGACCTGAGAGATCATAAGCACATTTGTATGTGTCCTGGAAGAAGAATATGCTGTCAGTCACCTGTCCTGGCTTGAATGTCTTGAACACTCCTAGGATTGTTCTGCAGATTTTTCTCATCATAATGCATGTAAGGTCAGGAGAGCCAATGAACAACTTTATGGCGCCCGTTAGGGTTTTCACCATGTATTGGACACTTATTCTCTCACCTGCCTTCACGCCCGGCAGCTTTGGGTAATTCAGCCAAGTGGGTTGGCTTCTTTGCAGAATTTCTTGTGCCTTCCACGTCCTAATTCTTGGTAGAGGACAGAAGCCGAGGTTGTCTCTGATATGTTTAGGTGCCTCTACCAAGTGGATTAGGTATTGTGGATACTTGGTAAGCCAAGCCTTCCTCCACTTTGGCTGAGAATCCATGATAAGCTTCACTCCATCTGGCCTCGAGGTGTCTGCATTGTAGAGAGGTACCGTTTTCTCTTCCCTGATTCGCTTGTTTATTGTTGCTGCTTCATATTTGAGCAATGGATATGGGAGAGAGAACTGAAGCCACTCGTGCCTGACATTGCTGGCGTCGATCCTCTGGATGGTCATAGATTTGAAGACCCTCTGCTCCCATTCCAAGGCTTCCTTTGTGCTTTCTCGTAGCTCTGCCTCTATTGCCTTACGCAGATTTTCCTCCTCTTCTTGTGTTAGACTCTGTGGCTCTTGAGAGGATCTTGCTATGCTTTCCTCTTGCATAGTTGTGTCCACAGGCTCTCCCACATTTTCGATGTCGATTCCCTCATTGGCGGCTGTTGGCCCTGAGCTTTCTGCCTCTCCTCCTTGCTGGCCTTTCAACTCCTCAATTTGCCTAAGGAGTGTTTGCTTCTCTGCTTCAGCTTGTCCGCCCATATTCATGAGGAGGTCATTAAGTTCAGCGTTTATTTTTTCCGCCTCCTCGAGCTTCACCTTTATGCTCTCCACTTCTTCTTGTAGGGCTTTTTGGTTGTCCTCCATTCTTGTTTGCATTACAATAGACCCTTCAGCCATCATTAATCTCTGCTTTTTCTCGAGAGTCATCTCCTTCTGAAGTTCCTGCATTTGCTCTTCATATATTTGACT
The DNA here is from genome assembly GCF_014529385.1 of Adiantum capillus-veneris. Lineage (NCBI taxonomy): Eukaryota > Viridiplantae > Streptophyta > Polypodiopsida > Polypodiales > Pteridaceae > Adiantum > Adiantum capillus-veneris. The sequence continues at coordinate 17,074,183 of NC_140933.1, forward strand.
CTCGGAAACGATTTGAGTCGAGCTCGTAGCTCTGACTCTAGCAGGCGATGCTTGCAGCCTCTGGATGGTTTGATCTTTGACTTTTAATTGATCCTTGAGCTCAAGGATTTCATCCAGGCTTGCTTCTTGTTCTATTTCTGCTCTTTCCTTGGCATTCCTCATGGCCTCAACTTCTTTTGTTTCCTCTGTCAGGTGTAGTGTCAGATTATCCCGTTCTTTTTCAGTATCTCGCAATGACTTGCTGAGCTGTAGACACTCTTCTTCAGCTGCTTGTATTCTTTTTGTTGTTACCTCATTTGCTTCTTTCATTGCTTGGCAGTTTTCTAGAGCCATTGCCAAGCTGACCTGGAGGTCAGCTTCTCTCTCTTTTTGCTTCTGGCTTTGTGCTTGCAGAGAATCCCTTTCCATCTTGGTCTTTTCTTCGTTGGCTTTGAGAGTTATCATATCTTTCTCTGAAGCCATAGATTGGGTTCGCAATCCGGCTAGCTTTGTCATCACCACGTCCCAGTCATTGGAGGGCGGGTGAAGGTCCACAGTGTCTGTAGCAATTTCTTTAAGTTCCACTAGTCGGATGCCTTGCATCTGTTCTTTATGCACTTCTCTTGCCAAGTCGAATGCGACTATGGCGGCTTCTTCCTTTGTATAGCCTGCAGTTAGTAGGTCCAAAAATGTATAATAGGCCTCATGTGATTCTTTTTGTTCAGACTTAGGCTTGGCGTCTTCCTTTGGCTCAGGTTCCTGCCTTTGCTCTTGCTTCTCTCCTTGAATTTTGTCTTGTTTTTGCTCAGCTGCATTATCTTCTGGTGGAGGGCTGCTGGGAGGTGGTGAGGGTGGTGGTGATGGGTGTGGGCTGGGTTTAGGGCTCTCTGGTAAAGCTGCCGATTTTCCCTTTATGTCCCTATCTGCTTTTGTTTTTCGCTCTCTTTCTTGGCTTTACTGTTCATCTAGTAGTTTCTGCCTTATCTGCTCCACTTCCTCCTCGGTGAAAGGGACATGGGGAATGTTTTCCGCTGCAGCATCAAGGATCTCGAAATTGTTGATATAATCTTCAAAACGGTCCCTTTGCACTCTTTTGGATGATCCAGACATAGACTCGAGAGATGGCTTCCAGAGTTTGTTTAAATCACCCTTGAGGACTCTTTCTGCTTGGAAACTCTCCATCAGCCTCTCGAGTCTTGCCGCTTTCTGAGCCCTGGTTTCCTTAGCCGGCACTTGAACAAACTCTTTCTTTCCTTTCTTCTGCTCGGGTAGCTCCTCTTCAACTGGCTCTAGCCGTCTTTTCAACCTCGTAGCCACCCTTGGTGCCCTTTGCGGCTCATCTTCCTTGTCTTATTTCACCCTTAACCAATCGTTCTGAGATGGGGGGTCAGGCCACCTTCCTTTGGCGTGTAGTACCCCATAAACCACCTTGGTTATCAGCTCTCCTGGCACTATGTAGGTTGGCTTTTTGTTGCCCATCTTTACCAAGCTGTCATGTATGTATGCCGCGTAGTTGATAATCTTTGGGGTGCCTTTTGTCATTGCCCAAGTAAACGTTGTGGCACTTGCACCTGGCGGCATCATGTACTTCTGTGGCCTCTTTGTGCACATGTGGAAGTACTGGTTGTACAACTGGCTCATAATTGCCACCTTTGGGTTGGCAATGTCTTCAAAGGTGTAATTTTCCTTTTTCTCTTTGTACACCTTGACTTCATCTCTTCTTCTTGTTACGCTGTCTCCCTCATTGGAGAGGTCTAGTGCATGGGCTACAACCCGCTCCGTGATTATGATCTCTGTATCTCGTTTGCCTTGTAAATCTGTTACCTTGGCCACTCCATCCTCTTTGATGCTTGTTACAAGCTCCCATACTCTTTTGATGTCCACCCCTGCTGGTATTGCTTCGAAGTAGTTGTGGAGGTCGATTTTCTCCAAGTAGCCGGCCATTTTGCTTCGTGCAAACTCATTGAGCTCTCTTGGCAGCATTGGTAGCTCTATAACATTGCCTTCAGTGTCCTTGAACACGCCCTGGGAGATCTTTAGGTCGTTTGACTCCAACAGATCCTCTTGTATCCAAGTGCTGGTGGGCTTTAGTGTTCCCTCTGGAATGACAAAAGGTTCCACCTCGTCCAGATAGTCTTTGATTGTCATTCTTTTTCTCTTTGCCAGTGACTTCAAGGCTGCCATAGATCCTGTTGCACTCAATAGTCCGAAGTTAGCGTTTTTTCCATATCAGCTGCGAAACTGAGTTTTACTTATCCAAATGACTTGAAAATTGAAAATAAAGCTTAAAAGGAACTTGTGAAGCTGTGCATGTGCTCACAGTGCAAATTTCGCCAAAATTTTCCATCTAGACATCCTGCGCGTAGGATGTCTTTTTCATCAGAATTGGTTCATATTTGACATGAAGGTAGTGTAAGGCTCATGGAACATGGCTATAGTCTTGGATTTGAATTTGGATATCAAAAAGTGGATTTTTGGGCTGATTCAGGCTTTAGGTCACAATTTGGGTAGAATGTCCATCATAGGTAGCAATTGATGTCCAAATGGGTTGAAAATTGGTACATGGGCTCATTACACCATGGTATTGGCTCTCATGATGTCATTCTTTGTACAGAGGGCTAAATTTATGCTGGAGACATCCTACGCGTAGGATGTCTTTTTCATCAAAATGACATGAAACTTGTTCTGTGGGTTGTCCTTGGCTTATGGATCATGGCTATGTTCTTGGATTTGAATTTGGACAGGACTTGATGCTTGTACAGCTCTGTGAGGTGTTTTAGGGCTCCCCGAAGCACTTTTCATGAAATTTGACATGTGCTCCTATCTTCTCGCGAGATGCGGTCTAGGCTCAAAAATTTCTTGATTTGGACTCCATTTGCCCTGTTTACCAGAATTTTGTCATTTCGGTCAAAACCTGGCCAAAACATGCTTTCCGCTCCAGTCTCATAATTGCACCCCCATTGTACCATAGGTTGTCCTTTAGTCACTGGTCATCCCCATATTTTTTTTTTCATTACGACTATTTTTTACCTGCTTTTTGTATTTTTGAAATTTTCTGACGAAAATTAGCAAACTTAAAAGGAAAATAGCAAATGAAACCCAAAAAATCCCCAAAAATTATAATAAATCACAAACATCACCGCAACACATTATATACACTCACATGCAATTTTTATGGCCGGATTTCTCCGTTTTACCAATATTTTGCCTGAAAAATGGCTATTTCTACTTATATACACACACCTAGGGGCTTGATTTGGCGTTTGGCCCCATATACCTGTAGCTTCATGCTGTATAAGGGCATATATACTTGGGTTACTCCAGAAAATTTTGCAATCAAACAACAACCCTTAGAATAGTCGAAAATCATGCCCTTTTTTGTTGTTTCTGTTATTGTTTCTGCATTTGAGAGTGCCTCTAGAATGCCTCCCCCCCTCCTAGCCGGAGTCCTCCCAGACGACAAGGTATTGCCTCGGAGTATGTTCCGTGCATAGGTTGAAACACTTGTGCTAATGCGTGGCCGATTAACGGGCCCTACTTTATGCATACTTGGTCAATGCATGGAAACATTAATGTTGTGCAAGAGAAGGGAATAAGCTAGATGCTTTTTGGCATTCGCTGTTGAGGTTTCCTGCTTTCTTTGTAAGTAACAACTGTAACTCTACTGCTCTCTGTTTAATTGTCTTTTTGGCAAAAGGCAATTGCTTTGCCGACAATGTTGATGGAGGTGTAGCTGTTTCTAAGGATAGAGAGGGTTGTGATTGAATGGCTATGGACCTTATGACCTTGGCTTTCCATTGGTATTTTGTTGCTGCCGATTTTTGTAGATGGTTTGGTACGTTCTTTTTTGCCACTGATTTGTCTGTCATCGGCATCCACATATGATGGTGTTCCCTTTTGAAATGCAGCTATCTGCTTTCCTTTGTTTTTGTACGGAATGTAGTTCCTTTTGCTTTTGCTTTGGTATCCAAATGTGAGTGACATTTGGATTATTGTTAAGAATTTTCTGTGGTATCCACATCTGTTTTATGCCCTTGGTTTGGGGTTGAACCATTTGCTTTGTTGGAATCCGTTTGTTACATTGTGGTTTCTCTGCCATTGCATTTCTATCCTTCCGCATCCATACTTGTTTACCTTGTTTTGGTAGCCCTAATTTTTGCATTGTGGCCGGTGAATTCATCTGTCTGTAATTAGCATGGTTGACTTTTACCTTATTGTTGGTCTCTAGTATCATTTTGTTCTTGACTGGCATTCATGTTGTATACTTTGTTTCCAGTGATTGCATGGTTTGCAGTTGATCATGATGGTATTGCGGAGCAAAAGGTATCACTTGTTGTTCATGTTCATGTTGAATTTTGACTGCCTTTGCTTTCCAATCGATCTGCACATTGTATGCTTTTTGCCAAGGTTGCCCTAACATCATTTGGTGTTGTGTGCTTGCATCTGTCCCACATAGAATTTGTGTGGGTAAACATATTGATGTATTTGTACATACAATATAGTCCATCCCAATGTTTTCAATGGGTGTGATGTGCTACTTTCTAGCACATCACACCCATTTGGTGTTGTGTGCTTGCATCTGTCCCACATAGAATTTGTGTGGGTAAACATATTGATGTATTTGTACATACAATATAGTCCATCCCAATGTTTTCAATGGGTGTGATGTGCTACTTTCTAGCACTTGAGGACTAGGATGAAGTTGATCTGTGACTTTGAGCTTTTGGTATAATCCGTAAGAGATCAAATTTTCTTGATCACCTGAATCAAGCAACGCTGTTGAATCAACTCGATTGCTGCCCACTTTGACTGTAATTATTGGCTCCACTATTTCTTCCTCCAACTTCATCAGTCGAATGGCATTGATTCTCAGTGGTGGTCCACTTTGTTGTTGTCGTTGCAGAAGCCGTCTTTTTGCAATGCGTTCTTGTGCTTCGGCTTGAGCTTCCGCTCGTACTCTCTCTTTTTCCTTCATTCTTTGTTTTCCTTGGTGAATTTGTTGGAGCATCTCCTGTGTGAGTGGTAGATGATATTTTCTCAGTCGAAATCCACTAATCCAGTTTGGCATTTCTTCACCTGCTAATGTAGCAAGTTTGACAGCTCCACTTTGTGATAGATCACTAATCACAAATGGTCCCATCCCTCGCTTTTTAAGTTTCTTGGCATGTTGCTTCAAGGTATAAACAAGTACGTAATCACCTGTCTTGAACTCTTTGGTACGCACATGTTTGTCAAAGAATTCCTTTTGTCTTCTCTTTTTAGCATAGATTGACGCGAGAGCTCGTAAGCGGAGTTCATCCAGCTTTTCAAGATCATCAATCCTTAAAGAGAGCTCATGCCCTATCCATTCCAAGCTTGTTGCTACTCGTAGAGTTGGAATTAAAAACTCTATGGGTAGTATAGCATTTAGCCCAAACACCATGTTGTATGGTGTTGTTCCTATTGATGTTTTGTAAGCTACCCTGTATGCCCACAGTGTTGAGTGTGTTGCTGATCCCAATCTCTTCTTGATTCTGACACTATCTTAGTGAGAACCGTGCATAGTGTTTTGTTAGTGACCTCAGCTTGCCCATTGGCTTGTGGATGATATGGTGCTGATTTCCTATGTATGACCATGAAATCCTCTAGCAGATATTCAATGACTTCATTGAGAAAGTGTGTTCCACAGTGACTAACAATTTCTATTGGTAACCCATAATGTACAAAAACATGCTCATACAAAAATTGTGCCGTGGTGCATGCATCAGCTTTTAGTGTTGCTTTGGCTTCGACCCATTTTGTGAGATAGTCCGTAGCCACAATGATATATTGGGTATGGGTGCGATATGCAGGGGGTGATATAGGTCCCACAAAATCAATGCCCCATTTTGAAAATGCTCTTGCCCCCATCATTGGCCGTAATGGCATCTCATCTCTTTTTATTGGTATCTTGGTGCGTTGACATGCATCACAATGCTTTACAAACTCTTCATCATCCATGTGTAATGCAGGCCACCAAATTCCTGTCGTTAAGACAATTTTTTCCGTCTTATCGCCTGAAAAATGGCCTCCACTTACTCCGCTATGTGCATGTTCTAGAATCAGCAGGTATTCACTTTCACTTGCACAGATTCTAAGTTGATTGTCCTTTCCCTTCTTATAGAGTTGATTTCCAATTAACTGAAAGTCCCGTGCTTCCAGCTCTATAGCTTTTTCTCGTGCTCTTGTAATGTTCTCAGGGAATGTCCTGGTGGTTAAGAAGTCAATGATATATTGACTCCATGTAGGTGCTATGGTTACCTGAAACAAAGCTGCGTGATCCACTGGTCGTTTGGCACTACATATAGTACATTTGGTAACATAAGAATGTGTGTCCGCATACATAGTTGGCCAATAAACCCCCAACTGTTTCAGTCTCTGATGTGTTTTCATTGTTGAACAATGAAATGCACAACTCTGGACATGTGCCTCTTCAAGGTAGCACTCGAATTCTTCCGGATTTATACATAACCGTAGGATTAGGTCAGATCCAAGATGATACAACCGTCCTGCTATCAACTGGAAGTTTTTTGTTTGTCGAATTGTTTGTTGTTTGGATTTGCATACCGTATTATCAAACTCACTTCCGAAGGAAAGTATGCTAACAATTTCCTGAGACCATTTGGGTACCATTTCAATGTTGAAAAGATAAGCATCTGGTATGTCATCATCTACTCCATTAGGAGCTTCCCCGTTGTGTATACTTGAAAGATGATCTACTCGCAGATGGGTTTTACCCTTTTTGACCACCACTATGAAGTCAAATTCTAGCAATATAATAAACCAGCGTACGATTCTCCCTGTATTGCAAGGTTTATTTACTAGGTACAAAAGGGCTTGATGATCTGTGAAGAACACAAATTTGTTTGCAAGCAAATAATGCCGAAATTTCTTTACAGCATATATCATTCCTAACCCTTCCCTCTCGGTGGTTGTGTAGTTCTTTTTTGCACTGTTTAACTGTCAGCTCGCATAGCAAACCGGAAAATCCATTGTTTCGTCTCCAGGTTGAAGAGCTAGAATACTTCCAATGGCATATACTGAAGCATCAATGTGCACATGGAATATCTTTTCCCAATCTGGTGCCTTTAGTACAGGTGCTGATATAAGGTTTTCCCTTAGCTTTTGGAATGAAGTTTCACACTCCTTAGTCCACTGGAAATTGACTAGCAAATGATACAGAGGTTGTGCGATAACCGCATACATGTATATGAATCTCTGATAATATCTGCAGTGTCCCATGAAGGATTGCACTTGTTTCTCATTAGTAGGCCTGGGTAGGTCTACAATGACTTTGACTTTGTCTAGGTCTGTGGTTATGCCATTTCTTGAGACAATGTGTCCTAAGATTCGTCCGTGCTTAACCATAAATACACACTTTTCCGGGTTAAGACAGATTCGATATGTCCTGCACTTTTCAAAGACCTTTTGCAAATGGTCAATATGTTCCGTCCATGTAAATTTCTAAGAATATTCTTAGCTATTCCTTGAAAGCGTGAGTCATTAACCTTTGGAAAGTGGTTGGTGCATTAGTTAAGCCAAATGGCATAACTCGATACGCATAAATCCCCCATTCTGTGGCAAACGCTGTTTTGTGTTGATCCTCCCTTGCTATTGCCAGTTGGTTGTATCCTGAAACCCCATCCAAAAAGGAATAAGCCCGTTTCCCGGCCACTCACTCAAGTACATGTTCTGTAATTGGCAAGGGATAATTATCCCTTATGGTTGCTGCATTCACCTTCTTGAGGTTGACACATACTCGTAGTTTTCCATTCTTTTTGGGAACTACCACAATGGGTGACACCCAATCTGTATGTTCAATCTCATAGATGAATTCCGCTTCCATCAATTTATCAATCTCTTCTTGGATTCGTTTAGCAAATGTGTCATTATATGTATAAGGACATTGTTTGCTAGGTTTTGCATCCGATTTCAAAGGAATTGTATGTTGGCATATCAATGGATCAACTCCTTTGAGGTATTTATAGGACCAAGCGAACACATCTTTATACATGTTGAGAAGTTGTGTTAGTTGTTCTTCCTCCTCAAGCTCTAAATCGTTAGCTATATAGACCGGCTGAGGCTTTTCACCTGGTTCTACAAGGTCTATTGTTTTTGCATTTTCTTGCCCATCGTAAGATTCTTGGTTGGTTCTCTCCCTGATTGGTGGTGTCATGATGATTTTTCTGTCTTGGATAGTAAATTTCCGATAGTGTGATGGTACGTTCATGTTGCCCTTTTCTGACTCCCCTTTACCATCACTATCTTCTTCAATAGTCCATATTTCTCTCAGAGACCGTTTCAGTTCTTGGTATTTTTGTTTACACTCCAGTTTAGTCCACTCTTGGTCTTTTGTTGCTTCCTTTTTTTTATTTTTGAGATTTTTGTGATTCTGTTTCGGTTTTAGCTTTTTGTACGTGTTTTATTTCCTCTCTTGTTCTTTCTTTTCGATTTTTTGAGAATTTTCCTGATATTTGATCTTTTACACAATCCTTTGCTTTTACAAGCATCAAATAGTGAGTTTTACCTTTTATCATGGGCATCAGGTACTCTCTTGCTTTGTTTCCTGCTCGTTTCCTCCCATAGCGTTCTTGGCGTCTAGGGTGTTGATTTGCAAAATCATAAAACTTGTTATTTTCGTTATCATTTTCACGCTCACTTGAGGTGTCAGAACACTCGTTATCTGCATCATCATTTACTTCCAAATGTTCAGAGGAGTTGTAAAACTCTTCTTGTTCTGGTGGTTCTACCGTCTCCTTTTCTGTTATAACGCTTACCATGTAATAGGGTAACACATCGTAGCCATCCTTATCACAAAATTTTGTTGTTGGACTGTCGGTAATGGTACAGACATCCAATATTGCTAGTATGTGTTCCCATTCTAGAGGTTCCAAGGCATCTTCAGGGAAAGGTTCCAGAATATACTCCTTGTCCTCCATTGTTCTTTCTAAGATGTATTCCTCCTTTCTTAAGCTTCCACAATGTGAAGCCCCGCACATCCACAGTTCTTTTGGTTGCCCTAACCATGCTGGTAGTTCCGACCCTGCTACTGTAGCCGAATCAAACTCTTCCACCGGTGTTTGGTTCACATCTTTGTAACCATGGTCTTTCAGGTGTAATTTAGTTGTTGTCTCGCCATGCCTGAGGTATATGTGGTCATAACCCCAATCTTGGACCATCTTTAGTTGTCGCATGAATGGTCGTCCCAAGATAATCTCATAACTGTTCGTTTTGTCGAAATCGACTATTGCAAATGTATGCTCATACTCGATCCCGCACGAAGTGACAATCACTGATTCTAAGAATCCTAGAGGCTTCTCCATGAACCCATCTGCCAATTGCAGTTTCATTCTGGTAGCTCTTAAAGCTGGTTTTCCCCTTTTTTTCCAGATTTCCTTGGTGGCGATAGCAACTCCCGCTTCACTGTCAAGAATAGCTTTGGAAACTACTCCTTGGAATTCTACCGGTAGCATGGTGTTTCCGTCTTCTCCCTTGCAATATTCTCCAACCTTATTCAATGGTACCGGCCTAGTGTTTAGGTTAGGCCTGTCTAACTTCCTGATCCCTTCTTGTAGCTTCAAGGTGGGGTCTTTCACTCCAAATTTTTCTAGGAATTTTCCCACTGTGGTCCACATGTTTGGCCTTAACCTTAGGAGTTCTGTTAGTATATCTCTATATTGGGTTTTCTTGGAAAATCAAGAAGTCAATCCAATGGGACAAGAAAAGATCAAGCAATGAGAAGGACGTGCCTTCCAAACCATCCATTGGCGGGGTCAGGATCACAGATTTTTATCTAAACCACTAGGCATAAAATATATGAAGTTGACAACACGTGGGAGGATACATCATACACCTACGTTAGCAAAGTTGAGTATCTGCAATGGTATAAATTGCATATGGTCGTGAAGGACAAGGATCTAGCTACTCACAATGCCAAGGTTGATGTCAAGCGTTCCATAGATGGATTATTTTTTATGTGTGATAAAGATGATTGGTCACAAGAGGAACTCAGCAAGTTTAAGGAGAACCTCCCACTTCTAAAGAAATTATTCAAGAGATCATGGACAGACACTCAGATTACTCATTACATGGTACTCTCAAAACCATTCTTGTGATTAGAAACACTATGTCAGTGTCCCATGTGCTTACCAATTTGTTTTAATTTGCAGCACATCATTTTCAACCAATTATCATACTTTATTAAAAAGTACGGAAACCCAAGCATATGGCATAGCCAAGGCTTAGAAAATTCTGATTACATGATGGTGAAGAATGCCTACTTCAGACACACTCAACATGCTGGATCTTGAGAGAAGGCAAACAATTTGAAAAAGCTATTCCAATGGTTCTATCACATAATAAATTCACTATATGCAGCAAAAGAAAGTATTAGCATCTTCAAAAGCAGCACGAGTAATCAGACATTTACAACAAAGAAAAATTAAATTCTCTAAGGCTTTCAACAACTCCAGTGCTTGTGAAGGCCAAAGAAGGTGGAGAGAGACAATGGAATATGTGAACCATAGGAGGAGCAAGAGACTCTCAGTTTTTAACACAATATGTGGTTACAACACAACATGTACAAATCTAACAATGTGTATAAGTCACAAGTTGTCTTTCAACTTGTTGAAAATTTAGATATGTTTCTTGGAACATTGCATTTGTATGGTATCATCAACTGTTTTCCATAATCTAAGAGCTCATTGGGATCTTGTTTTCCTAAGGATAGTGCCATTATTGTGTATGTGTAGTAATATGCGGCACAGCTTCCTGTATACCCAGGATTGTATCTAAAACACTCCCTTGCAAAAATTTTGTCGACAAGAATGACTTTGTCCAAATTCTGTGGCAGCATCGCTCCACCTAGGAAGTAGGATAGTATCTTCAGGGCAAACAATTCCATACTCCCCTCTTGAGACATTCGTTGTGAAAGACCAAGATTCGTGCCTTGCAGAGTTTGTGGAAATATTGTGAAAGAGCTGCATCCCTTCCATAGTATTCTTGGGTCCGATGACCCAAGATTGCAGCCAGATAGAAGTGTCAAATTTTGGAGAGAGACATACTTGGGGGGGGGGGGGGGGGGGGTTGAAATTACCATGAACTCTCACTTGCATCCAAATTTCTACCTTCCATAGGTCCAGCGAGTGGCTTGACCCCTAGGTTGGGCACTTATACCATCCTCTACTTCTTGATTGTTGGTTGAGGGCTTTCGGCTATTCTTGATTTCTTGAAAATTTGCTCATTAGAGAGTGTCTCCTTATACTTTTCTTCTTTTTGGAAACAAAATTTGAGGCACTCCCGTGGGTTACTCATAACACCAACAACCTACACTTCCTAATCATTCACTTTGGCACAAAATTGCATGCATTTGCACCCATCTATACCTTAGGCACATTGACGATTCCTAGTGCAAGTCTTCCCTCAGACAGAAAATACTTTGAATTTCATGGAGGAAAATATTTTTCATGTCACCAATTCTAAATTCTGGCACACCAAGAAGCATCAACTCATCTTGTTTCTCATTGAATCTAGACACATCCAATGCTAGATTGATTTTTTATGTTTTAACAGAGAGAATTTTGCATTGTTCAACCTCCTTAGCTTCTACCTCAATGTTAACCACCGGCGCCACCAAGTGACCACCTTTTATGTAGCCACAGGTTGGGCTTGTCGGACCCGCTAGTATGTATTATGCTATTGGCCGGGTTTGTTGGTCAGGTAGGAATGGATAAGAGTGATCGCGATGAGAGGCTACTGGAACCTATAGTGTTTGGGTAAGATTGGCTAAGTGTGGGCTCCCAAATGTTAATGAGCAAGCCCGTTTAAAAGTCAATCTAAAACTAAAATCCCTCATTCTCTCATTTGTGCAATGCAGAAGAGTTCTCTTACTCCATCTCCATCTCCTTCTCCGTCTCCCTTGTGTACTTGTGTGTGTGTGTGTGTGTGTGTGTGTGTGTGTGTGTGTGTGTGTGTGTGTGTGTGTGTGTGTGTGTGTGTGTGTGTGTGTGTGTGTGTGTGTGTGTGTGTGTGTACTTGAGAGAGAGAGAGAGAGAGAGTGTGTGATCGAGAATTGTGGCGGCAAGACGGCAATGAGGTGGTTGAGCGCGGCGTAGCGGCATCTCCCTCTTCTTCGCGGCTAGGAATCCTCCACGACAGCAAGCGTAGAGCGGTGAGTGACACACCATCGTCGTCTTTGAGCTAACTAGTTTAGGCTAGTTGCGTGCTTGGAGCCATTTGTGGCTCGCACATAGTGTATCGGCAAGTCCCTTACATTGACACATGCGACAGACGCACACATTTTTGGCACCGTTGCCGAGTAAATGCCATACACTAAGCTTGAATGGTACTTTATGCTGCGTTGTGGTGCAATTTTAAATATATGAAAGGTAGATAAGGAAGGTGTGTGCATTGAAAAGGAGTTTTTTTTGTTGCTATGTATTGTTTTGTTAATAAGGTGTTGAAAGGTACTGTGTATTTTCTATTCATAAGGTGTTTTCTCTGTGAAGATAAGGTGTTAGCATTAAGGTAGTAGATCCATAATGTTAGTTCTGTGTAAAATACAGTAAGTAGATCTGTTAGCTATTGTAGTAGTGTGTTAGTGTGTAACAGTAGCTGTATTAGTTGTAAGTAGGTAGGTTAGGTGTGTGTGTGTGCTCGCGCGCCCAGCGCAGCCGCGGTGACCTTATCACAAAAAAAATTAAAGTTAAAAATTTTAAAAAAATTAAAAAGTAAAAATTTTAAAGGTAGGACCGAGATCAAGAATATCCCCCAGACCCAAGCCCAAACCCAAATCCAAGCTCATGCTCAGGCTCAAGCCTCAGTCCCCCTTTCAAATTACGTATTTTAGCCTCACGTGTAGGTAAAAATCAACCTTTTTGAGGACCAACGGAGCTTCGAGTAACCGAACACTGTGCTGTAAAGCACACCATGACCCCCTAAGAGATGCGCTTGTTTCGAGCTATTACACACTCTAATCCAAAAACCGATCATTAAAAAACATTAAAAAACATCAAAAAATGAGTGAAAACGGAGTGCAAAACGCCTAAAAAAGTAAGCGGTTAACCTTTGAGGTTATTCGCTGATGCTTGTAGGGTGCCAAAGGCACATGCATCTGCGCTCTGGTCGTGTTCTAGAGGCCGACCAACTAGAGAGCATTTTGACTTACGCGAGTTCTCCAACCTTAGGTTCCAGGCCCTCGGCGGGGACCCAAGGTAGTACAAACCAAGACCCAAACATAGCGGCTAGTGACTCTTCCTTTGACTACGACGTCATGGAGGGTTACCCAATGCCTAATCCTGATAGCTCAAGCCAAGACATGCATGTAATGGATCCACGGTCCAAACCGAGTGTGCTTAACCATTCACTGCACACCCTGACTCTTCAGAGCTATTCCCCTCCGAGGTCATATTACCTAATGGTAGAAGCCTTGCCAAAGTGCAAGAGGTTGAGCGATATATCATTGCGGCTAGGTAAAAGGAAATTGAGAGCTTATGCAAGGTGGAGCAACAAAGAGAGTTAAAAGCAAAAGCCCCTATGTCAATATCCTTACTAAGAGAGCAATCGAGTGCTCCTAACTAAGCAACCGCTAAGGGCCAACCCCTAGAAAGCAACATTGCATCTAGCTCAAAGGGCACCCCTAGCACCTCAAGCCTAGATGGAGAGTTCTTAAATGAGAACTGGGAGTACGAACTACAAAAACGAAAACTCTAGCCGACTTGTACGCAGGTCACACCTATCACGTGGGTTGGTTAGATGTCCTACGATCCACAACGGGTGCTACTAGTGTGGAGGATCAACAATAAAGAGTTTGTGAGGTCATTCATAGGGTTATTGAGTTAGAGATACAGAACAAGGGGATCAACATGCCTTCAACGAGTCTCATGAGATTCTTGGATACAGAGAAGGCTAAACAACCAACCTTATCACAAATGAAGACTCCCTCTGTAAGTCCGATGGATCCTCCATATGCGGTTTCGCTAGGGGTCTCAGTGCAATCTGAGCCCACAAGTGATAGCTTTACCTTTCCATGTATAGCTCATCTTTCCCTTGATAACACCACGTCCACCATGCCTACCTCAATGATGGGCATGCCAAGAAACATGCCATGGACCTCATTTGTTAGTAAAGCATCGCTACATGGTAGTTGAATGCCTGCAACAGTACTTACAAGTGTGTACCAATACACCCATGGGTCCTCGTACTCATGTAATCCCTACCCCTCCCATTGTTTCAACAACCTATGCTCCACAACCACAACACCCAAGTTATTATTTCCATGGGACTATACTGGATAGCATTAGCATGTCACATCCGGCATCTGCTATGCCTAGGGCCACACATATGAACTTTGGGGCACCACATGGCACAACACCATACCCAGCATGGAACCCAAGTCTCACCTTCACCCATGGTGCCTGCTCACTTAGGTGACTTGGCAACATTTTCTCAAGCTATTGGTCGATCTATTGTTGAGAATATGCGTAACACGCCTGATAGAGAGCGTAGAAGTAAGGCAGTACAAATAGCCAAGCTCACACAAAAATTTAGTGGGGACGGGGATGTGAGAAAGCATAACAAAATGTTTGAACAAATATGCGATTCTCTAGGAGAACACAATGACCTGCATAAGAGTAATGCATTAAACCTAACCTTATATGGGAAGGCAGGGGATTGGTATAGAACCCTAAGGGTGGAAGAAAAAGTGATTTACCCTACTCTTAGGAGACTGTTCTTGAAAGAATACATACGAGAGGGAGTACTTTGGGGTGTAGCCTCTCAGCTCCAAAAAGCCCAACAAGAAGAAGGAGAGTCAATGAGAGACTTTACTAATCGCTTAAAACATTTGAATTCTTGTTGTAATCCAAATGAGCGCTTCAATGATAATCAATTTCTTGATAGATTCATTAGGGGATTACGACATGAGGATATCTACAATGGCCTAGTCATTAGAGGTATCACCACTTGGGAAGCAGTCACCACGAATGCGATCCAATTGGAGGATAATTTAATGATTCAAGGAGAAACAATGTCTGTTGAGCCTAAATCTACTAGCTCGCAAGCATCGGGGCATCAACCAATGACCCTAAAGCCTATTGCTAAGGATCCAAAGATATCTAAGATGACCTTAGCAGATCTCACCAAGGCCATTCAAGAGAGTCTCAGAGACAATCGTGCTTCGCAAAACAATCATATGTATCCAAAAAGGGAGCAACAATGGTGCTCAGATGCTATGGTCCACATATTACCAATGAATGCCCTAGTTTTAGAGTGAAATTCAATGGGAATTGCAATGCCTGTGGGAGGTATGGTCATCAACCTAAGTATTGCATAGTATATAAGCACGCGATGGCCAATAGACCAACCTTAGCATGGACAGACACACCTTGAGTGCTTGCATTGATGCCAGCCCCACCTCTTGAACAAACGTCACAACACATGTTCCTTAGGGCCCAAAATGTTATTCAAACAACACCATTACCACCTCCAGTGCTAGGACCGCAACCACCACATCCGAGAATCACTCCTGTGAATCAAGTGGGTTGTGAGTTCTCTATTGCTTGTTTGGAAGGCTGTGAGGAGAATATAGACCCTAATATTTCCTATGGGATTGATGCGCTTGAAGAAAGTCCACAATACTACATGGAAGACTATTGGGGACAAGTCAAACCTGTCTATCAAGTAGCTGCTCTTTGCTGCAAGAGGCCAAAATATCAATTACACTACCAAGAGACCACTTCTTCAATGCTATGAGTGTGGAGGTTCACATTGTGTAGCTGAGTGTCCTATTAGGCTACAAAAGAATGCCACACTAACGCAAACCAATCAAGCGAGCACGTTCACAATGCCAATACTCATGTGTAATTGATGTGGCATAGATCATTTGATTGCCCAATGTCCAAATAATCCAAATGTGTCGAAGATCACGCCATTAAACTTGATTAAGGTTACCAAGGAGCCATCACAAGGTACCAGTAAATGTACTCACACGATCGATGCTCCAAAAAAAAATTATATTCTTGAAGAAAGAGACACAGCATCAATTGCTCAATCTTAGAACAAGAAGAAAATTTGAAGGAAGAGATCCCAAAAAGTAGCACAGTCAGACCCCAGTTCAAAGACCAACATAGGGACTGGTGACGACCCTGTATATATGAACAACGCTGAAGAGGATTCTGATTCAGGTGAAACCATGGACACCAAAACGACCACTAGGAAAGAAACCAACAAGGAAGATTGTCATGAGCCACAATGGCCAAGATCCAATAAGAAGATAGGAACTTACCGAAACCCTACAGAGGAGATTGAGCAAGTCAAGAAATTAAGGAGTTTGGTAGAAGATACCCAAAGGGATCTAGAGCCAGCACCTAGGTAGATCCAGATTATAGACACAGTGTTCCCTACGCAACAACAACCTCACCAAGTCCATAGACCCTTAGCCATACCTAGCGTCATCCAAGAAGAATGTGGCTTAAAGTCATGGGAAAGTGGTCGTACTCACTTCTTGTTGGAAATAATGTTTATAGAGGGACTACCTGACCCTATCGAAGAAATAGAGATCCCATCTTTCCCACATCAAGGTACTGAAGCCCAAAAGGTGTCGTTAAATATTGATTCAGGAGTTCATGGCTTCAGAAGTTAGAATCACCATCTTGATGGATTTCATGGCTTCAGAAGTTAGAATCACCATCTTGTCCAAACTATATGGAGACCCTGAGCTATTCTTAGCTCTTCAAGCTTTCCTCAATGGAGAACTGAAGGTTGGGCTACAACAATTTGCACAAATGGATGGAGTTAGGGAAATGCCAATGGAGGAGGAACACTTAGGTCCAGAACCCAACCTAGATGAGAACCTTGTTGTAGAAATACCTGTTAACAAGTTCGGACAATACTTTGAGAGAGATGAATCCAATGCAACCATACCAATCACTACCAAGGGAATAGTTGTGAAGGGAATCCTTGATGGTGGTGTTGGGGTTAGCATTGTGACCAAAAATTGATGGGAAACTATGGGAAGACCTCACCTTGTGACCACAACCATAGTAGTAAAGATGGCCAATGGGTCTATTGTTAAACCTATTGGGATGCTAGAAGATCTCAAGATCAAGGTCTTTGGACATAAAATAAGAATTACCTTCATTGTTATGGATTTCTCCAAGCACACTATGGCATCTGAGATTATCTTAGGACGTCCTTTCATGAGGGAAGAAAAAATGGTGCATGACTGGTCCAAAAACCATGTCTACTTGCAGTTCCGAGATTCGGTCATTCGAGTGGATCTTGTAACTGGTCGAGCGCATCCTCTAGGAAATAGGTTTATAATTGATCATAGATCTGACACCACAGTTCACTTGTCCCTATTGTAGTATTGTTATACGTGTAAAGCGGACACTGATGTTGGGGAAGATTCTCCTTGTATGGATGTACTACCTGGGATGACTGAGTCGGACAATGTGGATTGGGTCCACCTAGAAGCAACCATAGACACTTCGGGAAACAGGGGGACGACCTGGGTAACACCTAAGGGGGATGAAATGCCACCATGGGTACCCTTAAATATGCTAGAAGCAAAGCATATAGCTTTTGATGACCTATAAGATGAAGGTTTCATTGGCATTGGAACCAGTAGCGCCTCACAAGACTATAGCGCACACGATTTGGGGTCGGAATCATCAATTGAAATTGACTCTAAGGACGAAGAATCTGAGTTAAATCTTAGTGCAAATGTGGGGACAAACCATTCAGGAACCAGTGGTACCCTAGATACCAATCTATCCGAGGGACCAGAAGACATAAGTAGTGATTCATCTAGTGACTCTTCACTAGAAATTGGTCGTAATCAAAAATTAGACAAGAAGGGTAAGAAATATAAGAGGTGACAATATTGAGCAAATGTGCGTGCTAGAATAAATGAAAAGAAATCTATCGCAGAATGGTTTAATTATATAGGGACATGTGATGCTCATCGAAAGTTGGTAGATAACTGGGGTGAATACCTTCAAAGCATTATGTGGTGTAGTCCACAACCCATTGACATCGCACAACTAGAGGCTACAGAGAAGCCAAGTTGATCCGTACTCTAAGGAGACAACAAAATCAAGAGTTAGCTCAACAACAAAAGGAATCGGAAGTGAAATCATAGTCCACAGAATAGCAGGACCCCACAGACTTACACCCTGCACCTGAACATTTCAAATCCTACACCACGTGCCAAAACGTAGATTGTGTTCTTACCTGTCATCTGACCCATGTGAGCCCAATCATGTAACTCCAAAACGAATTGATGATAGCGGAAAGAAAAAAATCACAAAATGCTACACACCCACTCCAAAGCTAGTTTGGGTACCAAAGAAAGAACGATTTGTTCCACCTAGCTCAAGAACAGGGAAGTCAAATGAATCTTCTTACTCTTCATGTAGTTCCTATACGAAAATAGAATCTTTGACACAACCTCCACCTACCATTGTGTATATCCATACAAACAAGGAAGAGTTTGCACCTCCCGTTGTAAGTTCGCCACCTACAACAATGTTGCAAATAAAATCATGGGAGAGTACCTTACCACCCTTGCAACTAGATGAAATGCATAGGGTGGTCGAAAACTATTGGTTTTGCCTTCACCCATAATAGGGAACAATTGGTTCCAAAAGGTGACGACATCATTCCAAAAGGTATGATCTACCCAAGGAAGGGGGGAGTGTTTGTTGGCATCCATCATTCACTTGCTTCCCTCTCAACCTTCCTCCCTGACCTCTCAATCTCCCAATCTTAGGGAATGTATATATAAAGCCTTATACTTACAAAAACAACATAAAAAAGTAAAAGAGCAAGAGCCCCTAAACAAAAATTTGGAAACCTACGAGTTCTATACATAGAACAAAATCATAGAACACATTATGCACAAGGGCACCACCTTTTTACACGACCCTTATAATATTTATACTCTAACCTTTATCGATTTGTGTGTACAGATATGGCTAGTACTCTAGAGTCATCCACTCCTGCCTTGGGTGAGAGGTACCCTTGTTACTTTTCACAAGTGTTTCACATGGTCTTTCTGGTGCTTGCCTATGAATGGGATTTGGTAAGTATGCTAGCATGTGAGAGAAATTTTGATGAGTTTGTGTGTAGCGGAAAATAGCATGAACATAGTGAGCATTTCATTAGAATAGCTTCCTAATGAGAATAGCAAGAGTGCTTGGGTGGAGAGAGAGCAACTAAAGCATAACACCTAGTTAGATAGCATGAACAATACTTCAAAAGAGAGAGAAATTAAGCCGCATTGCCAACAGTTGAGGACCGGATTTGCATGGAGCCGCTCCCCCCTCCAAAAGGCTTTGTATTATGGTTTCTCCCATCAAGAGAGACATTTTACAATACAATTCTTTGTGTTCCTTCAATACTAGCTAGTGCAATGAAGATGGAAACTTCATGCACTAAGCAAAACATTTATCAAACACAACATCAATTCCCCCACGGTCTCAGACCCAAGACCTCACACACCTTCAAAGATGGTGAGAGCAAGCGGGGTGTGAGAGTAGATTGAGAGGAAGAAGGAGTATTCTTACGAGAAAGATGTACATCTCCTCACATAATCACTCATATTAGCATAGCTTAGCTTAGTAATTAGCATGGTAGAGGAGATGAGCATGCATTGAATCTTGGCACTTGGCTGGATTTGTATCACAAAGCCAAGAGTTGTTGGTGTAGGCCTCCCTTATCACAAGCTTGGAGTAGGTGGTAAGATTTCCATTAAAGCTTGAGAAGGAGAGAAAGTTTTCTTTACTTCACACAAGAGATTATGTGTGTGTGTGTGTGTGTGTGATAATGCCTTGCAAAAATCATCCCCCTCTCTCTCTTGGTCGACCCCCTTCCAATTTTCTCTTGCTATAGTCCTATTGGACCTCCCCAGGCCTAGCCAATGGGAATTAAGCAGTATAAGTGATAGCCTTTTGACATGTGTCCCACTTTCCCCTTTTGTGAGATCTTTAGGTAATTATTAAATGCAACTAAATTCTCATTGGACCCCTTTTCCTCCTGACCAATAGGAATCATGCAAGCCATTGGGCTGTTGAATGCTCATTGGTCCCCTTGGGAGACTGTCCAATAGTCTTCTAGAGAGGTTAATACTTATTGGTTCTTTTATTAAGTGTTTTTAAATTAATTAAACTAGATTTAATCTAGCTTAATTCTCATTGTTCCACCTCCAAGGCCATCCAATAGGAATTGGGTACACCTTGTGGGCATCTGGGCTAGGGAGCTGACATGTGTCCCTCATTCCCTTTGTGTAAAGGGAGCTTGTGTGTGTGTGTGTGTGTGTGTGTGTGTGTGTGTGTGTGTGTGTGTGTGTGTGTGTGTGTGTGTGTGTGTGTGTGTGTGTGTGTGTGTGTGTGTGTGTGTGTGTGTTTCTCTCTCATCCCCTACTTGCAAGGCTCGCCCCCTCCTATGTAGGGATTGATAAATACTTTTGGGACACACACAAAGCATCCAATTCCCCCAATGTTTGACCTTTGGACACAACTTTTAAATTTTGGAACCTTAGCATTTTGAAAGTCTTAATGGGCTGAACCTTAGGGTCTTTTAAGCCCATTGTTGCACATGGATCTTTTACAGATGGACCCCCCTTTGGATCCCTATTTTCCCTCCTTTGGATCCCTATTGTGGCCGATTTGGTAGCTTAACCAATTTCTAGCTTTTTCTCCCCTGGCACTTCCCCATATTAAATGATCAATTTAACATGAGAAAATCATTTAGAAGAATTAGATATTGATTATTATGACATTACCTCTCTCTTGAAATCATAGTTGTCTTTCTTAGTGGGTAGAGGATCCCTATGTTACCCTACGACATCGTTCCATAATGGATGAATAGTCCATTTGGCGCTTGAGAACCTAAGCTACCGCAAGCATGTCTGTACATTAGTTCTATCAATTCTTCCATAGTAGAGTGACAAGCTCTACTTGGTGTTCAGGAGACGTCGTCTCTGCAAACTTGATCTAAGCATGCACACTACTTCATTTTTGTGCACAATAAAGAAAAAGAGAGTCTTATAAGACAAAAACTTTGTTTATTTTAAACATTTGTACATTTGCTTACTCTAGGGAAGCATTGACAAGGTTTAGGTTATCCTTTAATTGTATGCCTTGCATCCATCTAGCATCTTCAAAAGGATAATTCTTAAACTTAATAAGATATCGTCCGATAGTCTTACCGCCTCTTAGTACCTTTGTCTTCATGTCGGAGAATGGACTCGGGCTGCAGCACCTCTTCTTGGTCCTCGAACTCCGGTGGGTCTTGAGTAGTTGGTTCTTGAGGTGGCTCTCCTTGGTAAGGCTTTAATAGGCTCACATGGAAAGCATTGTGTATGAGCCAGTGATTAGGCAACTTGAGTTGATAGGACATCTCATTGATTGGACTAAGAATCTGGAAGGGACCATAGTACCTTTTTGCTAACTTAGTATAGTACTTTTGGTGTCCCGTAGGATTCTTGCCTGTTGTGTGCCTTAATCGAGCCTTCGGAAATTTCAGTAAGACCCAATCATTTTCTTTAAAGGCTTGGGCTCTTATGTGCTTGCGAGCAGCAGCAGCCTTTTGCCTTCGCTGTGAGATAGAGATAGCATCCTTAATCTTTTGAAAAGATTCTTGTACATCTTGGCTATACTCATCTGCAACAAAGATCTTTCCGTGTACCTTAAGTAGCAAGGGACTTTTTTATCTTCCTCAATTACCTCAAAAAGGTGCTTTTCCCATGGAAGTATGTAAGTGTTATTGTAGGCATACTCCACTAAGGGTAAGTACTTCTTTGATCTACTTCCATTACATAGGCTTTTAGTAGATCGAGAATTGTTAGGTTAGCTATTTCACTTTGGCCATCCGTTTGCGGGTGATAGACCGAAGAGAAGTTTAGCCTTGTTCCTAAATTCTCAAAGAGACCCTTCCAGAAATCATTCTAGGATCTCTATCCGACACTATGGACATTGGCAAGGCATGGAACTTGAAGTTTTGTGAAATGAAGAGGGTTGCCATGTGTTGGGCTTTGATAGTCTTTTTGACAGGTATAAAATGAGCTTGTTTACTAAACCTGTCTACTATCGTCCATATTCCCGTATTCCCATGGGTAGACTTAGGCAATCCAAAGATAAAATCCATGGATATGCTCTCCCATGGTGAATTAGGGATTGGCAAAGGTTGAAGCAATTCAAGTTTCTTCCCTCTATCAAACTTCGTGTCTTGGCATACCGCACATTTAGAAGCATACTCTTGTATGTTTGCTTTCATTGTAGGCCAATAGAAATATGTTTCAATCCACTTTAGGGTAGACTGAATCCCTCTATGCCCTACATGTTAAGTATGGAGCTTGATTTACCCTTGTAATTTTCTGTGGTAAAAGTGCACATTTGTAAGGCCCCCATTATGAGGAGAAGCCATCGTGCGTGAAGGAAAATCACTCACCGGAAACCAAAATTTTCACGGACAAGAATCAGGGGCAACTTTAAAGGCCGGAATATTCTTTTTCGCCGGAATATTATGGCCGGACGGAGGCCGGAAAGTAGTCGGAAAACAACCGGTCGGTTGGCCGGTGGCCGGTAGTCAATGGCCGATGGCCGGTGGTCGGAAGTCAATGGCCGGTGGCCGCTGGCCGAATTCAAAAGCGGACTTGTCTTCTCAAGGGCGCCCACACATGGGCAGATTGGAGGGTCCGATTTGGACTTATTCGCACAAGGGCGGCTACACATGGCTGTCTCTCATAAGAGAGGGCAGCCCTTTTGGCCTATAAAAGGAGGCCATTTCTACACACATTTCATAGTGTGAAGTTGATGCAACAAGGTGAGTGTGAGGTGGTGAGAGTGAAGCAAGGCGGGAGCTCCATTAAGGGTATAATCCCTTTGTAAACTACTTCTTGTTTTGAAGTACTAAATCCATTGAGTGGCTGCTTTCCCGTGGACGTAGCCCACATTGGGTGAACCACGTATATCATGTGTACTCTCTCTCTCTCTCTACTCTATAATCTCGTATATATAAATTTGTCTCTCTCCATTAAGTAATCTACTCAATTATCTATTTAGCTACGTCTTATTTCCTAACACTACATAAGGAGGAGCATGAGATTCAAACATTACTTTCGCATGTAGTGAGCTAGTAACGCATAGTCTATTGCCATAGAGAAGATAACCATCTTGTAAAGTAAATGGTTCCTCTTTCTTCCCTAGTGCAAAGGCTGAAATCACATCTCTAAAATCGGGATCAATAGCATACTCATCTATCATAGAAGATAGATCATTGTGAGTTGCTATGGAAACCACATTCACTCTCGACCATCTTGAGAGTGCATCGGCTACTTGATTCATGCTTGCCAGTAATGTGAGCAATATGAAAATAAAATTGCGAAAGGAAATTTTCCCACCTCATTTTTTTGTTGGAGAGCTTGGTCTGCGTCATGAAGTACTTAAGACTTTGGTGATCCGTTCGCAGAATGAAAGGAGTCCCCAATAAATAGTGCTTCCATGAGTCTAAGGCATGTAGAACTACAAGGAGTTCCTTTTCATATATGCCTAGAGCTTGCTCAACAGGGTCGAGCCTTTGACTTTCATAGCCTATGGCGTGCCCTTCTTGAAGCAAAACAGCTCCAAGGCAGTCACCACAAGAATCGCATTCGACCTCAAATGGATTTGAGAGATCATGTAGTGTAAGCATAGGTTGAGAGATAAGCTTTTCTTTAAGCTTTTCGAAAGCATTGTTCTCCTTGGCAGACCATGTGTACCTACGTTTTTCTTTTTTAGGTCATGTAATGGTCCTGCTATTAGTGAGAGCCTTAACATGAAGTGTCTATAGTATGCGCACATACCTATAAAGCTTCTTAACTCATGAAGATTCGTTGGTTTAGGCCATCCTTTTATTACCTCTAACTTTGATGGATCCATTTGGATGCCATCTTGAGAGATAATGTGACCTAAATACTGAATCTCTTGCAAGAAAAATTCACTTTTCTTTCGATTAACATAAAGTTTATTCTCTCTTAAAACTTGAAATATTACCTGGAGGTGTCGCTTGTGTTCGTCTAATGAATTAGAGTAGATGATGATATCATCAAAGAACACTCCAGTAAAGGTTCACTGAGGCCTGAATAGCTTCTCCATCAAGTGGTTGAATGTGGCAGGTGCATTGGTCAAGCCAAAAGGCATGACAATGTATTCGTAAAGACCAAACGTAGTGCAAAATGCGGTCTTTACAATGTCTTGATCAGCTATCCTTATTTGATGATAGCCACTTTTTAGGTCAATCCTACTGAAGTAGGTGGACCCTTGTAGCTTATCAAATAGGTCTTCTACCCGTGGAACGGGAAACCTATTTTTGATTGTGATCCTATTTAGTGATCTATAGTTGACACACATACGATATGTGCCATCTTTCTTTTGCACTAGTAGCACAGGAGAACAAAATGGCGATGAGCTAGGCCTAACCATGCCCTTCTCAACTAACTCATGCACTTGCCGCATAGTCTCCTCTACGGTTGAGCTTGAGAAACTCTATAAGGAGGTTTGTTAGGCGGTGAACTTCCTGGAAGAAGTTCAATTGCATGGTCATCATTACCTTCTTTAGGAGGTATCTCACAAGGGATGTCGTCAATAAAGACATCTTGAAACCCCTTGAGAAAATTGGATAACTCTAATTCCTTTTGGTTGTGTATATTTTCTTTTGCTAAAACATTAGGTTCATTTTAAGAATCTTTAACAAAAATCATGTACACGGAAATAGAGCTCTCTATTGACTTGTTGAAAGCTTGAGTATGTACAATGGGTATAGTGTTACCCATTTCCTTAGCATCTATATACATATTTTTTTCCTTGAACTTAAAGGAGATTCTCCTTTCAGGGAATTTAACATTGGCAGCCATGCAATCAAACCATGGTGCCCCTAGGATTACATCCTCATGCTTGAGAGGAGAGATAAAGAAGCCCTCTTTGTCCACATAGCTTTGGACATGGAGCCTCAATTTGCCAATTAAGGGAGTGACTGAAGCTTCTTGCCCCTTGAAAGCACCGTCTGCGGGTAGGACATCTCCCATCTCGTAGGCTTGTATGCCTAGCTTGGTGGCCAACTCTATAGATATAAAATTGTGAGTAGAACCAGGGTCAAAGAGAATAAAAGCATCATGTTCTCTTACCTTTCCCCAAGCACGGCATAGAGGAGATCCTTTGTGGTGAGTTTCCTCCTCTTGGATTTCGACCAAGGTAGCTCTAGAAGGATCATGGCGGTTGTTCTTTTGGGGGCAAGCGCGGTACGCATGCCCTTGTTCTCCGCACTTGAAACACCGGTTATCCTTGTGATAATGCTCAAACTCTTTAAGAGAGAGTTTATTTTTACCTTTGTAAACTCCCTTCTTCTTAGCTTTGTTGGAATTGCCCTTAGGAGACTTTTGGACATTGTCCTTCCCCTTAGGCTCATTGGAACCCTTGTTTTCAGGGGGCTTAGAATTCCTCTTAGCCCCTGTTTGGAAATTAATTTGAGAGGCCACCATAGTATGATGTATTACCGCCAATATGGTGCGTGGCCTTTGGGAGTTGACATACTCCGCCATTTGTTCGGTTAAGCCCGCACACAATTGCTGCTTTTGCTCTCCAAAATCCAACTTTTTGAAGACAGTGGCTTTGAGTTGTAGGTCCCAAAACTTGTCTACATATTTGTGGATGGATTCATAGGGAGAGAGCTTCAAGCTTTGCCATTTGGTGAGTACTTTGTCTTTGGCATCGGTGGCCAAAAACTGCTTCATAATGGAAGCTCTTAAATCTTTCCATGTTCGTGGAGCTTCACCATTAGCCCGTAGGCTAGACCACCATTGTCTGGCGGACTTTTGAAAGTGCATAGCTACATGGTGTAGCTTAAACCCTCATCTCCGAACGCCGCATTGAATTGTTGGATAAAGGCCAAGACTTTTTTGGTAAATTTTTACATATGGACATGAAGACCGATGTCAAAATGGTGTGTTCACTTATTTTTGTGGGGTTTTTAGCTTGCTTTAGCAAACACATGTACATGCACTACAAGTCACTAGTTTAGTGACAGCTGTCGGGCTACTATAAGTGCCCGTGAGTGAGTTTTTTGAAGGGAGACTTGTATATAAATTAAACTCATGTACAAAATTAAAAAAGTTTGTCCAAACTTCAGAAAATTGCAAGTTTGAGCTCGTTGTGCCTCCTTGATGGCTTTTGCTGTAGTTTTTGCCCTCGCCTTGACTACTCTACGTGTAGTCGTACTGGGACAGCTTTCTGTTCGCGTCAATTTTTCATGCAGCGGCGTGTAGATTAAAATTTTTTCATCTTCATATTTCTCACCAATCATTTTTCAAGCTTTAAATGCCCAAATTGGAGTTGTGCTCTTCAGGTTACGACTAGTTCTCTACAGGGTTATGGCTATGGCAGCCTAGTGGCAAATTGTGTGCAGGCAGATTGGGAGGGCATGTATGTATGAATTGTGGAATTGATGTTGAAGTTGTGGGTTTGTGATGTTCAATGGTGAAAGGGGATACCCTTGTCTTCATATGCATTGGTTGGCGTGTGCTTTAAATCCATGCTTTGATAGGGTTTTGCTCCTATGTGGCATAGTCTCTTGGGTGGGCGACGGCTAGTAAATTCCCAAGGGGACTACTCTTG
Organism: Adiantum capillus-veneris; assembly: GCF_014529385.1. Classification (NCBI taxonomy): domain Eukaryota; kingdom Viridiplantae; phylum Streptophyta; class Polypodiopsida; order Polypodiales; family Pteridaceae; genus Adiantum; species Adiantum capillus-veneris. The sequence goes on from NC_140933.1 coordinate 17,100,828, forward strand.
TTGAAATTTTGGTGTTTCAAAGGGATTTTCCAAAGATTTTGGTGTTCTTGTAGTGATCTTTCAATGCTCTTGGGTGACATCACTATAGAGGTGTTTCAGTTTACTTGTTTCCCAACAGTGTTTTGGTGCCCACCACCGAGGATCTTCTTCGAGTGACCTTCAATTGACAACTTTGATGGCTATGATGATAGAGTTTCCAAGGTTATATGGTCATGTAGTTGAGGATGCTAATGAATTTATTGAAAAGATGGAGTTTTCTTGTTTGATGGAAAATAAGGAAGATCCAATGATTATGCTCAAGATTTTGTTCTTTTGCTTGAAAGACGATGCAAGGGCATGGCATGATGAGTATGAGTTTTGGATGAAATCATCTCAACCTCCATTGGTGATGACTTATGATGCATTAAAGAAGTCTTTTCTTGAGAATTTCAAGAAGGTAGAGGACCCAACAGATGTATGGCACTCCATTGAAGGACTTTTTCAATGTGATAATCAAAGTGTAGATGCCTTTGTCAAGGAGTTCAATGCTTTGTAGAGAAGATGGTGTGTTTCTTTGGGAAGTGATGCTCCTCCTCTGATGCTTAAAAAGTGTATGTTTATGCAAAGTTTGAGGGTTGATTTGAAGTTAAAGGTTGAGCTTAAAAGGCCACTACATTTGAGGATGCAGTACGGATTGCAAAGCATAAAGAATGGAAGTCATAGAGAATGCAAGAGCTTGGATTGCAGGGTGATGTGGAGCCAAATATTTCTCTATGCATTGATGTAGGTAAAAAGAGTGCCTCTAGTGTAGTATTATATCATGATGGTTCTCTTGAGGAAAAGAATCAAGCATGTACTAAGGAGAAAGAGGCTAAGAAGAATGCTCTCAGTATGCCATCCTTGTTGTTTAGGCCAATTAATGGTGCTTTACATGCCAAAGGTGATATTCCTACCAATGTAAAATTTTATGAGAAGGAAAAGGATGCAATTACTGAAGTCTTAAAGAATGATCATGATGAGAATCAAGTTGAAGATTCCATTGTTGATGTGTCCAATGTGAAAGATGAGCATGTGGGTGATGTAAAAGTGGATGTTGAGTATCCCTCTCCTTTATGTGAAGTAGTTGAGAATTATTTGCAAGTCAATGAGGATACTTATGTAGAAGTGAATGATGTGAATGAAGAGATCTCTCAAATGTATGCTATTGTTGAACCTTTTCCAATAAATGATGATGTTATTGAGCATGTTGTGGATCTTGTTAGTGACGAGACTGTCCATGAGGACTCTTGTGATTGCGTTTGTAGTGATGTATGTGGCCATCCCTTGATTGATAAAGAGAATATTGACGTTTTAGAAGATATATAAAATGATGGAGATTCTCTTTTTGTGCCTCATGTGAATATGGTTGATGCTACCTTGCTTGATCCTCTTGTTAAGGAGCCTAAGTTATGTATGAAGGGTGGCTTACCTATCAAGCATGGTGTGGTTGAATTGGTGGATGGATGCTTAGTCAAGCATGGGGATAATGAGATGAATATGAATGAGGATATAAAAATGGTTGAGGTACAAGCTGAAGACTTTTTGGATGAGATGTTAAAGGCTTCCTTGCATGCTATAATGATGAAAGGGTCTTTCTCTGTTGTATTTGTTGAGAGGCCTTTATGCCTAAACAGGATTTGGGTTCTACATATGGTTTATGCTTTGATATTTGGAGTAACAAAATTGATATGGCTGGTGTTTCTTCATGCATTTTGTGCTTATGTTGTATGGCCCTTCGATCCCGGTGGACAATATGCTTATGCTACTGCTGAGCATGAATGCTCTAGCAGACTGGGTGTTGGCAAACTATGTTGCACGCATTTTGAGAACCCCGTTTTTGGTAAATTTTTATATACGGACATGACGCCCGATGTCAAAATGGTGTGTGAACTTTCTTTTTGTGGGGTTTTTAGCTTGCTTTAGCAAACACATGTACATGCACTGCAAGTCACTAGTCTAGTGACAGTTGTCGGGCTACTGTAAGTGCCCGTGAGTGAGTTTTTTGAAGGGAGACTTGTATATAACTTAAACTCATGTACAAAATTAAAAATATTTGGCCAAACTCCAGAAATTGCAGGTTTGAGCTTGTTGTGCCTCCTTGATGGTTTCTGTTGCAGTTGCCCTCGCCTTGCCTACTCTACGTGTAGTCGTAGTGGGACAGCTTTCTGTTCGCGTCAATTTTGCATGCAGCGGCGTGTAGATTCAAATTTGGTCATCTTCAGCTTTCTCGCCAATCATTTTTCAAGCTTTAAAGTGCCAAAATTGGAGTTGTGCTCTTTAGGTTACGACTAGTCCTCTGCAGGGTTATGGCTATGGCAGCCTAGAGGCAAATTCTGTGCAGGCAGATTGGGAGGGCATGTATGTATGAATTGTGGAATTGATGTTGAAGTTGTGGGTTGGTGATGTTCAATGGTGAAAGGGGAGACCCTTGTCTTCATATGCATTGGTCGGCATGTGCTGTAAATCCATGCTTTGACAGGGTTTTGCTCCTATGTGGCATAGTCTCTTAGGTGGGCGACGGCCAGTAAATTCCCAAGGGGACTACTCTTGTTGAACTTTTGGTGTTTCAAAGGGATTTTCCAAAGATTTTGGTGTTCTTTTAGTGATCTTTCAATGCTCTTGGGTGACATCACTATAGAGGTGTTTCAATTTTCTTGTTTCCCAACAACATATGTGGGGCTATATAATGGAGAACAAACACTCTATTACAGGTGTGACGAACCCTGCATCAAGGAACTAACTAACCATAAAAAACCTCTATGTTTTCACGTACACGGAGGGGAGAAGTATTTATGTGGTCATAATAGACAACGAAAGTACTCTCCTATGGATCGTAAGGAATTAGAGAGATATACATATTTGGGGGACCACTCCACCAATACTATGTAAAAAATCTGAAAGAGGTGAAAACCACGACTACTCACACAAGACTAGAGACTACAGATATGAGTCCAGTGAGAACCAGAATGGAAGATTCTTTTGGACATGAACAAATCCCAAATTCAAGGCCTTTAGGATCAACGGGATCTAGGGCTTCCATGAACACACACAGGGGCAGTATTGCTCCTGATGTGACTTACACCACTAGAATCCCTCCAACTATTACACGAGATTGACTTGATGAACGTATAGCAGATAGGATACCACTGGTAGTGCCAAGAGGAGATTATGAACCTAGAGAAACCACACCAGGAGTACCAAATGTTCTAAGAATGGTTGTGGAGTCTAGACGTATGCGACTATCTCAAGTAGCAAAGTGTGTACCCAAAACGTATAGTGGATCGGGAGATCCGTATGCCCATGTTTTGGTATTCAAGCAAGTGTTGAGAGCGGAACAAGTAACTGATTTTCATACTCAATATGAAGGTTTTGGATTGACGTTAGAAGGGACTGACTTGACTTGGTTCCAATCGTTAAACAGCCTGGAATTCCCAAGTATTGAGCAACTTCTCCAAGAGTTTTCTGAGGAATTCTCAAAGAGAGGAATCAAGTATAATATTTTCTCCCATATCTATGCATTTAGACAAAAGAAGAAAGAAAAAGTGAAGGAAGCATCACTTCGTTTCAAGAAATACACAGAAAGATGCCATGCACGAGAGAATGACACACTCAAAAACGACTTGCACTTGAAGGCATGTGTAACTTTTGAGCAAGTCAAGCAAGAGGCATTGTATCTAATAGATAATTGCAAGGCATATGGGGAGGTGATTGAGGACACAGATCAGGGAATGAGTAGTACCTCTTTCACCACTAGTGAGTCCATGATGAAATTGTGCGGGCAAAACCCAATTGTGCCGGATGTTGATCAAATGATTGAGGAAGTAATCAGAAGGATAAACCAAGGAAACAGGACGAACCCAAACACACGACAACCGCCAACCCAAAAATGTGACACTTGTGGAGGAGATCATCCAACTTAGTGATGCAACCTTCAACAAAGGCCTGGAGTAAACGCACCACGAGTACTAAAGTGGTGTGCTACTGAACAAAAATGGACAAACCATGAAACCCATGAATGTTTCTATAATTGGAACTATGTTAGAGACAGACAATACGGACCACATGAAGGGCAACAATTTCCACTCCCTCCAAGATACCAAGTAGGGCCAAATAAGGACTCATAGAAACACCTTCTAATCAGAGTATGGTCTAGGTAGTCTCATATCGAGAAGAGTTAGATAGTGCCTATGAGAGGAGGTTTGATGGGAATGCATATGCTCCAGAGGGAAAAATTCCATGGATAATTCTAGAAGAGATGCCCGAGCCCTCCTACCTAGCACAACCAAAAAAAAACCATTACTTGGTCGATGAAAATATGCTTATGTTCATGGCAAACCAAAACTACAAACCTAGGGGATATCTTCCTAGAGTAGGACAATAGATGGGGGCTCCACAAGCTTCTCCACCACCTGTAGGACCATGCTATGAATGTGACAGTGAGGATTTGTCCAAACAAAGAAGAATGGGTCAAACTTTTGGGTTCTGTGAAGGATGTACAGCTAACCATCTCATTCCACACTGTTCAAAAAACCCTGATAATGAAGGAAAAGCAACCATGAACAAGATTGGGATTGTACCAAGCTCAAGTGGATTAGAAATCAAACCAACCATTCCATTAAACGCGGTAATGAGAGCCCAAGCACATGAGGTAGCAAGGAACGTCCTAGCCAGTCAAACAGAGATAGAAAATTTGTATGTCCAAACCCCTAGGAAATCCTGAAAGGCAAAACGAGACAAGATGAAATCCAAAAGAGAGAAAGAAAAAATGGCTTTCAAAACCAAATTACTGCAAACAAAGGAACAACTGAGAAGGGAAAGAGACCTTAAGACAAACAACGAGGTAAACAAACCATCGGTTATACCATCGAGAGAATTTGTCTTGGTAGACAAGTTTTTTGAACCTTTGGACGCGATTTTAAAAGCTTACGATGCAATACTAAAGCCTTACCAAACCCAAGAGGATAGGTGGTTAATGTACCCTCATCCTGGTTATGAAAAAGAGAGGCTAGAGATGTACAAGGAGCTCATCCAAGCCGCTCAAGCGCTTATGGAACCAGGAGTTCCGATTGCTCCAAAAAATGAGGTGTTAATCCGTGAAAAAATTCAAGAGTTAAAGGAGCAAGGAATTGAAAAGGAAGACGAGCCAAATTCTTTAAACAAAACACCATTGGATACAAGGGTGGCAGCCAATACAACATATGGAATGTATTTGCAAGCACCTCTGCCAATTCTAGAAGTGGAAGAACAATGGCCTCAAGAGCTATGGGAGCATATCAGGAATAGAAAAGATGGAAGTGCTATGCTTCTGTCAGCCCCTATCACAGAGATTCACTTAGAAAAATAACTCTACCCAAATGATATTTGATCACTATATGGTGATGTAAGTACGGAAATATCAGAAGATAGCAAACCACACTCACTCAAGACTTTACCTTCATTTATTGGTAACCATGAAACCCGATCGGAGGTGAAGAAAGTACCATCTCAATGGAAGGACAATCTTAAGATGATGAATACCAAGACTCTTCATGAGCTGATGTCATCCCCTATCCGTTGGATGCTAACTTTGTCAGTGTTACTACAGATAAGACCGCATCTTTGGGAGGAGGTCAGGAAAATTTTGTAAAAAATAGAGCGGTAATCCCGCCACGCAATGATTCTCCAAAAACACTGAGGACACAACTCTCAAAACAAGCTAAACATGAGCCAGTACCAATGAATAAGGTAGGAGATTATTGTGATGAAGAAGAAGGGAATACTACCCTACCGGTGGAGTACAAAGAGGTTAAGCCATTATAGCAATATTGGATAGTGGGCCGGAATATCCAAAGCCACCAAAGCAATGTGGGAAAAATGGAAAAAACTTGCTCTTTGAAAGACTAGAATGAAACTTCAATTAGCAGACGGGTATCTGGAGAGACCAATTGGCATCCTGGAGTAGATTTTAGTAACCTCGTGCGGAATTGCATATGAACACACGTTTGCTATTATGAATTTAAAAGAGAATAGAAATTTCGACATCATATTGGGTAGACCATTCATGCATCAGCTCAAAATGGTACAAGATTGGCGTTACGACTATATCTATCTAAGGAACAAGGATGTCACTACAAAAATTATTGTCATAGATCATAGCTATAGAGATGTAGAACCAGCCCCAGGAGAAGACATGAACTCCACAACTAACCAAGAAGGGGGAATACCGGCTTGGCTGCAAAACAAAGCTCACCATTGGACAGGAGAAGCATCTAATATTGGTATCTTAAAAAGGGAAGATTGCATTCTTGATAGGGCTACACAAGTGTAGAAGGGGGAGAAAGAGAGAGGTGGCGGTTAGCGGTTAGAGCACGAGCATGAGAGAGATATGACGTGAGAGGGAGAGAGACGTAACTTTCCATTCATTCACATGAGATTGATTGATTGATTTACAACAAGGCTCCACATTTATAACTTGCTCATGCCTCTTGGCACTTCCCTCAAGGTGATCTTCATGGCTTCCATAGACCTTAGTGTAAAGCCTAGGGAGTGGTGCACTTTACCGTTCAACACCTGGCACAGTCCGGTGGTAAAAAGTTTTTTCAAAAACAAAAACTTTTGACTCGAATCCCACAAGTCCCTTGTTCCAAAAACTCAATGCTCATAGAATACTATGATGCAAAGTGCAGTGCCTGGAGTCTACTCCAAGGTACGCATATACACCATAATAAACCATAAAACACCGCCCTTTTACCCCCCAAGCATTTAGAAACTGCAAAGCACAGTGCCTAGAACTTAATCCAAGATGCACAAATACATTCCCTATAGCTATATGTTGCATTACAATCACCAAACCGGAAATAGTGTGCCTTCTCACCAAAAATGTGAATACAAGTGCACCATTTATTGGCAATATGCCAGGGCTGGGAACCCATCAAGTAAATCAACATCCATGAGAGCTCATACAAAACAAACTTGTAGAACCATAAAGTAATGAGAAAATATCCACTCCATTGAGTAGATTCCATCTTTGAGCCAATCACTTCAAAATAAGATTCATTGTTTTGCAAACAAGGATCAAAATTCTTCAACAAAAAATCCTTTGTTTTGACAAACACTTCTTCAAAAAAATTGTGAGCTTTGGCTGCAATTTGTAAAGCTATGCTTTCAACAAGCACATTGAAATCCAAAAACATTAGCTCCATGTTATTTGTCCAAAGATAAACTCCATTCCTTGATGAAATTTGGACTTCAAGACCAAACATGATTTCCTTTTAGGCTTACAATGAGAAAAGGCCATAAGATCTTTGAATCATCATGCACAAAAATAAGCATTAGTTTGCTTAAAATCACATTATCATCACATTTCCTAGCATGGATAAGCATACATGCCCCATCATTCTTTATATAGGCACTCATTTTGTGGATAAATACAAATATCCCATCACGCAAAATTACTCAAGCAAACAATCATTTAGCATGGCATCAGTTTGTGAAATAGGTTGCTTCACACACACCAAACTTTGTTGTTCATGTTTGAAAATTTCATCAACAAAAATATTATTTTGGTTAGTCTCCATTTTAGCATCATCTAAGCCACCAAAATCTTCTTCCAATGTGAGAGAATTCACAAAAGCATCGATGACATCATTTTCGTCATCAACAAGAAATGAGAGATCATTTTCATCTTGATTTTTCTTCAATGTTCCATCACAAATTTCAACAAAGCATTCATTTTTAGAGTTGCAATCATTAATTTCTTGAATCATCTCATGATGTTCAACAAACAAATCTATGTCATCATCATCATCTTTTAAGACTTCAAAATTATGCAATTCACCATCAAAAACTGATGGAATTTGACCCACAATGCTTTAGTTGATGGTGCAAGATGTGAGTATAGAGCTACTCGGGGACTCTCCTTGGCTCTCTTGGCTTATAGGGTCCTCTCTCTTCACGCCAATATCCATCATTTGCCCACCAATCCCATGTTCATCATGGTCGTCATCATTTTTATCTCCTTCTTCGGCTACAATATGCCATGCTCTCAATACTTTTTTAAGAAATCTTCGTTTATGAAGCAACTCATGCAAATGATTTACTTTTTTGTGCAACTCCTTTAGCAAGCTCACTTGCCTATGAGTGCGAGATGTATTTTTACCATGCTTATAAAACCACAAGTAGGATTTTTGTACTGCACCAAAAAAATCGGTTACCCTTGCTTTGGGTTTATGCAAATTGTTGTGTACAATGTCATGCTCTAAAATGAAAAACTTCTCTTATAACGTTAATGAGCAATGGTGGCGTTTATGGTCATCGTGATCGCATTGCGAAGACGGCTTATTCCCACATTTCTCCCATTTATGGCTATTTTCCCCGCAAAAAATACAAGGTGGCTTGCATTTCTTTGCCATGCCTTCATTTTACGTGAATGACGTTCTTTAAATTATTTCATATGCACTTACAAGTCACCTGCCATCATGTCGATGACGAGCTTTGCAGCGAAAAACATTCCGAGCCTTTTAATTGAGCACTTTCATACAGTCACTCTTTATTCCCTCGTCATTTACGAGCTCCATGGTGAGAATTTCCTCTTAAAAATAAAAATATTAATTATATTTGAAGGCATCAAGACCTGCACGAATCAGTTTGCTGCCGCCAGCATTTTCGTTGCTTTGGTGCTGTGGCCGCACAGAGGGATGTCTCGTCCAGTCCGTCATGGATTCAGAAGCCTCAGAGCGCGTGTTGGTTTTGCTTTTGCCTTCACAACAGGTCGACAAAACTTGTTTGGTGTTGTGTGGTTGCTCATCTGCGCTGCATCCACTGATTTTGGCCTACGCAAAGAGAGAATGTAGTAGCCCGTCTTGTGGATATTGTGGATAATGCGCCAAGCAAATGAGAGTCTGCAACTCCTCAACGAATCCAATTCGCCATCATCCCGCAACATAGTTTTGCATGCAGAAAATTATTAATTCACTGCCATCACAGACCTTGGTGGTTGTGCTCCCACTGTGCTCTGCCACGCTGAGGATTCACTGCCTCATTGGCAACAGAGAATTTGAGTTTCGCCTTCACAAAAACCATACTTAACAAAAAATATGCAGCCTAGACGACATTGGTGTGACTTCTTGGTTTGTTCCTTGTCGCAGCCCAGAACTCTAGCACATCTCGCAGACCTCTTGTAAAAGCCTCTTATTTTACATTTACCACTCTTTACATGCAAGAAGCATTTCCTCAATGGTTGTAATCTTGGTGTGCTGCAGTCCTTTGAGAGTTTGATACCTCCTTGCATGCGTTATTTTGCCTCTGCAAAATCATGGCAACATCATGCAGAATGATGGGCTTGAACACACCTCACGCGCTCGAGTAGACTTCAAATCCCTTCATTGTAACCGCTTCACCAAATCCCCCACGATATCATGAGTTCCTTCCCATCTCCATCAAAAGACATACAGAAGGGATCCCCAAAGTGTAGAAGGGGGAGAAAGAGAGAGGTGGCGGTTAGCGGTTAGAGCACGAGCATGAGAGAGATATGACATGAGAGGGAGAGAGACATAACTTTCCATTCATTCACATTAGATTGATTGATTGATTTACAACAAGGCTCCACATTTATAACTTGCTCATGCCTTTTGGCACTTCCCTCAAGGTGACTCTTCATGGCTCCCATAGACCTTAGTGTAAAGCCTAGGGAGTGGTGCACTTTACGAATCAACAACAAGACGAGGCATATATACCAGAGCCATTTCCACAGGAGATGTTCAAACCTTTTGGATGGCAACAGATATTCGCCACTCTTGATGTGTGTGTAAACGAGGTGACCCCCACAAAATTTTGTGATGAGGAAAGATATGATATCATTCCATTCTAGATGTTGATTGTCACTCTAAATCTAAAATTGGAGTTGGAAGTCCCTGACGAGGAAGGGGTTGCCAATTGCCGACGCATAGTGGATGAGATTTCAGTGAAAGACCTTGATCAGACATTCCACTTCAGTGAAAGACTTTGATTAGATAGACAAAGAAGCCTTCAAGGATTCGACGAATAAGTTGCTAGAGGACAACGCAGAGGACGAGCTTTCTAATAGCTCAAGTTAGAACATTAAACGGAAGGATCGGTGGGTGATCTACTATGATCCAAACCAAAATCCTCAAAGACAGCGCAAATATCACGATAAACGCAGAAACAACCAAAACAAGACCAAAGAAGACTCAATACCTCTGTTAACCGAAAAAATTCAATACTTGAGATTAGTAGAAGCAATTGATTCCCTCAAAGATGGAATATCAAGAAGGTACATGAAACCTGACTCAACCAAAACAAAAATGAAAAAGAAGAACACACAAAAACCAAAAAAGGAGAGCAGTCCTAAGAAATCGATGAAGTTTTCTAAAATAGAGCGCAAAAACAAATACAATGAACAGAAACGAGCTATGAAGGAAGTTTGGACAACAAAAATGGAGACTGACGAGGAATCAAACGATGATCAATTCGATGCACCTTTCCACTATAAGAAGTATACTACTCAAGATAGGAAAATTGTGGTGCAGAATCCCAAACAAGATCCCAAAGAACTAGGAACTTCATATGATGGGCTTGAAAAAGCCAAATGCATCAACTTAGCAGAACCAAGAGAGGACCCTAAACTGGCATACATTGCCACAGACCTCACTCACAAAGAACAGAAACTTCTAGTCGATACTCTCAGATAATACAACACTGTCTTTGCATGGTCATACAAAGATCTAAAGGCCATAGATCTTGAGATATGTCAGCACACATGATACCCCTTAAGAGTGATGGCAGACCATGCAGACAGCGTCCTTACACATACAGTGAGACTTTTGCCAAGAAAATTAAGGAAGAGATAGATAAACTGAAAGATGTGGAGTTTATCTACGAGATTGAACATACGGATTGGGTGTTCCCTATTGTGGTAGTACCCAAAAAGAATGGGGAATTTCATGTTTGTGTAAACCTCAAACAAGTAAATGCAGCCACCATCAGGGATAACTATCCATTTCCAATAACGGATCATGTTATTGAGAGGGTAGTAGGGAAAGAGGCCTATAGTTTTCTGGATGGGTTCTCAGGCTACAACCAGTTGACAATTAAAGTGGAAGATCAGCATAAGATAGTTTTTGCAACAGAGTGGGGTATATTTTCCTACAGAGTAATGCCTTTTGGCCTGACCAATGCCCCTGCTACATTCCAAAGACTAATGAGTCATGCATTCAAGAAATATCTCAGAAAAATTCTAGAGATATACATGGATGACCTTTGTGTTCATCCTCATCAAAGAAGCGACCACATAACGCATCTACGAAAAGTCTTTGGAAAGTGCAGAACGTATTGCTTAAACCCTGAAAAATGCGTCTTCATGGTAAAACAAGATAAAAATTTGGGGCACATTGTGTCCAAAAATGGAATTTCCGTTGATCAAGAAAAGGTACAAGTAATTTCAGCACTATCGAGACCAACAAAGGTGAAGGAAGGGCAAGCATTTATGGGGCATTGTGAGTACTACAAGCATTTCATATATATGTATGTTGTAAGAGCCAAGCCGTTGTACGCCCTCATTGCTAAGTTTGAATGGACGGAAGAATGCAAGAAGGCTTTCCATAAATTGAAGCAACAATTAATTTTTGCTCCAATTGTGCAAGTCCTTGACTGGAGCAAAATCTTTCATGTTCATATTGATGCATCAGCCTATTCCATAGGATGCATATTAGCCCAACCAAGAGAGAAGAAAATGGATTTTTCCATTTGCTACTCTAGCCGACAGCTAAACAACGCAAAGAAAAATTATACCACTACGGAAAGAGAAGGTGTGGCAATGATATATGCTGTCAAAAAATTGAGACACTAACTTGTTGCAAAAAAATTTGTTTTCTTTGTGGATCACCAAGCACTACTATATCTAGTAAACAAACCTTGTAACACTGGAAGGATTGTTGCTGGTTTATACTATTGCTTGAGTTTGACTTCATGATAGTTGTAAAAAAGGGCACTACACACACACGAGCAGATCATCTTTCACGACTGCTCCATGGGGAAGCACTTGAGGGCATCGATGATGATCTGCCAGATTCGTGTCTGTTTAACATTGAAATGGTTCCAAGGTGGAGTGAGGAAGTCATTCCTCTACTCACAATCTGGTCATTACAGGTAGAAAGACAACCACTGATTATACATCAAACACGAAATCTCCAACTGTTAGCAGGACGATTGTACAAGCGCGGTAAGGATGGGATTTTGAGAATATGTATACAACCCGAAGAATCAAACTATTACCTCAAACAGGCTCATACACATAATACGGGGTTTCATAATGGAGAAACACAAACATTCCAACGGCTAAAGAGATTGGGTGTCTACTGAAAAAACATGGAACACATCCTCCATACATATGTAAAATCATGTGATATCTGTACAAAACAACCTCCAGTGGAACATGTCCACATGTCACCCTGTTTCAGTAGTACAAGCACCCAAATGGAGTACTCACATAATTGAGTACTTAAGAAACAAGACCTTCCCTAAGGGATGGATCAAGGCAAGAATGAAAGTTGTAGAAGAAGAGGCCAAACACTATCTGCAATTGCTAACCAACTGTATGGATGGGGAAAAGACGAAAAACTACGATTGTGTACCATGGAAAGCGAATATTACGTTATCCTAGAACAAGCACATTTAATACCAAAGTAATAGACAATGACAAAGCTCTCCTGAAGCAAAGAGGCCACAAGCTAACATATCAAGATTTGATACACTCAAAAATTGAATTGCCATTGCGCCTCATATCCCAACACTTCAAAATGTAGAAGCCACCAAGATATACAGAACCATTGTTGCACATGGCAGTAGTAATGGAAATGGGCTTGTCAAAGAGGAGGGTGGTCATCTGTGACTTCGGTAATTACCTTCTCGACAACATCGTCGAAGCAAACCTAAAGGGGAGCCAAAAAAGTAGGACCCTACATGAATGTACAACCAATGCTGACGCGAATTGCCTATCAAGCATTGGGGATGATTAATGATCTACCACCCACAGAGACGCAGATAGATCTAATTCACAAATCTAGAAGAGCACTAAGACCTGTGGCCGGACCATCCACAAGACAAAAACTAGAAGTTAAGCAGACAAGGCAAAGTGCAACCATAAAGGACTTTGACAACGAAAAGATAGAGTCAGATACTCGGAGTAGTCAGGAAGCCGGGTCCCAACAAAGAGATACCCCTTCAGAGTACCAGTCTTCATAGAAGAGGAGCATGACAGCCAATTCTACCTGGGATATACAAGATTGAGGAAGAAATATGCTCGCATATCAAAAGCCATCCCAATAACTCAAGCCAGGAGAACAATGGAAGAAGCGCAGGCATTGAGGGAAAGGATCCGCCAACAAAAGCATGAAGAAAACACAAGCCAAGAAACAGAAGCTAACGATGAGAAATAAGAAGACGAAGAAGAAACCATTTCGTTGCTACGCAGGCAAACAGCGGCTCTGGAACGGATCAAGCAGCAAAAAAAACAAGAAGCCAAGGAAACACAAGAGATTGCCAGTGCCATGCAGCAGTGGATCCATAACAAGATCAAACAAAATATGGATCTAATGGAGAAAGAAGAGGCAAAGAAACCACGCATCGATAATCTAGAATCATCTAACGACCCACTCAAACCAAAAAAGAGGAAGATAACTCACAAGGGAAGGAAGAGCAAGACACGCTTGACCAGCAGGGTCAAGAGTTTGATTCTCCCAAGGACATTGGGGTACCTTTAGAGACTGCAATAAAAGAGAAAGAAAAAGTTGAAGACCTCCCAGAGCAAGGAGCGGAGAAGATGCAGTCGAAACAAAAGACAGATCAGGAAATGGAGGAATCAAAGCCTACCATCACTTCAACGGCTATAGAAGAATCAAAATTGAAAGAGAAAATTATTGATGAGGTTGAGACATCAAATCAAGGTCAACAAAGCCAGCAAAACCAAGAGTGCAAATTGTAATAGAGGAGGGAGCAGAAATGGTCAAGTCATTCGACATTGATGCTCACTTAGAGCAGAGCTCCAGTTTCAATGCCAAAGGGCTCTCTACAACCTGCACGAGCTCGAACTGGAAGATACTGAAAGAGACATGTCTAAGGCAGCTAAAAACACCTTGCAGCTAAAACAAAGAGTAGAAGAATCACAGCTACAAGTCCTATGTGAGTTGCAAACAAAACAGGAAAATGCAACCTACTAGGTGCAACAATTTAATGAGGCCAACTCTACGTTGCAAGTCAAGTAGCAACGCCTCGAGGAGGAACTAACGAAAGAAAGGGAGCAGAATGAGAAGCTGCAAGGATCATATGCTATGGTTAGCATGACTCTGACTTGGCTCTTAGCCATACAAGAGACTCCCACCTCCTCAATCGTGACTGCAAGATCAACCTCCTTGAACCAAGAGGTTAAAGATCTAAAAGAGGCCCTGGCTCAGGAAAAGTATGATAGAAAAATCATGATAGCATGACATAGGGCCCTACAAAGACCCAAAGACAAAGAAATTAAAGAATTGAGAAAGTAGTTGGCTGAGGCATGGGGGGACTTGGAGACTCTGAGGGCCAATTAAGCAAAGCCTCACCAAACAACCCCAGTAGACTTTGAGCAAGAAGAAGGGTTAGAGCACTCCACATTTGGAGCTCACCAAACAAATGTGCCAACTACAAGCACTGGAAAAGCGACACAAGAATCTGCAGATCCAGCCACAATATCCACTTTAGGATTTGGTCAAGGACAAAATTCAGCGCTGGATCTCAGAAGTCAAAGATCCCTGGCACAAAGCATATCTGCAGTATGAATTGAAAGTGTTGGAATTGATTGCCCTCCTTATGATCACTCCAAATGAGGTGGTCAAAAACCTCTGGCATGAGATGATCGCCCTGCCATTGATGCGGCAAGAGACTAGATTATGGCAGCAAAGAATGCTACCAGACCTTGAACCAAACAGCCAAGGGGATTACAGGGATGTTCTTGTTACTGCAATTCAGATTCAAACCATCATTGGCAATCAACCCCTCTGGTGGAAGAAGTGGTTTGAGCAAAGACCAACAGGTGAAACCTACTACAAGAATGCTCCACAGCACCTCAAGATCGACCCAATTTATTATCCCATCAACAGACGGTGATCATGGGACAACTTTTACTCTTGGCAAAGCAAAAGGTCGGCGGTGCTAAACTACCCAGTTATCAGAAAGCTAATCAATAACAACCCACCATCCAAGAAGTATATGGTTTAGACTCTCAAAGGGGTCATTAACATGATGAAGGAGATCCTGAATCTCGCATGCCAGATGCTTGTAAAAATTGCCAAGATGCTAATCACATGCATAACAGCTTTCAATCATAAAGAGGAAGCAGAGCATCCCTGGCAGATTTTTGTGGAAGGCACAAGAGGGATTTGTTGGAATATGGAGACAGAAATCGCAAGCAAGAAATTCATCATAGGTGTGTATGCAAGAGTCATGTTCCTGCCCTCCCACAACATGCAGACTTTTGAGGAGGCATTCATGACCGGTTTCTTCAAAGTGGACTCCTCCATATTCAATCCCTTGCTAAATATTTGCCAGCGCGCCATATAGCATATCAAAGTACTCTCTCAGCAACAACCCTTTTAGAGAGTTGGCCACAAAAGTAGAGATTGAGGCAAGAGTGCAGAAGTTCAGGCACCTCACTGCAACGCTCCAGAGAAGACATTAGACTACGATCAGAGACAGATTGCACAAGGACGTGCAATGAATAGTAAGGGGGGAATGTTTGGTGGACACCATGGACTGACACATAATAGGCGGATGAACGCCCAACCCTGTAATACTCGCTCATTTTTTTGAACAAAGCGGTGTAATTCAGCCCATGAATATTTGTAATTGTAATATAGTTTGGCATACCCTCTCAGCCTCTCTGAGTCTATACCTCTTGTAAGTGGCCAAATGACTGTGGGAAAGTTCCCTTAGCCTTTAAGTCAAAACCCTTAGTTTTGCACTAAACGGATATTATTAGCAAAAGGGAGTTTTGGAATGTTCACTGTGAGAGCTTCTTGCTGCTACAAATTGTAATCCTCTTTTCTCCTGGACTGGTAATCAGAATTCATTTCCAAATAGCACATTGTGTTCCTTGTATCTTGCTCTACAATTTAAGTATAACCATTCTCAATTTTGTTGTGGTTTGTGACGCGTTGCTTGGGAGCTAAATGCATTGATTTGAAGGTTAAAATGGTTGTTTTTTTATGTTTTGACCATGGATAAGTGTTTCTATGCTTAAGGAGGACCTGTTCAAGTAGTTTTGTTTCAATTTTTTGCACATTTTTTGTGATGGATCTTGATTTATGTACCTTCCAGATGGTTGCAGAACTTGGTAGGATTGTGCCCCTAGGTGTTTTAATACCTCTCCTTAAGTTTCATTAAATTTTGAATTCATTTAGATGCCGAAAAGGCGTGATGACCTAGAGCGGTGAGATTGGACGCATACTGATTTTTTGACTACGACGTGGTTTATTTTCTTTTGTTGTAGTATGAGTAGGCCTCTAAGTTCAATCTCATTAAGTCTCCGTGACCCATCCCAAGTTGCATCCTTGCACATTGATATTATGTTAGTACAAAAGAGCTATGATGTAGACGTCGTTGTGGCGACCTGCTAACAGAGAGTGTTCTTAGACCATAGGGAGACCTTTCTGGATAGTTCTATTGCAGTTTTTAGGACCTTTTTTATGATAGATCATGATTTTGGTACCTTGTTGAATTGCGACCAAACTTGGTAGGATAGTGCCCCTAGGTGTCCTAGACCTCCTCCTAAAGTTTTGTTGCCTTCAAGTCCGTTCGAGTGCCAAAATGGCATGATGACCTAGAGCTGTGAGAAAGAACATATATAGATTTCCCTAATCATGAGTGTCGGTTTGCTTGTTGAGTTAGTGTGTTTGCTTGTTAAGATTCACTTCTTGAGATTGACAATCTCAAAGAGTCTACGTACCCCATCCGAGTCACTTCCTTCAGTATTGATATTATGTAGTGCCCAATAGCTATGTAGAGACCTCCGTCACGAAGACCCGCTAACAAGAATAGAGGGTGAACTTAATTGATGGTAGAAACATAAACATAGTACTTAGTTAACTTGGCATGAACAATATTGTTGTAAGAGAGAGAGTTTAGATAACATGACAACATCTAAGAACTGGATTTATGTGGATCCGATCCCCCCTCCAATAGGCATTTGTATTATAGATTCTCCCGTCAAGAGAGACTTGGTACAATACAATCTATGTGTTCCTTGTGACCTAAGTGATGCAATGAATATGGAAAACTTTATGCATCACAAGCATAACATAAACTTTTCAAAAAGCACTAACTGTCCCAAGCTTCCGTCCCAAGGCCTCAAACACTTTGAAGGTGGAGAGAGCTAGTGGGGAATGAGGGTAGGAAAGAGAAAGAAGAAACATTCCATAGGAGAAAGAAGTAGTTCATCACTTATCATCATTCTTCTTGCTAGCATACATAATAGCATTGTAATGAATATGGAGAAGATGGCAAGCTTAAGCATTGAAGCATGGCTCTTGATTGGATCTGCATTCCATAGCCAAGAGTGTTGGTGTAGGGTCGCAACTTCCCTACTAGCTTGGAGAAGGAGATGGAGCTCTTGCACTTTGCACTTCACACAATGAGAGTGTGTGTGAGTGTGTGTCAGAGAGTATACCCCCCAATAAACCCCCTTCTTGCTTTGGTCGACGACCCCCCCCCCCCCCCCCCCCCCCCCCCCCCCCCCCCCCCCTTGTAGCTCATGCTTGAAGCTCATTGGACCCCTGCAAGCCTGGTCAATCACATGCAGGATGCAACAAGCAACAAGGGTAGTCTTGGGACAAGTGTCCCCTTTGAGAGAGAGGACTTGACAAATGCCAAAAATAAAAATTATATTAACTAATTTATCATTGGACCCCTCGGGAGGCCAACCAATAGGCTTTAGACACACCATGTAGGCAACATGGGTAGGGGCTTGACATGTGTCCTTGCTACCTCTTGAGGCTTGGGCTTTCCTTGTGTGTGAATGTGTGTGTTCTCTCTCATCCCCCTAGCTTTAGGGCTTGCCCCCTCTTGAGAGTAGCGATTGGGTTTGACTTTTTGAACACCTTCCCTCAAGCACCTTAGCCAGCAAGCATGACAAAGCACCTCAAGCTTGGGTAGTGGTGTTCCCACAAGCACCTCAAGATCCCTAGTCGGCAAGCATGACAAGCACCTTAGTCTTCAAGCACCTCAAGCATCTTAGTCATCAAGCATGACAAGCACCTCAAGCTTGGGCCGGGTTCCCACCTCAAGCTCAGCCCTATCTTACCTAAGGTCAAAGGACTTCTTAATACTAACCTTTGGAGGTCTTCAATGAAGCTAACCCTAAGGTCTTTTAAGCTCCATTGGTTAGCCTTGCTCTTTGATAGACCATCTCTCATTTGGGCCCCTTTACCATTGGCCCGATGTTGAGATAGATATGTAGGCACATGTCTATATTCTAACCCTTGTTCCCGTTTATTCTCCCACATTAAATGATCAATTTAATATGAGAAAATCATTTGGATTGGTTAGATATTATATGTTATGACATTGCAGGATCCATATGCACATATTTCAGATTCAATTGTGTATATATGCCTAGAGTAAGACCCGTTCACTAGGTTTAGCTGACTTAGCTTAAGGTTTACAACCTTAACAAAGTCAATCCAAAATATTCATCTTGGATCCACAAATGTCTATGTTGCTCAGAATGACTAATACCTATCAGGGCACATTAGAGAGGGGTGGTTTGCCCAGTGCCCTATGCTGCAAGTCACAACAATAACTTTACTATATGAGAGCAACAACCACTAGAGCATCATATGCATTGAGCTTAACAAGCCAATGGTCTGGACTCTCAACTCATTTCGAGGAACCCATCAATAATTAAGACTATGAGTATTAAAATTTTAAATTCATTTATATGTGGGATAAGGTTTACATGCAGTGATTGTTGTGGTTGAATAAAAAATTTGATTGTTTGCAGTTGTAGAAAAAGACTACCTTATGCATATGGCAAGTTGTGTGGCACTTACAAAATGTACAAGGCGGCCATAAAAGAAGTCATTGTGCCAAATCAAAGGGATGCAACTCGTGTGGATGGAGATATCTCCTACAAACTGAGTACATGTTAGCCTTGTATATTCTTTTAGTAAAGTGTTAGTGAACCTTAGTAATTTACTTTTCAGTTTGTAGTTAGTGAAGGTCTTTGTGCCTCTTCATTCTTCCTAGTAGTTGACCTTGCACCTGATGGTAGCGTGTTGTATGAGAGAAGGAAGATGAATGAAAGGATATGGCTATGAAGATTATGTGTTTCTCTGTGTATTCTGTCTTCACTTTCCATTCAATAACCTGATTCTGTTCCGAACCTGCACAGGTACTGAAGTTGTTATGGATCTGTAAAAATGAGATAATGCACTGCCTTAATGGTTGATTTAGTTTTTATTCCCACTCCCCTATGCCTCAATAACACTTGGCGATCCTGTTGATTGTGGAGAAAACTTTGATAAAAGCCTTAATGGGCAATGGGGTCTAGTTGGGGCATATGGGGTTGTGAACCTAAAGATTTCCTGCAAGCATTCTCCAATTGGAAGGTAGAGGAGAAAGAACAAAAGGAGTACAATCTAATTTTCCTTCAAGATTTTGTACTTGGAATATCATGCTTCAAAACTTCATGGTGACTTAACACTTGACAATTCTTTGCTGGTTTTTGTCAGAAGTGGCAAATTAAGGAGTGGAAACCCTAGTTCTATTTAGGGCGTTTTCGGTTTTCAAGGCGTTTTTCAGCAAATTTGGTGTTTTCCTGATGTTTTCAGGGTCATTTTTGCAACCTTATGGAATTTTTAAACAATGCAGGGTGTTTTCTTGACAATTCACTGGAAATTTAAGCAATTTTCCGACAATTTCAAGCAGTTTGCTGGAAATTCAGGTAGTTTTCTCACAGTTTCTTGATGACAATTTCAGGCAGTTCCCTGATAGTTTGCAGGAAATTTAAGTTTTATGCAGTGTAATGTTGATTCTTGGAGTATGACTATATTATTCATCTCTTTTTCTTTAATGTCTACTCAATGGCAAAGAAGAAGAAGAAGAAGCAATGTCTTATTTGTCAAAAGCATGGCCATTCCATCAAGAAATGTCCTTATATGTGTACCCTTTGTCAGAAGAAAGAGGTATGTGTGAAGTATTACATGCCAAAACTATGTGAGAGCCTCTATTGCATCATAAAATATTTCCAGGATGCATCAACCTATGAGAAATTTGTTGAAGCTAAAGAGGAATAATTCTCTGATTGTCTTGATGAAGCATGCGAATGTCATAAATGTTGTAATGGCAAGAGAAGGAAGTCCTGCTCTAGTGAACGACGAATTCGAATTTTGTAAGTAGCAGTTGAAAACGTAATTGAGGAGTATGAAGATGAATCTTGTAAGTAGCAGTTGAAAACGTAATTGAGGAGTATGAAGATGATTTTGTGGACGATGCAAGCAATGATGATGATTCTCAATGGTGTTTTCAACAACCATTACTGTTTCCAACCTGAAACAGCCTCAAGTTGTTGGTTTTTAGTTACCAACAGTTTTTCAGGCACCCTGCAGTTTCAAACTCCTGAATCTGATTTTTTAGCACCTGAAGTTTTCCAACCTGATTTTGATGTTCTTGAATATGGGATCAAAGTTGTAGATACTCAAATTATTGAAGAGAAGAAGTCGGTTCAAGAAGGAGATGTTGTTCAATGCAAGGGAGATGAAGTCCAAAAGATGATGAAGGAAGGAGGAAGCCAGGAGCAGCTCGTGAGGCAAAGGAGCCAAGAGGACTGCCAGCTATCTCCAAACCTCACATCAAAGAGACTCACCTCTTTGCAAGAAAAGAAGACAAGTTATCCAAAAGAATAATTGATGATTGAGAAGAAGGGAATCCAAGTGGGGGTGAGTGAGAGAAGCCACCAATATCCCACACAAACCTATATGCCAACATTGGACGTCAATATTGAAGAGGTTGAAATTCAGGGAGACATCAGATTACAGTGTATTAAAGTGGAGGAGATGAATATACATGATGACATAAAGTGTGCTGATGATGAGGATGATGTGATGAATCAGTTTTTTATGTATCTTGATGAAGATTACTCCACAGGTGACAGCTTGAAAGGTGTTTGTGTCGATGGAGAAGAGTTTTTTGGTGTTTTGAAGACTAAAGACCAATTTCCAAGAGCAGATATGAATTATTCAGGTTGTGAAGACAAGGACCTTCAATTTCAGGTCCCTCAATTACAAGTTGTGATATCGAAGGTTCCCGATTTGCAGAGTTTCAGAATTCAGGTCCTTGATCCGCAAAAAACTGATTTGCAAAGGAGTTCAGTACCTGAATTTGCTAAATATCGAAGTCTTGCTATTTCTCAAGTGGATATGATCAACAATCTCTCATTAGAGTTGGATAATGAGAGGAATTCAAGTATGGTTGCGAAAAATGAAGTTGTTTCCAAAATCAGGCAACTTCAGAAAGAGAAGGCATCATTGATGGTGGAGATTTCTCAGGTTCAAACTGAAGCTGGCTTGCATATTTCTTACTGTTATGAAGTTCAGGATGCTCTTAAGCAAGTTGTTTTGGATAAGGATAATCAAATTGAGGATTTGAATCTTCAACTTACTCAAATCAAGAATTGTAGACATGTAGTAGTGTTAGTGTGTATACGCGCTTCACCAGGGGCACTTTTCTCCCACTGGGTTTTTCCCCCTGGACATCTGGTGTGAAAGGACACCTTATCTCTTAGGGTTTCATATAAGCTTTGTAGCTCTGAGTTTGTACACACAATTATTATTATTATTCCAATACAAAGAGAGAGACTACAGAGATCTCGTACACAAGCTCTGTGTCTTCTCCTTCTCCATCTTCTTCCTACTCTGAGTTGCTGTCTTCCTTCTGTTTCCTGTTTCATCATCTTCAACAATTGGTATCAGAGCAAGGTGATTTCCAGAGCCTCTACTTGCGTTTTCGCGTCCGCGCGCGCAATCGCAGTTTTCAGGCAGTTTTCGGAAAATTTGTTCGTGGGAGCATCCTCGACGTTCCGGGAGTATTCTGACCAGGCGACCTGGGGTTTTACCCCCCTTTCGAAGCCGTTCGAGCCCTCAGAATTTTGTTCTGAGCAGCGTAGCAGAAGTTACTATTCGGAGGCGTTTAGATCAAGAGGGTGTGCTTTTTGACAGATTTTCTTCAGGTAAACAGTTCTTTTGGGAAGCAGCTTGTCTTAGCTTTGTGCTGAGATTTTGTGTAGAGTTTTGCTTGGATTGGAGAGGAGATTTGTGAATCTCTTGGAGGTTCTTTTGCTCTCTTGTGTGCATCTACAGTATGGCTCAATCTACGGAGAAAGAGATTTTTGGTGCGTTTACATCCGAAGACAAATTGGATGGTACCAACTATTCTCTTTGGTCTTTTATGGCCAAAAATGTTTTGGTTGGTAAAGGATTGTGGGATTATGTATCTGGAGATGAAGTTCGTCCAGGTAGCATTGCACCTGCCACGCCTGGTCGTGGTGTAGCTGTTGGTGCAGGACCCTCACAAGTCACTCCAGAGCAAAAGAGATGGGATACTAAAGATGCACAGGCTATGGCTGTGATTGCCTTAACCATAAAGAGGACAATCACACCACATATCAGATCTTGCAGAACTTCTGAGGATGCTTGGAACACTCTGCAAGCTATGTTTGGAGGAAGAAATGCTGCCAGAATAGAGTTTTTGAAGAAACAACTTGACAAAATACAGATGGACGAAGGTGACGATATTGTCGAGCATCTTACAAAAATCAGGGATCTTAAAGAGCAATTGCTTAGCATTGATGAAGTGATTCCAGAGAAGGACTTGGTTTCCAAAACACTCAATTCACTACCACCATCTTATTTGACTTTTCAGACTTCTTTGACTCTGTCTTTGCGAGCTAATCCTGACCCTCTTCATTTTGAAGAGTTAGTGGCTTTGCTATTGCAGGAGGATCAATCACGTAAGAACAAGTCTTTACAGGTGGATGGTATGGATCATGCTCTTGTTGTACAGAACAAAAACAGAGGTAAAGAGAGTGCTCATCACTCCAAGTCTGGTGCAGGACAGTCTTCAGAGAAGTCTAAAGGTGAT
Organism: Adiantum capillus-veneris; assembly: GCF_014529385.1. Lineage (NCBI taxonomy): Eukaryota > Viridiplantae > Streptophyta > Polypodiopsida > Polypodiales > Pteridaceae > Adiantum > Adiantum capillus-veneris. The sequence continues at coordinate 17,124,006 of NC_140933.1, forward strand.
TCAGACAAGTCCAAGAAGAAAGGTAAATGTCACTACTGCAAGAAACCTGGTCACTACATTAGTGAGTGTAAAAAGCGAATTGCTAAAGAAAAGAAGAAAGAGTCAAGTTTGGTTGTTTCAGCTTCTGGTGATTCTTCTACAGCTAAAGAAGAGTCTGCAAACTTTGTGCAGGATTCTTATGCTTTTGTAGTATGTTCAGATTTTTCTGCTTACAGTGTTGACAAGACACAAATGATTTGGTACTTTGATAGTGGTGCATCCAGGCATATTACTTCAAGGAAGGATTTGTTTTGTTCATTGGATGCAGCTCCAGCAGGAAAGAAGGTGACATGTGCAAATAATGCTTCTTATCCAATCAAAGGCGTTGGTAAGATTTTGATTACCATTTCAGATGGTTCAGATTTATGCTTGCCAGATGTCTTATATGTTCCAGGGATCAAGAAGAATTTGTTGTCTGTATCCTCTCTTGCAAAAAATGGTCTTCGGGTCATTTTTGAGGATGACAGATGTGTTGTACGAGATCGAGAGAATGGTTATTCTCTTATCACTACAGGTACGCTGGAAAATGGACTATTTGTGCTAGATCGTTATGAAAAGCAGATTCAGGTATGTATTGCAGAAACAAAGACTCAGGCCATGCAGGATGCTGAGTTGTGGCATGCTAGATTTGGGCATGTTAGTTATGGCAGTTTGATGACTTTACAACGTCATAATATGGTGCATGATTTGTCTTTATTGGAGATGCCACCAAGACATGTATGTGAAGGTTGCGTTCTTGGAAAGATGCACAGATTTGCATTTTCGCAGGATGGTTCAGTTAGAGCGACACGAAAGTTGCAGCTTGTACACAGTGATGTATGTGGTCCTATGAGGACGCCATCTATAGGAAACAGCCTTTATTTTGTGACCTTCATTGATGACTTTTCCAGGTTTTGTTGGGTGTATCCACTCAAAGCAAAGTCAGACGTGTTTGCAGTTTTTCAACATTATGTCACCATGGTTGAAAATGAAACAGGTTGCAAAGTACAGACTCTTCGTACCGATCGAGGAGGTGAATACATGTCAGGTGCATTTAAGGATTTTTTGGGAAAGAAAGGCATTAAACACCAATGCACTATGCCATACACACCACAACAGAATGGTGTTGCAGAAAGGAAGAACAGGTCTTTAATGGAGACGGCTAGATGTATGCTCAAGGCTAAGAGTTTGCCTCATAAACTATGGATGGAGGCAGTTGCTTGTGCAGCACATGTTTTGAACAGGTGTCCTACTCGTGCCTTGAAGACCATTACTGCATATGAAGCTTGGTATGACAAAAAACCTTCAATCAGTTATCTTCGTGTTTTTGGTTGTCTTGCTTATGCTCACATCCCTCAGAAGTTACGTGGGAAGCTTGATGATAAGGCAATCAAATGTATATTTGTGGGGTACAGTAGTGGAAGTAAAGGTTATAGACTTTACAATCCTGCTACAAACAAGATTTTTGAAAGTCGTGATGTAATTTTTGCAGAAACTACTGCTCAACCTATGGTTGCTTTTGATGTACCTCATATGCAGACACATGATGTATTTGAAGGTTTGCTTCCTTCTTTTGTGGAGAATCAAGAATCACAACAGGTTGATAATCTTGATCAATCTTTTGATCAGCATGTGACACCTCATGATGTAGAGGAAATTGTGCGTGAAGAGCAAGAAGTTCTCAGGGAAGAAAGAACCTTGCCTAAATGGGTTCAGAAAACTTTGCAGGATAGCAAGTTGGATGCACCGTTGCCACGAAAAACACGTGCTGGTACTACTTTTGGCAGAGAGCAAGTAGATTTGGCTTACTTTAGTACTCTTTGTGATGCAGATGAGCCTGATTCATTTGAACAAGCTTTAGAGTGTGTTCAGTGGAAAGATGCTATGCAGCAAGAAATTGATTCTATTCATAAGAATCATACATGGGATCTAGTGGACTTGCCTACAGGTAAAAAGCCTATTGGTACAAAGTGGGTTTTTAAGGTAAAAAGGAAACAAGATGGTACTGTTGACAGGTACAAAGCAAGGCTTGTGGCAAAAGGCTATGCGCAACAGAAAGGCATAGATTATGATGAAACCTTTGCTCCTACTTCTCGTGCGTCCACAGTTAGATCACTAGTTGCAATTGCTGCTCATCATGGTTGGAAAGTGCATCAGTTGGATATCAAAACTGCTTTTTTGAATGGTGATTTGCAGGAAGAAGTTTATGTAAGTCAACCAAGTGGTTTTGTTGTAAAAGGTCAAGAGCAAAAGGTATGTAGATTGCGTAAAGCTTTGTATGGTCTCAAACAGGCTCCAAGAGCATGGTATGAGAAGATACATACTTATTTGATTGGCCAGGGATTTCAGAATAGTCCAACAGAAAGTACTTTGTATGTCAAAAAGAGAGATGGAGTTCTCATTATGCTAACACTTTATGTGGATGATATGCTTCTTACAGGCAATAGTGCAGATGAAATTGAAGCGTTTAAAGATGCTTTGAGAAAAACCTTTGAGATGTCTGATCTTGGTTTGCTACATTATTACTTGGGTATTCAGTTTGTGCAATCAGAGGATGGCATATACATGTTGCAGGCAAAATATTTGCATAAAATTTTGGACAAGTTTGGTATGCAAAATTGTAAGCCAATCTCTACACCCGTAGAAACTGGATCAAAGTTGAGCATGCATGATGCTGGAGAACCTTTTGATGTACATACTTATGCAGCAGCGGTTGGTTGCTTGATATATTTGGCAGGCAACACTCGTCCAGACATTCAATTTGGGGTTTCACAAGCAAGCAGATTTATGCACAGCCCAGGTATGCATCATTGGCAGGCTGTGAAGCGCATACTTCGTTACCTTTCAGGTACCCCTAATCTTGCCATGTTCTTTCCAAGGGGGGATATGTATGGAAAGCACAGTTCTATGCAGCTTCTTGGTTACAGCGATTCAGATTGGGCTGGTGATTTTGACACACGACATTCCACAAGTGGCAATTGTTTTTTCTTGGGAAATGCATGTATATCTTGGCTAAGCAAGAAGCAACCCACAGTGGCTACATCAACTTGTGAAGCTGAGTACAGGGCAGCTTTCACGGCAACAGTTGATTGTGTATGGATACGCAGGTTATTGGCAGATCTTTGTGAGTGTCAACAGGCACCCACTACCATTTTCACTGACAGTCAGAGTGCTATTGCAGTTGCAAGGAATCCAGTATTTCATGCAAGAACAAAGCACATAGAGGTTCACTACCACTATGTCAGGGAAAGGCTACATGCAGGGGAGATCACACTAACTTACTGTCCTACACAGGATAACATTGCAGATCTATTTACGAAGGCATTATCACGAGAAAAGTTTGAAGCTTTCCGAAAAGCTTTGGGCTTACTCTCATACACATGATGATCTGCTACCTTGCACGGATTCACACTATCACTACAGGGGGGATTTGTAGACATGTAGTAGTGTTAGTGTGTATACGCGCTTCACCAGGGGCACTTTTCTCCCACTGGGTTTTTCCCCCTGGACATCTGGTGTGAAAGGACACCTTATCTCTTAGGGTTTCATATAAGCTTTGTAGCTCTGAGTTTGTACACACAATTATTATTATTATTCCAATACAAAGAGAGAGACTACAGAGATCTCGTACACAAGCTCTGTGTCTTCTCCTTCTCCATCTTCTTCCTACTCTGAGTTGCTGTCTTCCTTCTGTTTCCTGTTTCATCATCTTCAACAAGAATATGGAGTCTTCTTCAAACCTTGATGTTGTGGAAGGTATCTTCAAGGATGATGTTGTCTTAGATTATCTTTATGATATTGGTGCTTTTACAAATTCAATCAAGGAGATTGGAAGTCCACCTTTTTCCAAGGAAGTTCAGTTTCCTAATGGTATTCTTGAATATTTATATTCCTTATGTGGCCATGAACCTTATGTCAATGGTGTGAATGGTGTTTATGATGCTGAGGAGATGGTTTTGACAGATGATGATGCAAGTATTTTTCAAGTTCTTGATGATGATCAAGTGGGTTTTCTTGAAGATTGTTCTATCTTTGTTTGTGATGTTTTCAATGAAGGAGATATGATGCGTAATATGTACTTTATGCAAGAAGAGAAGAAGTGGAAGGAAATTTAGGGGACACAAGTCAAAAGTTGTCAATTTCAGGGAGATATCAGTGATTAGAGAGATTTGCGACTAAAAAATGGATTTCTTGATGTTTTTGCGGGAGAATATGTGAAAGCCATCTTGGTGGTGTCTTTTATGTGCGAAGGAGATTTCAACCTTTTTTTTTCAAGCCTTGAATCAAATCAATTTGATGAAGAAGCAGATCAGTTTGGATGTTTCTTGAATCAAGATTTTCAGGAAAATCAATTGTTTTGGCATAATGAGTATAAATCATGTCTTTGATGTTGCATCTACATGCAAAGATATTGGATTTGTTCAAAAGGTGTCTAAAGGTTGCAAAGTTTGCATCCTATCTTGAATCTTTGTTCAATCTTCTTGAGGGGAAAACTGAACCTAAACAGAAATATGAACCTAAACAGAAATATGAACCTAAACAGGAATATGAACCTAAACAAAAGTATGACTCTAAATTGGATATGAACATGACCGTGAATCTGAACCTGTTATTGAACTTGAACCAGAACCTGAATGTGTACTTGAATCTAAAATGGACTTGAAAACCTAAAATTACTTGAAGGAGAGGAAAGTTTACTGATTTGTAGAAGAGATTTGAAGCGAGATGCAGGAAGCAAAGATCAATTTGCTTAGGTCCTGCCTGACATGAGTCAAGAAGATCATGAAAATCTTTCCAAAAAAAACAAGACTAGACAGCGTGCAATTGTTATTGCTGCTCAAAGAAAAGGTGGTAACAGCAATGTAGCCACTTCTCATGGTTCTTCTGCAGTGATAAATCACTTGTTCCTAATGTTTCTGTTGGTAGCAATTCGTCTGGGAATTTTGGTGGTAAGGGCAAAAAAAAGATGTGTTGCCATTATTGTAAAGCTAATGATCACTTGATCAAGCAGTATCCTAAGTTGAAGTCCAAAGATGCTAAGAAGAAAGAGGTTGGTTCCACTTCTAATGATGGTTCCACTACAAATGCAGCTATTGTTGAGTCTTCTATGAAAGGAGACTATGATGTTGATGTTGATGTTGATGTTGATGTTGATGTTGATACAGAATGAGATTTTGGTGCAGAGTGCAATTATGATTCTTTTTTGTCCATGATGCATGTTTGTCAGTTGCTGCAGATGCTCAAGTGTGGTACTTTGATAGTGATGCTACAAAGAATATACCTCTCATCGTGACTTGTTTACCTCTCTCGAGGATGTCCCGCATGGGAATTCGGTCACTTGTGCCAACAATGCCACTTAGCTGGTCAAGGGAGATGGAAAAAATTTCCTCACTACTACAAATGGCAGTTCTTTCACACTTGTTGATGCACTTTATGTACCTGTGATTAAGAAGAATCTTTTGTCTGTATCTACACTTGTTAGACTTGGACTTGTAGTCAAATTTGTGGATGACAGATGTATAGTACATGATCTTAGTTTTAGTGATAACATTATTGCATCTGGAATTTTATGATGTGGGCTGTATAAGATCATTTTGTATGACAAGTGTGGGTAGAATTTTGCAAATGCAGTTGTGGATTAGAAGGCTATTTCAGATGCAAAACTTTGGCATGCATGTTTTGGACATCTTAATTTATCCAGTTTGCTACATTTGCAAAAATATGATACCGGGTTGCTTCTTTTCCACCTCTTGAAGCACATGTCAAACATGTTTGTGAAAACTGTATTTTCGGTAAGATGCAATGTTTGAAGTTTCCAAAGGATGGTTCAGTTAGGGCCACATGCAGGTTGCAACTTGTGCATAGTGATGGTTGTGGGCCCATGAAAACTTTGTCTTTGGAAAATTACCTTTATTTCATGACTTTCATTGATGATTACTTCAGGCATGCATGGGTATATCCGCTAAAAGCCAAGTCCAAAGTATTTATGTGCTTCAAACAATTTCTGGCTATGGCTGAAAATGTCTCAAAATGTGTTATGGGCACCCTCCGTTCCGATCGAGGGGGGGAGTATATGTCTCATGAATTTAATGCATTTTTGGCTAGTTGTGGGAAAAAACACCAGTATATAGTACCTTATACTCCTCACAAAAATGGTGTTGCTAAGAGGAAAAACAGGTCACTTATGGAAATGGCACGATGTATGGTCAATAGTCAAGCTTTTCCGCATTTCTTTGGCTTAAGGCCATCATGTGTGCCACTTATGTACTTAGCAGGTGTCCTACAAAATCTTTGCATTCTATCACTTCATATGAAGCCTAGCATGATAGAAATCCTTCTATTGAGCACATGCATGTTTTTGGCTGTTTGGCATATGCTTTGGTGCCACAAACATAGCGCAAAAAATTGGATGATAAGGCTCTCAATCGTATTCTTTTTGCTTGTAGTTCTGAAAGCAAAGGTTAGTATCTTGGTTTAACAGGATGTTGTGTTTGTGGAAGATTGTGTTCAGTTCGTGCTGTCATGTACTAGAGAGAGTAATGTAAGCTCATAGGACATTTATGAGACACTTTGTTGCCTCTTTCCAGTGGTGAAGCTCGAATGTAAATTCAAATGAGGAAAATGTACAACCTAGGGGGGGTTTTGAAAATGGGCTTTTAGTGCAGAGTGCACTTATAATCCTTCTACTTATTATAAGTGCAGAGTGCACTTATAATCCTTCTATTTATGATGCATGCATGTCAATTGCTGCAGATTCACATGTGTGGTGTTTTGATAGTGGTGCTACAAAGCATACTACTTTACATTCTGATTTTTTTACCTCTCTTGAGTCTGTCCCTCATGGGAATTCAGTCACTTGTGCCAACGATTCCTCTTATCCAATTCAGGGAGTTTGAAAGATTGTACTTATTGCTGCAAATGGTAGTTCTTTCACACTTGTTGATGCATTGTATGTACATGGGAAGAATCTTTTGTCTATCAAAAGATTCTTCCCATCTTTTGTCTTTCACACTTGTTGATGCATTGTATGTACATGGGAAGAATCTTTTGTCTATCAAAACACATGTGTGGTGTTTTGATAGTGGTGCTACAAAGCATACTACTTTACATTCTGATTTGTTTACCTCTCTTGAGTCTGTCCCTCATGGGAATTCAGTCACTTGTGCCAACAATTCCTCTTATCCAATTCAGGGAGTTTGAAAGATTGTACTTATTGTTGCAAATGGTAGTTCTTTCACACTTGTTGATGCATTGTATGTACATGGGATCAAGAAGAATCTTTTGTCTATATCTGCAATTGGTAGACTTGGGCTTATAGTCAAATTTGTGGATGAGAAATGTACATTATATGATCTTAATTTCGGTGATGAAATTGTTGTATCTGGCATTTTATACCGTTGGAGAGGGGGAATGGGGGAACACGCTCAGCACAAACAAAAGGGACTCTCTATAGCTCAGGGTATTCAGAGCACCCCTATCCTCTCAGAAAACACCTTCAAAGAAACACTTAACACTAGCAACCCACCGCCTGCTCAATTGCCACTGCTCACACACTCTACAAACCACCACACAAGATACACCTACTACCACTGCCTGTCTCCACCCTTACACACGCACACAACCACTCAATCTCACTCTCTCACTCAAAACACCGTCGGTCCGGGTGGGCACACACTTCCACACAACCGGCACCGAGGAGAACCATGAAAGCAGGAGAAAGAGAAGGGGGGAGGGGAAAACAGTAGCACGGGAGGCAATTGTGTCTTGATTACGCTTCAGAAAACATATACACAGGCTTGCAATGCCATCACCATGGCCATTTTCAAGCAAAAGTTACAAAGGGGCTAGCTTGCTAGAGAACTCCACTTTGCAGGCTTCAAACGGCACCTCAAAAGGCCAAGAAAAGCCCCAAATTTGATCCATTTTTTACTTTTATAGGGGGGGGCTTTAATTTGGGAATTTACAATTTAATTGGTCCACCTGGCATCTTTGGGAAGGGGGGCACCGCTTTGCTCTACCTCTCCCTTCTTCACTCTTTGCACTTGGGGCCGGGGGGCATTAGCGATGTCGCTATTGCCCCCTAGCCTTTTCATTTTTTTATTTTTTTACTTTCATCTTTTACCCCCTTTAGGCTTACCTTATACTGCTCAATTTTGATTTTGACTCTTTCCCTCTATCCACCCGACTCCTCCTCTGCCCCTTAGCCTTCACTTTGGTTCACTTTGCCCGTCTCAGCTTAGAGTTGTCCCTCTGCTCCTTTGCTCTTCCCCCTTGTCCGGCCACTTGGCTTTGCTTTGCACCCTTTGGAGGCCTCTGGGTTTTCCTCTCTCTCTCTCTCTCTCTCTCTCTCTCCTCTCTCTCTCTCTCTCTCTCTCTCTCTCTCTCTCTCTCTCTCTCTCTCTCTCTCTCTCTCTCTCTCTCTCTCTCTCTCTCTCTCTCTCTCTCTCTCTTGTGGGACTCACCTCTTACCTGAGGGGGGGAGGCAATAGCGATGTCGCTATTGCCCCCTCTCTCTCCTTTAAAATTTCGGGGCCCCATGGGGCGCGGGACCACTGCCTTCAGAAATCCACGTCAACTGCCGACATCACACCCACGCAGGCGCGCCATCTGCGCCGCCCCGCCTTGTCAGTGGCCTCCAAAACCGCCACATCTCCGCCTGTGCAGCATCGGAGGCACTCGCCGCCATAGCTCACGAGCTCAAGGAGCTCCACTCTCTCCTTCTTATGCTAATGAAGGGGTCACAGTGCCGTATAGATACACAGTGCTAGCCGCTTTCGGCTCCGCATGTGGGGTATTGCCCTTACCACATGGCAGCCCCTTGGAGTTTTGGCCTTTTAAGGCCTTTGAAAAGCCAAAAAAATTCTTTAAACACAAAATGCTCCCCCTAAATTGCAGTGCCTGCCATATCTTTTCCAGAGACCGGCTTCCCTAGCCGCAAAACCCACCAAATTTCCACCGTGTCAGCCCCTGGCTGGGAAAGTCTCACTGCCCCGCAATCCTTCTGAGCTCGCTTTCCGAGGTCATCAAAAACTTAAAAAATCATCTGCAATTGTTCACTTCCCAAATGCTCCCAACTTCGTCTCGTTGTATTTGGCCGACCAAGCATCCGATTGACGTGTCGTTGATTCGTTCTAGCTCCACATGACTCACTCTATCGCCCAGAACTTTCGCGAGGCCCAAAAGACGCCAGATGGCACACCATCCCATGTGGTCAAGTGGGCTCAGACCCGGCCCCCGGAAAATCTTCTAATGGCCATGACTTGCTATCCAGAGCTCCGATTTGCGATCCGAGAAGACAGGCATGCTCCACAACTCGAGCACTACACATGTATACACTGACATCAGCCCGGGCCACCTGTCCCCAGCTGCCCTGCCCGTCGGGGATCTGCAACACACTCTTTCTTTAAACTGCAATAGCTAGAACATCGGGTCTCTGTTTGACGAGCCGTCTAGACCGGCTTCTAGAGCAAGCTGAACACTACATTCTAGGATGTTGACTTGGCATTTTGAACATCTTCATTTTCCATCCCATCTAGACCATTGCATAGCAGTTTTGGCCTAAAAAACCGCTTCAAGTATGCATTCCCGCTACCCTAATTTGGCTGCTAAGGGCCTTGGCACCTGCCCTAGCCTTTTGCACTGCACTCGACTGCACCCTTTGCCTGGCATAGACCACCTCTTAGATTCGACCTACTTTAGCTGCACCATCGTGGGTTGTATAAGCTCACTTTGTATGACAAGTGTGGGCAAAATTTTACAAATGTTATTGTCAATTCTAAGGCTATTTTAGATGCAAAACTTTGGCATGCACGTGTTGGGCATCTGAATTTTTTCAGTTTGATGCGATTGTAGAGTTTTCAAAAGATGGTTTAGGGCCACATGCAGGTTGCAGGTGTTGCAGGTTGCAGTGTTGCAGGTTGCAGGTGTTGCAGGTTGTAGGTTGCAGGTTGCAGCTTGTGTATAGTGATGTTTGTGGACCCATGCAAACTCCGTCCTTGTGCAATTACCTATACTTTGTGACTTTCATTGATGATTACTTCAGGCATGCATGGGTATATACGCATAAAGATAAATCCAAAATGTTACTGTGCTTCAAAAAAAATTTAGCTATGGCTGAAAATGTCTCAAAATGTACTATGGGCACCCTCCTTTCATATCGAGGGGGGAAGTATATGTCTCATCAATTTAATGCATTTTTGGCTATTTGTGGGATAAAGCACCAATGTACAATGCCTTATACACCTCAAAAAATGGTGTTGCTGAGAGGAAAAACACTCACTTACAGAAATGACACGATGTATGGTCAAAAGTCAAGCTTTGCTACATCTGTTTTGGCTTGAGGCTATTACGTGTTCTGCTTATGTACTTAAAAGGTGTCCTACAAAAGATTAGGAGTCTATGACTCCATATGAATCATGGCATGATAGAAAGCCTTCTATTGATCATATGAGTGTTTTTGGTTGTTTGGCACATGCTTTGGTGCCACAAACCCATCACAAGAAATTGGATGATAAGGTTGCCATATGTATTTTTGATGGTTATAATGCAGAAAGAAAAGGTTACATGTTGTATCATCCGCAAACAAAGTGTATCTTGGTCTCACGGGATGTTGTGTTTGTGGAAGATTGTGTTCAGCCCGTGTTGTCATGTATTAGAGACAGTAATGTAAGCTCATAGGAAATTTATGACACTTTGTTGCCTCTTTCCAGTGGTAGAAGCTCGAATGTAAATTTAAATGAGGCAAATGTACAGCCTATGGGGGTTTTTGAAAATGTTACAGATCAGCCTATTATTGATGCACATGTACATGATGCACTTGATGAGGAAAGGGTTGAGAATGAGCACACTAGAGGTATGCCAAAATGGTTGGTGCATACTTTGTGTGACAGTAAGTTGGATGCACCTTTGTCTAGTCATACTCGTTCAGGTTCTCACCATGCATCTCATGCATCAAATTGTTATGCTTTGGCTATGTCTAGCTTATGTGATGTTGAGGAATCTTTGTCTTTTGATGAAGCACAGAATTCCAAAAAATGGATGACTGCCATATGCAATCTAAATATAATGCACTTATAGAAAATGACACATGGGCTTTATGTGATTTGCCTCCTGGAAGAAAGGCCATTGATATGAAGTGGGTTTACAAGTTGAAACACAAGTTAGATGGTGAGATTGATTGTTATAAGGCTCAACTTGTTGCAAAGGGTTATGCACAGCAAAAAGGCATAAATTATGAAGAGACATTTTCTCCCACTTGTTGTATGACTAGTGTGCATTATCTATGTGCATTGGAAGCTCTTTTGGTTGAAATGTACATCTATCAGACATTGTTATTGCTTTCTTGAATGGTGACATATTTGAGGAAGTTTATGTAATGCAGCCTCGTGCTTTTTTCATTAAAGAGCACGAAGATAAAGTGTAAAAATGTAAGAAAGCTTTGTATGGGTCAAAGCAATCTCCTTGAGCTTGGTATGAGAAGGTTGACACTCCTTTGGTCAAACGAGGCTTTTGTAATAGTCCGACAGAGAGCACATTTTTTGTAAAGTGTGAGGGTGATGTACTTCTCATTGTCATTCTCTATGTGGATGATTTGTTCTCATTGGAACAAATGAGAGACGTATTGTTGAATTTAAGGCTGATTTGAATGCTACTCTCAAGATAAAAGATTTGGGGATGTTGCATCATTACTTGGGCATATAGTTTAAGTAGTGTGATGGTGGTATTTCCTTGTGTTAGAAAAGTTACATAGAGACATTGCTATGTAAGTTTGGACTTGAGGATTGCAAACTTATTGCCACTCCCATGGAAACAGGTTTGAAATTGAGTCTTCATGATGCCGGTCCTCCATTTGATGTCACTCTTTACCAAACTGTTGTATGTATGTATGCAACACGAGGCTAGATATTTAGTTTGCAGTCTCACAGGTCAATAGATTCTTGTATAGCCCATGGTCTAAGCATTGGCAAGCTGTCAAGAGGATTTTTTGCTACTCGAGTGGCACTTTACATCTTGGCTTGTTTTATCCTAAGGGGGGATCATTGCCGCCAGAATTACACACTTTTTGGGACTCAAATTGGGTTGTTTGTCTTGACATGCGAGTGTCTAAGTGGTTTTTTGTTTCATGATCGGGAGTTCATGTATTTCATGGTTGAGCAAGAAGCAACCTACTGTGGCCACTTCTAATTGTAAGGTTGAGTAAAGGGCAATCTTCACAGCTACGGTTGAGTGTGTATGGCTCATACACCTTATGGATGATTTGGGTGTTGGATAGGACACTACCAACACTATCTACACTAACAGTTAGAGCACATTGACAGTTGCGAGGAACCCAATTTTTCATGCTCGCACAAAGAACATTGAGGTGCATTACCACTATTTCAAGGAGAAGCTCCTAGCAGGAGAGATTAGCTTGGCTTATGTGTCAACACAGGACAACCTTGTAGATCTTTTTACAAAGGCATTGTCTCGTGAGAAGTGAGAAGCTTTTCGCAAATCTTTGGGCTTACTCCCCTTTGTGAATAGATCATGTCCTCAGGGCATGGCACTTCCCTATACTCTATCTGCCAGCTCTCGTTCACTACATCACTCCCGGAGGGTATTTGTTACCATATACATGTGCTAGTGATGTGTGTGAACACACTTAGGATTATCGGGGCATTTTTTCCCTCACTAGGAGGATTTTTTCCACCGTGCATTGTATATACGTCCATCACTCTAGGCCTATCTTCTCTTTCCATTGCACACTAAGTAATGTACTCTCTATTGTGTGCCTTGAGCTTCCTTCTTCTTCTCCAAGCAATGTGTGTTTTCTTGCAACCCTAATTCCAACACTTTTAGGGTGGGAAGAAGAAGAAGAAGAAGAAGCCATGGTTCTATTTGAGTGGAAGAAGAAAGAGAACTTGCTTGTAATGGAGGGAGGATGAGTTTTCAAAGGTTTCTTAATGGAGGAATAGCTTTTGGTGGTGGGAATATGATAGCTTTTTTCAGTACCTTTATGGTTATTAGAGACCACCATTTGTAGCATGTCCAGATATGGATACCGCCAACCCTATAAAAACAAGATGTTACCTCACAAAGAATTTTAGATTCTCCACATGTTTGAATGTTTTTTCCTATTTCTCGATTTATTTAATCTATTTTCTATGTTATGTTGCCTCGTTGCTCATTAGACACGCTTCCTTTTCTCTCTCTTCAATATGGCCCTCTAAAAGACCTCTAAAATCTCCAAATGTGGAAGCAATTTTGGTTTGTTTTGGCAGTCTCGACTGTTTTTGAGACTCAGTTTGGAAGAGACCTTTTTCAGAAAGTGGTTATTGTTTGCATAACTTTTGAGGGTCATTGTGTGAGGTTTTTTAAAGTTGAGCACTGAGCGAGGTTACCCAGTGTGAAGTGGATTAGGTTTTTGGAGATCCCTACTTGACAAATATATGTCAATTGATGCCCTTTTAGTACTCATTATTTTTGTTGCATTTTGCTTGAGATTTTGATACAGGTACAAAGGAGACTCTATCAAAATTTTCACTATAAAAATCTTATAAATTCTTAGTCTCACTCTCTTGCTTTTTTTTCTCGTCAATTATGGGTGGACCTTCTGAGAACGAAGAGTACTATATCAAGAAATCTGATGGTATAAAATTCACGATCTGAAAGCAGCATATGTTTGATGTCTTAGTCATTAATGAGGGCCTTGCAGCGCCATTGAAAGAGCATAAAGAGGATGTTTCAGATGATGATCAATGCGAGAGGCTTGATGGTCGTTCTATGGCAATGATTTGTTTGCATCTTGGATAAGACTTGCAAAGAAATTATGGGAGTCTCTATGCTCATTGTTGGAATTAGGGTTGTAGAGAAATGCACACAGCTTGGCGAAGATGAAGGAAGCTCAAGGCACACAATAGAGAGTGTGTTACTTAGTGTGCAATGGAAAGATAGATAGCCCTAGAGTGATGGGCATATATACAATGCACGAGAGACAAAACCTCCTAAAGAGGGAAAAAATGCCTCGGTGCCTAGTGTGTTCACACGCATCACTACCACATGTATATGGTAACAAATACCCCCTGGAGTGATGCAGTGAACGAGCGCTGGCACATGAGTAAAGAGAAGTGCCATGCCCTGAGGACATGATTAGTCCACAAAGGAGAGTAAGCCCAAAGCTTTGCGGAAAGCTACAAGCTTCTCACAAGATAATGCCTTTCTGAAAAGATCTGCAAGGTTGTCCTATGTTGGCACATAAGCCAAGCTGATCTCTTCTGCTGAGAGCCTCTCCCTGGCATAGTGGTAATGCACCTCAATGTGCTTTGTGCGAGAATAAAAAATTGGGTTTCTCGCAACTACTAATGTGCTCTCACTATCAGTGTAGATAGTCTTGGCAATGTCCTATCCAACACCCAAATCAGCCATAAGGTGTCTGAGCCATACACACTCAACCGTAGCTAAAGATTTCCCTGTACTCAGCCTCACAACTCGAAGTGGCCACAGTAGGTTGCTTCTTGCTCAACCATGATATACATGAACTCCCAAGCATGAAACAAAAACCACTTGTGGGCACTCGCGTGTCAAAACAACCAGCCCAGTGTGAGTCCGAAAAAGCATGTAATTCTGGTGGCAATGATCCCCCCTTGGGATAAAACAAGCGAAGATGTAAAGTGCCTAAGGTAGCGAAAAATCCTCTTGACAGCCTACCAATGCTTAGACCCTGGCCTATGCATAAATTTGCTGACCAGTGAGACTGCAAACTGAATATCTGGCCTCGTGTTGCATAAATAAATGAGGCATCCAACAACAGTTTGGTAAAGAGTGAAATCACCAGGCTCACCAACATCATGAAGACTCAATTTCAAACCTGTTTCCATAGGAGTGGCAATAGGTTTGCAATCCTCAAGTCCAAACATACATAGCAATGTCTTTATGTAACTTTTCTGACACAAGGCAATACTACCATCACACTGCTTAAATTGTATGCCCAAATAATGATGCAACAGCCCCAAATCTTTCATCAAGTAGCATTCAAATCAGCCTTAAATTCAGCAATATGTGTCTCTTTTGGTCCAGTGATCAGCAAATCATCTACATAAAGTGCATCACCTTCACGCTTTGCATACAATGTGCTTTCTGTTGGACTGTTACGAAAGCCTCATTTGACCAAATGAGTGCCAGCTTTCTCATACCAACCACAAGGAGATTGCTTCAACCCATACAAAGCCTTCTTACATCTGCACACTTTGTCCTCTTGTCCTTTCACGACAAAACCACGAGGTTGAGTTACATAAACTTCCTCAAATATGCCACCATTTAAGAAAGCAGTAACAATGTCTGATTGATGTACATCCCAACCAAAATGAGCTTCCAATGCACATAGAAAACACATAGTAGTCATACGACAAGTGGGAGCAAAAGTCTCTTCATAGTATATGCCTTTTTGTTGTGCATAACCCTTTGCAACAAGTCGAGCCTTATGGCGATCGATCTCACCATCCGGCTTGCATTTCAACTTGTAAACCCACTTCATACCAATGGCCTTTTTGCCATGGGGAAAATTGCATAGAGTCCATGTGTCATTTTCTATAAGTGCATCATATTGTGATTGCATGGCAGCCATCCAATTTTCTGAATTTTGTGCTTCATCAAATGGCAGAGGCTCCTCCACATCATGTAAGCTAGACACAGCCAAAGCATAACAATCTGATGTATAAGATGCATGGTTAGAGCCTGAATGAGTATGACTAGACAAAGCTACATCCAATTTACTGTCACGCAATGTATGCACCAGCCATTTTGGCATACCTCTAGCCTGCTCATTTTCAACCCTTTCCTCCTCGAGTACATCATGTACATCTGCATCAGTAATAGGTTGATCTGTAACATTTTTAGAAACCCCCATAGGCTGTACATTTGCCTCAATTGAATTTACATTCAAACTTCCACCACTGAAAAGAGGCAACAAAGTGTCATAAATGTCCTATGAGCTTACATTACTACCTCTAGTACATGACAGCAAGGGCTGAACAGAATATTCCACAAACATTACATCCCGTGAAACTAGAATACGCTTTGTTTGCAGATGATACAACCTATAACCTTTGCTTTTCGCAATATAACCAACAAAAATACATTTGACAAGCTTATCATCCAATTTTTTGTGTTCTGTTTGTGGCACCAAAGCATATGTAAAACAGCCAAAAACACGCATGTGCTCAATAGAAGGCTTTCTATCATGCCATGCTTCATATGGAGTAAATAGACTACAAAGCTTTCGTAGGACACCTCTTTAGTACATAAGTGGCACACATGATGGCCTCAAGCCAAAAAGAATGCGGCAAAGCTTGATTTTTAACCATACATCGTGCCATTCCTGTAAGTGACCTGTTTTTCCTCTCAGCAACACCATTTTGCTTGGGTGTATAAGGCACTATACATTGGTGTTTTATCCCACGACTAGCCAAAAATGCATTGAATTCATGAGACATATACTGAAACACTGCAAAACATACAATGGAAACCCAAAGGAGAGAATATAAAATTTTAATGACCAATTTGATACAATGTGACAAGATTTTACACCCATGAGCTCTCAAGGTAGAGCTTAGATAGTGACTTAATTAACTTAAACTATTAGGGTGTACAAATAGCACGGGCTAAACCCCCCCTCGATCGGAACGGAGGGTGCCCATAGTACATTTTGAAACATTTTCAGCCATAGCCAAAAATTGTTTAAAGCACAAAAAAACTTCGGACTTCTCTTTAAGTGGAAATACCCATGCATGCCTGGAGTAATCATCAACGAAAGTCACTAAGTAAAGGTAATTTCCCAATGACGGAGTTTGCATGGGCCCACAAACATCACTATGCACAAGCTGCAACCTTCATGTGGCCCGAACTGAACCATCCTTTGAAAACTTCGAACACTGCATCTTACCCAAAATACAGCCTTCACAAACATGTTTGACAGGTGCTTCAAGAGGCAGCAAAGAAGCAATCATATCAAATTTTTGCAAACACAGCAAACTAGCAAAATTTAGATGACCAAAATGTGCATGCCAAAGTTTTGCATCTGAAATAGCCCTTGAATCCGTAGCATTTGTAAAATTTTGTCCACACTTGTCAAACAAAGTGAGCTTATACAACCCATGGCACAAAAGCCCAGATACAACAATTTCATCACCAAAACTGAGATCATGAACTGTACATCTGTCATCCACAAATTTAATTACAAGTCCAAGTCTAGCAAGTGCAGATACAGACAAAAGATTCTTCTTGATCCCAAGTACATTAAGTGCATCAACAAGTGTAAAAGAACTGCCATTTGCAGCAGTAAGCACAGTCTTTCCAACTCCTTGAACCGAATAAGAGGCATTGATGGCACAAGTGACTGAATTACATGAGGGATAGACTCGAGAGTGGTGAACAATTCAGGATGTGAGGTAATGTGTTTTGTAGCACCATTGTCAAAATACCACACATGTGAAACTGTAGCAATTGACATGCATGCATCATGGACAGCAGGATTGTAAGTGCACTCTGCACTAAAAGCCCATTCTGCATCAACAATAGCATTACAGTCTCCTTTCACAAAAGACTCAAAAATGGCTACATTTGTAGTGGAACCAGCATTTGCAGTGGAACCACCCTCTTTCTTCTTAGCCTCTTTGGCCTTTAACTTAGGACACTGCTTGATCAAGTGATCATTAGCTTTACAATAATGGCAATGCATCTTCTTTTGCCCTTATCACCAGAATTGCGAGACGATGTGCAATGACAGAAATTTTGCACAAAATGACGAAATTGCCTGTGCAGAATCTGCCTGTAGTGGAAACGGAGGCCAAAATGAGCCCGAATCAGAAATCTGAGCAGACTGCACTCTACGAGCTCACCCAAAATATTTGTCGACCTGTGAACACTCGCCAAAGCTCACTGAAATCGAAAAAGTGAGTAGGCGTGTGCTGGAGCAGCTGGCGACTATGCCCGAGAGGACGCAACCTACTCTGATACCAATTGTTGGAATTAGGGTTGCAGAGAAACTCACACAGCTTGGAGAAGATGAAGGAAGCTCAAGGCACACAATAGAGAGTGTGTTACTTAGTGTGCAATAGAAAGATAGATAGCCCTAGAGTGATGGGCGTATATACAATGCACGGTGGGAAAAACCTCCTAAAGAGGGGAAAAATGCCCCGGGGGTCCTAGTGTGTTCACACACATCACTACCACATGTATATGGTAACACTCATCTTGGGATGGCAAGAGTGCCTTGAACAAAGTTTTTCTTATAAAAAAGCTCATGCATTTGAACATGAAAGAGGGTAGAAATTTTAGTTCAAATTTGAATGAGTTCAACAACTTGTTTACGTAGCTGGCATCTATAAGAGACTCAATTTCGATGATAAAATGAAAGCTATTTTCTTGCAATGTTTGTTGCATACATTGTGAGACACGTTTAGTACTACCATTAGTGACTCCACCCCTAAGGGAAAGCTTTTTTTTAGTGATGTTACTCTAGTGATTTTCTCATGGAAGAGATTAGACGTCAGTCTCTTGACACTAGTGGAGAGGGTGATGCATATATGGCTGGTGATGGTAGTGCCAGGCAAAGAGGTTGTAGTCGTAGTCACAGTCAGCCACAAGATCACAAGAATTCTTGTACCAAGCATCATGGATGTGACCTGTAACATGTGGATTTCTATCATTGCCACAAGAAAGGCCATTTAAAAACAAATTGTTGCATTTTTCAACGTGAAAAGGGAAATCCATTGTGAAGTTTGACCCTCCAAAAAGCAATGTGAAGATTGAGGAGCTCAATGTAGTTGAGTCTCCACCAATTGAGGTTGTTCTTAACGTATCGCAACCCTCAGATATCTTGATATCCACTGTTGATTTGAATCCAGATGCATTATTGCTACCATATACATGTGGTAGTGATGTGTGTGAGCACGTTTTTTCCCTCACTAGGAGGTTTTTTACCCCGTGCATTGAATATATCTCCCATCACTCTAGGGCTAGCTTATCTTTCCATTTCACACTAAGTAATACTACTCTTTGTTGTGTGCCTTGAGCTTCCTTCCTCTTCTCCAAGTTGTGTGTGTTTCCCTCCAATCCTATATCCAACAATTGGTATCAAAGCAGGTTGCATCTTCTCGGGCATAATCGCCAGCATCACCAACACACGCCCAATCACTTTCTTTGATTTTTGTGAGCTTTGGTAAGCATCATCAGGTCAACAAATACTTTGGAAAGGCTCAAAGAGCTCAATCTGATCAAATTTTCCATTCGGGCTCATTTGGGCCTCCATTTCCACTTCAAGTAGTCAATTATGTCATTTTGTGCAAAATTTTTGTTAGTGTCGTTTTTTGCATAACAGGTCCCTTATGGTTTTTTGTGGGTTGTGCTATATAGCACATGTTAGTCTTGCTTCATTTCTTCTCTTTTTGGGTAGTTTCACACAACAGGTGCAAGCATTCTCCATGGCTGACAATAACACAGATGTGTTCAAGATTTGTTGTTGAAGATAAATTGGATGGGGACAATTATCCAATGTGGGCTTACATGATGCAATATGTACTTGTGTCAAAGGTCTTCGAAACATTGTGTAGGCCATTGATATACGCCCTGGTTCTGAGGATGCATGGGATATTGAGGATGTTGCAGGATTTAGTGGTAGGGTTGTTGCCACCAAAGTTATTTTGCCTGGGCTGAGCAAGCTCGTTTGTATGTTAAAGATTCCCAAGCTCATGCATTGATTGCATTATCCGTGAAGTACTCTACTACTCCTCATATTCACTCAACCAAATCTTCAAAACAGGCTTGGGATATTGTGGTTGGTCTTTATGCAAGTTGCAATGAGACTAAAATTGCATTGTTGTGTGAAGAGCTGGAGTCAAAGATTATGCATGAGGAAGATGAAAGGGACACTTTTCTTGCTAGTATCAAGGATATCAATGAGCAACTAATTTCTACACATGAAGTCATTTTTGGTAGTTTCCTTGTGCAGACTGTTCTTGATGCTTTGCCAGATTCTTACCAAACTTTTGCTAGTACTTGGAGACTTATGACCCAAGAAAATCCTGAAGTTGTCAAGTTTCATGCAGTATGCACATTGTTGTTGCAAGAGTCACTTTTAAAAAAAAAAACAGGGCTAAACAGCATGCAGTTGAACAATCCTTTAGTGTTGCTCAAAGAAAAAGTGGTAACAGTAGTGTAGCCACTCCGCATAGTTCTTATGCGAGTGGAAAGGCACATGTTCCTAATGCTTCTGTTGGCAGCACTTCGTTTGGAAATTTTGTTAAAAAGGGAAAAAAGAAGATACGTGTTAGGTAAAGGTGGTGTGCCTCACCGTGCTTTTCCCGTGTCCACCGGCCAGTGTCCGGCTGTCCACATTTATCTCCTTATACATACAAAGAATAAGGAGCTCTCACTCACATTCTCACATGTTGCTCATACAATGAGATTTGGGAGCTCCACCCACATTCTGTGTTGTGCTCTCTCTCTCCCTCTCTCCCCTTTGCACTCTTTGCGCACGCGCACCACATCTGTGCTCTCACGATTGGTATCAGAGCTTTGGCTTCGCGACAAATGGAGTGCTACAGAGAAGTGAGCTTTTGGCTATGGTGAGCTTGTTCTCATTGGAAGTTTGAGATCGGTGAGCAACCACCAGATATGTGCTCATGGAATCTTGAGGGATATTCCCAAGCTTGAGGGAAGAGTGTATTGCAAGTGTGTATGCTTTTTTGCAATCATATTTGTAGGAAGACTCCAGATTTTCATTTCCACATGTCATTTTTTGAGCCCCAAAAACAGTGTTTTTTTGCATAACTTTTGCATACAGATTGCAATTTATGCAAGGTCAGGGTGTAACCTGGGGTTTTGGCACGCTTCAAACGCAATGGTGATGTCCATTTGAGCAAATTTTGACCTCTGAAATTTCTGCAACAACAGCAAGTTTTTGCTGTGTTTTTGGGTCGAAAACAATGTTTTTTGGCATATCTTGCACACTCGGACTCAAACGTATATGATCTAGGGGTCTAACCCAGGGTTTGTCGATGTTCCAGAGGCAATGGTGATATCAGAATTTTTAAATTATGATCTCTGAATTTCCTACAGGAGCCTGCATTTTTTTGAGACACAAAAGATTTGACAGCTAAGGGCTTGTATACTGCAAATCATTGTGTAGACTGCGTCTGGGGATATATACATCACATTGTGGAGGCCATTGGGTGCTGATTTAACTTGCAATTGTGTATACAAGTATTGATTTGGGATGTGTTTCTTAGACTAAGGCACATCCGTATGCACTTTCTCAGCGCATGGTTTTGTGTTGATGTATGTTGTATGTGGGAACAGATGTGGATCCATCATGGCTAAGTATTTTGGATGCATGGTTGATGCTCACAGTTGAGCACTTGTTTATGCGCATCCATTGAAGCTTGTTTATGCAAACAGGTTGACAAGTTTTGTCAATATTCCGTTGAGTGCTATTCCGACTAGAGCGTGCTTTCTCTTTGTATGACTTTGTGAGGTGATTATGGACGACTACATTCCCAGATTTCTCCATTTAGGCATTTTGTGTTGTCTCCATTTGCGGTTTACTGTTGAGTTTTTGCTCAATTTGTTTACCTACTGTAGAGGCTGTGAGCTTAACAGCTTGCTCACTTTGTCTACTTAAGATAGTGGTTTTCTCTCAGGTGGGAGAGTTTTGTGATCTCGAGCATTGTTTGCCATTGTTTGGCATGGCCATGAGAGGTGATTTTTGTTTATGGCGACTGACATGTTGGTATTGTGGCCACAAGGGGCATATTAGACATCATTGCTTCAAGCGTATGAGGCAGCGGAAGAGGTAGATGCATGGTGCTACTATGAGGACAGATGCTAGAGAGTATGCATGTGGTGACGGGCATGTCACTTTTGAGTCTAGCTTGCCTTTAGACTACTTTGTGTCTTGGGATAGCACATTGTCTACACGTTTTCTACTAGACGAGCATGCAATTTTTCACGTGACACCACATCGTGATTTGTTTTGCTCTTTCTCTAGTAGGAGACTTGGTTGTGTACAGTTTGCTGATGGTTCAACATATGACATAGAGGGTGCTGGAGATGTATGCATGTCTTTACCTAGCGATGCATTGCTTACGCTACAAGATGTATGTTATGTACCAGGACTCTATCAGAGTCTCATTTCAGTGCGTCAGTTGCAGAGTAGTGGACATTGTGTACTGCTTGGAGAGCAGTCATTTCAGATGCATAGGGGATCACTAGTGATAGCCAAAGGTGCTAGGAGTGTTCTAGTATACCCTTTGCATATTTTTGACACACGAGGGGGTGTAGTCTCTGTGTATTTGCAGCCATGTTTGGAGCGAGACGAGGCGTGTCTCTTTTGCGGATGTGCTGCATGGAGAGTAGGTTGTGCATTTGTCTTGTGGTGACGTTCACGTAGACAGTGGTATCTCTGGGGATGTACAGCTTTGTGAGTCATCATCAATTGAGCCAGAGACCAATGCATTGTTCTATGATACGTCTTACACATTTGAGGGTGACAGTGTCCTTCAGAAAGATGTGTGTGATTACAGTGGTGCTGATTTTTTGGTTTTGCGGTCATTCTCAGTAGATATGCCTTTGTCAGACGATGCTGACATGGTGATGCATAGTCAGGTGGTTCCTGATGAGGATGCATATGGCACTGAGGTTGCTAACAAGGATAGGTTGGCACACATAGTGCATGTTTCGTCTGCTTTCGGGTCTCTGATGTCTGACCTTTTGGTCTCGAGACCTGGTCTTGCTTATGCAGTTGGTGTATTTGCAGTGGGAGTTGTCAGTCATGCGATGACTGACACTGGCATTGTGCATTGTGGAGCCATGCAGGTCGTCACTCGATACTTGCATCATGAGTGTCATCGTAGATCTAGCCCTAGTGATATGCATGTTGCATCTACACTAGATCATGTTTGGAGTGAGCCAGTGGGCATAGGTTGAGAGTCGTCTTCTCTCACCTCTTGTATATACTAGTTGTAGGTTAGTCTTCTCACCACTTATCGGCACACAGCCTTTAGTGGGATAATGTTAGGTAAAAGCGGTGTACCTCACCGTGCTTTGCCCATGCCCGTCGGCTAGTGTCGGACTACCCACATCTATCTCCTTATTCTTTATACATACAAAGAATAAGGAGCTCTCACTTACATTCTCACAAGGTGCTCACACAGTGCAATTTGGGAGCTCCACCCACATCCTGTGTCGTGCTCTTTCTCTCCTTCTCTCCCCTTCACACTCTCTGCTCACACGCACCACATTCGTGCACTCACAATTGGTATTAGAGAGTTGACAAGTTTTGTCAATATTCCATTGAGTGGTACTCCGACTAGAGCGTGCTTGCTCTTTGTATGCCTTTGTAAGGTGATTTCGACGACTATATTCTTGGATTTGGTCATTTGGGCATTTTGTGTTGTCTCCATTTGCGGTTTATTGTTGAGTTTTTTCTCTAGTTACAAGGGAGACTCTACCAAAATTTTGTCAAATTTATTTGCCTATTATAGAGGCTTGTGAGCTTAGCAGTTTGCTCATTTTTTCTGCTTGAGATAGTGGTTTGCTCTTAGGTGGGAGAGTTTTGTGATCTTGAGCATTGTTTGCCATTGTTTGGCATGGCCATGAGAGGTGATTTTTGTTCATGGCAACTGACATGTTGGTATTGTGGCCACAAGGGGCATATTAGGCGTCGTTTCTTCAAGCGTATGAGGCAACAGAAGAGGAAGATGCATGGTGCTACTATGAGGACAGATGCTAGAGAGTATGCATGTGACGGGCATGTCACTTTTGAGTCTTGGGATAGCACATTGTCTACGCGTTTTCTACTAGATGAGCATGCAGTTTTTCACGTGATGCCACGCCATCATTTATTTTTCTCTTTCTCTAGTTGGAGACTTGGTTGTGTGCAGTTTGCTGATGGTTCAGCATATGACATAGAGGGTGCTGGAGATGTATGCATGTCTTTACCTAGTGGTGCATTCCTTACGCTACGAGATGTACGTTATGTACCAAGACTTAGTCAGAGTCTCATTTTAGTGCGTCAGTTGTTGCAGAGTAGTGGACATTGTGTACTTCTTGGAGAGCAATCATTTCAGATGCATAGAGGATCACTAGTGATAGCGAGAGGTGCTAGGAGTGGTCTGGTATACCCTTTGCATATTTCTACCACACAGGCGGTGTAGTCTCTGTGTATCTGCAGCCATGTTTGGAGCGAGAGACAAGGCGTGTCTCTTTTGCGGATGTACTGCATGGAGAGCAGGTTGTGCATTTGTCTTGTGGTGACGTTCACGTAGACAGTGGTATCTCTGGG
This sequence comes from Adiantum capillus-veneris, assembly GCF_014529385.1. Classification (NCBI taxonomy): domain Eukaryota; kingdom Viridiplantae; phylum Streptophyta; class Polypodiopsida; order Polypodiales; family Pteridaceae; genus Adiantum; species Adiantum capillus-veneris. Next base: position 17,148,340 of record NC_140933.1, read on the forward strand.
GATGCACAACTTTGTCAGTCATCAGTTGAGATGACATTAGTTGAGCCAGAGACCGATGCATTGTTCTATGATGCGTCTAATACGTTTGAGGGTGACAGTGTCTTTCAGACAGTTGTGTGTGATTGCATTGGTGCTGATTTTTTGGTTTTGCAGTCATTCTCAGTTGATATGCCTTTGCCAGATGATGCTGACATGGTGATGCATACTCAGGTGGTTCTTGATGAGGATGCATATGGCACTGAGGTTGCTTGTAGGGATAGGTTGGCACACATAGTGCATGTTTCATTGGATTTCGGGTCTCTCATGTCTGACCTTTTGGTCTTGAGACATGATCTTGCTTATGCGGTTGGTGCATTTGCAGTGGGAGACTTCATTCATGCGATGAATGACACTGGCATTGTGCATTGTGGAGCCATGCAGGTCGTCACTCGATACCTACATCATGAGTGTCATCGTAGCTCTATCCCTAGTGGTATGCATGTTGCATCTACACTAGAGCATGTTTGGAGTGAGCTAGTGGGCATAGGTTGAGAGTCGTCTTCTCTCACCTCTTGTATATACTAGTTGTAGTCTAGTCTTCTGGCCACTTATCGGCACACACCCTCTAGTCCGAGAATGTTAGGTAAAGGTGGTGTGCCTCATCGTGCTTTGCCCGTGTCCGCCAGCCAGTGTCCGGCTGCCCACATTTATCTCCTTATTCTTTATACATACAAAGAATAAGGAGCTCTCACTCACATTCTCACATGGTGCTCACACAGTGAGATTTGGGAGCTCCACCCACATTCTGTGTTGTGCTCTCTCTCTCCCTCTCTCCCCTTTGCACTCTCTGCGCACGTGCACCGCATTCGCGCACTCACAATGCGTTGCCATTATTATAAATCCAATGATCACTTGATGAAGCAGTGTCCAAAATTGAAGGCGAAAGAGGCTAAGAAGAAAGAGGTTGGTTCCACTACAAGTGCATCTATTGTAGAGTCTTTTGTGAAAGGAGATTGTGTGATGATGTAGTTGCAGAATGGGCATTTAGTGCAGAGTGCACCTATGATCCTTATGTCCATGATGCATGTATGTCAGTTGTTGCAGATCTCATATGTGGTACTTTTATAGTGGTGCTACAAAGCACATTACTCTTATCGTGACTAGTTTACTTCTCTTGAGGATGTCTCTCATGGGAATACAGTCACTTGTGCCAACAATGCCTCTTATCCGATCAAGAAGGTTAGAAAGATTGTGTTGACTACTGCAAATGGAGTTCTTTTATACTTGTTGATGCATTGTATGTACCTAGGATCACAAAAACCTTTTGTTTGTATCTGCACTTGCTAGACTTAGTCTTGTTGTGGAATTTGTGGATGACAGATGTAAATTTCATGATCTCAGTTTTGGTGATGAGATTTTTGCATCAGGCATTTTATGTCGTGGTCTATATAAGCTCACTTTGTATGAAAAGTGTGGATAGAATTTTTCAAATGCAATTGTGAATTCAAAGGTTGTTTCAAATGCAAAACTTCGGCATGCACATTTTGGGCATCTGAATTTTGCTAGTTTGCTACGTTTACAAAAATCTGATATTGGTTTCTTCTTTGCCGCCTCTTGAAGCACCTGTAAAGCATGTTCGTGAAGGCTGTATTTTGGGCAAAATTCTTTGTTCAAAGTTTTCAAAGGATGGTTCAGTAAGGGCTACATGTAGGTTGCAACTTGTGCATAGTGATGTGTGTAGGTCCATGCAAAGTTCGTCCTTGGGCTCATCCTTGGGCAATTACCTTTAGTTCATGACTTTCATTGATGATTTCTCCAAGCATGCATGGGTATATTCATTTAAAGCTAAGTCCAAAGTTTTTGTGAGCTTCAAGAAATTTCTAGCTATGGCTGAAAATGTCTCTAAGAGGGGGAGAGTATATGTCTCATGAATTTAATATGTTTTTGGCTAGTTGTGGGATAAAACACCAATGTACAGTGCCATTTACACCTCGGCAAAATTGTGTTGTTGAAAGTAAAAATAGGTCGCTTACGAAGATGGTACAATGTATGGTCAAGAGTCAAGCTTTGCCACATACATTTTGTTTTGAGGCTATCATGTGTGCCACTTATATACTTAACACGTGTCCTACAAAATCTTTGCAGTCTATGAAGCGTGGCATGACAGAAAGACATCTATTGATTATATGCGTGTTTTTTGTTGTTTGGCTTATACTTTGGTGCCACAAATGCAGCCCAAAGAAATGGATGATAAGGCTATCAAATGTATTTTTGTTGGTTATAGTAATTAAAGAAAAGGTTACGTGTTGTACCATCCACAAACAAAGCGTATCTTGGTTTCACGTTATGTTGTGTTTGTGGAAGATTATGTTCAGCATGTGTTGTTATGTACTAGAGACAATAATGTAAGCTCACATGATATTTATGACAGTTTGTTGCCTCTTTTCAGTGGTGAAAGTTTGAATGTCGATTCAAATGAGGCAAATGTATAGCCTTTGGGGTTTTCTGGAAATGTTATAGATTAGTCAATTTCTAATGCAGATGTACATGATGTATGTGTTGATGAGGAAAGGGCTGAGAATGAGCAGGCTAGAGGCATGACAAAATGACTGTGCATACTTTGCATGATAGTAAATTTGATGCACTTTTCCCTAGTCATACTCGTTTAGGTTCTTGCCATGCATCTTATGCATCAGATTGTTGTGCTTTGGCTATTTCTAGCTTATGTGATGTAGAGGAACCTCTTTCTTTTGATGAAGCATAGAATTCAATAAAATTGGATGGTTGCCATGCAATCAGAATATGATGCACTTATAGAAAATGACACATGGACTTTATGTGGTTTGCTTCCTGGAAAAAAGTTCATTGGTACGAAGTGGGTTTGCAAGTTGAAACGCAAGCCAGATGGTGAGATTGATCATTATAAGGCTCGGCTTGTTGCAAAGGGTTATGCACAACATAAAGGCATAGATTATAAAGAGACTTTTGCTCCCGCTTTTTGTATGACTAATGTGCATTTTCTATGTGCATTGGTAGCTCATTTTGGTTGGGATGTACATCAATCGAACATTGTTACTGCTTTCTTGGATGGTGACATATTTGAGGAAGTTTATGTAGTGTAGCCTCACGATTTTGTCAAGAAATAACAAGAGGATAAAGTGTGCAAATGTAAGAAATGTTTGTATGGGTTGAAGCAATCTCCTCGTGCTTGGCACAAGAAAGATGACACTCATTTGGTCAAACCAAGTTTTCATAATAGTCCACCAGAAAGCACTTTGTTTGTAAAGCGTGAGGGTGATGTACTTCTCATTGTTGTTCTATATGTGGATGGTTTGCTAATCAATGGTCCAAATGAGGTGCATATTGCTAAATTTAAGGCTAATTTGAATTCTACCTTCATGATGAAAGATTTGGGGATTTTGCATCGTTACTTGGGCATACAATTTAAGCAATGTTATGGTGGTATTTCTTTGTGTCATACAAGTTACATGGAGACATTGGTATGTAAGTTTGGACTTGAGGATTGAAAACCTATTGCCACTCCTATGGAAACAAGTTTGAAATTGAGTCTTCATGATGTTAGTGATCCTACTGATGTCACTCTTTACCAAATTGTTGTTGGATGCCTTATTTATGTATGCAACATGAGGCCGAATATTCAGTTTGTAGTCTCACAGGTCAAAAGATTTATGCATAGCCTAGGGTCTAAGCATTGGCAGGCTATCAAGAGGATTTTTTGCTACTTGAGTGGCACTTTACATCTTGGGTTGTTTTATCCCAAGGGGAGATCATTGCCACCAGATTTACATGCTTTTTCAGACTCAGATTGAGTTGGTTGTTTTGACACGCAAGTGTCAAGTGGTTTTTGTTTCATGCTTGGTAGTTCATGCATATCATGGATGAGTACAATGTATTCTTCACAGCTACGATTGAGTGTGTATGGCTCAAACACCTCATGGTTGATTTGGGTGTTGGACGGGACACTGCCAACATCATCTACACTGACACTCAAAGCACATTTGCAGTTGCGAGGAACCCAATTTTTTATGCTCGCACAAAGCACATTGAGATGCACTACTACCACTATGTCAAGGAGAGGCTCTCAGCAAGAGAGGTCAGCTTGGCTTATGTGCCAACACAGGAAAACCTTGCAGATATTTTCACAAAAACATTGCCTTGAAGTTTGAAGCTTTCCTCAAAACTTTGGGCTTACTCCCCTTTGTGGACTGAACATGTCCTCAAGGCATGGCACTTCCCTATAATCTATCTACCAGCTCTCGTTCACTGCATCACTCCCATTGGGGATTTGTTACCACATACATGTGGTAGTGATGTGTGTGAACACACTTAGGACTATCGGGGCATTTTTTCCCTCGCTAGGATATTTTTTCCCCCTGTGCATTGTATATACGCCCATCACTCTAGGGCTATCTTGTCTTTCCATTGCACACCAAGTAATACTACTCTTTATTGTGTGCCTTGAGCTCCCTTCATCTTCTCCAAGCTGTGTGTGTTTCCCTGCAACCCTATTTGCCAAAATTATTGGCTCGTGATGAGTGCTATCTGCAAAACTGGATCATTGATTCAAGTGCCATTTCCATGTTACTCCCCATAGGGAATGGTTCTCCAGTTATGCTTCTATGCATGGGTCAATCAAGCTTGGTGACTCGTATCAGCTTGATATTTGTGGCATTAAAGTTGTGAAGCTATGTATGTGTAACGGCACTGAATTTATGCTTTGAGGTACAAAACATGTACCAAAGTTGACTAAGAGCTTAGTGTCATCAAGTCAAATTGATGATTTGGGCTATACTACTTCTTTGGAAATGGTTCCTAGATGATTATCAATGGAAACTTGGTCATTTTGAAAGGCCAAAATCTCATTATACTCTTTGTATGTCTCTAGTGTGAAAGAGAATTCTATCCTTGTTGTCGAGCTACCCTCTACTGAGTTGTGGAATAGCTGGCTTGGTCATATGATTCAAAAAGGAATGAAATGACTTCAATGTTTGAACTACTTACTTGTCTTAAACTATGCTAATTTTATTTTGTATGAGCATTGCATTTATAGAAAATAGACTAGGATTACCACTTCACCATTGAGTAGAGAGTTAGGAAATCCTCTAGACTTAGTACATAGTGATCTATGTGGGCCTATGCATGTATTTCTAGGGGGGAATTAGATTTCCGCACATTCTAGTAGCCAGATCGAGTGAGGAGATCTATGCAAGTCTCTCGTAACCCTGAGCATTTTCAGCCAGGGTTAGACTATTTTTTGGTCACTAATTGCAGAGAGCATACTTGTTACCAAGAGGCTATTGAGATGGAAGATAGCATGAAGTGGAATCACGCAATGCAAATAGAGTATAACGCAATTATGGAAAATGAGACTTCACAATCGACAAGAGTTTCCAAAGGGCAAACAAAACTTGCCTTGCAAATAGGTGTATAAGAAGGAATACATGGTAGAAGATATCGAGCCTAAATATAAGGCTAGATTGATTGTGCTAAGGGATTCAAGAAAATGAAAGGCATGGATTTAGATGAGATTTTCTCTCCAGTAGTCAAGATGACTATATTGTGTCTTGTGCTTGGACTAGTAGCCATTGAGGGCATGGAACTTTGTTGGAATTAAAGTTGCAGAGAAACACACACAGCTTGGAGAAGATGAAGGAACTTCAAGGCACACAATAGAGAGTGTGTTACTTAGTGTGCAATGGAAAGATAGATAGCCCTAGAGTGATGGGCGTATATACAATGCACGGGGGAAAAAACCTCCTAAAGAGGGAAAAAATGCCCCGACGGTCCTAGTGTGTTCACACACATCACTACCACATGTATATGGTAACAAATCCCCCCTGGAGTGATGCGGTGAACGAGAGCTGGCACATGAGTAAAGGGAAGTGCCATGCCCTAAGGACAGGATCAGTCCACAAAGGAGAGTAAGCCCAAAGCTTTGCGGAAAGCTTCAAGCTTCTCACGAGACAATGCCTTTGTGAAAAGATCTGCAAGGTTGTCCTGTGTTGGCACATAAGCCAAGCTGATCTCTCCTGCTGAGAGCCTCTCCCTGACATAGTGGTAATGCACCTCAATGTGCTTTGTGCGAGCATGAAAAACTAGGTTCCTCGCAACTGCCAATGCGCTCTGACTGTCAGTGTAGATAGTGTTGGCAGTGTCCTGTCCAACACCCAAATCAGCCATAAGGCGTCTGAGCCATACACACTCAACCGTAGCTGTGAAGACTGCCCTGTACTCAGCCTCACAACTCGAAGTAGCCACAGTAGGTTGCTTCTTGCTCTACCATGATATACATGAACTGCCAAGCATGAAACAAAAACCACTTGTGGACACTCGCGTGTCAAAACAACCAGCCCAATCTGAGTCCGAAAAAGCATGTAAGTCTGGCGGCAATGATCCCCCCTTGGGATAAAACAAGCCAAGATGTAAAGTGCCACTAAGGTAGCGGAAAATCCTCTTGACAGCCTGCCAATGCTTAGACCCTAGGCTATGCATAAATCTGCTGACCTGTGAGAGTGCAAACTGAAAATCTTGCCTCGTGTTGCATACATAAATGAGGCAGCCAACAGCAATTTGGTAAAGAGTGACATCAGCAGGATCACCAACATCATGTAGACTCAACTTTAAACCTATTTCCATGGGACTGGCAATAGGTTTGCAATCCTCAAGTCCAAACTTACATAGCAATGTCTCTATGTAACTTTTCTGACACAAGGCAATACCACCATCACACTGCTTAAATTGTATACCCAAATAATGATGCAACAGCCCCAAATCTTTCATCTTGAAAGTAGCATTCAAATCATTCTTAAATTCAGCAATATGTCTCTCATTTGGTCCAGTGATCAACAAATCATCAACATAAAGAACCACAATGAGAAATACATCATCCTCACGCTTTACATACAATGTGCTTTCTGTTGGATTGTTACGAAAGCCTCGTTTAACCAAATGAGTGTCAGCTTTCTCATACCAAGCACAAGGATATTGCTTCAACCCATACAAAGCCTTCTTACATCTACACACTTTGTCCTCTGGCCCTCTATGACAAAACCGCGAGGCTGCGTTACATAAACTTCCTCAAATATGTCACCATTCAAGAAAGCAGTAACAATGTCTGATTGATGTACATGCCAACCAAAATGAGCTGCCAATGCACATAGAAAACGCACAGTAGTCATACGACAAGTGGGAGCAAAAGTCTCTTCATAATCTATGCCTTTTTGCTGTGCATAACCCTTTGCAACAAGTCGAGCCTTATGGCAATCGATCTCACCATCCAGCTTGCGTTTCAACTTGTAAACCCACTTCGTACCAATGTCCTTTTTACCAAGAGGCAAATCACATAAAGTCCATGTGTCATTTTCTATAAGTGCATCATATTCTGATTGCATGGCAGCCATCCAATTTTCTAAATTTTGTGCTTCATCAAAATACAGAGGCTCCTCAACATCATGTAAACTAGACACAGCCAAAGCATAACAATCTCATGCATAAGATGCATGGCGAGAGCATGAGCGAGTATGACTAGACAAAGGTGCATCCAATTTACTGTCACGCAAAGTGTGCACCAGCCATTTTGGCATACCTCTAGCCTGCTCATTTTCAGCCCTTTCCTCATCAAGTACATCATGTACATCTGCATCAGTAATAGGCTGATCTAAAACATTTTCAGAAACCCCCATAGGCTGTACATTTGCCTCATTGGAACTTACATTCGTATTTCCACCACTGAAAAGAGGCAACAAAGTGTCATAAATGTCCTGTGAGCTTACATTACTGTCTCTAGTACATGACAGCAAGGGCTGAATAGAATCTTCCACAAACACTACATCCCGTGAAACCAGAATATGTTTTGTTTGCGGATGATACAACCTATAACCTTTGCTTTCAGCACTATAACCAACAAAAATACATTTGACAGCCTTATCATCCAATTTTTTGCGCTGCACTTGTGGCACCAAAGCATATGCCAAACAGCCAAAAACACGCATGTGCTCAATAGAAGGCTTTCTATCATGCCATGCTTCATATGGAGTAATAGACTGCAAAGCTTTCGTAGGACACCTGTTAAGTACATAAGTGGCACACATGATGGCCTCAAGCCAAAAAGAATGCGGCAAAGCTTGACTTTTGACCATACATCGTGCCATTTCCGTTAGTGACCTGTTTTTCCTCTCAGCAACACCATTTTGCTGAGGTGTATAAGGCACTGTACATTGGTGTTTTATCCCACGACTAGCCAGAAATGCATTAAATTCATGAGACATACACTCCCCCCCTCGATCGGAACGGAGGGTGCCCATAGTACATTTTGAGACATTTTCAGCCATAGCCAAAAATTGTTTGAAGCACATAAAAACTTCGGACTTCGCGTTAAGCGGAAATACCCATGCATGCCTGAAGTAATCATCAATGAAAGTCACGAAGTACAGGTAATTGCCCAAGGACGGAGTTTGCATGGGCCCACAAACATCACTATGCACAAGCTGCAACCTACATGTGGCCCGAACTGAACCATCCTTTGGAAATTTAGAACGCTGCATCTTACCCAAAATACAGCCTTCACAAACATGTTTGACAGGTGCTTCAAGAGGCGGCAAAGAAGCAACCATATCAGATTTCTGCAAACGCAGCAAACTCGCAAAATTCAGATGACCAAAACGTGCATGCCAAAGTTTTGCATCTGAAATAGCCCTTGAATCTGCAACAGCATTTGCAAAATTTTGTCCACACTTGTCATACAAAGTGAGCTTATACAGCCCACGGCATAAAAGCCCAAATGCAACAATTTCATCACCAAAACTGAGATCATGAACTGTACATCTGTCATCCACAAATTTGACTACAAGTCCAAGTCTAGCAAGTGCAGATACAGGTAAGAGATTCTTCTTGATCCCAGGTACATAAAGTGCATCAACAAGTGTGAAGGAACTGCCATTAGCAGCAGTGAGCACAATCTTTCCAACTCCCTGAACTGGATAAGAGGCGTTGTTGGCACAAGTGACTGAATTCCCATGAGGGACTGACTCGAGAGAGGTAAACAATTCACGATGTGAGGTAATGTGCTTTGTAGCACCACTGTCGAAATACCACACATGTGAATCTGCAGCAACTGACAAGCATGCATCATGGACAGTAGGATTGTAAGTGCACTCTGCGCTAAAATCCCATTCTGCATCAACATCAGCATCACAGTCTCCTTTCACAGAAGACTCAACAATGGATGCATTTGTAGTGGAACCAGCATTTGCGGTGGAACCACCCTCTTTCTTCTTAGCCTCTTTGGCCTTCAACTTAGGACACGACTTGTGTTAACCCTCACGGCTCACGGACACCCCATCACCTACGACGGACGTGTATTATGTATTTGGTAGAGTCAGGTACCGGGCTTGTCGGACCAATAGGAAAAGGGTAAGAGTGATCGCCGATGAGAGGCGCACTCTAACTAGGACATTCAAGGGATTAGTTGGCTAACTTCACCTCCTCGTGTGTGTGTGTATGTGTGAGAGAGAGAGAGGGAGAGTGTGTGTGCGATCGAGCATTACGAAGGCACGACGGCGGCGAAGCGGTTGAGCGCGGCACGACTGCAGCTTCTTCTTCATCGCGGCGAGGAATCCTCCACGGCAGGAGCATAGAGCGGTGAATGACACACCATTGCCCTCTTTTGAGCTTGCTAGATTAGTCTTGTTGTGTGCTTGGAGCCATTTGTGGCTTGCACACGGTGTATCGGCAAGTCCCTTGCTTCAACAGTGTGGCAAGGAGCACACATTTTTGGCGCCGCTGTCGGGGAATCGCCCTGCACTAAGCCCAAGAGGCACTTTGTGCTTCTCCTATGAGTTGTTTGTAGTAGGAAAGAAGAGGAAGAGGAATGAGTTGTTTTTTTGAATGTTGTTAATTTCTGTGTTGTCTGCAAGTTTTGTGATTTCTGCATAATGTTGTGTTTTCTGTTTGCACACAGTCTTTGCACAATTAGTAGTCGTTAGCTTGGTTGCAGTGAATGAATAAGTAGGAAGGCAGTTAGCAATTTCTGTTTGCACACAGTTTTCTGTCAAGGTTTGGCTGCACACAGTGTTTGCACAGCAGGTAGTGAGAGAGGAAGTAGGCGGACAGTTAGCTCACTGTCAACATGCAGTTAACAGATTAGTTAGTGGTTAGCAGCACAGTTAGTAAGTAGATAAGGTAGTGAGCTGTCTGTGAGCTGTTGACTGGGAGGTTAGGTAGGTGAGAGTGTGTGTGGCCAAGAAAGGGTCACCAAAATCCGCGCGCGATCGTCGCCTAAATAAATTTTTAAAAAAATTAAAATTAGAAAAAAAAACCGAAAATATTTAAGCGTGAGTGATTGGGGGGCTACACTAAAATTTTGATTGGGATCATTTTCCCAAGCCCAAGCCCAAGCCCAGGCCCAGGCCCAGGCCTCAGTCCTCAGTCTTATGATATATACTAGACTCACTCTTATATATATACCCTACCCCCTCAAGAGGGAATGAGAGCATGTGGGGCAAGTCCTCCACTCTCCTCCCTTCTCTTCCCACTTGCACCCTTAGACTTTCTAATTCGGGCCTAGTTCCCTACTAGAAATTGACGGTTTTAGGGATTCCGAGGGCATAAAGTGACCAAACGGAGGGCTGTAAAGCACAGCACGTCCCTCTGACCGAGACGCTCGTTTTGAGCTATCATACGTTCTATTCTATAGCTGGGTCAGAAAAAAAAGGACCAAAAAATCAAAAAATAAAAAAAGACTTGGGTTGCAAAACACCCAAAATTACTAGGTGAGCAGCCTTCACGGGCCCTCACTGACACTTCTAGGGGATCCAAGTCATATGAACCTACGCTCCGGATGAGTGTTAGAGCACAAGCATATTGGTAGTGTCTCCATTTACACGAGCACCCATTATTCCTCCACCCTAGGTTCTGGACCTTCGGCCGGGACTCAAGGTAGCGCGACGCAAGATCCTCATACCGCGTCTAGTGATTCTTCCTCTGACTACGAAGTCATGGAGGGGTATCCTACACCAAACCCTGATAGTTCAAGTCAAGACATGCATGCCATGGGCCCACGGCCCGGGTCCAGCGTGTTTAGCCCCTTAAAAGAGACCCTTAGTAGAGCTACTCGCTCCGAACATTCGCTCCGAACATGCGATTAATGAAATAAATGAAGGGAGTGGGGAAATAAATTCGTCATTCATGCCTAAAATGGACCCTATGCTTCTCGAGAGTGTGCATGTGAATGTTCCATCCACTGCATCTCCTGATCCTTTAGGACTATCTCCCTCTGAGGTTTTACTACCCGATGGTAGGAGTCTTGCCGAAGTACAAGAGATCGAACGCTATATGCAAGCAACAAGGAGAGGGAAATTGAGAACCTACGAAGGCTAGAACAAAGTCGAGCCCTGAAAGCAAAGGCTCCTATGACAACAATCATGCCAGCTGAGCAACCGAGTACTCCCAAGGTAGCAGTCACGGAGGGGCAAGCTATGGGGAACAATAATGCTTCCACTTCAAGGGAAACCTCCAGCACGCCAGGCCTAGATGGGATATTCCTAAATGAAAATTGGGAGTATGACCTACAAGCAGAAGCTTTAACTGATCGGTACACAGGACACACCTATCATGTGGGTTGGTTAGATGTTCTACAATCCACATCGGGTGCTACTAGCATAGATGAGCAACAACAGAAAGTCTGTGATGTCCTCCATAGGATTGTCGAGTTAGAAAGACAGAACACAGGGATCAACATGCCTTCAACAGGCCTAATGAGATTCTTGGATATGGGAAAGGCCAACCAACCAACCCTATCACAAATGGAGACTCCCTCAGTGAGCCCCATTGATCCTCCATATGTTGTTTCGCCAGGAGCCTCAGTACAATCTGAGCCCACAAGTGGCAGCTTTACCTTCCCAGATCTAGCTCCTCTTTCTCTTAATGACACTACGGCTACCATGGATATCCCAATGGTGAGCATGACAAGAAGTACACCATGGAGTTCATTTGTTAACACTGCGCCGATGCCTAGAAGCACAGTGCCCCCAACTATACCTACATGTATGTATCAATCATGTGCACCTGTCGTACCTCAGCCTCATGTAGCTCCTACACCTCCGATTATTCCAAGAGATTACAATCCACAATGGAATTATCCAAGCTCTTATACAAATGGATCCATGCCATTTAATAATAACATGCCATATCAGGCACCCCCTATGCCTAGGGCCACGCCTGTAAACTTTGGACCACCGTCTGGTACACCACCATACGAAATTTGGGACCCAAGAGCCGCGCGTATGCCAAGGCCAAGGCCAACTCGCATCTCACATGAGGTTCCAGGAGCACATACACCCATTATACCTGCTCAAATAGGAGATTTGGCAGCATTTGCTCAAACTATCGGTCGCTCTATTGCGGAAAACATGCGTAGTGCACCTGATAGAGAGCCTAGGAGCAAGGCAGTTCAAGTAGCTAAGCTCACACAGAAATTCAATGGAGAGGGAGATGCTAGAAAGCATATGGAAGTCTTTGAACATGTGTGCGATTCCTTGGAAGAGCACAATGAGCTACATAATTCTAAGGCTTTGAGTTTGACCCTAAGTGGAAAGGCTGGAGATTGGTATAGAACCTTAAGAGTAGAAGAAAAAACGATCTACTCTACTCTTAGGAGACTGTTCTTAAAAGAATACATACGAGAGGGAGTACTTTGGGGTGTAGCCTCTCAGCTCCTGAAAGCCCAACGAAAAGAAGGTGAATCCGTGAGAGACTTTATTAGTCGCCTAAAGAATTTGAATTCTCGATGCAATCCAAACGAGCGATTCAACAACAACCAATTGCTCGATAGATTCATTAGGGGACTACGACATGAAAGTATCTATAATGGCCTAGTCATTAGAGGTATCACTACTTGGGAAGCAGTCACCATGAATGCAATCCAATTGGAGGATAATTTAATGATTGCAGGAGAAAGAGTGTCTGCTGAGCCGAAGTCAAGTAGCTCGCAATCATCAGGGCATGAGCCAATGAAGATAAAGCCAATCGTGAAAGAGCAAACGATATCTGAGATGACTTTGGCAGATCTCACCAAGGCCATCCAAGAAAGCCGTAGGGGTAATCGTGCTCCACAAAACACTCATATGTATCCAAGAAGGGAGCAACAATGGTGCTCAATTTGCTTGGGCCCACATACTACGAGTGAATGCCCTACTTTCAGAGTAAAGTTTAACGGGACTTGTAACGCGTGTGGTAGGTATGGCCATCAAGCGAAGGATTGCCTAATGCTTAAACGCATCATGGAAAATAGACCGCCTATAGCTTGGGCAGACTCACCTCGAGTTCCTGCATTGATGCCTACCCCACCCATGGAGCAACAATTGCCATTACAAGACATGGTCCCTAGAATCCAAAATGTGGTCCAAACCACACCGTTGCCACCTCCAGTGCTAGGACCGCAACCCCCTCATCCAAGAGTTACACCTATGAACCAAGTAGGTTGCGAGTCATTTAGTACTTATGTAGATTGCGAAGAGGACATAGACTCTAGTATCACCTATGGATTCGACATGCTTGAGGAGTGTCCCATGTACTATATGGAAGACCATTGGGGACAAATCAAACCGGTATATCAAGCTACTGCGCTAGCAGCAAGAGGCCAAAACATTAATAGTTTTTCCACGAGACCACCTCTTCAGTGCTATGAATGTGGTGGACCACATCGAGTAGCTGAGTGCCCCATTAGAATGCAAAAGAATGCTACACTAATGCAAACAAGTCAAGGGAGTGCATTGGCAATGCCAATACTCACTTGTAATCGTTGTGGCATAGATCATTTGATCGCACAGTGTCCTAACAATCCAAACGCACCGAAAATCACACCATTGAACATAATAGAGATTGTTGATGGGACACCACCAACTATAAACATAGCACCAGTGAATGCACTCACACGGTCGATGCTCCAAAAGAAAAATTACATCCTCGAAGAGAGAGATGCTGCATCCATTGGCCGAGCGAGAAAGAAGAAAACACGAAGAAAGAAATCCCTTAATGCTTCTAGCTCAAAACCTAGTTCAAAGACTAACATAGGGACAGGAGAGGATCCCGTGTATATGAATGACCCTGAGGATGACTCAGATTCGATAGAGACCACGGAGACCAAAACTATTACTACAAAGGAAAAAGCCAGTGAGGAGGATCACGAGAGGGAATTACGACGAGCACCAAAAGAGTATTCAAAGTTAAACCACCCAATTGCGAACCCCCAAGATAAGCCACAAGAGACAAAAAATGAGGATTGCAAGAGAAAGATTGGAACCTATCCAAACCCAACGGTGGAAATTGAACGAGTCCAACAACTGAGGGGTTTGGTGGAAGAAACTCAACGAACATTAGAACCTGAACCCAAACATATCCAGATGTCAGACACAGTGTTTCCCACACAAGTTCAACCTCACAAGAACTACAGGCCGTTAGCTATACCCAGTATCATTCGAGAAGAGAGTGAGGGTAGGACATCTGAAAGTGGACACACACCTTTCCTACTATAGAGAATGTTTGGTGAGGGAATGCCCGACCCCCTTGAGGAAGTGGAGATTCCATCTTCACCATTCTCTTGTCAAGGTCCTACGTCCCACAAGATGCCATTAAATGTTGCCAAATTGATGGATTTCATGTCTTCAGAAGTTAGAACCACCATCATGTCCAAACTATATAAAGACCCCGAGCTAGTCTCAGCTCTTTGAGCCTTCCTCAATGGAGAATTACAGTCCGGATTACCACAGTTTTCACATATGAACAAACCTGACTCGGTAATGAATGATGAGGAACATTTAGCACCACCATCTAACCTAGCGGGACATGAATCTGTAATTGAAGTACCCGTTAACAAGTTGGGGCAATACTTTGAAGGTGATGAATCTAATGCTACTCTGCCAATCACTACTAAAGGATTAGCTGTAAAGGGAGTCCTTGACGGTGGTGCAGGAGTCAGCATGGTGACAAAGAGTTGTTGGGAGTCTATGGGGCGACCTCACCTTGAAGCCACAAGCGTAGTGGTAAAAATGGCTAATGGATCTATTGTTACGCCTATTGGAATGCTTAAGGATCTCAGGATCAAGGTCTTGGGACACAAGGTAAGGCAGACTTTCATTGTTATGGATTTTTCCAAGCATTCTATGTCATTTGAGATGATCTTAGGGCGTCCATTCATGAGGGAAGCAAAAATGGTGCATGACTGGTCCAAAAACCACGTCTACTTACAGTTCCAAGACTCTGTCATTCGAGTTGATCTTTTAAGTGGTCGAACGCATCCTCTAGGAAATAAATTCATCATTGATAATCGATCAGACACAACAATTCACTTAGCTCCATTACAGTATTGTTACAGGTGTAACGAAGACACGGATATTGGGGAGAAATCTCCTTATATTTATCCTACCCGGAATGGCTGAGTCAGACAATGTCGATTGGATACACCTAGCGGCAACTATAGATACATGGGGAGCTAGAGGAACAACCTGGGTAACACCAAATGGGGAAGAGATACCACACGTTGCACCAGTAAACATGTTAGGTGTAGCGCATGTAACATCCGATGATAAGAAAGAGGCACACCTACCTGAGAGTGAAACCGATGATTCCTCAAAGGCTTCAGGCCAATACACATCAGAAACGGAATCTCAGGGAGAAATAGATTCAGAACCTGAGGAAACATCGAGTGAGCCAAGTATAGAAACTGAACACTAAAGGTCTAGTACGACCATCTATGGTAATTTATATGAGAGTGAAGAAGATACAAGAGAAGACCTATCAAGCAAGTCGAGTTCAAACATTTACCAAAATCAAAACCTTAACAAGAAACAAAGGTCATATAAGAGACGACGGTATCGAGCAAATGTGAGAGCTAGGATAAACAAGGAAAGGTCTACTGCAGAATGGCTTAGCTATCTAGGGGCATGTGATGCTCATCTAAAGCTAGTAGACAATTGGGGTGAACATCTCCAGAGTGTCATGTGGTGCAGCCCGCGACCCATTGACCTCGCTCAATTGGAGGTTACAGAGCCGAAATTGAGTCGAACTATAAGAAGACGTCAAAACCGAGAGTTAGCACAACAACAAAAGGAGGCAGAACTAAAAGAAAGGTCTCCGTCAGGGCAAGAGCCTTCTGACTTACATACGGCTCCTGATTATTTTAAATCTTATACCACGGGGGAGCGAAAGGTTGTGTATGCCAAAGCCCAATGAATACCTACCAATGGAAGCAGTGGAGTCTATGATGGTCCAGCAGTAGTTAAAGAGATAGAATTAGCAGAACCAGGTGAGGAGTCTAAACCAGTCTTTATTGCTCAAGACCTTACCGAAACTGAAGAGGCTGTACTTGAGGAGCTCCTCAAGGAATACAAGGATATCTTTGCTTGGACATATCATGACATGAAGGGCGTTCCACCTTCTGTGGTGCAACATACAATTCCCATGATCAACACTGCTAAACCCGTCCAACAACGACCCTATCCAATGAATCCTAAGTATGCCAAAATTGTACAAGAGGAGATTGAAAAACTTATCCAATGTGGATTCATATACCTTATTGAGCACTCAGAATGGGTTTCTCCAATAGTCATTGTGCCAAAAAAGAATGGGAAATTGAGAGTGTGCGTGGACCTCAAGAAAGTTAATGCAGCCACTAGGAGAGATCATTATCCCTTGCCATATTCAGAACATGTGCTTGAACGAGTTGCGGGCAAGGAAGCTTATAGCTTTTTAGATGGGTACTCTGGTTACAATCAAATCACAATTGCATTAGAGGACCAAGCTAAAACTGCTTTTATCACAGAGTTTGGAGTGTTTGCATTTCGTGTTATGGCCTTTGGCTTAACAAATGCCCCTGCTACATTCCAACGATTAATAAACACTGCGTTTAAAGAATTTCTAAGGGAGTTTTGTGAAGCTTTCCTAGACGACCTTTGTGTTTATTCTTCTTGGGAGAAGCATTTGTTATATCTACGAAAAATATTTGAAAGGTGCAGATTTTATCGCATCTCATTGAACCCTTTCAAATGCCAATTTTGGGTTAAGCATGGAGTCATTCTAGGGCATATAGTGTCCAAGAATGGGATATCCACAGATGAGAGTAAGATTAAAGCCATTGCCGATTTGCCACCACCTACGAACTATAAAGGAGTTCAAAGATTTATGGGCCATGTTGGTTATTATCGAAGATTTATTTTAAACTTTGCCGAGATAGCGCGTCCATTGTACAAGCTTCTTATCGAGTTTCACTGGACGGAAGAATGTCATCAATCTTATGAGTTATTAAAGAAGGCCCTAACAAGTGCTCCAATCCTGCGAACACCTGATTGGAATGTACCTTTTCATGTGCATATTGATGCATCAAATTTTGCTATTGGGTGTGTTCTAACTCAACCAGGAGAACATAAATTGGACTACCCTATTAGCTTTGCAAGTCGCCAATTAAATGATGCCGAGATGAACTACACTATTACAGAGCGCGAAGGTCTAGCTAGGATTTACGCAGTAAAGAAATTTCGCTATTACCTTCTTGCTACCAAGTTTGTGTTTTATGTTGATCATCAAGCATTGCTATATTTGGTAAACAAGCCGTGTTCCACAGGTCGAATTACACGATGGTTGTTAATTCTTCTTGAGTTTGACTTCACCGTTGTTGTGAGGCCTGGGAGAAAACATTTCATGGCGGATCATTTATCTCGTATCCCTAATGGCGAAGCTCCTACGGGGGTTGATGATGAATTGCCTGATACTCCTTTGTTCATTGTTGAGACAATGCCTGAATGGAGTGAAAAGATTGTTAACTTCTTAGTTAATGGTTTTCCACCCAAAGAACTGCGAAAAGATATAGCTCGAAAATTAATCAAGGAATGTGAACCCTATTGCTTACTGGCTGGAACTCTCTATAAGAGAGGAAAAGATGATGTTCTTAGACGCTGTGCCCGCGAGGATGAGTATTTATATATTCTACAAGAGGCACACATGGGCGTAGCTGGTGGTCACTTTTCAGGAAACTTGACTGCCCGAAAGATCTTACAGTCAGGCTATTGGTGGCCCACTCTGTTTAAGGATGCATCACTTTTTGCAAAGGGATGTGATGAATGCCAACGCTTCAACAAGCCACAAAGAAGGGATAGGATGCCTCTACATCCCATCAAGGTAACCCAACCATTTGAAAAGTGGGGCTTAGACTTTGTAGGACCGATTAGTCCAGCTGCACGTAACACGCAATCACGATATATCATTGTGGTACCGACTATGTAACCAAATGGGCTGAAGCAAAAGCAACACGGAAGGCGGATGCAAAAACAACAGCTAAGTTCCTCTTTGAGAACATTATCACACGTTTTGGATGCCCCTTTGAACTTGTGAGTGACAATGGAACTGATTTTATAAATGAAGTTATAAAAGAACTCACATCAAACTTCATGATATCTCACCACAAGTCTACACCCTATTATCCCCAAGCAAATGGCCAAGCTGAGAGTACCAACAAAACTCTCATCTCCATTTTGACAAAGACAGTCGAGGCTCATCGCACTGATTGGGACCTAAAGCTTACATCAGCTTTATGGGCTTATCGTACTGCATATAAAGTTGCTATTCATTGCACACCGTTTAAGATGGTGTATGGCCAAGAAGCAGTTATGCCATGGGAGTTTGTCATTTCTAGTCTTCGAGTAGCTTCTCAAGAAGGTTGGGATGGTAACCCCTTAGTGGAGCGATTATATATCCTCGAAAGGCTAGATGAAGAAAGGCAATTAGCTGTGCGAAATGCTCTAGTGGAGAAGGATAGGAGAAAGAAGTGGTTTGATAGCCATTTAAAGGATAAAGACATCAAGGTTGGTGATAAAGTTCTTATGTACGGGGTACGTAATGAAAAGAAGAAATTGAAATACGCTGGTAAGGGGCCATATCAAGTGTGTGAAATTACCCCGCAAGGTACCATTCGTGTGGAGACTCTAGATGGAGTTGAAACCATTGGATTCCTTAATGGGAGTAAATTCAAAAGATATTATGATCCTCTAAGCCAGGAAGAGTTGCAAGCCATCCATCAAAAGAAGGCTGCCAAGGAACAAGCAGAGCTTAAAAAAATCCAAGCAAGAGTTGAGGCTCGAGAACGACAACAATGTCTTAGACGCCAACGAGAGGCTAATCTGGGAATCACACAAGCATTTTTCGAGGACACAGATGACGACTCATTAGAATCTGAGCCACCCCTACGATACCCAATTGAGCTAAATAGCCCCTATGGGAAAGTACTATACAATGCCTTATTAGATACGGGAGCTAAACACAATTTGTTATCCTATGGAGTTTGGTGTCAATTAGGGAAACCGACCCTATCCCCGAGTACGATGCAAGTCAAGGGCATTAATAAAAAGAAAACTACTATTCTTGGAGTCCTTCAGACCCCTATTGTCTATGACAATGGAAGCATAGTGCAGAGGTTTCTAGTCATGCCCGCGGGAGCTATGGAAGGCAACGTAAACCTGGGACGCACGTGGATGTTGGCAACCAAATGCACTATTGATTGGGATATTGTTAGTGTCACGACGCGACCACCAACTCTTACCCCTATCATTCAAGCAAAGTCACCTACGTTGCAAACTCTAGCAAAGTTGAAGGATAGCCAACATTCACAAGCCAAGGTGGTTAACTCGTCTTTGCCTGCTACCCATGAACCTAGCACTTCAACACTTGTAGTTGCAGCAAGCAGTAATATTGCAAGTACTCAACCTGCACGACCTAAGAGTACATATCAATGGGTCCCCAAGGCCTTACTTCCAACTACCTCAACCCTCCCATTCATTCCAAGAAAAAATTTCCTGGGAAAACCAAGAGCGCGCCCTAGGAGAGTCAAGACCAAATCACGATGGATTCCAAAACAACTATTAGAATCCCAAGGCTACTATGATGGAAATGAGCAAATTTGGGTACCTAAATGTAAAATGTGTCCTTCCCTATCGACAACAAACCCATATGAGTCAAACACTGTAACGCTAAAGCCAATGGCAGACCATGGGAAGGGAAAGATCACAGAATGCTACACACCTAGTCCAGAGCTAGTTTGAGCTCCAAGGCAAAACCAATTTATTCCACCTAGCTCAGGAAGGGGGGAGTTCCATGAAGCTTCTAGCTCCTCATGTAATACATCCATAGAGGTAAAAGCTTCTACACAGCCTCCATCTATATTAGTGGACCTCCATGAAGCTACAAAAGAATCCACACCTCCCAGTGTTCAAGAATCGCCTAATGAACCACTTCAAGTTCGATCCTGGGAGAGTACCTTACCACCCTTGCAACTTGACGAGGCACCTAGGGTAATAGAAAACTACTGGCAAAAATCCTCACCTATTACCAACTGGAACAATTGGTTTCAAAGGGTGACGACATCATTTCAAACGGTATGATCTACCCAAGGAAGGGGGGAGTGTTTGTGAACATCCATTATTCACTTGCTTCCCTCTCAACCTTTCTCCCTGACCTCTTAATCTCCAATCTTAGGGAATGTATATATAAAGCCTTATACTTACAAAAACAAGATAAAAAAGTAAAAGAGCAAGAGCCATGACACAAATCATAAAACAAATTATGCACAAGAACACGACCCTTGTAATATTTGCACTCTAACCATCATCTATTTGCGTGTACAGATATGGCTAGTACGCTAGAGTCATCCACTCCTACCTTGGGTGAGAGATACCCTCGTTACTTTTCACAAATATTTCACATGGTCTTTCTAGTGCTTGCATGTGAATGGGATTTGATAGGTACGCTAGCATGTGAGAGGAATTTTGAGGAGTTAGAATGGTTGATACGTCTCTTGACCACGTCTGATCCATACTTAGTAGAGAGTGTTTCTCCCATTGCACAAGCCTACCCTTTTGACCAAGATGACTATAGGCGTCTAGTGACCTTCTTAGTAAACATGGGCACCTATGATGAAGAAGAAAATTTACATGACTACACGGATGGCACATATGGTCTCATGGATGATGACTTTGTTTACCTCGACGACGAGGATAGGGGTTTAGCCTTAGGGTTTCCCCCCAACCTCTACAATATCCTATTCCCTTGACTCTCTAGGGGGAGTGCAAATAATTAGGTTAGGGTTCCTTATGTTTTTTGTTGTGTTCAATAAGTGTTGGTACCTTTTTCCACTAATGTGCCTCCTGGAGGTATTCCTTTCGTTTCCTAGTGTGTACAGGAGCGTGTCGCTATTGGTAGGATTTGGACCTTCATGGAATCTTTATCTCGACTCACTCTTCAAATCAAGCGCGACCATCAACACAAACAGGTGTTTCTTGTCCATTAGCATTGCCCCTTATCTTTTTTGCATCTATGATTGTCAACTTTAATTGTGATTGGTAGCCTAATATTCACCGCATTTGCTTAGTATCAAACATTTAATTCAATGTAATTTTTTGTCATAATCACTTGTCTAGGTTTAAAAATCAAGCAGTCCGACAAACTAGTTTGACCAAGTTAGGTGTTAGAAATCTTCTCTTAATACCATGAGGAATGCCTTCCTAATAATCAATGGTTACTTAGGTTCTTAATCCGATTTAGGCAGCATTGTGTGAAATGTACTAGGGCTTTCTAGTGGGCTTGACCCTATTGACCTTTAGCTTAAGTATTATAAAGGGAGTTTACTAGTCTGATGAGCCTAGGGAGATGTATCAGTGTTATATGACCCCCCAAAGTTACAAAATTAAAATGCTAGAAATGAACAAACAAAAAATCAAAGTGCCACACTGTAAAATCTTAAGCTGGAAGAGAAATCTCAGCTTGATTTGGTACTTCACTCACATGTATTGCCTATGGTACTAGAGCCCTAGAGGTTCCCAGTGTTGGCGCTTTTCCTTGAAAAGCAAAAAACCCAAGGCATACAAAATAAGCACACACATCAAGTGAATCAATGTGAAAAGACTTTGGGGGGTCAAAGAAAAAGTAATCAGTCAGGCGATGATTTCATGAGAAATTCCTTTTACGGTAGCTTAACTACAAGGTCTTCTAGATATAGCCTCTAGTCAGCCCTCGAACATGAATACTTGGCTCTCGCGATTAAACAACTTAATTGACCACAGAAAATTAAGAAGCTTACCCATGGTATTAATATTCGATCTCTAGTGCCTTTCGACCGCCAAATTAGCGACCCCATACTTGTTTAATTTTTTACCTTTACATCTGTTTATGCATTTGATTACATTGCAATTTAATGTTCATTGCTGACAAATTGTTTGAAATTCTTTTACCAATCAATTTGTCTACCTAAAACTGCATATGCTTTTTAATCACTTATGAGAATGCAATTACTGTGCCAATGTTGTTTGATTTTGCAGTGACTGAAGAAGGCTAAGGACATTCATCTCAAATGCTCTTCCACCTCGACGAACGAGCTTCAACTCAATAGCTTCCGAGGACGGAATCTACATCAGGAAGGGGGGCATGCTAACCCTCACGGCTCACGGACACCCCATCACCTACGACGGACGTGTATTATGTATTTGGTAGAGTCAGGTACCGGGCTTGTTGGACCAATAGGAAAAGGGTAAGAGTGATCGCCGATGAGAGACGCACTCTAACTGGGACATTCAAGGGATTAGTTGGCTAAGCATGGGCGCCCAAGTGTGAATGGGGTGAACTCATATAAAAGCCAACTAAACCTAAAATTCACTCATTCTCTCATTTGTGCAATAGAAGAGTGCTCTTGCTCCATCTCCATCTCCATCTTCTTCTTCTTCACCTCCTCGTGTGTGTGTGTATGTGTGAGAGAGAGAGAGAGAGAGAGGGAGAGTGTGTGTGCGATCGAGCATTACGAAGGCACGATGGCGGCGAAGCAATTGAGCGCGGCACAACTGCAGCTTCTTCTTCATCGCGACGAGGAATCCTCCACGGCAGGAGCATGGAGCGGTGACTGACACACCATTGCCCTCTTTTGAGCTTGCTAGATTAGTCTTGTTGTGTGCTTGGAGCCATTTGTGGCTCGCACACGGTGTATCGGCAAGTCCCTTGCTTCAACAGTGCGGCAAGGAGCGCACAACTTGATCAAGTGATCATTGGATTTACAATAATGGCAACGCATCTTCTTTTTGCCCTTATCACCAGAATTTCCAGACGAATTGCTGCCAGCAGAAGCATTAGGAACATAATTTTTGCCACGCGCAGCAGAATCATAAGAAGTGGTTGCATTGCTGTTACCACCCTTTCTTTGAGAAGCAATAAAAGCTTGTTCAACTGCACGCTGTCTAGTCCTGTTTTTTCTGGAAAGTGACTCTTGCAACAGCAATGTGCATAATGCATCAAACTTGACAACTTCTGGATTTCCTTGGGTCATAAGTCTCCAAGTACTAGCAAAAGTCTGGTAAGAATCTGGTAAGGCATCAAGAACAGTCTGCACAAGGGAACTGTCTGAAATAACTTCACCTGCACAAATAAGTTGCTCATTGATATCCTTGACACTAGCAAGGAAAGTGTCCATATCATCTTCCTCATGCATAATCTTCGACTCCAACTCTTTACGCAGCAAAGCAATTTTAGCCTCATTGCGGCTTGCATAAAGACCTGCTAGAATATCCCAAGCCTGTTTTGCAGATTTTGCTGAACGGATGTGAGGAACAATGGTGCGCTTCACAGACAACGCAATCAATGCGTGAGCGTGCGCATCCTTAACATCCCAACGAGCTTGTTCTGCCGTAGGCAAAACAACTCTAATAGCTGCAATCCTTGCAGCAAGACCTGCAACATCCTCAACATCGCCTACATCCTCAGAACCAGGACGTACATCAATGCCCTGCACAATGTTCCAGACACCCTTTGACACAAGAACATGTTGCATCATATAAGCCCACATAGGGTAGTTGTCCCATCCAACCTGTCCTTAGCAGCAAACATCTTGAACACGTCTGTGTTGTTGTTGCAGCCATGGTAAATGTTGCACATGATGTGAAAAATGCCTGAAAATAGAAGAAACGGAGCGGGAACAACCTGTGCTATATAGCACAAACCGTAGAAGACTATAAGGCACCTGTTATGCAGAAAACGGCACTGACAGAAATTCTGCACAAAATGACGAAATAGCCTGTGCAGTACTGCCTGTAGTGGAAACGGAGGAGAAAATGAGCCCAAATCAAAATTCTGAGCAGACCTGCGAACACTTGCCAAAGCTCACTGAAATCGGAGAAAGTGAGCAGGCGTGTGCTGGAGCAGCTGGCGACTAAGCCCGGGAGGACGTGACCTACTCTAATACCAATTGTTGGAATTAGGGTTGCAGAGAAACACACACAGCTTGGAGAAGACGAAGGAAGCTCAAGGCACACAATAGAGTGTGTTACTTACTGTGCAATGGAAAGATAGATAGCCCTAGAGTGTGTTACTTATTGTGCAATGGAAAGATAGATAGCCCTAGAGTGATGGGCGTATATACAATGCACGGGGGAAAAAACCTCCTAAAGAGGGAAAAAATGCCCCGGCGGTCCTAGTGTGTTCACACACATCACTACCACATGTATATGGTAACAAACTTAGCCAGATGGAAGTGAAGGTAGCTCTCCTTCATGAGATATTAAAGAACACGTCTACATGAAACAGTCAAAGGGTTTTGAGGTTCAACCTGAAAATCTTATAAGGGTAGAACTGGTGTGTAGATTGTGATACTTATCATCTTAATACTTTATGTCAATGATGTTCTCATTTTCGGGAAGTCTAAAGATGAGATTTCCATCTTAAAGAAGTCACTTAGCACATAGTTTTCTATGAAGGATTTTGGAGATGCAAGTCACTTTCTTTGTATGTACATCAAGAGAAATGGAAAATGTGAAATACTAGAGTTGTCTCAAGAAATGTATATCCACAAGGTCTTGTAACTTTTTAACATGTAGGGGGGGGAAGGCTAAATTGAGTACCTCAACACAAACATATGCAAAACTTAGCAAGAATGATTCTCCCAAATCTGATGCTAAGAAAGGGACAATGGCCAAGGTGGCATAGTCTTCAGCAAATAGGAAGTCTTATGTACACCATGGTAGTCACTACACCAGACATTGCATTTGCAGTGAACGTGGTTAGCAGATTTATGAAAAATCCTGGCACAAAGCACTGAAAAGAAGTGAAGCACATTCTCAAATACTTTAAGGGTACAGCAAGCAATAGCTTGCACTTTGAAAACAGTGATGCATCCTTGTCGGTTACACAGATGCAGACTATGCGGATTGTGTGGGTAGTCAAAGATCCACGTCTGGCTATGTATTCCTATTTGTTGGAGTAGTCGTGTCACGGAGGTCACGTCTTTAATATTACACTTTATCTTCCACCAAAGAGGTAGAGTATGTTATAGTTTCTGGTGCTAGCAAGCTATATGGTTAGCTCGTCTACTAGGAGACCTTAGCATTTATCAGACTCCAGTGCTGCATTGTGATAGTCAAGAGTGCTATTGTGTTAGCGAAGAGACTCGTGTTTCACTCCAAGTCGAAACACATAGAGCTCAGGTGTCACGTGATATGGGACATAGCGGCTAGCAAGCGCATCAAGATAATCAAGGTTCATACATATGACAAACCTGCAGATGCTCTAAGAGCCTAGCCTCAAAGAAGTTTGCACATTGTATTGAGATGATGGGTGTAGGGTTAAGCCACTAAATTGCTTCATGGTTGTACAAGTTGTACATACATAGGCCACGTTGGCCTTTAAGTGGGAGATTGAGGCCAACCGGTCGGATGCCGACCACTGATCGATCTCTAAGATTATCCTTATTCTTTGTTATACAATTGAATAAGGAGTTGTGGAATATCGTTATCCTCACTATGTGCTCCACCCACTTTGTGTGTATGCTCTTCTTCTCCCTCACACAATTTTTTTCTGATTAAGCAGGCTAAAGTAGGCTCTTATTGGTTTTGTTTTGATATATCTCAGCTCCATCCTCCACCATTTGTGATAGCCATTAATTAGCAGGCCTTGTGAGATGTGTATTCTTCTTTCTACACTCAAGTTCATTTTTCACCCTAGAGATGGGTGACCTTATTGATAAAGGACACACTAAGGGTGAATAGGGATTGATGGTCCAAATTCATCTTGTAACTCTAGATGTGAGATCCCTTCCATTTGAAATATCACCTATCCCCAAGACCAGGGGTGATGGTCCAAATAAACTTGCAAGACAAGGGGTGAGATGTATGCCATTTGACATCTCAACCTACAAATCCACAAGACTAGGAACGATGTCTAGCATTTGATCGGCATTGTGAACTATGTGTGAACCCACTTTGTGTGAGCTCAATGAGCATTGTGTGCATAAAGAGGTTGATTAGGAGGTGCATATTGTAGATGGACATAGTGAGAGTCGAGAAAAGTTTCACAAGCACACACTATTTTTCATTCATTTTTTTAGTCTTTCAATAGCGCTTTACAAGCTTGACTTTTTGGCTCAGTTTTGAGCACCCGTGCACAAAGCCCCGATGTTGATGTCCATCAATCTAAGGTTGTCATAACTAAGAACTCGTAATGAGCACACCCAATTGATTGAATTTGTCTCCACTTGCGTAGTTGAGAAAGAGTAGTCAAGTTCAATAGAGAGAATTGCCTTTTTAGTCACTAATTGCTTGTGGGTATGAAGGCTTGAAAACAGTCCAAGTGATTATAAGGAAAATGATACAATTCAAAGGAAGTTGAATATGGGGCATAGAAGTGACAAACTTCCATGGATGGGTGAAGTGCATTCGAAAACACAATGTCGGTTGATTCCTTTAAAGAACTTGAGTTTTGCCACCTCATGATGAGGAATCTTTGTTTGATGACATTTGTCATCTCAGTTGCATTTCCTACAAGGCTCATCTGAACGTATGTGAAGAAATTTCATGCTAAGGCTCATCTGAACATATGTGAAGAATCAAACAAAATGCATGGTCTAGTGTAATGGTTAGGCATTGCTTTGAAATGTTCAAAGACCACCAACACCCTCAATTGGGAAAATACTTGCCTCCCCTAGGGATTGCATGGCCTATGTTACTTGACCTTTTGTCACTGAATTAATTTGAGCCCCATCGCCAAGTGGATAGGTAACACAAGGTACAAGATTAGAAAGAGAAAACCATTACAGTATGGCCGAGTTGGACAAAATTGTGCCAGCAAGCACATTGGAAAGACAAAATAAGAAATAGGTGATACAAGTGTTATGTCAATTGGCAATTTCCACTAGTAACATTTGCCAGATCTTCATGATGGAAATTCCATATTAGAGCTCTAATAACGAATGCTAAAAAAAAGGACCTTTGAAAGCTAGCAAACAGTGAGCTTTAGCAATCTACCCCATTTTTACATTGACCAACCCATCTTTAAAACCAAAAAAAAAAGCCAATGCCATGATAGTTCAGATGTACTCATTGAGTAAGAACTCAACAGAAAGCAGCCTCCAAAGAGTTTTTATCCTACCAGTTGCCTTATTTGTGGATGACAAGCATACTTTGGTAAGATCCTTCTAGTTGTCATATAACTACAGAGAAAAGAACAAGGAGCGATAGTCTTCACCTTTTGCTATTAAAAGAGGTCATCTTTGATGCAGAAAAGCATCAGTTTAACATCTATTTCAATTGTAAGATGAGTATCCAAGCCCTGAAGTACCCTCAGCTTCCATTTTAGTGAAGTTCTATCCACAATTTTTCATCTGTAAAGCCGTGAAAATCAGTTATTTACGAATACCTTTAGTCCAAGGTGATTACTCAGGCCCAGATTAAACATGATGACAACAACTTCCTTATCCACTTACTACACCATATCTAAACTCACTTCAGCTAGTTTCCAGCCAACAAGACACTACTTGAGCTACCATCAACAGCCTTGGGCTGAAGTTGCACAAAAAATGCCCAAGAGGATATCATTCTGGTGATGTAGGCAACTCCTCCAAAGATGCTACACTGTCTTAATGCAAAAATGCACGTTCTGACGCACCGGGTCCGGAGCACCTTCAAATGCATTTGTGACGCATCAGGTCACCTAAGCCATGAAACCATACCATTTGTCTGCCTTTCGGGGGGTAATGCAGCTTGTAACAGGAGCGCGTCTCTTTTCTGGTTCATCTAGCCTACAAGATACCAAGATCAGAAGTCCAGTTAAGCACTCTCGCTGAAGAGAGACATGCAATCGAGGTGAATATCAACATCCGACTCCCAGCTGTACAAGATACCAACTCTTACTAACATACAAAACCAAAGCTTTCCTCAGAAATTTCATCTTGGAAAATTATAATTTCACAAACTGATTGAACAACCAATATTATGGCAATTGGTTTGTTGGCCACAGAAAAAATATCAACCTAGTGAAAACTCTGGAGTGTTGGGTGAAGCGAAAGACCCATCACAGGAGGCAGCTTCCTTCCTTTGCAGAAGCCTCCTAACCTTCGCATAGGACATAATGCGGATGCTGAGGGATCCAACAGGGCTGTTCTTAAATTAAACATAATTTCTTCAAACAGGGCTGTTCTTAAATTAAACATAATTTCTTCAAGAGCACATCAAAACACAGATGGTGAAAAACGCTAGAAAGTTCATCAAAGAACAGAGAAAGATTTTACATTTTCTGTATAAATGTGCTCTAAGCGGGAAAAAAAGTGCTTGTAATCATAACAGACACCAATTGTTAAAGGAAAAGACCCAGTAGGTATACATATCGCCAGGAATATCCAAATATATTGTAAGCCACTTGGTCGAGCTAAACGTGTGGCCGCTATAAATATCGATTTACAAATCTGTACCATGAGATGATAACTGCTTTGAAATACATGAAAAAGGTAAGCTTGGGATGAAGCCGTTGCTGAGCAAGCGGAAGAAATCGTTGCTGAGAGCATGCAGACAACAGCGGCCACACAATAAGAACAAAAAAAGCATCGCAGCCTGAATACTTGCCTCCAAAGAGGTTGCAACATGATGCAATCACAACTTGAACATTCTCAAAAGAGCAGGCAAGCATCACTTGTGAATGTGAGCTGTCAGAGGCCAACATGGCCTCAATGAGAAGAGTCAAACAAAATATAGCAGCATGTGAATGGAGAAGCCCTCGCGAATCGCATCATATTTCGGATGCGAAAAACTCCACATTTCCGTCCACGGAGGATCGAAAGACTGGAAACAGCCATCCATGCAGGCCCTGCAGCAACTTTTATCTGACACTTGAAACTTTGTGCTTCCTCTCAGCAAGGCTTGATAGAAAATCTGTGAAGACCTTTTCATAATCAGGCATTTTCCCATAACCTGCATAAGCCAAAATCTATAAACACCCAACCGGCTGATTCCAAACTGCTTGGCACAGAGTTAACTCTTTTAGTGCACAATACACAGTCTCAAAGTTTACAATACCTGGAAAGTAATTGATGTCGATCACATAAAAACGACTCCCCTTGCCACCCTCCCTGATCATATCCAAATTAAAAAGGCTCAAACCCTGAAAAACAACCCTTTCTCATTAATATTTGGGTATGCAAACATGTGTCACAAAACAACGTATTGTTGCAAAGATGCATCCTAGACATAATGTTACTTCGCTGCCTTTCTAACTTACCAATCTACCTCGCAGCTCTCTTGACAATGACTCTAGCATCTCTCTGGGTGGAAGCTCTGGCCCAACAAAACTCATCAAGATTAGACATTGCTCAATTTAAATGCAACAAGAGGTGTAACCCACTCGGGATTACGACGGTCACCTCTAACAATTGGATCAAGGTCTGCCCCATCGGCAGAGGCTGCTGCACAAGAAACTCGAGGGAAGGGGATGACACCACTTTTATTCACTTCATTTTCACGAACATCAGGTAGCGAAAATCTGCGAACAACTTTAATAATATGTCCAATGATATAAACCTTGAATAGGACACCACCTGCAAACACAGCCGCCTAGTTCAATGGGTAAGTATATCCAAAACCTTGAAACTGGACCTCACATCTGCCATCATATACATGCTGCAAAATGCCATGAGAACGAATAAGAAAACAAGATCTTCCACCGTGTACCATGATTTATAAATTCTTGAAGCACTAAAGGTGGTCGTAGCTCTGATAGACAAACTTCATTGAATGCCAGAGAAAGCGCATGAGAATTGGCCGTGCCATCAACAAACTTTGGTTTAGCAACTGCAAGCAAGAGACGAAAAAGCACATCAGGCAATTGTGCAATTTAACCCTAAACCAGAGTCATGAGCTGCTGTAAATTATAGAAGAGATACAAGGACTGGTTAAAGAAACCTCCAACCAAGGAAAAATACCTAGAGGAAACTTCAATCCGGCTCTGGCCACCTTTTCTGAAATGGACGTAGAATCATTGTCCACAACAAGCTGTTTTGGAATACCGACCTTACCTGTAGAATAAGAGTAGCAACAATAAGAAACAAGAAACCCACACTTCGGCACGGTTAGCAATCTCATAAGCCTTACAAACCTCGACAATGACGAAAATTTAATGCAGCTACTTCTTGGAGCATCGACTGCCTGTTATAGACTTTCTTAATGGCTTCTGGTGGATCAAGAATCAAGACCTCAGGATCCCTCAATTTGTAAGCCTGCCCCAAAACAGCCCACAGACTCATTTCACCACATATTCCTTCAGTAAGCCACCTTAGGATACAAGAGACCACAGTCACAATATGTCAAAGAGAGATTCATACCCGCAATTGCTGGTTCCAAGCCTCTGTTGTTAACTGAACAAACAAGAAAAATTTAACAAAAAAACCATCAATAAAACACCCAGAACGTATAGCAATCAATCATCCACATTCACCGTCATGACTAGAGGTAAAAAAAGGTTGATATACCCATAATGAACAAGGGAAACTTCCCTTTGATTTCACGACAGAGTAAGTAGTTCACTGCCAGAGCCAGCTCATAGTTCATACAGAAAATCATATAAGAGCCAGTTCACTTCACAAGAGGAGGGCCATTCACACTATCTCAGGGGATACAAAGCTAAAAGGTCATTACACTGCCCCTTGCTGAATGCCATCACTAAACAACTATGGCATAGTCCAACAATCATCCTGAACGCCAAAGAAAAATAAAGAGAGAAAAAAACAAAGGGCTTGGACAGTTTTTGGGCAATCAAAAAGCCACACCTATTTAACAGCAAGAGAGAAAAACTCACTTTGTGCAAAATAACATCAAATGGGCCTTGCTCTTCTAGAGGTCTACTGCGATCTATTGCAGCAAATGTGATCCCTTTGCTCCTGCAGATTAAACAAGTTCATTGTCATTGCAGACAGCTATGAAACTTAAAAACTGACATGAAAAATCTCATGCACCAAAACATTCAAAAACAAAAATTCATTGTGCACTTTCCTTTGGAAGCAAGGAAACATTAACATTAACACAGCAAAATAAGTGCAGCATAAAAAATCCATAAGCACTAATAGAAGGTTCAGAAAGCGGTAAAACAAACCGCTCATCATCAAAACAGCCCACCGAACCTCAGTTCTACCACACAAAGGCTGAGCTCAGCCTTCAAACTCCCACACATGCACTATCGATAGAGAAGAGAACTTTGTTGAAAGCAAGACACCCAAAACAGAATTACCCACACTTTGTGAGGAAGATAAGAAATATACCTTGCAAGCGATATAAGCGCAGGCTGCATGAAGCTCTGGGTCTTTTTAGCGGTGAGGGCATAACCAACAGTGAACTTTGAAGAGCTGGCCATAATGAAGGATGGAGACTGTGGCGAATCACCACACACGATCAGGTCTTCATGTTCAAAGTTTCTCAACAACTCACTTTCCTCACATTCACCACCACCTTCATGTTGAACAATCCTACTGCAGCTTGCAGGTGTTTGCGCCAACCTTTTCCAATCCAAACTGCTATCCTCCAGGTGCTGCCTATCTTGCCAGCAATGCTGTTGTTGCTCTCTACTTTTCTCTGCTGCAGAATGTGCATAGAAATGGCCCAGGCCTGCCCTTTTTAACCCTACACTCCATTCCACTTCTGAAACCCTAGAGCAAACAGCTATAGCCTCGCCTTCCAGCCTCATATCCTTTAAAAAACAAGAACCCCTTCAGAATATCTTCCCCTCAGATTTCACACGCGCTCTCTTTCTCGCTGAAGTTCAACCGAAAGCCCGTAGCATATGCCCTCCCGCTTTCACAACGTTGGATAAGACTCAGTATATGCCATTCTCTAGGACTCGAAATGTAAAGAAAAGAAGCAGTATATCCGCTGCAAGCAAAAAAGAACGACAGGAAAGGGGTTCCACTCTACAGGAAGAGCTTCACCAATGGTGGCCGGGTCGATGATTCGCGCTTCCTTGAGGGATATGCTGCTTGCTTTTGTCGAGATATACTCTCGCAGCGCCGATCTTCGAAATGGAGACCATATCTGGGAGCACTGAAAAGAAAGGAGAGCCCCACTTTGGAGATGATGGCGATTTCAAATGATAAGCAACAGAGAGCCGAAGAGCAAGCTTATAAGCGTGCAAGGAAGTGAAGCAAAAATGCGCAGTAGCGATAGAATAGGGAGAGGGAGGGCAAGAAACGGGCTCCTGAACAAGCTATGGCGATCTCAAATGATATCCCAGCCTTCTCTCTGGCTTTTATTTGTCTTACGCTCAACAAGGCCAGCTCACCCTCCTTCAAAGTCTTCCTTCATAAGGCCTTAGATTTGCATACTTAATTTAAGGCAAGATTTGGGCTCTCTGATAGAATTTGGGTTCTGCGTTTTTGGTACCAAGATGGCCAAATCATGGATATTGGCTCCATGGATGAAGAACAACATGAGTAGATGCCCTCAATTCTTTCATTCTCGTGATCCCCGAAGGCCATAGGCTATATAGCATAGGACTCTAGGTGGGTGGATTGATAAGTTTTTATTGCCAATGTCCATTTGATTTGCTAAGGGACCATCTAAACTTGATGAGTGGGCGATTTGGGTTCAATAACAGCCATGAGATGGCCAACTTTTGTTTACACAAGCGAAACCTATGAGAGCCCCTATGTAGTTGAATTATTTCACGCGCACAAATTCTATAGCTCTATTTCATATGTGCATTGTGCTTGCATCACAGATTATGTTCTCTTGCATTCGTTCGACTGACACTCAAAAGCTCGGCCTAGTTCGCATGTAGTGTGTGTATGTGTGTCTTCATGCACCCATACAAGCAAAAAATTGCTCTCAAATCAATGTAGCTTTCTTCAATTAATTTGATGATGGATTGCAACCATCCACTTCTTATCGTTCTTCTTACTTATTATTCATTCTTTGAGTGAACTTGAAATCGTCATTTTGTATTATTCAGCATCCGATACTATCAGGCCATGTATATATGCTAATTTCAAAGCTTGGCTCCCATAGTGCAAACAAGTGGTGGAAAAAAGCATAGGGCTTTTCAAATGTGAAATACAATATAGTCAATACACGAGTCATATGCCAAGCAACATTAGTGGAGGCTAACAACTATGTGTGACGTGAGTTACCAAAGTGAAGGTCCCACTGTGTGCCTCGCACAATCTCTAATTGGTTACTGATTGGGACCAAAGTTAGAGATGCATCTAGGCGTTGTAGGATTGTTCAACCCACCCCAATCCTAGCAACCCTTCTTGGATGCCAATGTGCCACACTGTCCTTTTATCCTATGGTATGGCACAATGTAGTGGCAAAGGGACTTGGAAGGCAAAAGAATAACAAATGCTCTAGAAATTCAAGATCCCTAAATCAAATCTCTTTTTCCATATGAAAATTATCTGCCTTTTTGTGCTCCCTCGTTCCATTCTCTATCTCCTACTATACGATATTACTGGTAACTCCTACAAAGAAAATACAATACATCAAAATATTCTCTCTTCCCTCGCTTTTCCATTCCTCATCGGCTCAACCCCCCCCTTCTTGCCCCTGCCTTGTGCAAACGAAGAGAAAAATGTGACCACGTCTGCTCTATTCCCTTCTCGTCCTACCTTGCGTGCATACATCGAGACATAGGTGCCCTACAAGGTTGCAGCACTACCTTGCCTTGACTTGCGCAGATCAAGACAACCAACACCCTGAGGTGTTAAGGCCTAGCCCTATGCAGATGAGAGAGAGAGAGAGAGAGAGAGAGAGAAGTCGTCCGCTTTGCCCTTGGGGACTCGCCTCGTGCGTGCACGCGCACTCACACACAGAGGTCGCCCGTTTTGCGAGGCTGAGAAAGAGACAGAGATCGAAAGGGAAAGCGCATCCTCCTAGTCTTCTAGTTTCCTTTTCCTCTTAAGTTTTAATTAACCTTTCCCTTCCACCTTCCACTAGTGAGCCAATTTTCGATTTTCTCACAGCTAGTAACTCCTACTTCCCTTAGTGTGTTCTTTGCCTTGCTTATGGGACCTTCCTTTCCTTTTCTTGTATAGGAGCCTAATGCTTCTGAAAATTGCCAAGTTGAAATATCCTTAATTAAGTTTCACAATAATTGGCACACCCACTCTATGTATGTGTGGGACCTCTCATTGAGAATGGTTGTGTTGCACCTACAAGGTTTGCATTTTCACCCAAGAAGAAACTACTATACATGACTCTACATTAGGTTGATTTTCTTAAATAAGGGATGGGCATCATCTAGAGAGAAACTCATGTGCGTGTCACGTTGCTCAAGGGACGATGGGCTATGCCAACAAATACAAAACTACTCTTATTCAAGTAGCAATGTGTAGCTCTTATCATGTCGCTTACCTGAACAGAAGACTTTGGTAGATAGTCAGATTATGTTGAATTACTTCCTTCCAGCAGAGTGTTTTGTCATCCCAAAGATGTGAAAGGCTAGAGACCCCTTTGTTACTCACCTTTTGTGCAACTTTGCTTCAAAAAGGGCTCAAGAGTTTGGAAAGCCAATTCCTATACTAGTTGCAATCATCACATACAAGCAAATAGCCAGATTGCTATATTAAGCATGTGAAATGCAAGTGTCATTGGAGATAACCCTCATCAAAATTACAATCTTTCTTGATTACCTAGGAACCCATGCTAGCATCCCACTATTTTGGGGAAATTTCTTACCTCCACTTATGATAGATATTGGATGTCACCATGCTTGCAACATAGTAGTTTACGTAGGCACCTTGGGGTAGAGCATGAGGGGGAAATTTTAGCTCCATCTTAGGTGATGTTGAGAGTAGGTGGGAGGGTGTTGTTTGCAAATTTTGGTGCATGCTATTATGATCACTTAGGTGTGCAAAGGTATGGGCAAAACAAAACCATAAGGGTGCATGTAGTTGTTAGAACTTAGGATATTCAAGGATGCACCGAGTATGGATGGTAGGTTAGCTAAAACCTTTTAACATTTGAATCACAAGCACAAGCCGTTGGGCAACACAAAGAGAATTCACCACACAAAACAAGGGCTCCAAAACATTACAAGAATCTTGTTTGAAGTGCTTCAAGATGCAATTCTTGAAGAGGACCCTAGGATTACCAAGATGGTTTCTTCCCAGACTAAGTTTTCCACGAAGGACTTCAAGGAGGGTAAACTCAATCTCATGGAGGATGATAGCCAAGAAGAGAATACAGAGGAAGGCCCCCTCGAGATGGAGGAGTTTGTGGCATTGTCTCAACAATGGAAGAACTAATTATGCAGTCATGGAATGTGAAGAGCATAAAATCTTGCAAAAAGCATGCCCTTTTCTAGGACGTGTCAAGGAAAGAAAGGAATGTTAACTAATGGGCTATTTAAGAATATCACTTGGATGCCACAAGTAGTAGGAAGCAAGCGTTTGGAAGGAAGCTAGTGTTTTATGGAGAAGGAAGTGATGGATTCAGTGGCATTCTTTCCATGGTAGATAGAGACCTTGAACTCAAGTAGTCTTGGATCACACTTTCAGGAGAACTCTAGGCATCAAGATCAAATAGGCATGAAGATCAAGTGGTCTAAGAATAGGCAATGAAAGAGCTATGTAGCACTAGTAGAAGCAAACCTCTTGGAACAAACCATCACAGAAGACGAATGCTTGTGTGCCCTACCAGTCCTTGAGCCAGGAGAATTTGCTCGGGTGGGACAAAATGACAACTGAGTTCTACAAGGAGTTTTGGGAAGACCTAAAATCTCTCATCACTGGCTTGGCTAACAAAGCCCTCTTAGAGGGATCGTCAGATCCTACTGTGGAAAGAGGCACTATCAAGCCTATTCCTAAATAGGTGTGCTCCTCTTAGCTAAAATTGTGTCAGCCTATCATAGTGATGATAGTGGCATACAAAATTATTATCCTAAGGCTATCTCCAATCCTACAAAAGGTAATCACGCCCATCAACATAGCTTTATTAAAGGAAGATCAATATACGACAACTTTCTAGTAGCAATGGTCGGCATGAAACTTCACCAAGCAATAATGGATCCTCTATAGATCAAAGCTTATGATTGGATCTCCTAGTCGTACATAGAAGAAGTCATGAAGGCTTTGGGATTTGGACTCTATGTGTGTCAAATTGTACACACCTTAGGAGAAGAAAACTCTTCAGAACTTCTCTTTAACAACAGACTTGTGGGAGCATTCAAAGGCCAAAGAAGGTTGCCCTTTGGCCCCTCTTTTCCTTGCAATTGGCTCTCATCCCCTTGCTACCATGTTCAAGAAAAGTTAATCACCCACATCAACATAGCTTATCAAAGGAAGGTCAATATAAGACAACATTCTAGCAACAATGATCGGCATTGAATATGCAAACTTCACTAAGCAGGAATGTATCCTTCTACAGCTTGACCTTTGACAAAGCTTATGACTGGGTCTCCTAGTTGTACATAGAAGAATTCATGAAGGCTTTGGGCTTTGGACTCTGTATGTGTCAAATGGTACACACCCTAGGAGCAGGAAACTCTTCTGAACTTCTCTTTTGTGGGAGCCTTCAAAGCCCAAAAATTAATCAAACAAGGTTTCCCTTTGGCCCCTCTTTTCTTTGCAATTGGTTCTCATCCCCTTGCTACCATAGAAAAGCACTGAGAAAGGGGAAATTCAAGGCCTCTCTTTCCAAGATAACAAGCAACTCCTAGCCAAGCTCTTTGTTGATGAGTCCCTGCTATTCCTAAAAGGCACCCCACAGATTCTCAAAAAAGTGCTAGAGATAGTGCAAATGTTTGCCACCACCTCAGGATCCAAATGCAACATTGAGAAGTTGAGATTGATCTCTCTTTCAAAGAATGACTCATTTATCCCTTTTGATTAGTCAACTGAAATAGTCTTTAAAGTAACGGTCTTTTGCCACCTTGGGGTCCGTTGATATAGGAATCTCGAACAAGCAAAAGTTTGAGCGGGTCATGGAAAAAATTAGGAGCAAGATGAAAAGATGGGAATTAGTGCTTTTTCACTTCCACAATAGAGAAAAGGTAATTAATTTGTTCATGATCCCTTACTTGTTCTTCTTGTCCCCTATCTTGAAGATGTTCAAATGCAATTAAAGAGAGTTCTTAAAACCTGTGAAATGCTTCTTATGGAAAAACAACTGCAATCCCATGGCAATGGGAAAAATGGGAGTGGGTTGCTAGACCCTCGCTAGACACAAGGAGCAAGATGAAATTGGAACACCCAACCCGATGATTCATGCAGAGGCCTAATGTGACAAGTTTTTGGTGGCAATAGCGAACTAGGATCAGGCTTGGGCCACTATGACATGGGATATGATGGACAAGATAAGGCTCTACTCCCTCAAGGGCCCATGGAAGGCGTAGGAGTGCATGTCAAACTATTGACACTAGTCTAGGCAAACATGAAACTAGGCTATAATGGAATTGATATTTTGGTATTTACTGCAGCTGACATGTGGAAAAGGCTTGACCGAGCTAGGCCTATGTGAGCAGATATATATTTTATGTACATTTTATTATTCAAGTGCTCTTTATGAGCATTGACCATTTATGATCGGCCGGCTAGTTTGTACTCATTTTTTACCATTCAAGAAATTTATAAGTAAATACGTGCAAGAGGGAAATGTTGACTCTTGCACGGGGGGAGATTGCACCCAGTGCTTGTGTCTTTCTTCACTCCTCTCCTCTCTTCTCTCTTGTCGTGCAGGCGTAGCACTTCGCTCTAGGAGGTGCGCCTGCACGTGCTCTCTCACTCTCTCCCGCTCTCTATCTCTCTCTGTTCGTGTACGATTTTCTGATATGCTCACATGATTCGTCAGGTATGCATATTTGTGGTGTTTTCTCGTTTCAATCATGCTATTTGAGGTATTTTGTGGGGACATGGTGCATCCGTTTGTAGCAGTGGTATTAGAGCTTGCAAAAACACTCCTGGAAATGCTAGAAACATGTTCACAACGAGCATGGTAACGAATCAAATTCCATAGCTAAGTTTGCTTACTTTACTTATTTTATTAGCATGATGCGTAACATGACTATTTTGTTCCCATAGGTGCATAGAATGATTAAGTGATTATCTTTATTAAGAGTTTAATTGATACAAAGTAGAATGGAGCGAAGAATAAGAGAAGCTCTAGCATCAAAGGAACAATCTCTAGTCATGATGAAGAACCCCCAGGACTTGATAGAACTATGTGTCAAGCCTTGAAATCAAGACCTTTTGCTTGAGAAGGCATCGATATATATTTTCATAGTAGGA
The DNA here is from genome assembly GCF_014529385.1 of Adiantum capillus-veneris. Lineage (NCBI taxonomy): Eukaryota > Viridiplantae > Streptophyta > Polypodiopsida > Polypodiales > Pteridaceae > Adiantum > Adiantum capillus-veneris. The sequence goes on from NC_140933.1 coordinate 17,186,885, forward strand.
GTAGAAGAAGAAATTGTAGTGTTTTTGGATTAATTCCAAGACCAAGTGCTTCCGGGTGAGCTAGAAAGGATTGCCATCTTCTCTCATTACTGATGGGACACAGCCTTAAGATAACGATAATATTAATAATAAATAATAACAACAAAGATTGATAAAATTGTTGATTGGGGAGGTTCTCTGTCGACTATGGGGGGAGGGCGCACGATGCATCATGTTTTATTTTGACATCATCAATTGCTATGGTTTGGCTACCGAGAGTGGGTGACAATTGTCGATCACACACCGAGAGGATGTTGAGGTGCAGTAGCACCAATAGCCTCCATGCACACATGCAAACCTCGAGAGCTTGCAAGTAGGACTTCCCTACCTTGTCATGTATGGGGTGCCGATTTTCTACTGGCCAGAAACAAGTGACTCGCAACCACGCAATTGCAAACTTACACACACACATACACGCTCTCTCTCTCTCTCTCTCTCTCTCTCTCTCTCTCTCTCTCTCTCTCTCTCTCTCTCTCTCTCTCTCTCTCTCTCTCTACAACGACCATCCAATGACTCATCATCTCCTTCTCGCAACTGGCGGCCACATGCTCTCACACCTAACAACCACACACACCCACTCACCCATTGCTTTTAGCTTACTCACAGTACTTCTAGTGCGCCATGCTTTCCCTACCGCTTCCCTCTACCTCACTCTCGACCTCTAAGACCATCGACCTGGAGCAGTGGCCACGGATTTGTTCTTGGAGGCTTATATCTTAGAGCACATGGAGGGCACGCAGCAGGTGTGCATCGGCCTGGTTATGCGAGAGCATCTCTCTCTCTCTCTCTCTCTCTCTCTCTCTCTCTCTCTCTCTCTCTCTCTCTCTCTCTCTATGATGGAGTTGACCATTCCCTCTCTATTTACTACTTTGGATCTCTATCTCTCCCTCACTTACCAACGACCCCTCCTGCCAATCACCATGCAGAGGCTTTCCCTCTTAGTAACTCCCCGTGACCCTTTATTTAATAGGCTATAATACTTACAGCGACGGACATTCCTGAAGGCGGACATCAAGAAAGCTCTTCGGTGCTCGATGCAATACTTTCTCATATAATGCATGACGATGGGCATCTTCGGGCATTGACGATTATGATGTTGCTTTTCATCTAACAATTTCAGGCTTTAAATCACTTTACTTCATTTGAGTTTTGTACCTAGGAATTGGATTAGATCCATACGGATTGTATTAATTTGGTCTCATAGGCTTTTTGAAGACATTAATATAGCATTTCATTTCATTTCTCTCTCTCTCTTCACCCCCCCCCCCCCTCTTTTTTTATCCTGGCTATGGCACACACTCAGTGATCTTCAAGTCCACCTTCAGTACATTGAACAATAGTCTGCAAGATGAAGAGGATTGCTTTGTTGCTTAACACAAAAAAATCAACAATCTATAAGGCAATGCAAGTGACTGCATATGAGTAGTTAGTCTAACGCACGAAGAAATTAATGGAAACACTATTTGACAACGTCAAGTTGCTCATGGAAATGACCTCACATTGCACATCATCAGACTTATTCAAACATTAGACTTATCGGGACGTCAATAGTTTACTGTTGCAGTATTATTATTTTTATATCCCTTATGCAGATTGACTCAAAAACATGACAAGCTTAAGGTTATGGTACCAGCTCGCAATATGGAAACACACATTATCAATACCAACTTAGGGATAGCTTCCACATTCACTGACCTTACATACACCTTAGTATGCCCACACCCGACTTAATCTGTAATCAACCACTAAACACAGTTACACACACACACACACACACATCGTGAGTGTCTCACTAATGCGCAAGCTGGAATCTCTTCTCGATGGATCCTTCTTCTTTTACTCAAGATAATTAGACATTTACTTTGCCCTAATTTTGAATGGCATGGCTATACCTCGTGTGGTTTGCATTATCTAAATTTTAAGGCATTGTTGAGCTTAGCTTAGGTAATTTGTACAAGCTACAAACTCCCATACTACCTGCTATCTACAGGTTTCAATGAGAAGCTTAAGTATGTGGTTTTGCCATGCATTCTCTTGATGCACAGAAAACCTAGATTATCAATTCCATCTCACTTTGCAATCGATCCAAGGCTAATTACAGTAGATGTATGTAAGTCATTAGTGTAATTTTGGCTCTTACATTGAGCTATACACTCGAATCCGATCTAGTTCCTACATTTTTTGTTGGTGACTCTAGTCGATCTATGCTATTAAGTTAGAATGGCAGATTTTTTCTTCCCGCTGAGTTGTCTCACATTTCAATTTCAACCAGGTTATGGATCACTTTTTGTTTTGTTCTAGCTTAATTTAATTTTGAATTCCCGATTGTCGAGTCAAGGTGCCAAGACTGTACATTATAAATCTGCAATCAAATACTTATATTGAATCAAATTCTAGATACTACGTGACCATCCTATCTTTCTCAAGTATTATTTCATCATCAATTATTAACAAAAAATTAACCCATTTTGGATTTATTCACTAAACTTTGATGTCAGTTTGATAGTTGCAGCTCTTTCCTACTTGTACCTCTCTCCATCATTGGTAGATATATTTTCAAATGTTGGTACATATATCAAATACTGAGTTATGAACGCACCCATCTCTCATATTGTGGTTGATCTTTGCACTAAATGGAGTTGTTCTTGAAATCCTTTGACACTAAGTAATCTAGCTATTCACATTAGCTATGGTATTTTGGTTTCATGCACAACAGTTTGTAAGTCCTTTGCTATACTCCAAAATGGTGTCAAACAGATAGTAAATATTTTACTCTTTTTTGTTCTGTCTACTCCATTGGTCATATGCACAGAGATTTTCCGGTTTAGGCAGTGTGTAAATGCTCATCCTGTGGTAGATTCACCGATTTAGGCAGCACCAGTTGTCCATGCAGATCCACCGATTTAGGGAGCACAACAATGATTTTGCAACAATACCAAATGCAAATTCGCCAATTTAGGCAGCATTAGTGCAAATTTGCCGATTTTGGCAGCACGTCTTATTGGTGTAGATTTGCCGATTTAGGCAACACCGATCAGGAAATCATGCTACAGTGGCTAGCCACCACTGTCCTTAGTATGATTTTGTTGCCTGGGTACATGTTGGCAGATATTTGGATTTGGAGTTATATTTAAAATTGGATTTGGACTTGGCCAATTGAGAGAGAAATCCCTGAAGTATTTGAAACTCTTTCCCCATTCCAAAGTTGAAGTTGCTTTGTTGCACTTTTGTGCTAGCTCTCGTGTGCAACCTCCAAGCTTTAGGAGTGTCCAAACGGGTGCCAAAATTTTGTCCTGCAATGTGGCATTCTTTCAAGTGCTCCCTTTTGAGGCAAGCTTTGCTTCCTTAATCATATCCCATGCCATAATAGACCATTCCTCCTTTTGGTCTGTTAATGAGGTCCCAGTTTGGCACACAGAGCTTCTGCATGAACCATGGGGTCAATAATGTCAATTTTTCCTTGACTCTTTGGTCTTGCTACCCATTCCTAGTTCCCCCATCGGCAGGGGGTTGAGGATTTTGTGTTGTTTTTCCACAGGAATCATTTGATAAGCTTCAAAAATTCTTTCCAATTAGATTTGCTCAGTTTTAACAACGGTGATACAAATGAGATGTATGGGATTATGAAAGCATTGATCATCGTGACTATGCTATGAAAGGGGAGGAGCACAAACTTCCACCTTTTCACTTTGCTATTTACTTTGGTCAAGACCCAGTCAAATCTTTGCTTATCTGTGATGCTCACCCCAAGAGGAGCTCTAAGGTGCTTGAACATAGTGCCTTTGCTTATAACCTCCCCTGACCATTCGGTGGGGTCGAACAAGTCAGTTAGGTTGAGGTCAAAATCAATCTTGATTTCTCAATGTTGTACATTGAGCCAGAAGCAAAAGCAAACAATTGAACAATCTCGAGGGCTCTTCTTAGCATTCCTGAGTTGGCTTTAAGAAAGAGCAAAGAGTCGTATGCAAACAATTTAGCAAGCAGATTCTTTGCTCTAGGGAGTGACAAACCTTGAATTTCCCCTTTCCTTGCACTGTCCTTGAGTGCGTTCACAAGAGGGCAGCAAGGCAAGGGGGAAGCCTTGCTTGATCGAACGGTTGACTTCAAGCCCTCCCACTATCTTGTTGTTGAAGAGAAGCTCAGAGTAGCTTCCTTCCCCGAGCGTGCAAACAATCACACACATTTTGGGTCCAAAGCCCAAAGCCTTCATAATAGCCTCAATGTAAGACCATGAGATTCTGTCATAGGCCTTATCCAAGTCGAGTTGAAGGAGGATACATTCTTGCTTGGTAATAGAAGTGTACTCTATGCCAACCATGGCAGCAAGAATGTTGTCATAGATCGATCGTCCTTTGATGAATCCGTGTTGGTGGGGGGTGATGATTTTGTTCAAGGTTGAAGACAATCTTGATGCAACTGCCTTAGCAATGATGTTGTACGCAACTTTCATAATGGAGATAGGTTGCTAGTGCTTAAGCAGCGAGCAACAAACCAACTTGGGTATCGGTTTGATCAATCCTCTATTGAGGCTGGCATCCAATTTCCCTTCCAAAAGAGCTCTGCTAGCTAGCTGTGTCATTGGGGTTTTGAGATCCTCCCAGAATTCTTTAAAGAATTCAACAGTGACTCCATATTTTTCCTTCCCCATGGCCTACAAGGCAGTGCAACATTCATCGATAGAGATTGGTCTTTCTAATGCTTTTGATTTAGAAGGGAGTATATCACACTTGACCGTACTAAGTAGCTGGGCTTTGGCCTCTTCGACCCCTTGGCAACGACCTCTGGCTGACCAACAATTTTACTGAGATGGTCAAGCATTGACCATAGTGTTCTGGTCTCTTACTTCATTCCCCCCTCATCAGTGATTGTTGTGATAGAGTCTCTTATTCTTTTGACTTTGAGAGCTTTGAACAAATGAGTTTGGTTGGCAGGTTTGAGTTTGAGGGCAATCTCTCTAGCCATCAATCGGGTCTTATTAATCTCCTCAGCTTGCAAAACGTGCTTTGGCCACAAGCCATCTAGTGTGCTCTTCCTTAGAGCGCTCCCTTCTTACTTTCTTTTGGAGAGCTTTTCCACTTCTTCCTTCAGCTCCCTGTTGGCAACCTCTCAGCCTTTCTCACTTTGGGCCCTAAATGTTTTATCGCTAATTGGATTCTACGCACCAGTGAAGGCCATGCTCAATGTTCAGCAGCTTCCACATCCTGCCTTAGCTTGCCAAGAGCCGCCTTGGCTAGGGATCTAAAAAGAAAGTCTTTAAAGAGATGATCCCCTGAGACTAAGTTCTTCTTCTTCCCTTCTGAGGAGCAATTGTCATTGCTAGCTCGGGCTATGTGGAGCTTCAGAGGAAAGTGATCCGACATACTCTTGGAGGTATCGACACACAACACAACAAAGGGGGGGAGCCAGTCCACGTGATGGGATATGTAACACCTGTCCAGAAGGAATGCCGTGTAATGGAAATGGCCTATGAACTTTGAGAGTAGCAAAATTAAGAAATTAGGTGAAGCATTTTTGTGAGATTACTTTGTGAGCATAGCGGATGAACTTAATTGATGGTAGCAACATAAACATGGTACTTAGTTAACTTGGCATGAACAATTCTTTTGCAAGAGAGAGAGTTTAGAGAACATGACAAAATAGTTGAGGACTGGATTCATACGGAGCCGGGCCCCCCTCCAATAGGCATTTGTATTATAGTTTCTCCCATCAAGAGAGACTTGGTAGAATACAATCTTTGTGTTCCTTGTGACCTAGGTGATGCAATGAAGATGGAAAGCTTCATGCATCACAAACATAACATAAACTTTGTAGAAAGAATTAACTATCTCAAGCCTCGGTCCCAAGGCCTCAAACACCTTCGAACGTGGAGAGAGCTAGCGGGGAATGAGGATAGGAGAAGAGGAAGAAGAAACATTCCATAGGAGAAAGAAATGGTTCCTCACTTATCATCGCTCTGCTTGCTAGCATGCATAATAGCATAGTAATGAAGATGGAGAAGAGGGCAAGCTTAAGCATTGAAGCATGGCTCTTGGTTGGATTTACATTCCATAGTCAAGAGTGTTGGTGTAGGCTCTCACTTCTCACAAGCTTGGAGAAGGAGGTGGAGTTCCTCAACTTTCACCAAGTGAGAATGATCCACAAAATGAGTGTCTGTGTGGTGTATATCCCCCCAGCACCCCCCTTGCTTGCTTGGGGCGAGTTGTAGCTTTTCCACATGCTTCAAGCTCATTGGACCCCTCTCCCCCCTAGCCAATCACATTCAGCATGCATTCAAGTACATGGGTAGTCTTTGGACAAGTGTCCTCCTTACCCTTAGAGAGAGAGACCTTGAAAATATCTAGATGTTTGTTGGATGGAACCAGAAGCTCATTGGACCCCTCTTTAGCCCAGCCAATAGCATCCAAGAACACCATGTGGCTAAGCATAGGGAGAGTCTGACATGTGTCCCATGTGTCCTTTGTGTTGGGGTATAAAGCCCAATGTGGTCGCCCAGGTAAGTGGGCGGGCCGCCAGGTATGTACACATATTCTTTTGTAAAAACCTAATAAGAACTCACTATGCTCTACACATTACAGTAGATCGAGTTCACCATATCGTTGTGCTCTTCTTCTCGCACTCTCTCTCGCGTCGCACTTCCGCTCGTACTCCTTCAACTGGTATCAGAGCTCAGATCGAGGCTCGGGGCAGCACTGCAGGAGGCTAGAGTCACCAACTCAGATTGGAGTGAAGTTCGACAGGTGAAGAAACGGCCCCAAATCTTGTGGGAATGCCTGAAGGGCTTGGTGTTCTCAAAATTCATCTCGGCCACCGTTTGGCTTCGACAAAGGTCTGCGCATGCCATTTTCGACTACGTGGTCTCGACGGGTGCAGATCCGACTCTGCAAATTTGGGGTTTTTGGCCTACGACTGCAGGTGCTAAGGATATCGACACTCCCAGAGTGTTGATTTGTGGCTGTCTACACATCGAAGGACAGCTCACAGTTCTTGGAGGCGTGTCACATACAGCACGGGCGCATCTACACACAGACTGTAGGCGACATCCACTAGTTCATCAGGTAGCTTGTGTTTGCTGCTTGATATTCCAGATTTCATCCTGACATTGCAGGTACTTCCACATGGGATGTATTGTCAGAGATGATGTATGTCTGTTGAGGGTTTGCTGGCTGTGAGTCACGTAGCAAACAACCGCCACAACGGTTACAGCATACAGTGGGAAATTTGTGGATGTATGACTTTGTGGGAAGTCTATGTAGTGTCAGATTTACTGCAGCCTTTGTTGAGGGTCGAGTGAGGTTTTATTGAGCTGGGGGATTCTCGAATGTTGAGATCCTTTCGGTGATACAGGTCTCAGAGCGATCCCTCGAGCACCCTTAGATAGGCAGCTAGGATGTGTTGACTATGAGTTAGACAGTTGGGATTGCATCTTTGATTTACTGCCGTTGAGGCATTGTCGCAGTCTATGCTTACAGGACAGTGACAGGACAGTCAGAGACAGTACAGGTGCAGGACAGGTTTACCCGCAGCTTACAGTGTCAGAGAGACAGTGTTTTTTGAGCTGTTTTTTGGTCTGTTTTTAGTACACCAGAGCCATTTGACTCTGCCAAAATTTCTGCAGAATCTGAAGCTTTCTTGGTTCATTTGACAGGTTGATATTGGTTCAGAGGTCAGTTTACAGGGGAAACTCTGCCTAATTTTACCCAGAAAAGTAAACTACTGTGAAGCGTAGCTATGGCTGGATCACAGGACACTGCTCTTTACAATATCAAGAAGCTGGATGGAACCAATTTCCCATTGTGGAAGAAGCAGATTTGGCACGTGTTGGTGCAAAAGAAGCAGATAAAACCTATAAAGCTCAAGGGGATAAAACCAGAAGATATGGACGAAGATGAATGGAGCGAAATGGATGAATTGGCACTTTCTACCATTATGCTGACTTTGGCAGAAAGCGTTTACTTCAATGTAGCAGACGAGATGTCGGATTATCAAGCATGGTTAAAGCTGAGTGATCTTTAAGAGAAGCAGAGTGCAGCTTCACAGGTATACTGGCTTAAGAAGCTTGTTGACTTGAAGATGAAAGAAGGGACACCTATGTCCAATCATCTGAATGAATTCAACACAATCTATAGTCAGTTGTCAGCTCAAGGTGTCAAGTTTGATGAACCTGTTAGAGCTATGTTCCTGTTGATCACATTGCCGGAAAGTTGGGACACTTTTCGCACAGCTTTGAGTAATTCTGCACCTCCAGATGGTTTGAACATAGCAGGTGTAGAAGGAAGTCTGCTTACTGAAGAAACCAATAGAAAGACAATAGACAAAGGCAAAGGAACAGCCTTAGTTGTCAGGGGAAGGACCAAAGAAAAGTACAAAGGTGGAAAGAGGAATCAGTCTCGTAGCAAGTCCCGCAGTGGTAAAGGCAAGAGTGACATAGAATGCTACCATTGTGGCAAGAAGGGTCATATGAAAAGAGACTGCAGAGAATGGAAAGCAGAAAAAGGCAAAGAGAAAGCTGAAGACCATGGTGAGAAGAACAAGTCCTCAGTGAAGATTCAAGAAATAAATGTGACAAACACTGTTGCAGAGGATGACAGTCTAGTGTCAGGAGACATCTACTTCTTGAAGAATACAATGGACTCAGCTCTTCTTACAACATCTGATGGAAATGCACTGAGTGACTGGATTATAGACTTAGGGGCATCACTTCATGTGTCTCCAAACAAGGAGTGGTTTACCTCTTATGTGACCACTAAAGATCATGTTCGGCTAGGCAATGGGCAGACATGTGAGATCTTAGGTGTTGGAGATGTTCAATTGAAGTTTCAGAATGGCTCCTCTTTCACGCTGAAGAATGTGAGACATGTTCCCGCAATTACAAAGAGCTTGATCAGCACAAGTTTACTTGATGATGCTGGCTATGTCACCACTTTTGGACAGAACATGTGGAAGATATCCAAGGGTTCTATGACAGTAGCACATGGAGTAAAGTCTGGAGGACTTTACATGATTTATGTATCAAATGTCTCTAAAAATGTAATCAATGTAACCGAGCAGCCGAACGTTTCTTTGTGGCATAGCCGGTTAGGACATATGTCCAAGAAGGGAATGGAAATCTTGTCTCGTTCTGGTTATTTTCCTGGCTTTTCATTTAATGATTTTCAATTCTGTGAACATTGTCTGTATGGTAAGCAAACACAGCAGCCACATAAGCATAGAAGCAGTAGAAGAGATACACAGTTGGCACTTGTTCATAGTGATTTGTGTGGACCTATGCCTAACCTATCTCTAGGGGGAGCTTCTTACTTTATGACATTTATAGATGATTACTCGAGGAAAGTATGGGTTTACTTTCTCAAGCACAAGGATGAAGCGTTTAGTGTTTTCAAAACGTTTGTGACACTTGTGGAGAATCAGAGTGGCAAGAAGCTTAAATGCTTACGCACTGACAATGGTGGAGAGTATGTTTCAAAGGCCTTTCAGGACTTTTGTGAGTCAAAAGGTATAAAACGTGAACTTACTGCTCCTTACAATCCTCCTCAAAATGGTGTTGCTGAGAGGATGAATAGGATCATACAAGAGAAGGTCAGAAGTATGTTGTATAATGCACAGTTGCCAAATGGGTTTTGGGCTGAATCTGTATCAATAGCTGTTCATCTTGTAAATAGATCTCCTAGCAAGGTTTTGCAGAAGGATTCAGTGCCAGAGATGGTATGGTCAGGCAAAATGCCCTCATACAAGCATCTCAGAGTCTTTGGTTGTGAGGCATATACTCACGTTCCAAAGGAATTTAGGAACAAACTTGAGCCAAAGAGTAGAAAGTGCATCTTTCTAGGCTATGGTAATTCTCGTGAGATGGGGTACAGACTTTGGGATCCTGAATCCAGAAAGGTTGTCCGCAGCAATGATGTTCACTTTAATGAATCCAAATATCATTCTAAACCAGAGAGGGTTGAGGAGATTAGAAGAGTTGTCTTCCAAGAAGATGGACCTGCACGTGCAAGACAAAATGTCAGGGCTCAAGAGGAGCAAGGACAGGATAGAGTGGAACCATAGGTTGTGGCTGAGCCTGAGCCACCTATTGTGCGTAGATCTGGACCTGTCACGCGACCTCCTGATAGGTTTGTTCCATCTATGAACTATGTCATGTTGACTGATTGCAATGAGCCTTCATGTTACAAGGAAGCAGTGCAAATGAAGGACTCCGGGAATTGGCAATTGGCCATGCAGTCAGAGATGACAGCTCTGCATAAAAACCAGACATGGAAGCTAGTTAAATTACCACGGGGCAAAAAGGCTCTACCGTGTAAATGGGTTTACAGGTATAAGATCACCGCTCATGATAGTCAGCCAAAGTACAAAGCAAGTCTTGTTGCCAAGGGCTTTAAGCAAGAACAAGGCATTGACTTTGATGAAGTCTTCTCTCCGGTGGTCAAAATGACTACATTGAGATGCTTTCTTGCATTGGTTGCCATATTAGATTTGGTGTTGCACCAAATGGATGTCAAGACAGTGTTCTTGCATGGTGATTTAGATGTGGAAATTTACATGCAGGAGCCAGAAGGGTTTGTTGAGAAAGGCAAGAAAGATTGGGTATGCCAGTTGTTAAAGAGTCTTTATGGCTTAAAACAATCACCGAGGGCATGGTACCATAAATTCCACAAGTTTATGCTTTCGCAAGGCTACAAACGTAGTGAGTTCGATCACTGTCTATGTACAAAGAAGGCTAAGGATGGCAGTTGGCTGATCCTTATTTTGTATGTGGATGACATGTTGATTGCTGGCAAGCACTGGGAAGAAATTTCAGCTTTGAAGTCAAATATGGCAAAATCGTTTGACATGAAAGACATGGGTGAGGCAAGTCATATACTTGGTATGCGCATTGAGAGAGACAGATCAAAGAAGTTGATTTGGTTATCTCAAACAGAGTATATTGACAAGGTTTTGCAACGTTTCAATATGGAGAAGGGAAAGGCATTGAGTGTTCCATTGCCACCATATGTGAAACTTAGCAAACAAGATTGTCTGTCCTGTGTCTGAGGAAGAACATGCTGAAATGGATAAGATTCCATATGCATATGCAGTGGGTAGTTTGATGTATGCAATGATTGCTACTCGCCCAGACATTGCATTTGCAGTGGGAGTAGTAAGTCGATACATGTCAAACCCAGGCAAGAAACATTGGGAGGCAGTGAAAGGAATATTGAGATACCTGAAAGCTACAAAGAGTATGCGTATATGCTATGGGAGTCAGGAGCTAAGTGTAAAGGGTTTTACAGACTCAGATTATGCAGGTGACTTAGACAACCGAAGGTCTACATCAGCGTATGCCTTTACATTGGCTGGTGGAGCAGTATCATGGCGTTCTAGATTACAAGATTGTGTTACTCAGTCTACTACAGAGGCTGAATATGTTGCAGAATTAGAGGCATGCAAAGAATCAATTTGGCTTAATCGACTAGTAACAGGTTTGGGAATCAAAGAAGAGATGCCTGTGTTATATTGTGATAGTCAAAGTGCTATACAGTTGGCTCGCAATCCAGTTTATCACTCAAAGACAAAGCATGTGGATGTGAAGTATCATTTCATCAGGGAAATGCTCGAGGATAAGCAACTTCAGCTTGTCAAAGTTCACACCACAGAAAATCCTGCTGATCTACTTACAAAAGGACTTCCCTCAGAGAGCTTTGCGCATTTTCGCAAGCAGTTAGGTGTAGGGTAGTACATCACTTCTCTACATCTCTTGTATATTAGCTTGTATAGTAGCTTCTCTCACACTTAAAGTACCACATTGGACTTTAAGTGGGAGGTTGTTGGGGTATAAAGCCCAATGTGGTCGCCCAGGTAAGTGGGCGGGCCGCTAGGTATGTACACATATTCTTTTGTAATAACCTAATAAGAACTCACTATGCTCTACACATTACAGTAGAGAGAGTTCACCATATCGTCGTGCTCTTCTTCTCGCACTCTCTCTCGCGTCGCACTTCCGCTCGTACTCCTTCACTTTGAGAAAAGGGACGCCCTTTGGGTGAGTGGGAGGTTAAGTCAAAGATTCCCCTAGCTTTGAGACTTTTATGCATGGGGAAGCTTCTCAAGCACCTTCCTCATTGAGTTTCTAGGGTCTCTTTTTGACTCAAGCACCTTACCCCTCATGCATAGGAAGCTTCTCAAGCACCTTTCTCATTAAGTTTGTAGGGTCTCTTTTTGACTCAGGCACCTTCCTCATTAAGTTTGTAGGGTCTCTTTTTGACTCAAGCACCTTACCCCCCATGCATAGAAAGCTTCACAATCACCTTCCTCATTAAGCATGACAAGCACCTCAAGTACCTTAGTCATCAAGCACGACAAGGACCTCAAGCACCTTAGTCATCAAGCACGACAAGCACCTCAAGCTTAGGTTGGGCTCCCACCTCAAGCTCAGCCCTAGCTTGCCTAAGGTCAAAGGACTTTTAACACTAACCATTGGAGGTCTTTAATGAAGCTAACCCTAAGGTCTTTTAAGCTCCATTAGGTGCACATTGCTCTTTGATAGACTGCCTCCTTTTGGACCCCTATTGAGATGTAACCATCTCTCCTCTTGGTCCCCTGTTGAGGTAAGTATAGAAGCATTTATTGCACATTTTCTCTTTCTCCTTTTGGACCCCTATTGAGATGTAACCATCTCTCCTTTTGGTCCCGTGTTAAGATAGGTCTAGAAGCATATGTCTCTATTCTAACTCTTGTTCCCGTTTATTCTCCCACATTAAATGATCAGTTTAATATGAGAAAATAATTTGGTAAATTTAGATATAGATTTTATGACAAGCCGTATTGGCATATTGGAGGCTCATGTACATCAAACCAGGAGAGCTACTCCATGGACCTACATTCCACAAATCCAATAACGCCTATTTCTCGCAAAATGATAGCCATTTGGAACTTTCAAAGCTTGCCGGTAGAATAGACGACCCCGTCTTATCCTTTTGAGCTTCCACCATGTTGAAATCACCCATGATGCACCAATCTCCGCGAAGGGACTGCTCCCGACGATCCACCTAGAGTTTGGCTCTCCCCTCGGCATCACAAGGAGCATAGATGTTAATAATGGTGAAAGACAGCCTGCCCACTTAATCCTTACCCCAAGGGCTCTCCCTGAGGCATGGTTGAACACACCTGGGGCTCCAGTTCCCTGTCAAAAATGGAGAGCAGCCCACTATGCCCCAGGCCGCCATCTCCGTAATACACCAACTTATTTCCTATTGTCTATTTCCTACAACATGAAGCGTCCAATGTTGCTTTTGAATTAGCCAACAATTTGTATCTTCTTTTTTGACATCCTCCCAAAAGAGAGCGCTTTTCTTGGCAAATTTATGCCCTTCACATTCCAAGACTGAATATGCAAGTCGTCCATTATGGGGAGAGTGGAACAAACTCGTCCACGTCTGGAGAACCAAACCTAGCCACCTCTCTTTTGCTCTTCTCCTCTGCCATAGTTAGCCGAGAGGAGGAAATATCTAAGGTTAGAAAACCCTTTGGACCCTTATCCATAAGCACCTCAAAGGTATTAACCAGATTGATGGAAAACCTAGAGGATTCTCCTTGCAGTGAAAGTTGCTTCGCGCCAATGTTTTTACTCTCTTGCATTTTATCATAGAGATTTGTTGCCAACCCTTGTCCAACGGCTTGGGATCAGGGATAAGGAAATTTTTTTCCGCGGCTTTATGGGAGGTTTCATCACAGGGAAAGCGGCGAAATGCAAGCTTGGTGTGGCTTGATTGTTGTTACTGTTAGTTTGCTCAACAGTCGGATGTACTCGAGGAGTGTCCTTAGAGTGCTCATCTTGTTGGACTCGAGCACTTCATTATCTTTGTTGCTCCCCTCTTCTCCTTGCTTAGCAGCTTCAACTTCCATGTTGGATATTGGTGATCCTTGTGCCTGTTCATCTCTAGCCTCCCTAGGACCATTTAGATGGAAATCTCTAGCAAAGTGGCCGAACCCATTGCACTTAAAGCATGCTCCAAAAAAGGTACCAAATCTAAGAGGGATCACTTTCAGACCTGCACCTTCATTAATTACCGTGCTCTCTGGAGGAGGTTTACGTATTTGATCACTGTCAAAGTGGGAGTATATCGACCATTGTACAAGATGGCATAACACTGCAAAGTTTTATGGCGAGAAGACGGGGAAAAACGAACAAAGTTTCCTTTGCAAAATGAGCCAAAACTCAACGCAAATCGCAAGCCAAAAAATTGTAGATAATTGTCAGAGTGGGAGTAAACTCGACCACTAAACCAGCAAAGAGCAAACTGCGGATACGTATAAACCATAGCGAGAATCTGGGAAAAATCCGATAGAGTTTCCCCTGAAAACTGAGGAAAAATTCAAAAAATCTCACCAAATTGCATATAGACAGATACTCAGTGTCTTAGTAAAAAGATCCACAAAATGATCTACATACGCTACCAAAAGCTTGACAAAACAGCTCACTCTTGACCGAGTGGCTTTATGGACGTATACATGTCCAAAAACACCTGTAAACCTGCGAACCTGCTACCTACGAGCTATGTTAAGTTCAAGTTGTATCCACAAGTGCGTACATAGCATGAAATTGCACAAGACCGTGCCAAAAGCTCTCTAGAATGCTCTACACAATCGTACATGAGCACTACATGTGCCGCATCAACTGTTCTGGAAAGACTGTGCAACCTGTGAGCAAAGCTGTTGGGAAAATGGCACACACTACCTCATCGATCGGTAAAATTGTCGATTGAAAAAACCGTCCAAGAGCTGAGCGCGCTCGCGGGAAAAACCCGCTCTGGAAAAAGCTGTCGGAGTTGTATGTGTCGGTGTGTGCCATTGAAGCCGAAAATTGGAGAATTATCGAAGCCAAAATGTTGTGGAGAGTACGGTGGAGCCGGGCTGCTCCGGATGGGGGCTAGAGGAGAGCTGATGCCGCTCTTGCTCGTCAGTCTCCTACTAAGTCAAAGTCGGGATGCCGGGGATGTCCATCGAGGCCAAAATCACTCCGAAATGAGCGTGGGAGGGAAGCCGATGGCGAGGCTATGCCGGAGGAGAGCTTTACCTCTTCCGCTCGCTCCTGCTAAGTAGAAGCCGAGGAAAATATCGTCAATGCCGTCTTTCGCCGTCGAGCGAAAGTATTCATGCTATGGCCGCATGTGCTCAAAGTCAAGAAAACGCTCGATGTCGCCTTCCGTCATAGACATCGGTGTCAAAACCGATGTGCTGAGGTGATGCTAATCGTCAAAGCTTGAAGCCGTAGAGGAGGATTGCCGAGAGAATCGACTGGAAGAAGTGCTCTCTACCTGGCAAGAAAACCACTGAAAGACGTAGGACTGATGCCGAGGAAGAAACCCGGGCTTACTCACCTGTGTCCACACACGACGTCTAGAGGTGTGTGTATACACATGCTGAGATGTGCCTTCTCTCTATGATCAAGAGAGCTCGCAAACTCTCTTTCTCTTGCTAAGAAGAGCTCTCTCTCTCTCTCTCTCTCTCTCTCTCTCTCTCTCTATCACCCTCACTGTTGCTTACTCCCTTGTTGCGAGTTTCGAGTCGAGAAAGAGGGTGTGAAGAGGCACTTTTGTACACACTAATAAGTGTGTGAGTCAAATTTTGGAACTTTTTATTTTTTTGAAATTTGATTCTCTACAAATCGTCGAAAACTGCAGGCTGGATCTGTCGAGCTGGGTGTGTGAGTGTGTAGCAGGGATCAGTTCTGCTTGCTGGCTGCAGCTTGTAAGCTCGACTACAAGGTCACTTCGATTCCAAATCTTCTTGATCTGCTACGCGCTACAGCTTGGTTTCAGTGTTGCGCCGTTTGTGAATCAGATGCATTGTGTGACGTGTGTGTATGCATACAAATTCACACACTCTTCCTCTGCTTTGTTTAGTGCTGATTTCTAGCCCAACTCACCTGCCCGATTCTGCTGCTCCAAGCCTTTCCCAATTCTCTCCTGCTTTGACCTGCCCGCATGAATTTCCCAGTGTGTGTGTGTATATGTGTTTCTACACACACACACACTCCAAAATTCCCCCTATTCGACCTGCAGTTCAATTACCTGCTCGATTTTTCTACGAGCTGTCAACTTTTGGCTTGCAAATCCCAAGCTTTGCTTCGATTCTCTATTGCTTCCCTTGCTTTGATATAGTGCCGAGAGATATCTTTCTTCGAGCTCGTAGGTCTGCTCGTTACTACTCGACACTCTCCTTGCAAGCCTTCACAGTGTTGCCCTCAACTCTCTTACCTGGGTGCTCGTAGCCCTGTTTGTCAGCCTGAAAATCTCCAATCCTTGCTCAAAGCTTCCAAAAGCTTTCCCAAGAGGGGCTGCATGCGCTGGGGTTCCGAGATATGCTTGATCTCCTCTGAATGCATCCAAACCTCACCGGATCCGTGCCGATCCAATGCTGCCAAGTGTCGAGCCCCGTCCGAGCTTTGTCGATCGTTGCTGAGGGATTGCCACCGTCGCCAAGCCGTAGCTCTAGTACGACTTGTGAGGGCACGTGTGCGTGGATGCGTTCGTGTGCGGTGCATACGGGGAAGGGAAGAAGCATGAGAGTGTGGATGGAGCAACCTCATGAAAGGGTTATGAGTGAGGAGCTCCTTATTCTTCACATACAAAGAATAAGGGTATGTACACACGGTGGGCGGGCTGTCGAACACCGGATGTCCACCCTGGGCAAAAGGTGCAGCACCTTTACCCCAACAGGAGGGTGGTTGGGCAAGTAACAATAGGCAATTGCAACCATCACCACTACTTGTTGGAAGTGCAGTCTAGGAGGGCCTATTTTTGCTACCAGTATTGTAGGCTCACCTATCCCCTGTGGCGTGGGTGTGTGCTACCTCCAACACAAGGACTTGCACAAGACAGTTTTTTTTCGAGCGCTTATTATCCACCGACTTTCTAAGCGTTGGTTTGCTTCCCAAATATACTTATTTAGTGGCGATTTCCCCAAGAAAAACAACGATTATAATCATTGGTTGCATCCTTTTCTGCTTAAAGCTAGTTCACACCGGGCGACATTGTGTTTAGTTTGGTTGTGGAGGATGCGACTCGGCTCTCTTATGCAAAGGTGGTGCTGGGGGCCAAGGGGCCGAGGCTAAGGACCCTTTGCCTAGCCAGGTAGAAAAAGGCCCAAAAGTTGACACACCACATCATAGCGGAATGGTAAAAAATGCACGCGGCAAGAACGTCATTGCTGAGATGAATAAGGATGAAATGAGAGGGTGCAAAGTACAGATTGAGAAAAGACTTGTTACTCTTGGCACACTATCTCAAAACAAGAGGACACCAGAGGAATCTGTGGCACCTGTTGGCTCAATGAAAGATGCCAAGGGTGACAAAGCTCTCAGGAAAACGCTCTTGTAGAGAGCGGAGGTTGAAGATGCACTTAGCATGGATGTCCCTCCTGCTCTTATCAAGAAATAGCTCGCCAATCGTGACATTAGTTTTTGGGTCCATGACAAGGTACCTTCCAAAGCCGAACTAGTAAATTCAATAATGTCCTTAATCAGAGCAGCTCAGTAGTGATTACCCTATAGCTAACAAAAGGCTTCTTCTTAGTACAATTTCCTAAAATATCTCCAAAAGCCCACTATTCTTTAATCAAACATCGATGTGCATGCTTCCTTGGGTCCTTTGTTTGAATCCATTGATGTATTCAAAGATAAATGCCTGGTTTTTGGGTTGAGTTTGTCAACCTCCCGTCGTGGCTAAGAAACAACTCTAGAAGACTTGGTAGCATCGATCGGTACTCCGCTTTTTGTGCCATCGAGTAGAGTAGCAAGTACCAAACAAATAAGGTTTGCATATGGTAGGATCTTAGAAAGCCCCAACCCAGGAACCTTGTAGTAAATGTGGGGGCCAACCTGAAGGTCATCCCATTAAACTTTGGCACCTTCTTTGGTGCTTGCTTTAAGTTCAACAGTTTCAAGCACTTTGCAAGATCTTGTCTCGTTACCTTGGTCATGGTAATAGGACCTATTGATAGGGAAAAATATGAGACATTAGCACCTTGGATAGCTATTGAAACAGAGACTCCATCATAGAAGGATAATGAACGATTAGGGAAGAATGAGCAGCTCAATGTGAACACAAAAACCCTAGAAAAATCAGAGTAGCCCTTGCAAGCCCAGCATAGCAATGGGAAGGCCACCCCTCAATATCGAGTTTCATCTGTTGCCCAATAGAAAATGACAATCCTAGTGTTCCAAAAAATTGTGCTATTGCCCCACTTTTAGGAAGAAGGACAAAGGATGACAGCAAGTATCCAACATCTCTTGCAAGTGGTTCAAATCCCAAGCTAGGGTGATTAAAGAACTAAAAGAACTCCCATCTAATAATCCCAAAACCCCTTTCGTACATCAACATTTTTGACGTACTACAAGATACCAATATCAAGAATCTCATGACAACTAAGATGGCAAGCTCCCAAAGAGTGTGTGGGAAAGCGCCAATGGAGGAGGACATAAGGAAAGAGACCTCGAAGGAAAGGTGGAGGAGTTTGTACCCCTCTCTCAATAATGGAAGATATTACTATCCAGTCTTGCAATGTGAAAGGTTTGAAAACCCAGAAGAAGAACACCCTCTTCTAAGAGGAAGTTAGACAAGATGAGGAAGTTAACTGTTGAGCCATCCAAGAGTATCACCTAGACGCTTCTTTGAAAAGAAAGCAAGCAGCGGGGAAGAAGGTGGTATTCTACAGAGAAGGAGTAATTGGGTAAATTGGCATCCTCACAATTTATGGAGAGGGACATAGAGCTCAAGGTGGTCTTGAATCATCCCTTTGGGAGGGATTTAGGAGTGAGGGTCAATTGGTCAGATCAACCATTCACCATTATTAACATATATGGCCCCTGCACCGCTAATGAAAGAGCCAAATTATGGGCACACCTCAGAGATATCCCAATAGAAGGGGAATGGTTTCTTGTTGGAGATTTTAGTATGGTGGAGAAGAGAAAGGATAGAACATGCTCCTCAACTCTACTAACAAGATCCAAAAAGAAAAATATGGGTAAGCCTATGTGAGAAATGGGTGATGATTGACATGTGGGAGGTTGGTCCTTGGAATAGCATGCCGGGCTTCGTGTACACCAACCTACAATATGCCCGCCTGAGATCTCGGCTTGACATGTGCTACTGCTATCATCAAGCCGACTGGATTCCATTGCTACTTGAAATGAAGGTGGTGACCTCACAAAGCCTGTCAGATCACTTCCACTTTGCATGAAACTCAGAAAAGCCAAAGGAGAAGGACAATACCCCAAAGGGTCTAAGAAGCTATTTTCTTCAGGGACGTGCCTCTTCAAAGACCCTCTCTCCAAAAGCTTGCCCAAAAAGGCTATGAGAATGCTTTGTACAGATGTTCATCAGCTAACCTTAGACCTTGGGATGTCTTTGCTAGGAGTATTCAAAAAACGGTCAAAACTTCAAACCCAAGAATAAAGAAATCTTGCGAGGAGCGCATGACGCACCTTGCAGATGAAACATAGTTTCTTACCTCGGAAAAACAACAAGTGTCAGCCTCCAAATCTGAGCATAAAATGTGGTTGGAAGCAAAAAATGACATGTCCAAAGAACAACTTGAGGAGGTTAGGAAGGCTAGATTATTATTAAAAGAAACCTACCTACAGCCAGAGGCAGCTAATCAAGCACACTTCTTCAGGGCCCTAAAAGTTAAGAGAAGTCGGGGCCTTATTTACTTGCTCATAAACGGGGAAGGGAATGTAGTAAAGTATCAAGATGAATTGGCTAAATTGATGCTTGATCACTTATGCCAGGTCATAGGTGAGCTTGAGGCCCTCTCCCTGGAAGTGGATGAAGCCAAAGCAACTCTTCTCAGGAGTGTTGACAAATTCATTACTCCCCACCAACATGGATTTATTGAGGGAAGGCCAATCTATGATAACATTCTAATAGCAATGCTCGGCAAAAAATATGCAATTGTCACCAAGCAAGAGTGTATCCTACTGTGCAGCTGGATCTCAACCAAGCATATGCCAGGATAACATGGTCATTCATAGAAGATGTCATGAAATTGCTGGGATTTGGGCTGCAGACTTTAATAATAGAATTGTGGGCACATTCAAGGTCAAAAGTTCAATCAAGCAGGGCTGCCTGCTAGCCCCATTGTTTCTCGCCCATTGGCTCTCATCCTCCAATTACCATGCCTAAAGCCAATGCTACGAGAGGGGAGGTTCAAGGGTTGTCCTTGCCTAACAATGACAAACTCCTAGCGAAGCGTTTTGTGGATGACTCCTTACTCTTCCTTAAAGCTTGCCCTCTGATAATTATTAATGCTTTAGAGATTGTGCAAACGTTTTCCATTTTGAAGTGTAATATTGAAAAATCAAGATTGATTTCACTCTAAAAAAAACAACTCATTTGATCCACCAATGTGGATTGGAGAGAGAGTTAAAAAGAAAGAGCCCCACTAGGGGTTGACATAACACACAAGCAAAGATTCCAATGGGTCTTGGATAAGATAAGGAGAAAGATGCAAAGGTTGGATCATGTGATGCTTCCCTTCCCAAGCAGGGTTTAAATGCTTAATTCATTTATGCTCCCATACATAGCCTTCATTGGTCCGCTTCTCAAGTTATCCAAAATGCAACTAGAAAGAATTCTTGAAATTGGTGAAAAGATTCTTGTGCAAAAAATAACACCAAAGACGTAATGCCCTAGCACTGGGCCAAATGGGAGTATGTCACGAGACGAGTGGAGCAAGGTGGTATCGAGATCCTTAACCCTACTATTCATGCTAAGGCCTACTGTCCAATTTTGTGGTCTCAATCACAAATCAAGACCATGCATGGGCTACTATGCCAAAGGACATGATTGACAAGGAAAAACTCTCAAGGTGGCTAGTGGAAAGATCTTGAGATGCGCGACAAACTGCTTGTCCCTACGTGGTCTAGCTTAAGATTTGGTGGCACAATGAGCGAGTCAGTATGGAAGTGTACTAGAGAAATAGAGGATTTGGAATGGGGAGAGATAAAAAGGTATTTTCAAGAATCTATAACTTAGTGGTTCCTTTGGCTCTCTAAAGTAAGAAGCATCTTATTGCACCCATTTTGGAGAGAAATTTCCATAAAGATAAGTAACAAAGGACTATGATGACTGACCCATTTTTGGGAAAGCAACAACAGGAGATGGAAAGGAACAAACTAAATGGCTGCCCAATTTTACCTCAGTGGGACTAAAAGACTACTGATTACAAAAGCTGTAGAAGGGCTAGACGACTTTTGTTTCCTTGGCTACAAGTCCAAGCTCGAAAAGCCTGGCAGGGCCCAAGAGTAGACATTCTTTAAACTGCAAACCAAAGATCTTTACCACACTTTAATGCTCTTGATTGACTGGTTTTCCCCCCTTAACTAGCAATGCGGAAAACAATGGTTGGAATTAAGATGGGTGGCAATAGCGAACAACATCTAGTGTCCACAATGGCCACATGTGATGAAGATCTTTTTATTGAAGGTACTATGGGGGGTCTTTCCGATAGGCATGAAGGTTCTAGCCAAAGGTATTGATTTAGCTCAGGGTGCAAAACGGCTAGTGAGGACCTCCCTCACTTATTCAGGGAGTGCTCGATAATATGTGGCTTGATAGGAAAGATCTGCAAATGGATCCAATAGACTTGGAAGATAGGGCTATTTAAGAACGATCTTTTCTTAGGAGGAAAGGTGATGAAAAGCCAAGCACCACTTATCTGTATGCAAATTGTTAGATTGTGTTACTTTAAGCAAGTTTGAAGGCCAAGAATTGTCTGGTTTTTGAGAATTTTCTTGCAATAGCTAAACTCACGAAGATTAGACAAGAAATCAGGGAATTGATTGTTGCTATTGGTAAAAGGATGAAGTCTAACGAGTGGAATAGGGCAATTGGCGCCATAATGACCAAAATGCATTAACAAGTTCATTGGTTGTTGTTCTCCTCTATTTGTGGCCATTGTTATTGCAATCCCTCAAGTCTTGACACGAGTTTGAGGTTGCCTTGTACCTTTCTTTTGAAATAATTTAATATATCCACTCACAATTTGTTTGGGAAAAAAATAAAAATGCTAGAGGCTTAGTTGCAAGGAAGGCTTAGGTTTGATGCACATTTTTTACCAGGGGTTTCCAAACTCTTCATGCCTAGTGGCACAAATGTTAACGTGAAAAAGTCTCAAAATTCACAAGATGATGCGTAGCATGATACCAAAATTTCCCATCGAGTACACCCCACACATACTGGTAGGTTCTTGATTTTATTGGCTGGAATCTTTGTAGATTTTGTTAAAGTCTTCCCTCGACCAACCCTTACGTGGGCTTCAGCCAAAAATTCCAAGCAAAGTTTGAACTTGGATAGACTTACCCAAGGTTCTATTTACATTACGGTAACCACCTCACCCAAGGAAATTCGCTGCTTCAGGGGTGTTCACCATGTGTGAAAAAAATAATTTTTTGCAGTCCCCTTCTCCAGCAACTTCTCCGCACACATCTCTCTCTCTCTCTCTCTCTCTCTCTCTCTCTCTCTCTCTTTCTTTCTCTATAATATATACTGTAGCGTCGCAGAGTTCCTTTGTTTCTGTCAGCCTCTCTTATTTCCCCCCTTGCAGCTCGGCCCGCTCAGAGTCTCTCTCTCTCTCTCTCTCTCTCTCTCTGCCTTGAAACTCGTCTGTTCTCCACCTTTGCTCGATCAAGGAATTTTTTCCCTTCGCTTGCATCTACTGAAGATTCACCTTTACTTAGATTTTCTTGAAATCATGAGGACATACTACTTAATAACACAAATTTAGGTTATGAAGGGGTCACCTATAGAGTGATATGAGTCCAACTTTTTCATAATTTCTAGCAGCAATGGTGAAGTGATTGTCCAAAAACTATTCTTTCTATTGAAAGAGGCAAATCAAAGCTTACGCTCTATGGTCGACTATGTATTCTTTGTAACCTATTTGGAGGTTTTATAGGCTAGGCTATAACTAAGAACATCCCTTGCACAATTTGCTTATTGTTGCAGACATTAAGGGATCCTGTTTCTTGTTTGCCATGTTGGAGGACTCTGTAGAAATAGGTCACCTTTTGATATATCTTTGCTTGATAGCTTGTTGTTCGCTCGAGACATTAACTTTTTATGCTGTAGAGATTGGGGGCCAAGCAATTAAACTCAACCACTTTTCGGGCACTCTCAATATGTATGTATCCAGTTTGTGAACAAATGTCCATTTTGATCCTCCTTTACTTTTGTGTGGAGAGAGAGAGAGAGAGAGAGAGAGAGAGAGAGAATAAATTTAGATGAAGGTTCAAGGTTCAAAAAGCTCTCAAAAATAAAACAATCTAAAGTCTTGATGGATACAATATTAGACTTTAGATTTAATTGAGTGATGGTTGGACCTCTGGAGCGATGACGGTAACTATGGAGTGGTGTGTGTGAGGTGCGTGGAGGGACCTGAGGTTGACGGGTGGTGCTGGCATGCTTTGACAGGGCTGGGTTGCCTCGATGGAATACCCTGTATGTTTTGTACAAGGTTGAAGGCATTATTGTCTCTTGCTGACTTGCACTGTGAAGGTTGGTTGAAACAAAATAGATGATTGCGATCCATCAACACTGGAGGGGGCTGACTTCAGTGAGCTATTATCACCTCATTGGGATATTGGCTTGTGAAGGCGTGCACTTTGGCCGGGCTGCATGCTGATTGTGTCCTCACTTGCTCACGCATGGCGATTGGACACTCAGCTAGTGTTCAATTAACTAAAAGAGAAAAAGAGTGGGCAATTTGGTGTGTGTGTGTGTGTGTGTGTGGGGGGGGGGGGGGGGGGGTTCTCACCTCTCCCCTTGGGCCTTATCGACATTTCTTGGATGGACCCCAATGGAGAAATGCATGGTGGCATAGAGGAAGCTTCGGTCACTGGATCCCGCTTGGCAAGACTCTACCTCTGTGTTTTTTGTAGAAGGAACGAAGAGGGCCTGTCAGTCATATGCTAGCATTGCCAATTAGGAAAAGTTCCGAAAGCCGTATCAATTTGGACCTTGCACATTGACTGTGGAAACCTTGCAAGGGGCCATTAGTCTAAGTTAGAACAAAGTAGATGATGGGTACATGCATCAGGCATAGTTTAGCCCGGAGGCCGTGCTTCAAAGCCTACAGGCTTGCTGTGCTCACTTGGTGGTGCTATATTTCATGGGCCAACGAATGACGACTCAAAGCCTGTGGGGGTGGGTAGTAGCGGTAACTAATAACATAAATGAGATATGCCAATTTACAATGTTGGAAAAAGGATTCTATGTGGCAAGATGTGCATCTGAACAAATAGTTCAAGAGCTAGTGATGAAACGGGGCACTTGTTGGGGGGCATCCCACTTCACTTATGCTATGCCTTGGACACCCAAGTTCTGTCCAAATGAAGAGCTTATGGAATTTTGCCCGGTGTGGGTTACGTTCAAGGGCTTTCCACTATGGTTGAGTACTGACTTTGTGGATTCCATTGCTGCTTTGCTGGGAAGGGTGCTTTTCATTCCATAACTACAACGGGTAAGATTGGGTTTGGACTTAAAGGTGTCTATCCTATGGAATTCGAGCAAACCAATCCCCAAGTATTTAGATATGAGTATGGGCAATGATGGCAACTTTTGACAAGAGCTTGAGTTCTCCTTGTTTCCAAATGCTTGCTATTAATGCCGTAGAATTGGGCATTACACTAAGGATTATCACGAGGTAGAAGTGGCCCGTGACCTGAAGGTGAAGATAACTTGGAGCCGTGTCACTAGGAGGCCAAACCTTCTACAGATGATCCAAGGTCGAAAGTTGTGGCCAGAAAATAGGACCTGTCTTGCATAGAGAAGACTAAAGAGAAGGGTTGTCCATCGGTGGAGATGCAAGAGGAACCAGTCGTGCCTATCGGACCGTCTGTTCATGAGATAAGCAAAGAGAGTCAAAAAGCTCAACAATCGAGAGGTGGGACAAGCCCATTGAGCTCGTCCGTCCCGATGAACAGACAACGGTCGACTCTAGTCAAATTGTCGTGAATGCAAGTGATAATGAGAACCTAAAGCTTGATCTTATCAGCCATGTTGTTCAAGTTTTAAGCATGGTGACCAACATTGTTAGTATATTCAAACAAAAGAAAAAGAAAAAAACGAAATGTGAATTTTCTTCTCTCTTGGTATTATATCCCCTTAGCATTGGCTTGGCGGTGAAGGGGGGTGATGTGGGAGAGCTAACTCCTTGGTGGCAACCCCAAGTCAGCTTAACTTTCTTCTTGATGCTAAACGACTTAGGGTGGCGCTCTTTATTAGCCGATGTATAGGGTGGATAAGGTGTGGTTATTGGCAGATGTCATGGTCGGATGGAGGATGGCTTCCTCTGTATTTTTTTGGTTTTTAATTCAATTATCACTCACAATTTGTGAATTTGGAAAAAAAAATTATAACTAGAGCTCGCCTTTCTTTTGGAATAATTTAATACATCCACTCACAACTGTGAATTTGGGCAAAAAAAAGAAAAAAAAGAAACTAGAGCTCGCCTTTACACATGCAACTCATCATAATGGTGAATACCTTTTTGAATGCTATTTAGGACCTCGAAGGGAATTGTACGATGTTTAAAGCTCATAGGAAGCATCTTGTCGACGGATTTCAGAAGACATTGATATAGACTATGAGAGTAATGAAGAGTTCTGAAAATGTTTTTGTTTGCCAATTGTATATAGCTAGCATGTGCTTCGTAGTTTTCTCAGATGCATGCCCACCAATGGGTCTCTCTCTCTCTCTCTCTCTCTCTCTCCACAGAATTGCATGGTGCCATGTTTGTATATTTCTATGCATATCTCCTCCATGAGATCGTGTCTCCATCTCTCTATTGTATTATTTTGATGGTCTATGTTAAAAGGAGTAAGTTCTTTTCCTACAAGAAGGAAAGATAACCATTTTTTTCGGACAAGAAGGAAAGATAACCATCTGGGGTTGTAGGTGGGGATGAGGAGGAATGAAGAAAAAGCACCTCATCAACATGGACGACTCACGTTGGTTTGTAAATGCAACAAAGCCAAAGGAGGGGCGTGGTTAAAGGCTAAGGAATGCGTCTCTGTGGAGGGTTGCACCTTATGGGAAATAATTAAATATCTCAAAAAATCAACGCTTACTTGATAAAAAGGCGCCCATAACAATGGCATACACGATACATGGATAAGCATGCATGTGTTACTATGGAAGCAATCTGGTTTTGCCCATCTCTAAAAATCGCAAACACAGCATAAGGATTCTGGTTGGTTCTACCCATTAAAGTAGAGCTCCTTCTCTCCCTATAAAGTTGCAACTAAGGTACCTCCAGACTAGAGGGGGTAAGTTGTTAGAGAGGAAGAAGTGACCTTTCATTGGACATATGCTCACGCACGCACATGAGGAGGGGAGGGGCTAAGATGCCCAAAATCAAACTGCACCTCTTGAAGGTGCAGTTAGTGGAGGGGGGGAGGAACCCCCCCCGCCCCCCCCCCCCTTCCATGTGGGGGTACCCTAATATGAGAAATTCTATTTGTTTGCTGCTAGGGCTTGTCTTGAGAGAACTCCAAAAAGGGGAGGATTGAGGATGTTTGTCCCAATTCGGACAAAAATTGGTAGACTAGCAAATTTGGGGAGTGAGGGTAAACCCTTCTGCCCTTGAAGGTGGAAAATGGGCCCACCACAATCTAAGAAATGGTAGAAAACGACATTATCAATCTTCAGCAAACCATTCAACGTCAAACAATGCTGAAGACAAATGATCAATCATTTTCTTCTTTTGTTGTATCTATGAGTGACTCAATTGTCTTATCTTGAGTGCTTTTCTTAGCCTATTCAGAGGATGAAGTTTGAATATCCTATTATTCTACGATAAGTGGATGTTCCCATTTGTGCTAAAATGATGCTATTTCTTGCTTTGCGAAGCCTAGGACAACTCCCTGAACAAACCAAGGTCAAGCCATTCTGTTAGATGACATTATAAAGCTACTTTTTCTCTTATTTGGCCACATCTCTTTGTCTTGCTGCGGCCTTTTCATTATCAATTTCCTACATCAAATCTCATAATTCATCTTAGTATGACCTTCGAGGGAATTGGAGCACCACTTTCAAGTGTTAGCACCATTGCGTGGCATCGTCTACATAGTCACACTTCACCATTTGCATTGGCACGCAAACATACACACTTCACCGTTTGCATTGGCAAGCATCGACGTTGGAGCACGTACTTGGCTATACATCGATATCGTTGATGGACATGTTTTCATTGTGATCCCTTTTGTGTAAGGGTAGTCGGCGAGCTAAGCACATGTGTCTGGACGTTATGGATGTTGTTTATTCGAATGTAAAGCACCATAGAAGTGCCCTTGATGTAAACGTAGCTGGCTTCCATGAGCTCATATGGTGGTGTAAGAGGGGCCCTAAAGAATGTAGTATGCAAGGTTGGCTAAGTGGAGGCAATCGCTAGCGTGTAAAGGGTCTTCTTGTCAAAGCTTTTCTTTGTCTATTATTCCATTGTTTGTTGGAATGAAAGAGGTTGTTTAACCTCCTCCTCACATTTCATGAGCTTTGCAATGCCCACATGTTTAAAAGCTCACGAGTACAATCCCAAAACTTTTGATGCTCTTTTTCCGCGCCAACCACAAGTATTTTAGCCATTTCATCGTGTGAATGAAAGATCCATTGGTGCACTATATCCCCAAAATTAAAATACTTTTTTTTTTGGCTGTCCCAAAAGGGTAAGGTCTTCGTGATTCCTTCTTTTTTCTATTGAAAAAAAAAGGTTTTTTTTTAAAAAAATGCTTATTTTTTTGATTGGTCGGAACCCACAAAAGATACTTCCTCATTACAAAGATAAAAGACTGAATCATGGAAATGAGACTTTTAAAATTTTCTTGATTAAATGAGGTAATAATAATCACTCAGTAACAAAGAAACATGAAAGGGCAATGAGATCATGAATAAGATATTGAATATATATATATATATTTGTAGAAAATAGTTGAACTATGGAAAAAAGGAAGATAAAGGCGTCATCCCAACAAAAAGGGAAAAATTACATTTAAAGGTATCTCTCAACAAGGAAAAGTCTAAAGAATCATATAGGGAAAAACACATGTGTCTCCACCTTTGCCATCTAATAGCCTTTTGGATACGTACGTTGACCTCAATGGGTGAGGCATCCTTAACCAGATTAATACAATCCATCATAATTCCTCTAAAACTGAAGGACAAGCTGGTTGCTTGTCGAGAAGAAATAATGATTGGTTTTTTTGAGCGGTTTTGAATCGCATATTATGCTGGACTTAGGGATCCTTTCACAATCTAATCACTGATCCGAAAGTATATCACAGGAAAAGAGTTGGAAAAAGAGACATACAATAGGGCTGGCTTAGCTGGTCCGAAAAAACAATACAAAATCTATAATAAAAATGGGTTTTGGGGAACCAGGATGGTTGAATACACATGCTTGCTCAAATATCACTTAGTTGTAGGAAGAACTTGGTGGTTGCAGTCACTTAATCTGATTAATAAATTCTTTTTGTTGATAAAACTGGGTTATGCTTAACCGATCATATGCGAGTCTTGATAAGGTAGTTTTGGAAAGACATGAATGTTAAAGTTATGCGGGTCTTGATAAGGTAGTTTTGGAAAGACATGAATGTTAAAGTTTTTGGAAGACAGATGGTTGCTTGTCAGGAAAGAATAGTATAATGATTGGTTTTTTTGAGCAGTTTTGAATCACATATTATTCAGTACAGGGAAAACATATTCGGGAAGATAATTGGAATAGTTAGAATATTGGTACAATTATGGTTTTTCTAAAAAATTGCTTGGGAAAACAAATGTCAAATTTTTTTAAATTTTTAGTACAATGATTGCCAATGCTCATGAAATGAATGCTTGTCTGGCACAGGAACCAAGCAAAGTAAGGCTGACTGCACAAATTAGGGTGAATAATAACCCAGAGAACATGAAGGCAATTAATAATAAGATACAAATGGCCAGATTGGAGCTTAAATCACCTACAATAGAACCCTATAGGACTAGGGAATTCTTGGCTAGGAAAGCTAAAGCGGTTTTTGAACCGACCATTGTAAAAAATCATAATTCAGGATAGTAGTAGGGGGTTGTTCTAGGGGTGTGACAACAATAACAAGTGGCAGAGGTCACTTGGTACCTGTCTACACATTCATTGTAGCCTATTCTAATAAGCTTTGATGTTTGGATGGTGGTAGGTACCGATCTCTCCTTCACTTACCAGGGGACGTACCTACTCCTCCTGAGTGGCCAATTGTACTTCATACTTGATAAATTAATTCAGTAATTTATGATCATTTTCTCTTATTGTATAAGTATGATTGTGTCATGCTTTGAAGTCTACTGTTTATGTTCAATGGTGCAATTCACTATATAGTTCTGTACAATTGGAAAAATCCACACACGCACACACACACACACACACACACACACACACACACACACATACTCTCATTGTGTGGAGTGTAAAGTGCAAGAGCTCCATCTCCTTCTCCAAGCTTGTTGAGAAATGGAGAGCCTACACCAACACTCTTGGCATGGAATGCAAATCCAACCAAGAGCCATGTTTCAATGTTTAAGCTAGCCATCTTCTTCATCTTTATTACTATGCCATTATGCTAAGCTAATAATAAGAGTGATGATAAGTGAGGAATTATTTCTTTTTTCTATGAATGATTCTTATTCCTCTTCCTTACCCTCATTCCCCACTAGCTCTCTCCACCTTCGAAGGTGTTTGAGGCCTTGGGACTAAGGATTGGAATAGTTAATGCTTTTTGTAAATTTGATGTTATGCTAGGATGCATGAAGCTTTCCATATTCATTGCATCACCTAGGTCACAAGGAACACAAAGATTGTATTGTATCAAGTCTCTCTTGATGGAGAATCTATAATACAAACGTCTTTTGGAGGGGGGACCGGCTCCAAGTAAATCCGGTTCTCAACTATTGTCATGTTCTCTAATACTCTCTCTCTTGCAAAAGTATTGTTCATGCCAAGTTAATTAAGTACTATGTTTATGTTGCTACCATCAGTTAAGTTCACCCTCTATGTTCTCAAAGTAATCTCACAAAAATTCTCACTCTAATTCTCTTAATTCCGTTATTCTCAAAGTTCATAGGCCATTTCCATTACATTGGTATCAAAGCATTTGGTTTCTCTTTTCTTGCTTAAGAAGAGAGGTCCTTAAGTAGCCTATTAATGGTTGATTTTGTTAATTATATTAGCGTAAGTGGGATTGGGATCTATTATTGGTTTTGTTGAGCCCACTATGTGAAAAATGGTGCACACCTCGGGAGCTTTGGTCTTAATAATGGGGTCTTTTTAGACTTGCCTACGGCTTTACCATAATTGAGCCATAAGAAGTCCGAGAGGAGCTATCCCTCGGTAATTCTACTATGTTAGACCCACTCCACTACTCTATAATTAACCAATTTGAGTCGTGGGTGTAGATGCTTAACTGTTGATTTTCAAAGGCTAAGAGGAGTAGCAGCTAAGGTTTTGAATTGCCAAAGAATACACTATGTAAACACATAAGTATAATTAGCATGGATGACAATAAATAAGAGAGTAGCATGAACATTGATAACTTTGATTTTACACATGAAGGTGCTAATGATGATGCCCCCATGTTTGTTAATTATCTTGTTACTAGGTTGCATCAAGCTATGGGCAAGCCTACTTTGCAAGCCAAAGTTACTCAACAACTTCGTGCTTATGGGATTTCCCTTCCTCTCCAAGAGGAGAGAGAGCTTAGGAGGCCTCTTGATGAGAGCCCCAAAAGAAGAATCTCTCCCATACGAGAGGAGGAATCCAAAGAACAAGAAAGTAATGAATCCCTAAGTTCCTCTGAAGATATGTCTCCACGAAGATGACGGTCTAGACGATCGCCAACTCCTCCCATGAGGAAACAGTCAACACACAGTCCTTCTCCTCGTCACTCTTAAAGGGAAGAGAGGAAACAAAGGAAGAAAAGGTAAAGAAAGAGGTCACCCTCTTCTCCTTCTTTGTCACCTTCCTCCTCTTCCGATGAAAGGTATGTCTATTCTCTTAGAGAATACAAGAGGGGAGGATATCCCAAATCATACCCTGCATGGCGAAGATCACAAAAGATCAAGAAGTTCGAAGAGGGATGAAAGAGTATCTCTTTTTCTCACCTATGATGGCACCTTTGGTGCCACCGACAATATTGGCCTGTATCCAACAATTTGATGCATCCTTTGGAGACGAGGACTTCATGGACTCCTCCAAGATACGCCATGTAGCTATGCACTTCTAGAAATTGACTCGTCAATGGTGGGCTAGCCTTCGTGGTAACAACAAAGCCCCAAAGACATGGAAAACTCTACGAGTTTCCATCATGAAGCAATTCCTTGCAAGCGATGAAAAGGACAAAGTACTAAAATTGAATGATGCAGTTTGAAGCTTTTCTCACATAAGTCTATTCACAAATATGTGGAGAAGTGTTGGGATTTACATCTCAAGGCTACTGTCTTCAAAGATAGACGTCATCGAGCAAAAGCAACAACTATGTGGGGGATTACCTGAAGAAATGGCCAAGTATGTCAACTCCCAACAGCTTGGTTCTATCACCAAAGTAATCCACCACACTATGGTTGCTTCCCGCATCAATTTACAACAAGGGGCCAGATGGAATGTCCAGCCATGGAAAACAAAGACAAAAGCGATGCAAAGGGGAAAACTAGTGCCCAAGATTCTTCCCAAGGCAATTCCAATAACAACAAGAAGAAGAATCGGTCCAAGGAGAAGGGAATTACAAAGGTAAAAACAAACTCTCTCCTGAAGAGCTTGAAGCTTTTTGCAAGGACTATAAATGTTTTAAGTGTGGGGAGCAAGGACATGGCTATCGTTCTTGCCCCAAGAGAAATGCCCATAGTGAGACTCCTAGAGCTTCCACCATCGAAGCTCCAAAAGAGGATGCTCGTTGCAAAGGATTACCTCTCTCCTATGCTTGGGGAAAGGTAAGGGAACATGATGCCTTCATCTTGTTTGACCCTAGCTCTACTCACAACTTCATCTCAACGTAGTTGGCCACCATGTTGGGCATTCAAGCTTTTGAGATGGGAGATAATGTCACTGCTGACACAACTTTCAAGGGACAACAAGCCTCCGTTACTCCCTTGATTGGGAAGTTGAGACTTCATGTCTAAAGCTATGTCGACAAAGAAGCCTTTTTCATCTCTCCTCTCCAACATTAGGATGCTATCCTAGGGGCACCATGGTTCAACCGCATGGCTGCCAATATGAAGTTCCCTAAAAGGAGAATCTATTCACATATAGGGGAATGTGTATAGATGCTAATGAGTCTAGTTGTACTATACCACTTGTAAATTCACCGGTTTTTGATAAGTCAATGAAAAGCTCCATTTTTGCGTACATGATTTTTGTCAAAGAATCCACCGATGACGCTAATGATTTATAAAATGAAAATGGTAGGAATCAAGAAGAGTTAGACGTGTCTCCTTTTCTAAATGGATTCCAAAATGTTTTCATCGATGATATCCCTATGGACTTACCTCCAAAACGAGGGGATGATGACCATCGAATTGAGCTCCTACCAAGAAGCTCACCGCCTAACAAGCCTCCTTATCGAGTTTCCCAAGCTCAACAAGAGGAGATAATGAGGCAAGTACAAGAATTGATAGACAAATGGATGGTGAGGCCCAGATCCTCTCCCTTTTGTTCTCCTGTCCTTTTAGTGCAAAAGAAAGATGGTACATAGCGTATGTGTGTGGATTATCGAGCACTAAATCATATCACTATCAAAAATAGATTTCTCCTGCCTCTGATAGAAGATTTGTTTGATAAGATACAAGGCTCTACCTACTTCAATAGGATTGACCTTAAAAGTGGCTTTCATCAAATAAGGATAGTGGATGAAGATATTCTAAAGACAGCGTTTCGTACAACGTTTGGTCTTTATAAATATCTAGTCATGCCTTTTGGCTTGACCAATGCACCAGCCACATTTGATCGTTTGAAAAAGAAAATATTTAGACCCTACCGCAAGTTCACTGGAGTTTTCTTTGATGATATCATCATCTACTCCAAGTCCTTGGAGGAACACAAGCAACATCTCCAAGAAATTTTTCAAGCATTGAGGGAGAACAAGCTTTTTCTCAACCAAAAGAAAAGAGAATTTTTCCTTCAAGAGATTCAATACTTAGGTCATATTATCTCTCAAGATGGTATTCGTATGGATCCATCGAAGTTAGAGGTAATAAAAGCATGGCCTAATCCAAGGAATCTACATGAGCTAAGAAGCTTTATTGGTATGTGTGCATACTATGGATGCTTCATAGAAAAAATTTCTCAAATAGCAGGACCACTACATGACTTAACAAAGAAGAAAGCTAAGTATTCATGGACTGCTAAAGAAGTACTTTAGACAAGCTCAAAGAGAAGATTACCTACCAACCAGTCTTTATGCTTTTGGATCTCTCAAAGCCATTTGAGGTCCAATGTGATGCTTGTGGTGATTACCTTGGAGAAATTTTGCTTCAAGAAGGGCATGCCATAGCATGTGAGAGCCGAAGGCTCAATGCCAATGAACGGGTCTTTTGGGCATATAAGAAAAAGAACTTTTAGCTATTCTCCATGACCTAGACATAAGGAAGCACAGTCTCTTGGGGGTTCCATTCATCCTACGAATGGATCACAAATCTTCAAGAACTTCATGATGCAAACTGAGCTCTCTGACAAACAAATGAGGTGGGAAAATTTTCTTTTGCAATTTAAATTTCATATTTGTCACATTGCTGGCAAGCACAATCAAGTGGTTGATGCACTTTCATGATGGCCAAGGGTAAATGTGGTGTCTATAGCAACTCACAATGAGGTATCTTTTATGATAGATGAGTGTGCTACTATCCGAGACTTTGAGTACGTAACTACATCCTTTGCATTAGGGAAGAAAAAAAAGAACCATTCACCTTGGAGGATGGTTATCTTCCAAACGGAAATAGGCTATGTGTTACTCACCCATACAATAGAAAGTCAGTATGAATTCCATGCTTTTCATTGTGCGGGGCAAAAAAGGATTCCATAATCTACTCTTCGAGGAGTAAAAATGTTTCTGTTGGCCTACCATGAAAACTAAGCATACCATGAAGAGTATGTTTCAAAATGCATGGTACACCAAAAGTCAAAATTTGACCAAGGGAAGCAACTTGGATTGTTTCAGTTGACAGGCTTAGCAAGAAAACACACTCTATGCCCATCTCAAAAAGACTATTAAGGCACATCAAACGGCAACCCTCTTCATATCTCAAATTTTCAAGTATCATGGCTTGCCAACATCCATAGTGTCGGACAAAGATCCTAGAATGACCAGTAATTTCTTGAAGTGTCTCTTTGAGAACCTAGGAATTAGATTAAATTTCTCTTTTGGCCTATCCACAAACGGATGACCAAAGTGAAATAACTAATCTAAAAATTCTTGATCTATTAAAAGCCTGTGTCATAAAAGTAGATCAACGTTCTCAATGAGAGAACTGCCTACCTCCTATAGAGTATACGTACAATGACATCGTACATACTTCTATGGGGAAAGTACCTTTCGAGGATAAAGAGGAAAGATCCAAATATCACTTACTACTTAAAGTATATGGGAAGATCTTCGCTGCTGATGAATATATCCAAGACTTACAAGAATCTTTTCCAAAGATTAAAAAGGTTATATCCATCTCACAGCAAAGTCAAAAAGGGCTATTGTTGCTAATAAGCAGAGAAGAGCCTTAGCCTTTAAGAAAAATGATTGGGTCTTGCTAAAGTTTCTCAAGGCTCATCTAAGGCATACTACGGGAAAGAACCCTACGGGCCACTAAGAGTATTATGCTAAACTAGCAAAACGATACTATGGTCCTTTCTTTTAAAATTCTCAAGCCAATCAATGAGATGGATTATTAGTTAAAGTTGCCCAACCATTGGCTCATTCACAATGCTAACCATGTGAGCCTACTCAAGCCTTACAAAGGAGAGCCACCAAAAGAACCAATAATGGAGGACCCGCCAAAGATCAAAGCTCAAGAAGAGGTGTTGCAACCCTAGTCAATTCTTCGACACAAAGACAAGGTACTAAGAAAGGGAAACGTTATCTAATGATATCTTGTTAAGTTTAAGAATTATCCTTTTAAAGATGCTAGATGGATGCAAGGGACCTAGCTAAAGGATAATATGAACCTTGTCAATGCTTACAATGCTACACTAGAGTAAGCAAATAAAAATGCATTTTAAATGAACAATGTTTTTGTCTTATAAGACTTATTCTCTTTCTTTTATTGTGCACAAAATTTAAGAAATATGCATGTGTAGGATCATGTTTGTGTTGATGACGTCTCCCAAACACCAAGTATACCTTCTCACTCTACTTTGGAAGTATGATATGGACTAAAGAGCAGACATGCTTGCGGCAGCTAAGTCTCCCGAGCACCAAATGGATTAGTCATCCATTCTGGAATAATGTCGTAGGGTAAAAAGGGATCCTCTACCCGCTAAGAAACATGGACTAACGACTAGGCTTTATCTTCTCTATCTCATAGTCAAGGACAACTATGATTTCAAGAGAGAGGTAATGTCATAAAATATAATATCTAACTTTACCAAATGATTTTCTCATATTAAATTGATCATTTAATATGGGAAGATAAAAGGGGAAACAAAGTTAGGATATAGATATGTGATTCTAGACCTATCTCAATAGGGGACCAAAAGCAGAAATGGGTGCATTTCAGTAGCGGTCCAATAAAAGGATATGGTCTACCAAAGAGCAATGTGCAATAAGTGCTTCTAGATTTATCTCATCAAGGGACCAAGAGGAGAGATGGTTACATCTCAATAGGGGTCCAAAAGGAGGTAGTCTATCAAAGAGCATATCTAATGGAGCTTAAAAGACCTTAGGGTTAGCTTCATTAAAGACCTCCAAAGGTTAGTGTTAAAAAGTCCTTTGACCTTAGGCAAGCTGGGCTGACCTTGAGGTGGGAATCCTATCCAAGCATGAGGTGCTTGTTGTGCTTGCTAACTAAAGTGCTTAAAGTATTTATGGGAACCCTTCCCAAGCTTGAGGTGCTTCTCATGCTTAAATGACTAAGGTTATTGAAGTGTTCAATTCAAACATAAACTCTCAAGAGGCATAAACGGTTTCCATGCTTACTAGGTGCTTGAAGTGTTCGATTCAAACATGGTATCTTAAGAAGCATAAAAGACACATGTCAAGATCCTCCCCATGTGGCCCTCATGATGTGCTTGAATCCTATTGGATAGGACTTTAAGGGGTCCAATGAGAATTTAGATGTATAAAAATAAATAATTAAGATCTTTCTCTCAAGGAGGAAAAAGAGGATATAATAAAATAATACCAAAGAGAGAGAGAGAGAGAGAGAGAGAGAGAGAGAGAGAGAGAGAGAGAGAGCAAGCATGAGAGGGGATATACTCTCCCACACACACACACACACACACACACACATACTCTCATTGTGTGGATGCAAAGTGAAAGAGCTCCATCTCCTTCTCCAAGCTTGTTGAGAAGTGGAGAGCCTACACCAACACTCTTGGCTATGGAATGCAAATCCAACCAAGAGCCATGCTTCAATGCTTAAGCTTGCCATCTTCTTCATCTTCATTACTATGCTATTATGCTATACCAAGCAAGAAGAGTAATGATAAGTGAGGAACTATTTCTTTCTCCTATGAATGATTCTTCTTCCTCTTCCCTACCCTCATTCCCTGCTATCTCTCTCCACCTTCAAAGGTGTTTGACGCCTTGGGATACTTAATGCTTTTTGCAAAGTTTTTGTTATGCTTGTGATGTATAAAGCTTTCCATCTTCATTTGCATCACTTAGATCACAAGTAACACGAAGATTGTATTGTATCAACTCTCTCTTGATGAGAGAATCTATAATACGATTGCCTTTTGGAGGGGGGATTGACTACAAGTAAATCCTCCTCAACTATTGTCATGTTCTCTAATACTCTCTCTCTCTCTCTCTTGCAAAAGTATTGTTCGTGCCAAGTTAATTAAGTACTATGTTTATGTTGCTACCATCAATTAAGTTCACCCTCTTCTATGTTCTCAAAGTAATCTCACAAAACTGCTCACTCTAATTCTCTTAATTCTGCTATTCTCAAAGTTCATAGGCCATTTCCATTACTATTAGTTTATCAATCATTAATATATCGGTCAATATGTACAAAAAAATACGAGATTCTGAAAAACAATGACAAGTCATCGTATAATTTGTTCAAATAATATAGGTGAATGTATTATACGGCCATTATTCACATTTGAAATGTTTTATGAATAATGTATCATGCAACCTAGAGTGTAAGGTGTTAATTTCACTTATAAAAAATATAGTAAAGGTGCAATAGCAAAGGGACCAAACACATGAGATGATTTCGAACACAAAGGCTAATCAAAGCTTGCAAGCCTCTTGTCCCAAATATATCCAGTTATGTGCTACTAAAGCCTTTGATACACCTTGATAGGTACTATTTACAGTTCTAGAAACTATATATGGAGCTCCTAAGAATTATCCTTCTTACCCATAAGTACAAATTATGTAGGCAAGTTTTTTCATCATCATTGCAAACTCCACATTTTAAGTTGTGCTTTGCAAAGTTTGCAAGAGAAGTAGGAGTTTAGTAAGGCCACTTCTAAATGCAAGCATGAATCTCTTGATCGGAACTTTTTACCTATGGTGGCTACCCTAAATGATGTGAAAAACATTACACTTCTAACTGACAATTCTACGAGCTACATTGAGGCGAGTACAACTTCAAAATGTACCAAGTTTTTTGTTGCCAACCATATGCAACTCATTTTGGCTTGTTTATTTCAAGTGGATATGTTGGGACTTAAGAGCCTGTTACTACCATTGTGTTGGTTGTTCCCCATATTCTATGAGTTTACACCAAGGCAGTAGTTGTGCATGAACAAAATAAAATGGGAGAGAGTTTAGGGAAGTAGGTGCTTAGCCATGTACATTAGAAAAGATTCACTCTCTGACTATAGCTTTAGATTAGAATGAAAATGAGTTTTAACTCTGTGCAAAAACTTTCAACCAGAATGCAAAAGGAAAGCAAGGATATATGAGTTCACCAGCTCACAAGAACACAAAGATTTACTATGGTGGACACACATTTTGTAGAATGTGAACACAAAATCTTTAATTCTCTGGTGGCTAAGTGAGTCCTCGACCCACCAGAAGGAACTTACATGAGGTAACATCAAGAGATGAGAAGGAGGAGCTCTCCTACACAAACCCTAGTAGGTAATGGTTTAGAAAGAGACAATCAACAGTAGGTAGCATTCATAGGGCCCAACCGTAAGGCCTACTTAGAACCTATCATTTTAGATGCATCAAGGCTTGGATACCGCAACCACCATCACCACCGTTTTCCTACACAAACCCTAGTAGGCAATGGCTTAGAGAGAGACAATCAACAATAGGTAGCATTCATAGGGCCCAACCGTAAGGCCTACTTAGAACCTATCATTTTAGATGCATCAAGACCTGGATACCGCAACCACCATCACCACCTTTTCAGTTACCTTCAAATTATCCCCTTCATACACATAACATTTACGAAGAAGTTGTAAAGTGTGAGCTTTGTCCTAAGGTGTGAGTCAAGGAGAGGAGAGTGGATTTATCCCACATACTGTGGAGCAAGGCTGTAGAGCTACTTAAAGCTCATTTCTTGAATCAATAAACAACAACTTCATTTTGCACTACATGCTTGTCTATGGTGAGCTTGTGCTAAGCTAAGTCAATACTCAAGATTGTGTTTATGAGTCCAAGCTAATCTATCTTGGAACCTAATTCACTTGAGTGATAAGATTGCTTACACACACTCACACACTTGCACCATGTTTCTCTTTCATCCACCCTAGCTAGCTCGATCCAAAATCCTAACATTTGGTATCAGAGCTATGGTGTGCTAGCTAGGATTTTCATTATGCATTAGTGTGTGTTAATCATTAGCATCTCCATTAGATGGATTAGCATTTCATTATCACGGCTCATTAACATTCTTCATGACTAGTTGCATCTCGCTAATTAGGCCTTAATCTAGTTGTGTGTGGGCATGTCCTTGGCACATCCAAGAGGCCACTACCCTCCATGGCTAAATAGGCTTGATTAGGGATAAGATTAGCATTCAATTTTTGCATTTGTAAGCCATTCTTGTGTCAATTTTCTAGTGATTTGCACCTCCAATTAATCTCTCCACCTTTGCAATCGCCTAACAACATTGACCTCATCTCGAAGTGCTCGACGCAAGCTCTCTGTAGAGCCTTCAAGCCCTGCAATCCGAGCTCAAAAGCTTCTCAAACTCCATCTTCAAGATTGCCTATATTTAGGTGTGTGTGTGAGTTTGTGTGGGAAAGGCCTGCCGAATTGGCTTAACAACTTATTTTTCGGAAGCATTCAACAAGCAAGTCCGTGGGGCTTGGTGGCTAACTCAAATTAGGAAGGCCATTTGAGGCGAAGTCCAAAGCTCAATTCGGGCTACCTAAATTTGGCAACCTGGGCGGACCCGAAATGCATTTCAAACTTCATTTTTTTGCAGCCTGGCGGGTTCGCTGAGGGGGAGTCTCACGCTTGACGCGAGCTTGTCCAAAAGGAGCCTGCCCGACCTCCTGCCCGCGCCTACCCGCGCTTGCCTTGCTGCCCGGTGTGCCCGCGCATGCCCAAACGCCGCCCAACTGCCTGCCCAATAGGCTGCCCGCCTGCCCGCCGACCCACAAAAGGCTTCCCACGCTGCTCTCTCGGCTCCATTAAGCAGGCCATCCCACGGCGCTGCCTCAAGGGCTTTGAGCTCACCCTAAGCAACGGGTCCCGCACTGCTCTCGGCCACAAAAGCCCCAAAAGACCTTCTCCCTAAAGGGGGCAGTCCCACAGCCTGCTGCCGAGCACTCCAAAAGCCTCTTTTAAACCCCCCTTCCCGCGCTGCTCTTGCCCTCAAGGCAAGTGCCTTCAAAGCCTCCAAGAGCCTTTTTTTTAAAAAGAGCCTATTCCCGCGAGCAGACCATTAAAAACCTTGAGGACAACCTCCGAGCCCCTCAAAAGGGTATTCACAAGCACTCCCACCAAAGCTGCAACAAGGCTTTCAAAGCCTTCCAAAAGACATTCAAAGGCTGATATTATCGCGCTTCAAAAGGCATCTCCAGGCCAAATACGCCAAGGTAAAACAAAGCTGTGAAGGGTGACTTCACCTCGAGTGAAGAGGTACTTCACATTTTATTGAGAAGACATTAAAATTAGAATCTTGCAGCCAAGCACAACAAAATTCTTGCAATGTATGTAATTATATTTGTCTACATGGATGACATTGTGTGCTTTTGTAATGGGATAGACATTGGCATTGGAGAGTCTCCAAATTGCTAAAAATCCCT
The DNA here is from genome assembly GCF_014529385.1 of Adiantum capillus-veneris. Classification (NCBI taxonomy): domain Eukaryota; kingdom Viridiplantae; phylum Streptophyta; class Polypodiopsida; order Polypodiales; family Pteridaceae; genus Adiantum; species Adiantum capillus-veneris. Next base: position 17,227,340 of record NC_140933.1, read on the forward strand.
CCATGTGTGAAGAATTTGTGTCAAAGTGTATGAGAAACACCGCATGCTTGGGCTCTCGGAGTATAACCAAGATGGAAGAGAGCATTAATTTTTGCATAAACCTTTTCATAGCATATTTTAGCATATTGTTGCATGTCATTATGATGCATGGAATAAAGCCTAATTGTATCACAAAAAGGGGACAGAAGTACTCGTTCGAGGGGAGGATACGAAGTCACACCATGAAGCAGTTGAAAGCAACAGCAGAAGCAACGAAGGCAAGAGACCTGACAGAAGATCAGCTCACATAGTAGAAGACAAAAAGGACAAAGACGAAGGTAGCGTTTGGGAAGACCCATTTTGAAGATGCAGACTCTCTACTTGTAGGGGAGGACTTTTTCCTGTGTGGATACCAGCTTATCATCCTGTGTGGACATCACCATCCTTTGTGGATTGTTCTTGTGTGGATTTTACCATCCTGTGTGGATATCACCATCCTGTGTGGATTTTGTTAGCCTGTGTGGATCGTACATCTTCAGTATCTTGTCTTAGTCCAAACCTCAAGGGGAGGATTGTAAAGTGTGAGCTTTGTCCTAAGGTGTGATTCAAGGAGAGGAGAGTGGATTTATCCCACATACTGTGGAGCAAGGCTGTAGAGCTACTTAAAGATCATTTCTTGAATCAATAAACAACAACTTCATTTTGCACTACATGCTTGTCTATGGTGAGCTTGTGCTAAGCTAAGTCAATACTCAAGATTGTGTTTATGAGTCCAAGCTAATCTATCTTGGAACCTAATTCACTTGAGTGATAAGATTGCTTACACACACTCACACACTTGCACCATGTTTCTATTTCATCCACCCTAGCTAGCTCGATCCAAAATCCTAACAGAAGTTGGCTCATAGGCTTCTTTGAAAGTGCGGATACCATGCTAGTCCTGATCATTATAGATGAAGATAGGCTCTTCCTTAGATCCAAACCAATCCCTAGTCGTAGCATGTCCCATTCTTTGACCACTTGCTTGAGATATCCTTCTCTAATATGCATAGCAATGACAACCCTCTAGATGCATGTTTTTATGTTGCATACCACGCTTCCAACGAAGAGAATTAGCCATACAAAGAAAAGGGGAATCTTTTTTGGCGAGCATTTTTTGATGAGCGCTTTTTTGGAATCCGGTGAGCAGCTTCCAAAAAAGATTCTTTTCCTCTCTCTCCTTGACTTTATTCTCTCTCTTGATCCTTCGTCGGTCTCTCTCTCTCTCTCTCTCTCTCTCTCTCACACACACACACACACACACACACACACACACACACACACACACACACACACACACACACCAAAGAGCAATGTGCAATAAGTGCTTCTAGATTTATCTCTGCAAGGGACCAAGAGGAGAGATGGTTACATCTCAATAGGGGTCCAAAAGGAGGTAGTCTATCAAAGAGCATATCTAATGGAGCTTAAAAGACCTTAGGGTTAGCTTCATTAAAGACCTCCAAAGGTTAGTGTTAAAAAGTCCTTTGACCTTAGGCACCTTAGGCAAGCTGGGCTGACCTTGAGGTGGGAATCCTATCCAAGCATGAGGTGCTTGTTGTGCTTGCTAACTAAAGTGCTTAAAGTATTTATGGGAACCCTTCCCAAGCTTGAGGTGCTTCTCATGCTTAAATGACTAAGGTTATTGAAGTGTTCAATTCAAACATAAACTCTCAAGAGGCATAAACGGTTTCCATGCTTACTAGGTGCTTGAAGTGTTCGATTTAAACATGGTATCTTAAGAAGCATAAAAGACACATGTCAAGATCCTCCCCATGTGGCCCTCATGATGTGCTTGAATCCTATTGGATAGGACTTTAAGGGGTCCAATGAGAATTTAGATGTATAAAAATAAATAATTAAGATCTTTCTCTCAAGGAGGAAAAAGAGGATATAATAAAATAATACCAAAGAGAGAGAGAGAGAGAGAGAGAGAGAGAGAGCAAGCATGAGAGGGGATATACTCTCCCACACACACACACATACTCTCATTGTGTGGATGCAAAGTGAAAGAGCTCCATCTCCTTCTCCAAGCTTGTTGAGAAGTGGAGAGCTTACACCAACACTCTTGGCTATGGAATGCAAATCCAACCAAGAGCCATGCTTCAATGCTTAAGCTTGCCATCTTCTTCATCTTCATTACTATGCTATTATGCTATACCAAGCAAGAAGAGTGATGATAAGTGAGGAACTATTTCTTTCTCCTATGAATGATTCTTCTTCCTCTTCCCTACCCTCATTCCCTGCTATCTCTCTCCACCTTCAAAGGTGTTTGATGCCTTGGGATACTTAATGCTTTTTGCAAAGTTTTTGTTATGCTTGTGATGTATAAAGCTTTCCATCTTCATTTGCATCACTTAGATCACAAGTAACACGAAGATTGTATTGTATCAACTCTCTCTTGATGAGAGAATCTATAATACGATTGCCTTTTGGAGGGGGGATTGACTACAAGTAAATCCTCCTCAACTATTGTCATGTTCTCTAATACTCTCTCTCTCTCTCTTGCAAAAGTATTATTCGTGCCAAGTTAATTAAGTACTATGTTTATATTGCTACCATCAATTAAGTTCACCCTCTTCTATGTTCTCAAAGTAATCTCACAAAACTGCTCACTCTAATTCTCTTAATTTTGCTATTCTCAAAGTTCATAGTCCATTTCCATTACTATTAGTTTATCAATCATTAATATATCGGTCAATATGTACAAAAAAATACGAGATTCTGAAAAACAATGACAAGTCATCGTATAATTTGTTCAAATAATATAGGGGAATGTATTATACGGCCATTATTCACATTTGAAATGTTTTATGAATAATGTATCATGCAACCTAGAGTGTAAGGTGTTAATTTCACTTATAAAAAATATAGTAAAGGTGCAATAGCAAAGGGAGCAAACACATGAGATGATTTTGAACACAAAGGCTAATCAAAGCTTGCAAGCCTCTTGTCCCAAATATATCCAGTTATGTGCTACTAAAGCCTGTTGTCCTAAATATATCCAGTTATGTGCTACTAAAGCCTGTTGTCCTAAATATATCCAGTTATGTGCTACTAAAGCCTCTCTCTCTCTCTCTCTCTCTCTCTCTCTCTCTCTCACACACACACACACACACACACACACACACACACACACACACACACACACACACACACACACACACACACACACACACACACACACACACACACACACACACACACACACACACACACACACAAAGTTCCGGGTGGATGCTTGACATCAAGAAATGGTTTGGAAGATGCATCACTTGGTCAAGGATGCATCGATTGAATCCCAAGTTAACGAGGCCTTCTTACAACGCCAATGTATCACGGCTTGGGAGAAATCCAAGAGGTTCTCGCTTCAACCGTTACACCACACACGTTTCCCTAGACTACAAATCTCTCTTCTTCTTTGAACGAGATAATAGAACCCATCCCTACATCCTTGAGCCCATACCGTTGAGTGCAATCCGCACCATTACCTCCATTCGTCTTAGCTCCCATTCTCTACGTTGCGAGAAAGGACGTTGGGGCAGTGGCGAGGAGTCTCATCGACTTTGCACCTTATGGCCTCGTCAAGTGCGAGAGATTGAGTACCACACACTACTTGAGTGCTTAGCTTTTGACCACATTAGGTCCTCTTTTCCCCATATATTCAGCCATGAGCTCTCCCTACATACCTTCCTCTCCCAACCACGATGTGGACTCTCTATCGTGCCGCTCATTTCAACCATTTTTGAGCATCCAAAGTCACTTACGACCTCCACTCACACCACGTGACATGTTCATTTGGTCCCATAGGTCACGAAGAGCACGAAGCCTTCTATGCATTGATGTAAAGATAAAAAAATTTAGAGTTATGGAAGGTGTTTCTGTAACAGCATTTTCGAAGTGAACAGGGTCAAAAAAATTGACTCTCATCTCTTATTTTACATACAATGTCTTCCGGCACTCGCAAGGGTTCTCCTTCCTCAACAAGGTCCACAACCATTGTGGAAAATGATCCAAGATCTCCTAAGTGTGGAGGCAACACAACCACCCAACCAACGACATTGGAAACCATGATCATGACATACTTGGTACACATATTCTTTTGTAAAAACCTAATAAGAACTCACTATGCTCTACACATTACAGTAGAGCGAGTTCACCATATCGTCGTGCTCTTCTTCTCGCACTCTCTCTCGCATCGCACTTCCGCTCGTACTCCTTCAACTGGTATCAGAGCTCAGATCGAGGCTCGGGGCAGCACTGTAGGAGGCTAGAGTCACCAGCTCAGATTGGAGTGAAATTCGAAAGGCGAAGACACGGCCCCAAATCCTGTGGGAGAATCTGAAGGGCTCGGTGTTCTCAGAATTTTATTCTGAGGTCATCTCGGTTACCGTTCGGCTTCGACAAAGTTCTGCGCAGGCCATTTTCGACTACGTGGTCTCAGCGGGTGCAGATCCGACTCTGCAAATTTGGGGTTTTCGGCCTACGCCTGCAGGTGCTGAGGATATCGACACTCCCAAAGTGTTGATTTGTGGCTGTCTACACATCGAAGGACGGCTCACAGTTCTTGGAGGCGTGTCACATACGACACGGGCGCATCTACACACAGACTATAGGCGACATCCACTAGTTCATCAGGTAGCTTGTGTTTGCTGCTTGATATTCCAGATTTCATCCTGACATTGCAAGTACTTCCACATGGGATGTATTGTCAGAGATGATGTATGTCTCTTGAGGGTTTGCTGACTGTGAGTCACGCAGCAAACAACCGCCGCAGCGGTTACAACATACAGTGGGAAATTTGTGGATGTATGACTTTGTGGGAAGTCTATGTACTGTAAAATTTACTGCAGCCTTTGTTGAGGGTCGAGTGAGGTTTTATTGAGGTGGGGGATTCTCAAATGTTGAGATCCTTTCAGTGATACAGGTCTTGGAGCGATCCCTCGAGCACCCTTAGATAGGCAGCTAGGATGTATTGACTCTGAGTTAGACAGTTGGGATTGCATCTTTGCTTTATTGCCGTTGAGGCATTGTCGCAGTCTATGCTTACAGGACAGTGACAGGACAGTGAGAGACAGTACAGGTGCAGGACAGGTTTACCCGCAGCTTACAGTGTCAGAGAGACAGTGTTTTTTGAGCTGTTTTTTGGTCTTTTTTTAGTACACCAGAGCCATTTTACAAAGGAGACTCTGTCGAAGGTCTCCCAGGAAAGTAAACTACTGTGAAGCGTAGCTATGGCTGGATCATAGGACACTGCTCTTTACAATATCAAGAAGCTGGATGGAACCAATTTCCCATTGTGGAAGCAGCAGATTTGGCACGTGTTGGTACAAAAGAAGCAGATAAAACCTATAAAGCTCAAGGGGATAAAACCAGAAGATATGGACGAAGATGAATGGAGCGAAATGGATGAATTGGCACTTTCTACCATTATGCTGACTTTGGCAGAAAGCGTTTACTTCAATGTAGCAGACGAGATGTCGGCTTATCAAGCATGGTTAAAGCTGAGTGATCTTTATGAGAAGCAGAGTGCAGCTTCACAGGTATACTGGCTTAAGAAGCTTGTTGACTTGAAGATGAAAGAAGGGACACCTATGTCCAATCATCTGAATGAATTCAACACAATCTATAGTCAGTTGTCAGCTCAAGGTGTCAAGTTTGATGAACCTGTTAGAGCTATGTTCCTGTTGATCACATTGCCGGAAAGTTGGGATACTTTTCACACAACTTTGAGTAATTCTGCACCTCCAGATGGTTTGAACATAGCAGGTGTAGAAGGAAGTCTGCTTACTGAAGAAACCAATAGAAAGACAATGGACAAAGGCAAAGGAACAGCCTTAGTTGTCAGGGGAAGGACCAAAGAAAAGTGCAAAGGTGGAAAGAGGAATCAGTCTCGTAGCAAGTCCCGCAGTGCTAAAGGCAAGAGTGACATAGAATGCTACCATTGTGGCAAGAAGGGTCACATGAAAAGAGACTGCAGAGAATGGAAAGCAGAAAAAGGCAAAGAGAAAGCTGAAGACCATGGTGAGAAGAACAAGTCCTCAGTGAAGATTCAAGAAATAAATGTGACAAACACTATTGCAGAGGATGACAGTCTAGTGTCAGGAGACATCTACTTCTTGAAGAATACAATGGACTCAGCTCTTCTTATAGCATCTGCTGGAAATGCATTGAGTGACTGGATTATAGACTCAGGGGCATAACTTCATGTGTCTCCAAACAAGGAGTGGTTTATCTCTTATGTGACCACTAAAGATCATGTTCGGCTAGGCAATGGGCAGACATGTGAGATCTTAGGTGTTGGAGATGTTCAATTGAAGTTTCAGAATGGCTCTTCTTTCACGCTGAAGAATGTGAGACATGTTCCCGCAATTACAAAGAGCTTGATCAGCACAGGTTTACTTGATGATGTTGGCTACGTCACCACTTTTGGACAGAACATGTGGAAGATATCCAAGGGTTCTATGACAGTAGCACATCGAGTAAAGTCTGGAGGACTTTACATGATTTATGTATCAAATGTCTCTAAAAATGTAATCAATGTAACCGAGCAGCCGAACGTTTCTTTGTGGCATAGCCGGTTAGGACATATGTCCAAGAAGGGAATGGAAATCTTGTCTCGTTCTGGTTATTTGCCTGGCTTTTCATTTAATGATTTTGAATTCTATAAACATTGTCTGTATGGTAAGCAAACACAACAGCCACATAAGCATAGAAGCAGTAGAAGAGATACACAGTTGGAACTGGTTCATAGTGATTTGTGTGGACCTATGCCTAACCTATCTCTAGGGGGAGCTTCTTACTTTATGACATTTATAGATGATTACTCGAGGAAAGTATGGGTTTACTTTCTCAAGCACAAGGATGAAGCGTTTAGTGTTTTCAAAACATTTGTGACACTTGTGGAGAATTAGAGTGGCAAGAAGCTTAAATGCTTACGCACTGACAATGGTGGAGAGTATGTTTCAAAGGCCTTTCAGGACTTTTGTGAGTCAAAAGGTATAAAACGTGAACTTACTGCTCCTTACAATCCTCCTCAAAATGGTGTTGCTGAGAGGATGAATAGGACCATACAAGAGAAGGTCAGAAGTATGTTGTCGAATGCACAGTTGCCAAATGGGTTTTGGGCTGAAGCTGTATCAATAGCTGTTCATCTTGTAAATAGATCTCCTAGCAAGGTTTTGCAGAAGGATTCAGTGCCAGAGATGGTATGGTCAGGCAAAATTCCCTCATACAAGCATCTCAAAGTCTTTGGCAGTGAGGCATATACTCACGTTCCAAAAGAATTTAGGAACAAACTTGAGCCAAAGAGTAGAAAGTGCATCTTTCTAGGCTATGGTAATTCTGGTGAGATGGGGTACAAACTTTGGGATCCCGAATCCAGAAAGGTTGTCCGCAGCAATGATGTTCACTTTAATGAATCCAAATATTATTCTAAACCAGAGAGGGTTGAGGAGATTAGAAGAGTTATCTTCCAAGAGGATGGACCTGCACGTGCAAGACAAAATGTCAGGGCTCAAGAGGAGCAAGGACAGGATAGAGTGGAACCACAGGTTGTGGCTGAGCCTGAGCCACCTATTGTGCGTAGATCTGGACGTGTCACGCGACCTCCTGATAGGTTTGTTCCATCTATGAACTATGTCATGTTGACTGATTGCAATGAGCCTTCATGTTACAAGGAAGCAGTGTAAATGAAGGACTCCGGGAATTGGCAATTGGCCATGTAGTCAGAGATGACAGCTCTGCATAAAAACCAGACATGGAAGCTAGTTAAATTACCACGGGGCATAAAGGCTCTACCCTGTAAATGGGTTTACAAGTATAAGATCACCGCTCATGATAGTCAGCCAAAGTACAAAGCAAGGCTTGTTGCCAAGGGCTTTAAGCAAGAACAAGGCATTGACTTTGATGAAGTCTTCTCTCCGGTGGTCAAGATGACTACATTGAGATGCTTTCTTGCATTGGTTGCCATATTAGATTTGGTGTTGCACCAAATGGATGTCAAGACAGCGTTCTTGCATGGTGATTTAGATGTGGAAATTTACATGCAGCAGCCAGAAGGGTTTGTTGAGAAAGGCAAGGAAGATTGGGTATGCCAGTTGTTAAAGAGTCTTTATGGCTTAAAACAATCACCGAGGGCATGGTACCATAAATTCCACAAGTTTATGCTTTCTCAAGGCTACAAACGTAGTGAGTTCGATCACTGTCTATATACAAAGAAGGCTAAGAATGGCAGTTGGCTGATCCTTATTTTGTATGTGGATGACATGTTGATTGCTGGAAAGCACTTGGAAGAAATTTCAGCTTTGAAGTCAAAGATGGCAAAATCGTTTGACATGAAAGACATGGGTGAGGCAAGTCATATACTTGGTATGCGCATTGAGAGAGACAGATCAAAGAAGTTGATTTGGTTATCTCAAACAGAGTATATTGACAAGGTTTTGCAACGTTTCAATATGGAGAAGGGAAAGGCATTGAGTGTTCCATTGCCACCATATGTGAAACTTAGCAAACAAGATTGGCGTGTGTCTGAGGAAGAACAGGTTGAAATGGATAAGATTCCATATGCGTCTGCAGTGGGTAGTTTGATGTATGCAATGATTGCTACTCGGCCAGACATTGCATTTGCAGTGGGAGTAGTAAGTCGATACATGTCAAACCCAGGCAAGAAACATTGGGAGGCAGTGAAAGGAATATTGAGATACCTGAAAGCTACAAAGAGTATGCGTATATGCTATGGGAGTCAAGAGCTAAGTGTAAAGGGTTTTACAGACTCAGATTATGTAGGTGACTTAGACAACCGAAGGTCTACGTCAGGGTATGTCTTTACATTGGCTGGTGGAGCAGTATCATGGCGTTCTAGATTACAAGATTGTGTTACTCAGTCTACTACAGAGGCTGAATATGTTGCAGCATCAGAGGCATGCAAAGAATCAATTTGGCTTAATCGACTAGTAACAGATTTGGGAATCAAAGAAGAGATGCCTGTGTTATATTGTGATAGTCAAAGTGCTATACAATTGGCTCGCAATCCATTTTATCACTCAAAGACAAAGCATGTGGATGTGAAGTATCATTTCATCAGGGAAATGCTCGAGGATAAGCAACTTCAGCTTGTCAAAGTTCACACCACAGAAAATCCTGCTGATCTACTTACAAAAGGACTTCCCTCAGAGAGCTTTGCGCATTTTTGCAAGCAGTTAGGTGTAGGGTAGTACATCACTTCTCTACATCTCTTGTATATTAGGCTGTATAGTAGCTTCTCTCACACTTAAAGTACCACATTGGACTTTAAGTGGGAGGTTGTTGGGGTATAAAGCCCAATGTGGTCACCCAGGTAAGTGGGCGGGCCACTAGGTATGTACACATATTCTTTTGTTAAAACCTAATAAGAACTCACTATGCTCTACACATTACAGTAGAGCGAGTTCACCATATCGTCGTGCTCTTCTTCTCGCACTCTCTCTCGCGTCACACTTCCGCTCGTACTCCTTCAAATGGTAGAAGGATATTGGTACAATTCACATCCACCACCAAGGGAAGAAATAGTGACTTATGCTCCACCAGAGCTCGCACCAATGTATTATGTAGCTAATCAAGGTGTCAGACCTCCCATGGTAAGACCCATGATGAAGCCAAGAACAGGAAACTGTCATAACTATGGTGATGATGATCATTGGAAAAATGAATGTCCAGAGCCTGACAAAAACCTCAAACCAATTGAAGCCTTTTGCATACAATGTTGCAGAAAGGGAGGACACTTTCCGGAAGATTGTCCAAAAAATCCTTTGCAGAAGGGTAAAACCGTAGTAAACGTAGTCCAAGTGATACCTAGTAGCTTATCAGAGAGATACCTAGTCCAAGTAGATACCTAGTTCCAATCAAGGTAATCACTAGAGCCCAGGCCAAGAAAAAGAAACACAACTCCTCTGATGATTTGGAAAATACGAAAGTTTCCTCTCAAAGAATCAAAAGGAGCAGAAGCAAAAGATATGAGATGAGAAAACAAAAACAACGGGTTGAAATCGAGGAGAAAGCAAAAAAACTATTCCAGAAGAAATTGGAAGTGAATTCAAGGAAACAACCGTGAAATCTGGAAGATCCATTCTGGTTGATAAAATTTTTGAGCCTATTAATGCTACCTTGGAAGCCTACCAAGCAGGATTTAAAGCAGGCCAAAACATGAAAAACAAATGGAAAAACTATCCTTCTCCAGACACGGAAATAGCAAAACTGGAGGCTTATCAAAATTTGGTAAGAATCACGCAAGAAATGCTCGAAAAACAAAAACCCAAGCTTGAAAGTATCGCAAAACCTGAAGAGCTTGTGGTGAGAGACACTAAAGAAAAATCCGATGTGGTGACAGAATCCCTCCTTGAAACAAAAGAACCAAAGCTTATAGTTCCGGACAACGAAGATGCCTTAGATGGAATTCCATTCGTAGAGGAAGACTGACGAGGACACTTATGGAAAAAAGTGAGAGAGATCAATGATGGGAGCCTAACTCTAAAGTCAGCTCCTAAAGAGGAAGTATGGTTGGATAACCTACCGTATGATATGAACATGGATGTACAATCCTTGTACGGGGATTACGGATTGGAAGCTTCAGGAATGTCGAAACCATTGACCTTGAAAACATTACCTTCTTACTTGGGAGATAACGAAGATGACTCCATCGTGTGCAAGACCACTCAAGTAAAAAGAGCTAAACAAACCCTAGAAGTAGACAACATTCATTTAATCATGCACTCTTACCTTGGGAGAACTGTTAAAACTCAGACCATACCTATGGAATGATTTACAAAAAACCCTAGAGAAGGTGGGGATAACGGGGTTAATCTCAAAAAAATTTGGAAAAATTGAAAATGAAATGGACAACAAAGAGATTCAATAAGTTCCCATGAACAAAGTCGGAGAATATTATGAAGGAGAGGAAGGAAACACCACCCTCCCAGTAAAATATAATGACATTGAAACCATGGCGATATTGGATAGTGGAGCTAGCATAGCCATAGCCACTAAAGCAGTATGGGAATCCTGGGGATAGCCAGCCATTAGACAAACTCGAATGAAATTGCAGTTGGCTGACGGACACATTAAGAGACCATTAGGGCTGCTTGAAAAGGTGATAGTCAATTCTTGTGGAATTGAATACCAACACTCTTTTGCCATAGTAGACTTGGGAAAAAACTCAACTATGAAATCATATTGGGAAGACCTTTCATGCGACAGGTACAACTTATCCAAGATTGGGAAAACAATTATCTGTACTTAAAGCAAGTGAGATCTATAACAAGAGTAAATCTAAAAGATCACACTTATAGAGATGTCTTGAAAACACTCATCCAAGAGTTTGATTCAGTCTCTTTGGCTGAAACTAAACTCCCATCCTGGTTAAACAAAGACACTCCTATTTGGATGTGTGGAGCTTCAAAAAACGGAAGCTTAAGATGAGAAGAATGTATCCTAGAAAGGGACTGCACAGACAAAGCCTATGTACCTGAACCCTTTCCAGAGCATTTGTATGAGCCATTTGAGTGGACTGAAATTTTAGCAACAATGGATGTTGTTAAGTATGGAGCCTGATTTACCCTTGTAATTTTTTGTGGTAAAAGCGCACATTTGTAAGGCCCCCATTATGAGGAGAAGCCATTGTGCGTGAAGGAAAATCACTCGCCGAAAACCAAAATTTTCAGGGCCAAAAATCAAGGGCATATTAAAATTTTCGCCGGAATATTCTGGCCGGACGGCGGTCAAAAAGTGGTCGGAAAACAACCGATTGGTTGGCCGGTGGCCGGTAGTCAATGCCCGATGGCCGGTGGTCGAAAGTCAATGGCCGGTGGCCGGTGGACGAATTCAATGGCCGGTGGCCAGATTCAAAAGCGGACTTGTCTTCTCAAGGGCGGCCACACATGGGCGGATTGAAGGGTCCGACTTGGACTTATCTACACAAGGGCGGCTACACATGGCTGCCTCTCATGAGAGAGGGCAGCCCTTTTGGCCTATAAAAGGAGGCAATTTCTACATACATTTCATAGTGTGAAGTTAATGCAACAAGGTGAATGTGAGGTGGTGAGAGTGAAGCAAGGCGGGAGCTCCATTAAGGGTATAATCCCTTTGTAAACTACTTCTTGTTTTGAAGTACTAAAGCCATTGAGTGGCTGCTTTCCCGTGGACGTAGCTCACATTGGGTGAACCACGTATATCGTGTGTACTCTCTCTCTCTCTCTACTCTATAATCTCTTGTGTGTGAAATCTATCTCTCTCCATTAAGTAATCTACTCAAATATCTATTTAGCTACATCATATTTCCTAACAACTGGTATCAGAGCAAGGTTTGCTCATAGCTAAGTTATCTCAAGGAAAGGATTCCTTGAATTGAGTGGGAGTTATGGCGACGGAGGAAGGGAAGCTCAAGATTGAGAAGTTCAACGGCAAAAACTACCAACATTGGAAGATACAGATTGAAGACTATCTCTACCAGAAGGACCTCTATTTGCCACTAGGCGGTCTTGCAAAGAAGCCCTCAACGATGGCAGATGAAGCATGGATTGTCCTTGATCGAAAGGCCCTAGGAAAAATCAGGTTAAGCTTGGCGTCAACGGTGGCCTTCAATGTTTCGGAGATGAAGACCACGGAGGACTTGATGAAGTCACTTGACGACTTCTACGAGAAACCATCGGCATCTAATAAGGTATTTCTTATGAAGCGCTTGTTCAATCTAAAGATGGCAGAGAATGGTTCAGTTGCAGAACACCTAAATGAATTTAACACAAACATAAGTCAAGTTCGATCGGTGAAAATCAATTTTGATGATGAAGTGCGAGCTCTCCTTATACTATCATCTCTACCGGATAGTTGGGACAGTCTTCTGATGGCTATAAGTAATTCTATCTCTGGTACAAATACTCTTAAGTTTGATGATGTTGTGGGTGTTCTCCTAAGCGAGGAAATGCAAAGGAGAAGCACAAGAGAATCATCAAGTGTTGCACTGTCAGTGGAAACAAGAGGAAGGCCTAAGGAGAAATTCAAAACCCAAAAGGGTCATGATCACTCAAGACGGAGCAAGTCACGCACAAAGTCAGTTCTTGAATGTTGGAAGTGTGGCAAGAAGGGCCACGTCAAGAAGAATTGCTGGCCCAAGAAGAAGAAGGAGACTGAGTCTCAAGACAAAAAGCCAACATCGGAGGCCAATGTGGCAGGTAAAGTAGAGCAAAATGCTCTAATTCTCTCATTAGACAATGTGTCTAATTCCTGGATAGTAGATTCTGGGGCTTCATTCCATACGACACCACACAAGCAACATTTCCAAGATTACACCAAAGGTAATTTTGGGTATGTATACTTGGGAGATGATGAAGTTGTGAGATTGTTGGAAAAGGTACAGTTTCTGTCAAAACTGCTAACGGAAAATGTGTCTAATTCCTGGATAGTAGATTCTGGGGCTTCATTCCATGCGACACCACACAAGCAACATTTCCAAGATTACACCAAAGGTAATTTTGGGTATGTATACTTGGGAGATGATGAAGTTGTGAGATTGTCGGAAAAGGTACAGTTTCTGTCAAAACTGCTAACGGAAATGAATGGAAGCTTAAAGATGTTAGGCATGTTCCTTCTCTTCAGAAAAATTTGATCTCTACAGGACAATTGGACGATGAAGTTCACAACATTGCATTCGGAAACAAATGGTGGAAGATCTCAAAGGGATCTTTGGTGGTTGCCAAGGGAGAAAAGGTCGGTACACTTTACTTGTGTACTATGAGCACACAACCTTCAGCTTGTGCAGCAACTACAGAAGTTGACAGTGCGGTGTGGCACTATCGGCTTGGGCATATGAGTGCCAAAGGAATGCAAATCCTTCAAACAAAGAAGCTTCTACCAGGTTTGAAAGAAGTGGACTTAGAGTTCTGTGAAGATTGTGTTTATGGTAAACAAAAGAGGGTAAAATTTCAAAAATCAGGAAATGAAAGAAAAAATAAAAAACTTGAGTTGGTTCATTCTGATGTTTGGGGTCCTGCAAGTACACCATCACTTGGTGGCTCATTGTACTATGTAACATTCTTAGACAATGCGACTAGAAAAACATGGGTTTATGTCATGAAGAATAAGTCCGATGTGTTTTCCATATTTCAAAGGTGGCAAGCCTTTGTGGAGAATGAAACTGGTACCAAGGTTAAATGCCTCAGATCCGACAATGGAGGCGAATATTGCAGCCAAGCTTTTGAAAGCTTTTGTGCTAGCAATGGCATTCGGAGGGAAAAGACAACCCCAAGGACACCTCAACAAAATGGGATTTTGGAAAGAATGAACAGGACAATCATGGAGCGAGCACAAAGCATGCGGCTACATGCAGGCCTACTGCCTGAGCTTTGGGCGGAAGCTGTAAGTATGTCTGTGTACTTAATCAATCGGTCACCCTCAACGGCATTGGATGGGGGAGTTCCAGAAGAGGCATGGACAGGTAAACCGGTGAATTATGCATTTCTCAAAGTGTTTTGCTGTGAGGCTTTTATGCACATAGATAGAAGCCTAAGATCAAAGCTAGATGCAAAGTCCAAAAAGTGTTTCTTCATTGGCTATGGAGAAGGTGACTTTGGGTATCGCCTATGGAATCCTGAAGATGGTAAAATCTTAAGGAGTAGGGATGTAATTTTTAACGAACAAAATATGTACAAAGATTACTTGGAAAGAAAACAAACAAAAGAAATAGGTGATGATTACATGGAGCTTGAGGAATGTGAAGACTCAAGGACTGCAAACGGTGACAATGTGCAACAACGTCAACCAAATGAGGAGCCTCAACCTATTCCCCAAAGATCTACAAGAGCAAGTAGACCTCCAGAAAGGTTTGTTCCTTCCTTCAACCATCTCTTGATCTCAGATTCTTGAGATCCGGAATCATACGAAGAAGCTATGCAACATGAATCCAAAGAAGAATGGACGAAGAGCATGCAAGTGGAGATGGACTCACTACATCGCAACCGAACATGGGAGTTGGTTGAGTTGCCTAAAGGTAAGCGGGCACTTCAAAACAAATGGGTGTACAAGCTGAAGGAAGAAGAAGGTGGGAAGAAAAGGTACAAGTCTAGGCTTGTGGTAAAAGGTTTTTCTCAAAAGAAAGGTATTGACTTCAATAAAATATTTTCTCCTGTTGTAAAAATGAACTCAATTAGGCTTGTCTTAAGCCTTGTGGCTGCTCATGATCTAAATCTCGAGCAAATGGATGTAAATACGGCATTCCCTCACGGTGACTTAGAGGAGGAAATCTACATGCTTCACCCCAAGGGGTATGAAGTAAAAGGTAAGGAGAAAATGGTTTGCAGATTAAAGAAGAGCTTGTATGGTTTAAAGCAAGCATCAAGACAATGGTACTTGAAGTTTTATCGATGGATGTTGGATCATGGATTCACAAGATGCAACTCGGATCACTGCGTCTACACGAAGAATTTGGGAGATGGGAAATTCATCATCCTAATGTTGATGACATGTTGATTGCAAGTGCTAACATGCAGGACATCAAAGACCTAAAAGAGGAGCTATCTAAATCTTTTTCAATGAAAGATTTAGGTGCTGAAAAGAGGATACTTGGTATGAAAATATCAAGGGACAGGACGAAGAAGACAATAAAGCTATCTCAAGAAGATTACATCAAGAAGGTACTAGAAAGGTTTGCAATGCAAAATGCAAAACCAGTTTCTACACCTTTGGCTGGTCATTTTAAACTAACGAAGGATATGTGTCCAAAGACACAAGAGGAAATAGCCTATATGTCTAAAGTTCCATATGCTGCAGCGGTAGGTTCTCTAATGTATGCTATGGTCTGGACAAGGCTAGACATTGCACATGCAGTGGGAGTTGTGAGTAGGTTCATGGACAACCCAGGTAAAGAGCATTGGCAAGCTGTGAAGTGGATACTTACGTATCTAAAAGGGACAACAACAAATGCTTTGTATTTTGGAGGAATTGATATTTTTCTAGAAGGGTATGCTGATGCAGATATGGTAGGTGACAAAGATACTTGAAGGAGCACTACTGGCTATGTGTTCACGGTTGGAGGCACAACAGTAAGCTGGGCTTCAAAGTTGCAGAAAGTGGTCTCACTTTCTACCACGGAAGCAGAGTATGTAGCAATGACGGAGGCAAGCAAAGAAATTATGTGGCTTCACAGATTCTTAGAAGAGCGTGGATTCAAACAAGACAATTGTGTCTTGTACAGTGATAGACAAAGCGCTATCCATCTTGTGAAGAACTCAGCCTTTCATTCAAGGACAAAGCACATTGAGGTGACATATCACTTCATACGCACTCTTTTGGAAGAGGGACAGCTAAAGCTAGGAAAAGTGCATACAAGTGAAAATCCTGCATACATGTTTACAAAGGTGGTCAACAAGGAGAAGTTGAGCTTTTGCTCATCTTCAATCAGCATTCAAGGATAAGAAGCTAGAATGGAAAGCAGTTACAGGTTTGGTTTGGAGATCAGTCTACAAGTGGGAGATTGTTAAGTATGGAGCCTGCTTTACCCTTGTAATTTTATGTGGTAAAAGCACACATTTGTAAGGCCTCCATTATGAGGAGAAGCCAACGTGTGTGAAGGAAAATCACTGGCCGGAAACCAAAATTTCAAGGGCAAAAAATCAAGGGCAACTTTAGGGGCCTCGGGGACGGAAGCCCCTGAGACTTTTTTTTCCTTCGCCGAAATATTCCTTTTCGTCTGAATATTATGGCCGGATGGCGGCCGGAAAGTAGTCGGAAAACAACCAATCAATTGGTCGGTGGCCGCTAGTCAATGGCCGATGGCTGGTGGTCGAAAGTCAATGGCCGGTGGCCGGATTCAAAAGCGGACTTGTCTTCTCAAGGGCGGTCACACATGGGCGGATTGAAGGGTCCGACTTGGACTTATCTACACAAGGGCGGCTACACATGGCTGCCTCTCATGAGAGAGGGCAGCTGTTGACCGCTGGGTCAACAACACAACATAACTCAAGTTTCATACCAAAGTCTTATCTTTTGCGAGTTATGAAATGCTGCGGATTATGGCTATAAACGTCATTTATAATGAGTAGTTATTCTAGTTTCAGAAGTCGGGGTGCAATGGCACTTCCAGATTGTAAATACAAAGCCAGTTGACCCTTCCCTTTCAACCCCATTTTTGGTTAAACCGAAGGTAGCCTTAGTATTTAAGGTACCTAGGTCATTTTGTAAAGAAGACTTTTATCATAATCAAAACTTAGCGCTGCCGTCTACTGTGTGTGAGAGAGAAAGAGAGTGAGTGTGAGCTTCATCCTCCCGCTACGCCCTGTTCGCTCAACACATTGGAGATCTGATTGCACCATTGCGGTAGGCTCGAGGAGAGCTATGCGACGACGCCAAGCATACCACGTGAGACGAAGCGCACACGCCGACGCATCTACGAGCTATTTGTGGCCGTAAGTGTATCAAACGATGCCTGTTTTCTGCATGCTAGTAGTTTATAGAATCGTGGCGACGTAAGCTACGCATAGGTACTCATAAATTTCAGTTTCGGGCACTTTCAAAATTCTGTTCTGTCATCCTACGCCTTTTCCGCAGATGGGTTTAGAGTGAGGGTTTTGAGTGTAGAAGCTTAGGGACAGGTGTATCCTAGTGAGGGGACGGTGTTCCTTCAGTTTCGTATGATTCTGGCATGATTAGGTGAGTTACCTTCCGTATGTGTGTATGTGGCTAGGTGGTGTAGTTGAGGGCAATGAGGTTCTTGATTGTGGTTTAGTTGGCCTTCCAGAGTGTTGTATGTGTAGGATGGTCTCAGCCTGACAAGCTTAAGAGATTTCCTCCGTGTGCCTATCGTGTCATCTGTGTCCTCGATTGACATTATGTTGATCTAGGTAGTGTTTGCATGCACTTCATGGGTGTGTGAGACTTCCCGTCCAACATTGGCGCCGTTGCCGGGGACACAAGGACCTAAGTAGGTTTCCTACTAACACTCGTGTGATGGTTGCTTGATTTAGTTTCGGCTAAAGAAAGCGTTTTTCTTAAGTGGATCCGGAAGAGCATATTCCGTGATCAAGTGGATAGCCAGGAAGCGTGTGTCTTGCCGAGGGTCTGCGACTAGATAGGTTTAGTTAGGATCTGTGGATTAGAGTAGTTGTTGGTGGTCGAGTGATTTGTGAGGTGATAAAAGCGTTTACTAGTCCGTATGTGGCAGTGAAGCGTTTTTCTACTCATAGATACAAAACCCCATATGATTTGTAGGAGTAGCTTTAGGTAAGTGATCCGATTCTGATCTAGAGCTATTCAACACTGAATTATTTGCTAAAGTACTTGATTGCATTTGAAATCACGGAAAAGTGTGCTTTTGAGGGTAAAAATGCATTAAACAAGCTTTTGTGGACATTTTTGTATGACTGACTGATGCTGTGCATATAGAAGAGCATTTGCAAGGGTTCTGTGAAGAAAACCTGCAATTCTGTAAACATAGACATCCTACGTGTAGGATGTCTCAAGGGGGTTCTGGAGACCAAATTTGAAAATCCTGACTGCACCAGTGGCTTCAGAGGGTAGGTTTTACCCTAGTAACATATTGACTTGGGCGTTTTTCCCTATTTTTGTTGACCAAAAGCCAAAAGGCGGAGTCAGACAACGCAAAATTTCAAAAAAGGTTTTAATTGAGTGATTTTTGCATGTTTTTTCAATTGTGAAGCATACTTGCACTTGCTGAGAGCATAAGGAAGCATCAGGGACACTTCAGTCTCAAAAAATCAGCAGTAGACATCCTACGCGTAGGATGTCTACAGGGTGATCTGGGCATTTTTTTTGAAAATCTGAGGTTACCAGTGTGTTTAGAAGGTAGGTTTTACCCTATTTTCACATGGAAAGTGGAAATTTGACCAAATTTTGACAGATCAAAGCCAAAAGACGAGAATTGCCAGACATCCTATCCAAATTGTGTCCAAGGCCTAATTTTGAGACCAAACCATAAGATGGCTGCATGAACATGTTTTGAATGATACATTGAGTGACTGAAAGGGGTTTCACCTCATTTGGGTGAGAAAATTGGGTTCAAAGCAGACTTTAGCACTTTTGACTGAAAAAGGCAAGAACAGCTAGTTTTGGGGTCTTTTGAAATCCAAACCAAAATCCAAGCATACCACTGGGTTGCTGACATCAAGGGGAAGCTTTGGGTCAAGTCTGGGGTCAAACAGGCCAAAAAGACATCCTACGCGTAGGATGTCATATGTGTGATTTTGCACTCCAAACTTAATTTCGAGCATACCACAGTGATCAGCACCTTAAGGAGAGTCTATGGTTCAAATTTGGGGCAATTCTGAGCAATTAGACATACTACGCGTAGGATGTCTAAGGCATGATTTAGAGGCCAAATTCAAATTGTGGACATAGCAGGGTGTTGTATAGCCTTAGGCAAGCCTCATAGTCAATTTTAGTCCAATTTGGAGTTGATTTGACTGGTGAATTCATCAGAACAAACATCAGGCTTTTGAAACAGATTCTTGATCATTTGATCAACCGATAGGTGTCAGAATCAAAAAGTAAAAATAGCTGTGAGTTTAGCACATCAAGGGGAAGCTACAGTGCAAGTTTGAGCTGAAATAGAGCAAAAAGACATCCTACGCGTAGGATGTCTCCAGCTTGTTTTAGGACTCCAAATCAACCTATGAGCACACCACTGTGATTGGCACATCAAGGAGAAGCTGGGGTGAAAATTTCAAGTCATTCTGAGCAAAAAGACATCCTATGCGTAGGATGTCTCAAGGCCATTTTTACATCCAAATTAAAATCTGAGCATACCATTATGTTGCTGGACTTAAAGGGAGTCTCTGGACCAAATTTTGTTAAATTCTGAGCAAAAGGACTTCCTACGCGTAGGATGTCTCTAAGCCAGTTTTAGGGTCCAACTGAAATTTTAACCACACAGAAGTGTTCACAGTGTCACAAAGATCCCAAATCTTCTTCCATTCTAAAACTACATTTCACTGTTTTGGCCATAACTTTCACAAACGGTATCGGATTGGAAAAGTTTTTATATCAAAATGTAGCCTGAGAGCAACTCTACAGATCTTAGAGCAAAACTTGAACTAAATGTATTCCTAAGGCAACCATTTAGTTCATGAAAAAAAACTTCGTTTGAGGCCTCAAAATTCTTATGCAAGTTAGGGGTGTCTAAAAGCAACAATTTGCAAGAATTGTGATGAACCGGTTGCGGTTTTGGACATAGTTTCGACTTTTCCCTAACCAAAGCACTTGAACACAGTGGACTAAGTCTACTTGAACCAAGCAAAAGCTCTTAAGCCCAGAAATCATGTCTACCCTAGATTCAAACGCAGCTTACACAAGCTTGGAGATCCCGACGATAGAGGAATATCCTCCCGCAATGGATCTTCCAAACTTGCAATTGATAAAGATCCATCATGTTGAGAGAGTTTGGATGATTGGTCATGAGAGTGAAGGACTATATAGATACATTGACGACAATGAGGTCAATCTTTATAGGTGCTCAGATCCATACCTAGAAGAGATAACGGATTACAAGCTCTTATATGTCTACACATATGGAGTCGACTGTCAATGGAGATCTATAGTTGTCGACAAGTATGGACGAGAATACAGAGTTGTACAAATCCACAAACTGTACTAGAAAGAGGTGGATATTTGGTCAATGAAGGACCACAAATGCCTCCACCAAACATGAGAATTCCTATAGGAATTCCAAGAAGAGAGCCACCAGGATTCCCTTCAAGAGCGATAACGAGAGAAGGATTGGGAGAGTCTTTGTTTAGACTTGTAGACAATCGACGAGTTAGACCATCCCAAGTCCAGAAATGGGTAAACAGAAAATACTCCGGAGATGAAGATCCGAGAGATCACGTAAAGACTTTTAGAAGAGTGATTAGAGCAGAAGAAGTTTTAGATTTTGCGACACAGTTTGCAGGATTTGGATTGACTCGAGAAGATGATGCAGCTACTTGGTTTGACTTGGTGGAAATATGGGATTTTGAGACCCTAGATGAGCTGTTTGAGGAGTTTATTGAAGAATTCTCGCCAAAAGGCATTGCTCACAACACGGTCTCACAAATCCATAGATTCAAACAGAAAGAGGATGAATTAGTATGCAAAGCATCATTACGGCTCAAGAGATATGTTAAGCTCTGTCCAAGAGCAGAATTACCTACGCAAGCACGACTGATGCTGATCTTTATCCAGGGAATGAGAGATGAGGGCCTTCAGAAGGATCTGCATATGATAAGGAGGATGACGCTAAACGAGTTGATCAAAGAAGCTCTTTATCTAGTGGATAACTGTGAGGCATACAAAGAAAAGGACTTAAAGAGTCAAGGAGATGACACATCCTCTCAGCACAGTGTTTCACAGATAAGTGAGTCCATTGCCAAGCCAACGGCACCTATTGATCAAGAAAAGCTTATCAACGACTTGGTCAAGAGGTTGATTCCTCTTGTAAGGTCTGATTCGGGAGAGCCGAAGTGGTGTGAAATTGAGAGAAAATGGACGAACCATACGGGGGAAGAGTGCTATTATAACATGGAAAATGCTAGGGAGAGGTATGTACAACCTGTTCCAGAAGCACCTACTCCACCTAGATACATTACGGGGAATGCGCCAAGACCAGTAGGAGTTTTAAGGCCACAGCTTGTCTTAGGACAACAACCTCCGCTGCCAGGTGCTAGAATGCAGGTAGACATGAGATACATGCCAATGATGAAAGCATCAAATAAACCAACGCCAATACCAGCTACAATGTGGTACAACAACCAAAGTGGGTACTACCCTTCGGAGAAACAAAATGTGAGAGAAACACATGGAGTGGTGAGGCCGGTACAACCTCCACCTCCTGGGTTTGAATCGAAAGAAAGAAGGTATGAAATGGACGAAAGAACATTGCGATTCATTGCAAATAGCGGCTTATCTAGGTCAAAGCTTGCTTATAGCCAAAAGGAAATGTTAAAAGAATCTCCTCAACCAGAGACAGATTGTCACAAAAGTCGTGACAACCACTTGGTCAAACAATGTCCTCATACGGAGATCACTGAAGTAAATGCCTATTGTCTTGAGTGTGGCATCACTCACTTGATCCCCGATTGCCTGAAAAAACCAAACCTAATCAGGAAAATCACGACAAATGTATCAGGGATTGCTCAGAAAATGAAAATGTCGTACCAGTTCAAGTGGTTACGAGAGCACAAGCTCAAAAGAAAGCTGATGCGAATCCAGATACAAAGAACACGGAAAGTGACATGAGTCCAAAGACAAATGATGGACCAAAGACAGAAGCACCTAGTGAGAAAACCAAGAGCAAATGAAATAGTTGGAAAGCTAGAAAGACTAGGATGAAAGCACGTAGGGAACGAGAGCAAAAATCCCTAGCTGAGAAGCTTACCGAAGCTGAGGAGAAGATAAAACAACATGAGGAAAAGGAGGCACCTTCTCTTACACAGATGATCAAACCTCTAGAAGAACCATCCACGGATGAGAAACCGAGAAGTACTAGTTCAGGAGGATCTGTGTTGGCAGAGAAAGTTAATGAGACATTAGATGCCCTCTTGAAAGCCTATGATGCGAGGCTCAAAAACAACCAAACCCAAGAACACAGGTGGATGACATATCCCTATACGGAACTAGAAAAGCAAAGGTTTGAAATGTGCCATAAAATGATTCAAACAGCCCAAGCTTTACTAGAACCACCAGTTGCAAAACCTGAGAATGTGATCTGTGTCATTCCTACACAAGTAATCCCACCAAACTAGGAACTAAAAGAGCCAAATTCTAGTCATGAGCACAGACCAAACCTCAAAGACCCAGCATTAGAACCAAGGATAGTACTGAATACCACGGATAACTCTTCTGAGGGATTTTACCAAGCTATACCTAAGGATTGTAAAGAGATAGATGGTCTTGACGAATTGTGGAAACAAGTCAGAGAGGCCAATGAAGCCGATGACCTAAGAAGATGAGTAGACAAGACTGGTGATGAACGAGGAGTGTTTCTACCACCAATAGAGGAATTTGAGACTGGATCTCAAATGAATCTAGACGTGCAATCGTGTTGGGGCGACAAAGGATCTGTACAATCTATGGATAGTCAACCCCATTCGCTAAGAACACTACCGTCCTACATGGGAGAGTACGAGACCAAGTCAGATATGGTTGCAGTCCCATCAAAGAGACTGTCTCCCAACAAGGCCATCGATTCAAAGGGGCTAGTAGATATTCTATCTACGCCAGTCACCTGTACAATAATGTTAGCCGAGTTGCTCAGAATAAGACCAAACACGTGGGCTAATGTGGGTAAATGTCTAGAGAAACTTGGTGTAAAAACCCCAATGACTCAAATCGAGGAGAGCATCAAAGAGCTTGAAATGCCTCAACTAAATACTAGGCCAGTGTCATTAAACAAGGTAGGCGAGTATTACGAGGGAGAAGATGGAAACACCACCCTTCCTATGGAATTCAATGGTGTAAAAACCATGGCAATCCTTGACAGTGGAGCTGGTGTGGCCATTGCAACCAAAGAGGTTTGGAAAAAATGGGGAAAACCTGCCTTGATGTCCACACGAATGACCCTGCAGCTTGCAGACAGACACAAGGAAAAGCCCATAGGACTTCTAGAAAAAGTACTTGTTACTTCTTGTGGCATTGAATATGAACACACTTTTGCTGTTGTTGACTTTGGCAAGAAGAACAACTATGACATCATTCTGGGAAGACCGTTCATGCGACAATTGAAAATGGTCCAAGATTGGGGTTATGACCATATATACCTGAGACATATGAAAACCATAACAAAGATAAACTTGAGGGACCATAGCTATAGGGATGTGACGAGAACACCGGTTGAGGAGTTTGATTCCGCCACAGTAGCAGGATCAGAACTTCCAGCTTGGTTAGGTAAGCCTAAAGAACTATGGATGTGTGGAGCTTCACAATGTGGTAGCTTGAAACGTGAGGAATGTATCCTAGAGCGGGTTATAGAGGATATGGACTATATCCCAGAACCATTTCCTGAAGAAGAGTTAGAGCCTTTTGGATGGGAACACATCTTGGCTACTCTAGACGTGTGCGCCGTGGAGGATGCTCCCACAACAAAGTTTTGTGATTAAAATGGCTATGATGTCGTTCCTTATTTTGCAGTGACTGTAATCCAGGAAAACGAAGAGGTCCAGACATCAACAAGCTCTCGAAATAAGGAGCAAACAAAGAAATGTGAAGAATCAAAAGATTAAGAAGACGACGAGTTCTATGACTCTGTAGAACACTTCGAGCTTCAAGAAGATCAACGCCCCGGGAATCAATGTCATCGCTACACGAATAAAGTGTATCAAAAGTGGATTCCAAAGTCCTCCGTGAAGACACAGCCACCACAAGCATCCTCATACATGGCTCCTAATAAGGATGCTAAGACTCAGCTAGGAGAAATACGACCCGAGCAACGAGCTAACAATGCTCTAATCAATGGTCTAGAAAAGTCCTCCAAGAAACTACTACCCACGAGCAAACAGACAGTAACTTTCCACTACCAGCCAAAAAATCAAGGGAAAGTACAAGAAGTCAACCTTGCTGAGGATAGTAGCGATAGTGATGAATCTTATGACATCGCCTATCATCAACTCAGGACATCACTATCACCAACCCCTTCAGCAACAACCATGATAGGTCAAAAGAACAGGACAACAAGTCAAAGCCAAAAAGCTCGACAAATCTGGATACCGAAAAGCCAGATTGGCCAAAAA